>NW_027266285.1:0-663257 GCF_022045235.1 Haliotis cracherodii
TAGATTGAAACACTCATACTAATTTTGGCCTTTAACACACGCGTATATAGCGTAACATTCACTGTATATACACACGGAGACTCGCATGATCCAAAAACAATGTATTTTTTCAGGCCTTTGGTCCAGACTGGGGGGAAATCAAATCGTGTCCATCGAAGAGTATGTCGTATTAATTAATACTGGAATCTTACTTCTTGCAGCAATGCTAACAAACATGTAGTGCCAAGTCCTTTCTCTACTCGCCCATCCCTTAGATTGAAACCTCTTCGGTCAGGTCAGAAGAACCTTACACGCTTACCGTGAAGTCTTGGCGTTGTGCAACAAATTCAAACTCATTGTATCCGTGTAGCGTTTAGGTGTATTTTTTCTGAAGGGAAATGTGCACTGTGTACACTGGACAATATTTACGCAGGAATCTAAATTTTAGTTAAACAAAGCTCGGAAACTATATCCCTTTGATTCAACACGAAAAGACAAAAGTGCACGCAAAAGATTTTGGTTAAATATTTGTAAAAATTATATTTGCACGCATTGGCAAATACATACTGCGAACACTGTCAACTATTTTCTTCAGTGACAACAGATGGTATCTCTGCATTCTTCTGTATAGTTGTATTAAAGCAGAGACAGTTTGATCATTTCAGTTAGTGAAATAGTGCCTTGTGATATAATCACGGATGCCCCGTCCATCTTCGGGACCTGTATATTGCCCTTCAATGTTACTGTCGTCCTCTCCATCAACATCCAGCATGGGTTTACGAAGAATTATCGCCAGATTATGCAACACAGCACAAGCACCTGTGAAATATAGTTACCAGGTGTTGCCGCACGTTACTCATCTTGAACACGTGGCTGTCATGCGTACTGCCTGGCCATCTCGCCACTAAGTTAGTAAATTTACCTACAGAACGAGACAAATGTGGTCAATGTTAATATAAGTCAATATTACCATCGAACTTGGTTCATAATGCAGCCACTGCAATATAGCTGAAACATTGCTGATCGCGGCGTTAAACAACAAATGCTGAAATCATATCATTCTATAAAGATTTGTCTGATAGCTATTTCGTTTAACAACGTGAATGGTGTCAGGGTCGTAAACATATTGTCCTTGTGACTTTGAAGGGGAGACGTTTATGCTCCATGCACAGGTTTAACAGTGACATTTGATTTGTTATTATAAAAAAATTATTTAACACACCTTGGCTGTCACACACTGCTTGAACGTTGATCGAATGGTAGCCTTTCCTATTGACAAAGGCAGGTTCGCTGTCTGATGGTCCCTGTATCCGTACATGTGTCCCATCGATACATCCGATCACTCCAGGAAATCGAGATATATTGTAGAATTCCTTTCTAATGTCGCCTATATCCCTCTCGGACGGCCAGGTAATAAACTTGGGCACAAGAGACGCAATGGCAAGGGAAACTTTCCTCACAACTCGTGAGGCTGTTGATTTGTCTATCCCTATTGTGTCGCCAGTGATTTGTAGGAAACTTCCACTTGCAAAGAAACGTAGGGCTACCAGAACCTGATAAAATGATTATACAGAGGCTAATGATAGGTTTGACAAATTTTCAAATATTTCCATAATACTTATATCCACTTTGTTATTTATTTGGCTGCGTTTTCATTATGTCTCACTAAGTAAAGTGTTAATTATTGATATAAGATGTGCATGCTTTAATTAATCAAAAGGTTCTTTTGGCCGGAATCGAACACGCAAAACTGTTCTCTTCAGTGTGCACGACACATTTAGTTTAAGTCATTAGAGTAACTCCCCCTTATGAAATTGATCATGGCTGACAACGCCAAGTTGAAAACGTATCTTTCTGGAGTGAAGTGAAAGGGATCCATGAATTTACATTACTTTCTATTGTGAAATATATTTACAAGGTTGGTATCATTAGGCTGCACATAAGACTTTACCAACACAGACCAGTGAGCTGACCCACGTAGAAGTGCTTTTCATTCATTGTAAAGATTGCCGCTATAAATGTGGCGCTATAATAATATGTTTTTTTCAAACTAGCTGAGTTTCTATTGACGACATTTACCTGTAGTTCAACACTTAGTGCGTGCGATCTTGCAGATTTGGGCTGTAATTCATCTCTCACAAGATCGCAGACATATCTGATGCTTGCCTTCCCAAAACGGTAGCGTGCCCTTACTTCTTCATCGCTCATGGATTCGAGGTGTTGAGTTCGTTTTCTGAAAACACGGTCTTTCCTTGTGCGTCCTAAGCGTTCAAACAATATGTTCGCGGCCATGTTTGTTGTTAATGACACACTAATGATGCCCCAGAACCTTCATTAAGTTAATGACGCGCTAATGACACCACGACGTCATTAAAACGTTAGTACAACTGGATTTAATGATACATTAGTTAATGAAGGTTTAATGACACGTTAATGCATCATTAAAGTTTGATACAACCGGGTCCAGCTGTATATCTAAACACGTGCAAGACCCGTGTAGATCCGGAGTAGAATAGGTCTTCAGCGACCCATGCTTGTCGTAAGAGGCGACTAACGGGATCGGGTGGTCAGGCTCGATGTGTTGATCGATGCTCATGATGTCAATCACTTGATTGGCCCAGACTCGATTATTTACAGACCGCCGTCATATAGCTGGAATATTGCAGAGTGCGGCGTTAAAAAACAAACAAACACGTGCTACTCGTGATTAATTTACATTTTGAACCAGAGAAACACATTTCTTTCGACTTTGTGTTTCCATTTATGAACAAACACAATGTACTGGTACTGATTTTAGACAGTTTTCCGATAATGTATAAGATGTAATAAGTGAAACATAAGGGCGAACACAACACGAAACAGATTTTTAAAATAAGAGCCTTGCTTCTTATAAATGGGTCAGCTTCAGTTAATGATTTCTCCTCATTACATCTGAATACTTCTATAAAGTTAACCACCCCTTGATACGAATTGAATTAAGGGTCGTGGCATTAACACGAGCTGGCCCCTGATAAGGACCCGGTCTAATAGTAAACGGAAGTTATTAAGGTCCCGAGCTGTTTATAGATATAACCTCCCTGATGTGATCAGTGATAGTGATAATTTTGGCCCGACCTGACCCAGTGCGAAATCAGGTCCCATTGGAAGCACTCGTTAAATCACAACCATCTGTCAGTACGTTGACTTCTATACTTGATAGTGTTCGTAAACAGAAGTGAAAATGATATTACTCATCGAGTCTTTGTTCACTCTGTCGACTGTCCGAAGACCATTAGATCAATAATTCAGTAGGCGAGAGATCGCGTATCGAAATGAATTATGACTGCATAGTAAACAGTAAATTAATGGATGGTTGTGACAGCCTGCTAAAGGTTGACCTATCGTGGGCTGACTGTTGTAGTGTCACTTAATTTGCTGGGATTACATCGGCGATAGTTTCAATGTTAAAGTTTACTCTTTCCGGTTTTATCCACATGCTCCATACCGGAACATACCTCTACGTTGAAGATGGTTGAGAAAATGCTTGTAAATTGTTTGTCACACCCCTGTCGTCTTTCTTGGTTGTTTGCACCCTTACAATGCACCGCCAATAAGGTCTGTTGGTTGTTATGCTACATCCAGTCTTGGCTTTTTATTATTCACCCATTACCATCACTCGATACCTCTTTCTATATCTGTAATTGCTGTCATGTCCGGTTGTAAGCTGCATTTGGAATTCATACACTGATGCAAGTTTGTTTGTTTGTCTTGTATGTTTGTTGTTTAGTGCCGCACTCAGCAATATTCCAGCCATATAACGGCGGTCATTAAATAATCGAGCCTGGACCAGACAATCTAGCGATTGACATCATGAGCATCGATCCACGCAATAAGGACACGATGACATGCATCAACCGTAGACCCATAACGTAGACCTCCAAAATGCAGACCTCCCAAAAAGCAATTAAAATTAGCTCACTAATTAATTGGGCCATGCTGGTCATACCTAATTAATGAATGGACTGGTCCACTCCCCTGCTATGAGGGATTATCAATATGTTGAGACAATGAGCAGGAGTGGACAACAACAACATTGTCTTAAAAAAACTCCTCCTTTCTTTAATCTGCTCCCGGTACATCACAAATCTTATTCAAACATTACCTTTAAACAAGTTGGGGGATTTGTGTGAGAATATGTCTGAAAAAAACTCCTCCTTTCTTTAATCTGCTCCTGGTACATCACAAATCGTATGCAAACTTTACCTTTAAACAAGTTGTGGGATTTGTGTAAGAATATACCAAATGTTCTCAATCACTAATACTTCTTTCTCTCGTGTATAGTATAATATATAAATATATTTGAACAACGAACTATTCGAGGGCCTATCCCCTAAAGTAAACACATCAAAATTCGCGGATGATGGAGCCCTCTGGATCCGCACTATAAAAGCATTAAAATGGCCCAAAATTTTACTCCAAAAATCTCTTAATAAAATACAACAATGGGCTGACAAATGGGGCTTCTCACTTAACTCAGAAAAAACAATTCTATATAATCAACCCCTAAAGCCCCCTCTTTGGTTGCACACACCACTTTCGCCCCTTTCGGAAACACATTAAATGGCCTGGCCGGACCCGTGTGCGAAATACGAATCAGTCGGAAAGCGCACGTTACATCTCCAAAGTAAGTAAGTAAGTAAGCTTCAACCTCGTCCAATTCAGCTATGGCCGGACTTACGAAAGTTGAGTATGTCTTGTCCCAGAGAGGTGCCCCACAAGTTCTCCTAGACGGCTACACGTATGCTAAGACCAGGACAAGGAATGAAAATGTGTACTGGAGGTGTGTGAACAGATCTTGCAGTGGCAAGTGCACCACAGTAGTAGACTGCCAGCGCCACCACCCAGGAAGGTTGTCTACAGAGAGAAAGATGATAAACAAGTGAAAATGACTGATAATCATAAATGACAATGAAATAACATTTGAATAAAAAATTGTGAAATCTACCCAGCTTTCTTTCTTGTTACATGGGTGATACCATTTTACTTAATCAAGGGTACAGGGTACTTATTACTGATGCAACCAGCCATAACGAGTGTTGTTTTAACGGGTCTGCGTTTTGGCAGGTCTACGTTTTGGGAAGATACCCATCAACCAAGTCAGCGATCCTGACCACCCGATTACGTTAGTCGCCTTATCTCAATGGTGTAGACAGATGTTTAGGATTTCAATCACTGGGTTGTCTTGTCCAGACTCGATTATTTACAAGTTGCCGCCATAACATATCATTAAGTGTATCATAACTTCATTTTATAGTAACATATAATAAAGATGCATATAAGACACCGGATAATGAAGGATGGGCAATGATAGATCTCGGAGTCCATACACAACTACACAACATACACTCCTCTGGTTAGACCAGGGATGATAATCGTTGCCAAAGTTTGGCTTACTGCGTTTCAGCCTCAATTGTTATTCTATTTATAAACATCATCAGCCCACTCCTCCAGAGTCTCGTCTGAAACCACTGACCGAGGATGTGTTTAAATAATACTTAAAACCTGATCCACTTATGCATGTTGGGAGGGGAGGACTTCCCTCTTTGATCATGTGGCTGTGGCAAGTTTCTCTTTCATTATAGTGACTCCTCGTACAGGCGTTCCGTGACGAAGTTTGGAAAAGAATTATAATCATTGGATGTTTCTTTTACCTGCATCTCAATATTACATCATTACATGCTTACATGATGAAGATTGACATGGTAAAAAAAGAGACGTAAATGAAGTTCATAAAACAAGGATGAATGATATTCTATTTTGACGAATCATTTTGGCTTTTACGTATATAGTTACACAGTTTAGGTGCTCAAGGGAACTATCTTAATTTCTCTTCTTTATGTAAAACCCAGCGATACGACCTACCACACAATTCTCTATTGAAGATAAGTGGCTTTGTCAATTGGAAGGAAAGTCTCTCTTAAAGTTCTCGCCTCACACTTCAATATTTCCGATATAAACGTAGATCAAAGTTCGCCACTACGTTGCACCAGAGACTTTTCTTCTAGGAAAGGCATATCAAACACAAGCTCCATGCAGCGATCGGAGCTTCAATTCTCTTAGATGAAGTTTGTGATAACGCTGTACGGAGTTGGCATCAAACGACGACACCCTCACCCTCCTCCATCTTTAAATGTATGTGCCCCAGGCTTGAAAGCCTCGACCACTTAAAGGTCAGTGTTTCATCTCAAAATGAGGGTTTCCATGAATTACAAGAACCACTTGAAAGTCACTTCTCGGTTCCGGCCGCCAGGACTTGCAACACGTAGAACCATACCATACGTACAGATCTCGACCCGCGCACTGCTTCTGAACACTCCGACAAGGCGTTATACCGAGGTCATACGTCCCGAATAGGATAGAGACACTAGATGTTGTCATTTCTTTTTATGAAATATGCCCTACATTCTATCTCGTATTCTGCGAAACCAGAGTTTCCTGACATAGAGTTATTTGGTCCGGATTCTTGAACATGTCATGGACAAGGTTATACGTGCATTTCAATATTGCATAGCTCGCCAGGGCAACACCGAAACACTGGTTTCATTGTCGGTATGCGCAGTAAGCTATATCGGCAGACAGGTGCCAAGTTTCAGTGAGGCCGTCACACGGTGGGAGAGGGTGTGGGTGTGCGTTATATTTCCCCTAGGCATGGCCTTCCAACATACCATTTAACTTCTTTCACCACCCCGACATTCTTGTGTTGTTTCCTGGAATGGGGCGATTTGGTTTTTTCCATAAATGTTTACTTATTTCAACTTGGTGCCCGATAAGATACATCTATGGAATCGTTTATTTCATATATGGTAGTATCAAAGTATAGCCCTGTATTTGTCCATGTAATTAACACTGCTTATATTGTACATTGCAATTGTATATTGTATACTGTATATTACATTTGAGTAATGGAACAGCTGACTTGTTTCAGTATGCTCATATGTTATATTCAGAAACCGGTGAAGATCCGGGGTAGAATAGGTGTTCAGCAAACAATGCTTGCCGTAAAAGGCGACTATGCTTATCGTAAGAGGCGACTGGCGGGATCGAGTGGTCAGGCTCGCTGACATGGTTGCTGCATGTCATCGTATCCGAATTGCGTGGACTGTCTTGTCCAGACTTGATCATTTACAGACCGCCGTCATATAGCTGGAGTATAGTTGTTTTAATGGAGTATTGGTAACAACAAACCAATATATTCAGAAACGACACCACTAAAATTCGTAAAAAAATACAGCATGAAGAAACAAACACAACACAGTTCAGACTTTGACACAAAACTCTTTATACTATGTGCTAAATAATGAATCCAGGACTGTGTCCATTGTTATTTTATGATGATCAATAACAATATCCATCCATGTGCAAGGACGCAAAGTAGGATCTCACCAAGGCTAATTTGCACAAAGGTATCTAGTACTACGGTGGTGATTGGTCTATTGTTTCAGCGTAGGCTAAATTAGAAGAGTCGTATCACTAAGATCTTTGTGTGAAATTGCGCCCTGAACGGGGTGTTCCAACATGCGTGTAGTTTGTCTCACAAGTCCCTGAACCATATTATTTAGCCTTCTGTCAAAGTCTTTTCTGTAATACAAAATCCCAAAATGAAGCAAGTGTAGATTTTCCTCAGGTTCAGGAATGGGACTACTTTTTCAATTTATTTGTTTCAGTAATTTCAATCTCATTAAAGTCAGACCTTAGTTCTCGCAACCGCTAAACAAAGATCTGAAGACATCCAATTAGGGGTCACTTAAGAACGACCTTTCATCCGACCAATCAGAGCGTCGCTTACCAGATTATGAAAGTGACAGTCGGAATGTGATTTCTAATCATGCAACCTCGAAAACTTTAACACACGGTATTCCGAACGATAGTTACGGGTTTAATGACTGAATCCATACAATCTTGACCATCTATTAGTCATTCCAGAATGTTCTTTTGTTCAGGTTTCAAATTTGTAATCGAGAATTTGTTAAAATATGTTTCGAAGCGTAGTCGCCAATTTGAAATTAGTGCCGTAAAGCACGAAAAAGCTGTTTTCTGATTGGTCACTCCATTGGTTGGTCAAAGTTCGCGCAAGGTCGGTCTGACGTGACCCGTACTGGGATGTCCTCAGATCTTTGTTTAGCGGTAGCGAGAACTAAGATCTGATTTTAATGAGATTGCAGTTATATTGTTTCTATCAAAAAATGTTTTTTTCAGAGACTAAGCGTTAGTTTAACATGGAGGATGTGAACAAACACCAAGAAATGCTGACGTCAAACATGACGAACATGACACGTGATAACGGTGATACGATTTGGTCTTCCGTGCAATTGTTTAATAAGAACGCCATGACTATTTATCTTCTGAAAATATGTGATGCTTTTGATACAGACGACGTCAGGGCATTAGAATAAGGTTCTATACACTGAATTGCTTGGCGTTAATTGGACCGCGTTGTTTGGTGACAGGGTTAATTGCATGTCGTCACAACCCGACGGATGGGAGATTCTTTATAATATCAATTATCGGTTTGTAGGCAGTGTCTCGATTATTTACAGGCAGCCTTGATAAACCTGGAATATTGTTGAGTGCGGCGTGAAACAAGAAACTTACAATCCGTTCAGTTGGACAAGACTGACTACATATATACACAGGTTACAGCCTGATACATGACTTAAAGCATTGCCCGAACCGACAGCTGTATAATGGCTGCTTGTGTTTGGAGTAAGCACGGAAGTACATTCCGTCAAACTCGGTTAGACATGCAATCAACGCCATAACTGTCAACCACAACCAGTGCAGCCGGGCCAGTAGTCATCTAAGGGACATAACTCATCAATCTGTTCATCGTTCAATACCACGACACAGACGATAATCAAACTTCATGGATAATAAACTTTTCGATACTGACGACTTTTAGGGTTTCATCAACCCTAATCGATCATTGTTTATCAAATTGAAAACGGTATCTGTGGACAGAACATATTATTTACAGTCTGGAGAAGCAAGCCGTTTGTGGATGTGCGTATTATTTATGTCGGATAAACCATGGAATATGAATGTGTTTGAAGATCTACTTGTTTGAGGTCCAGTATTCTTTTGCGTCCGTGATTCTCTGGCGTATTTCATGCGATTCTCCACGATGTAGATGATGTATTTTATTTAAGTTTATATGTCTATTTCGGTATATAGAGCAACGGCTAGTGTCTGTCATGGGCAATAAACAATTCGCCAAACTGGGCTTGTGACAAATTGAGATTGGGCTGCTTATTTCAGTGCATTTAATGCATCATGTTCGGCTGGGGTTCTCAGCTGAGTCGCTTTTATCATCATTTGATTATACCTAACAACTTCATCGGGACATTTTATTGCCCGACTCAACCAACGATCAGCATAAAGAAAGTCCAAAAATTATGATTAAAACTCTTTGAAGTTGGCCATCATTGAAAAGTCGCTAGAATATCAATTATGAGAATATAAAGACTACCATACATAATTAAAGATTATAGTAGAATAAAACAGGGAAATGTGCATTTATTGCCTTTAATCATCTAAAGAACTTCATACGGACATTAAAGAGACGTTTATCCGAAGATCGAACGAAGCTGGATCAGAACTTTGAATTGTATGAAAACAACGACGCGACTCACACACGAGCAATGCTTCAGACGGAAGTTGAGCCATACATATTTTATCTCTTTTTCTGAGAAAAAACGCAAAAACTCCGCAATATTTTATGTTCAATTTGCCTCCTAATGTTTCCCTTGAGCTCAGGGCGTATTCAACCGCGGCATTGTTAGGGATAGAATGGGGTGAGATAAAAACTGGCGGGAAAAAGTCCCTTTGCGGAAAGCCGAGCGAACCATCCAATTTCTTCTAACATTCAAGAACTGATGTTGTGTAATTAGGGAATCAAAATATCATCAAATTCTAAGTTAATGATTTTAAGCTATAAATTTTATAACTATCGGAAGCTCTTTGGAGGTTGTTCAAAGGGGAATCGAAATGATTGCTTTTGAAGTATGGAAACCCGTTCGGGAAATATTTTCAATGATTTAGGAGAGCACATTGTCGGAGACGATCAGTTTGTTTTTTCACAGTAGATTCTCCCATTTTCCCCTTTGTTTGTCCCATACACCGCGTATGCATGAGCAGCCGAAAATCGAAGACATGAAAATTCACACCCTCTGTGATTCGCGCCAAAAATCATCAAGGCAAGATTAAACCAGAAATCGAAATTCGTCTTTGTTTTCCATCGCCATTTTTATAGCTCGTTCGCGAGAAAAGTCGTAAAGGAAATTTAAAACTGGTCGTAAATTTCCCGATATTGCGTAAAATAAATACACATCAAACAAAAATGGGATTAATGCACTGGCTCGAGCCACGGACAGGGTCTTTATTCTAGCGCGTGACTACCGCTAGCAGACGACATATGGGAAAGCGACGCGGAATAATACAGAGGGTCTTTATTCCGCCTGTTGGTACTAAAACCATTCTTCAATGAAGCAGTTACTTCCCTTTCAATGAAATCTCTTTGAAAATGTGATCTTTGACACGTGTAGATGAACGGTAATTTATCCGTCAATCGAGTTACCTCCCTTTGAATCTTTTCAATAGATAACGGATGA
Source organism: Haliotis cracherodii (assembly GCF_022045235.1). Classification (NCBI taxonomy): domain Eukaryota; kingdom Metazoa; phylum Mollusca; class Gastropoda; order Lepetellida; family Haliotidae; genus Haliotis; species Haliotis cracherodii. Next base: position 10,626 of record NW_027266285.1, read on the forward strand.
TCACTTTCATTCAGTAAACGATGCTTAGTGATATTAACGAGATCAATGACATTATATGTCAGATGCAGTAGCTACTTCGTCTGTCTGTTGTGTCAGCAGAAACGGGTTATCCGTATCGTTATTGTTAATTTAACAGACATATATCTGAGAGAGAGAAAGAGAGTACATTTCATTAGATAAACAAGCCTAACCTACATCACATGGGGGGAACAGTCTAGCCACGGCAGCGGAGACATGCGAAGACATGCGCAGACAAGTCAAGGGGTTACTGTTAGTCTTATCTTTCATCAAGACGAATGTCGCAAAACAACACTTGTAACTGATGAGGTACTGGCATTTCCTTCATTAAAATAGTTGTTTATTTTTTAATCAATTCATCTCAAGTCACCGGATACTTAAAACAATATCGTAAAATTTATCAACTGTCGGTTTTAGGTAGTTAGTGTAACGTATTTCTAACCGAACAAATGGACCTGAACACGAACATTCAAATCCCTCCGCCCCGTCCTCAAAATGACCTTGAACATTGGGGTCATTCGGCATGTGTTGCACGTGCATCGCACACGTTTTTAACGGCCGTCTCAACGCATCATTGACAATTGATGTGGCGGCAGAAACCATAATACTACATAAACGGCTAAACACTCTGCTTTCATCACAGGCACAGAGTAAGTCGTTCATCACTGAACTATATACAGTGGTGTGATGTCTTCCTGATGTTACAATCCGCCGCGGAGGAATCCTTTGGTGTATGCCAGTTATTGTGACATGTTCCTGATGAGCAGTGCGCTCTAAGAGTAATGTCAAATCTCATTACCCACATAGCCTGGGTGTCTGCCTGCTGTTACCTGACAGTCTTCCCATAACCATTCGCTACTCTTCGTCAATTTCCGTGAACAGTCCTGAGAATGTACTACCGTAAAACCTATCTATCAGGGACGTTTTTCTCGATGATAAGAACCATATTGCAGTTAGAACTGTCTTGATTGGCAAGGTATACTGTAAAGTGGTTTGGCGTGTTTAGATAAGGCATTGTGGTATGGGAGTCTACAAGGCGAGTTTCAATATATTTTCACACAACACTTGCTTCTTTATACACAGATGGGCGGTTGGGTAGCCTTGTGGTTAATGCGTTGGCTTGACGTGTCGAAGTTTCGATTTCTCAAAAGTCCATTTCTGATGCCCCCATCTCTTCTCGCTCATCCATTCGTTATAGCATACCCAACAAATATAATTTGGGTCAAAGAGAATGATGTTCGAATCCGAAGTCCCCCCCCCCCCCCCCAAAAAAAAAAGAAAAAAAAAAAGAAAAAAAAGGAACACAAGTGGTTGATATTATGAACACCATAACGCGACTTTAAGACTTCTTAGGTTACTCTATCTCATACAGTTCACAGTGGCCACGCGATCTCCGTACATTTGTCTCTAACAAGTACTGGGAGTCTGACGGGTGGACACATCTTCTTGTGATCACAAACATTGATTAAAGGATGGATGATCAATGACGACGATCGTATGTTTCACCTATGGATTTCGTTTCCTCCGCAATAACAATTTTGCAACTTGCATCACGTGGTCTGGTTATACTGTAGACAGCATTGCGCCCACATATATTCCAGTGGCTTCAGACAGGACAGATGTGGCTTGTGACTATAAATGACGGGGTACAAAAGGTGTAAGCAATTGCACAATATCTTTGTACCTGGTTACTTTCCTTGGTTATCAGCACCATTCTCGTGTTTAACGTCCACGATCCACGTCCCTTTGGTATTAATCTGACACGCGGTGAAATGTCTTAAATAAAGATGAAAGCATTACTACGTCTCTCATCCTTCCCGCGAAGATCTGGGTTACAACTGGTCGTCAGCAATCCACGCTTGTAAGAAGCGTATCCCAATTGCGCAGACCGATACTGGATTGACTGGTCCAGACCGCCGCCATATACCTGGAATATTCTTCAGTGCGGCGTTAAATAACAAAAAAAAAAACCATCGCTCATCCCGGATAACGTTGGAAGAAAATTTGAAATGAGTCTTTTGATCCATTAATGTTTTTATTAAACCAATGACGGACGCGGCGTATAAATTCATTTTGTCTCCATGTGGGTAAAAAACCCTTTGCTTGACTGCACCACGTCTGTGCAAAATGTCCACAAAAAGCAAACTTTCGACCGTGTTGCTATTTACTGTTTGGTCCTACTTAAGAAGTCATAGACGCGACTGTAACAAGAATTTGTAGATAGAAACAAACCTTTATATTTAGGTATATTTGTTTTCACGGACTATAGGATTTAATACATTATCAGTCAACCAAGCTTATCTATACAGTGCCACTGAACATTACTCGATGCTGAGGCTATAACCATACTAATATATATATGGTTGTGAAGTATGATAGTTTGAACAAATTAGAATAATTCAAAGTGTGCCTAAAATTTGAAGATGGTAAAGCGGCATATTGTTTTCACGACTACAAGAATTTGTAAATGTAAATCAAACCTTGTTGAACAAACAGGAACACTATCTTGTTTTGCCAAATTGTAGGTTACATAACTTATCAATACAGTGCCAGGGAACATGATTCGATGCTTTAATGGTTGTTCCATACTAACATATGGTTGTGTAGAATGATGGTTTGAATAGATACTCTCCAAAATAATTAGGTGTTCATGAACTATAAATGCGATGATCGGTCGTCAGAAGCAAGATCGGCTTTGATAGATGCATGACTGCCAGAGATAGCACGGTTTCAGAATCAAAACCTAACGCCCCAATACACATGGAACATTGCCAAGGACAATTTGTTGCATCCTTATGTTTGACATTTCAGTGAAAGGTCGTGCAATCGCTTTTATTGTTGATTGTCAATATTCACAGTAACACGTAAACCTAAACCTAAGAGCTCTTGGCATGCTTCAAACTGGTAGAGCTCGGCGAGATTCAGCCAATATGTTCTATGTGTCTGAATCTGTGATTTGCAGACTTTGGAACAGGTTTCTGCAGGTACAAATGCACATTGCTCAGCAGGTCAACAATACAAGTTCATGATCGATTGATCGGAAACCAAGCTTTAAGAACTCAAGCCCAAACAACCAATGAAATCACCAGGCCACCGGGGTTAAAGTGACTGACAAGACAATAAGAAGTCCAGATTTAAGTAAGACTTTATGGGTTGGTGGACGTGTGAAGTCCAAAAATGAACGTTTGAGATGAACTGACCAATAATGGATCATGCTCCCACGTTTGGTCAAACATCCGTTACGGCATGGCTTAGTCCGAATGACAATTTGGGGGAGTCTTGTCTACTTCTCTTGCAGCGCCTTACCTCGTTCGGCTAGCGTAGCGGAAGTACTGTCCAGTGACCCTTCCATTGACAAAATGCAGTGGCATTCTGGTAGTCATGGTGATCCCTCCAGACACTCCAGGGCGTCTTTCTTGGTTGTTTGTACCCTTACAATACACCGCCAATAAGGTCTGTTGGTTGTTATGCTACATCCAGTCTTGCCTTTTTCTTATTCACCCATTACCATCACTCGATACCTCTTTCTATATCTGTAATTGCTGTCATGTCCGGTTGTAAGCTGCATTTGGAATTTATACACTGATGCAAGTTTGTTTGTTTGTCTTGTATGTTTGTTGTTTAACGCCGCACTCAGCAATATTCCAGTTGTATGACGGCGGTTTCTCAATAATCGAGCCTCGACCAGACAATCCAGTGATTGACATCATGAGCATCGATCCAAGCAATTGGGATACGATAACATACATCAACCAAGTCAGCGAGCCTGACCACGCGATCCCGTTAGTCGCCTCTCACGACAGGCATAGTTGCCTTTTACGGCAAGCATGGGTTGCTGAAGACCTATTCTACCCCGGATCTTCGCAAGTAACAACACAATAACAGTTATGTTCCTCTGTTGAACACGCATCCTCGACAAATACCCTAGACCAATGGACCGCCTCCGTGGTCTAGTGGTAGAGCGTCAGCCCGAAGAGCGGAAGGTCAGGGGTTCGATCCCCGGCTGCGTCATGCCAAAATACTTTAAATAGTGGAACTTGTTGTTACCCTTCCTAGCGCTTGGCATTAGTCCGGACAAGTACAAGAGGCCACACTCACGTGAAAGCGCGTCGCTATATATGTGCAATAATCTTGGACGCGACGTTAACCGACCCACCCCTCCTGAACCAATGGCTTTGTTTCACACAGAGTTTCTATCGCACACAAGTATAAATTGATTTCATGACTATTTTAAGCGTCGCTTATTTCGATTGGCACTCATAACGCAGCTATGAATGCTAATGGGCACAGGGTAATTTAAAGATAATGGAATGAAGACACAATACACTAGGTTATCGAGGATGTGGAACAGCCCTTTTTCACGAAGCTGGATTTCGTCATAGGTGTACTGTTGCTGTATGTTACCAAGGGCATGCTAACACGTCGAAATATATTTGACTGATAGTGTTGCAAGCTGCGACAAACCTCACTCACTTATGTTTCCAGAACAGGACTGTACACGTTTAGACTTGGCTATATAATAAGCCTCACAGTTTGTCAACGTCAGAAGTAAGCATATCTTGGCTTAAACGTAACAGAAAGGAACCATTTGACTCAAACATGCACATCATGTATTTAAGTAATTGCATATCAAGTAATGCGTATGGCCAATGTTTCATGACTGGAAATACACAAATAGTGAGGGAGTGAGTATGGTTTTACGCCGCTTTTAGCAATATTCCAGCAATATCACGGCGGGGGACACCATAAATGGGCTTCACACATTGTACCCATGTCGGGAATCGAACCCGGGTCTTCGGCGTGACGAGCGAACGCTTTAACCATAAGGCTATCCAACCGACCCTGAAATACACAAATAAATGCTCTGAGGTATACATATATACTTACATACCACGACCCTCTCGGCGGACATGTCTCACGTTCACCCAAATTCGGTAACCGCTAGAGCTAGGACGAATCCAAATATTTACTACCCGGGTACCAATCACGTGACCCTATTACCCGAATCTACCCGGGTACCCGCTGTAGATATCACAAGATAGGTACAAACTGTCCGACTGGGAAATGTTTGAACATCGCCCTGACAAAATGTATTTAGATAAACGTGTAAAACGATCTGGTCATGCATACACTGAAGTTTACTGCATGAAGTTTTGTCTTTATTCAAACGTATAAAAGTCAGAAGGAATGGGTGCATTGTCAGAAAGAAACGGGGACATTAGTCACTTATAGTGTAACCATAGAGTTTTAGATATGTTTTGGCATTAAACAGTGTATCATGTGACTAACCACGGGTCCGGGTAGTCCTGTGGGTACCCGGGTCCTACTCAGTACCCACCTGACCCGAGTACCCGAGTTACCCGTCCCAGCCATAGTAACCGCAGTTACGGCTTCTCACGTTTACGTGACACAGGTGTTCCAGTCGTCTACGGCGCCGCCATTCGCTGTGCAGAGTTGCGTCCCTCGGCCACGCCAGAATCCTGTGATTGTGGGGTGGAATCCCGGTTCACCCTGATACTGTTTCTAGGTTTGTCAGCTTCATACCCATGCTTGTGGGTTTTACGAAAGTGGTAAACGTCTGAGACCTGCATCACTTCGGTTTTTCCTCTCACATCAAACTGACACGCTGTGATGTAACTAGAATACTGTTCAAAGCGGCGTTAAACCACTCAATCTCACTTGGTACATTAAACACAATTATTTAAACACATTTTTTCATAAAGGCGCGCGAAATAATGGTGTCACATATATCAGCAGGGATCTCTTGGTCGCGCAAGTGTCCTCAGACACATACACAATAGACTGGTTCTGGGACGTTCCTGCGAATGAACGACTCCTAGCGGACAACCAGTGAACCAGTCTATACAATAAACGCGTCCGCTGTATGTTGATGCACACTGTACGCTGTCTAATTAGAGCTCCCTTTTGAGGATTCCGGGTTAGACTAGACCCTCAGCAACGTATGTTGGTCATTGGGTGATTTAATGATTGGGTGGTCAGACTCGACGAATTGTTTTGATTGGTATCATAGTGTGGATCGTTGCTCATAATATCAATCAAATGGCTTGTCTGATGAAAATATATACAGGCAATCGTCATAGATCTGAAATATTATTTAGTGCGACGTTAAACAAAAACATATTTACTGCAGTGTTTTTTTTTTATGTAATTGAACTGTGAAAGAACTGTTGTTGAACATGAATATGTCTATTTAACCATCTATCTAACTTATATTTGGCTGGTTAATTTTCTTCAAAACAAATTGGTTCAATGAAGACTGGGGTAAGACATGAATTTGTAATGACGTGACCCCTATCATATTTGAAATGTAAATTTGTCCCGAAAAAACCCCAAATTTATTGATTTTTCAAAGATAAGACGACTGGGATACCCATCATAAGTTGTGTATTATGCATTTTTTTACAAAAGTTTAAAAAAGTTTTAAACCTTATTATATATCTTTAAATATAAACATGTAGAAGGATTCTTTGAGTGCTTACTAAGTGCTTACTAAGCGCCAGTACAGTTCATGTTGTGGAAGGGGCGGTTGGGTAGCCTAGTGGTGAAAGAGTTCGCTCGTCACGCCGAAGACTCGGGTTCGAATCCCTACATGGGTACAATGTATGAAGCCCATTTTTGGTGTCCCCGCCCTGATATTGCTGGAATATTGCTAAAAACCACGTAAAACTTCACTCACTCACTCACGTTGTGGTTATGACATCGCTAACTTGATATATTTTGATTGACAATCAAGCATATAATAAAATCAAACAGGTTTGTTTCTTTTACTCCTCAGTACATAACAATGACATTGCTGACCGTGGCATGGCGTAAACTATTATTCATTAATTGTTTCAATTTAGTACTGGATGCAATATGATACCATCGAGGAATCCCCATTGATAGTAACAAGCGATGAAGTCAAAATGGGGATTCGAGTTTAGGTAAAGTTCACCTACAGTGTAGCTAAGAAGATAATTATATAGGGTGTTACAAACAGTACTCGGGTTCCCTTGTGACGCGTGATCTGTATCAGGCTCACATTTCAGTCACCCCTCTGCTCGGTGGCCACGGGCTAGGCTAATATTTTTCTCCCATGGGAGGAATACTAGGGCCTTTGAAATTAAGTCAACCCTACATGCAGAAACTATTTTGTTTCTCGTGAATAATTTACGGTATCTTGAATGTCGTGATCTGAATTACTCAATATTTTATTGTCTTTCTACTGGTGACAGATGCAGACTGCGAAGCCATTTTGCACAGGTATCAGTATTATCCATGATATCGTGATATCAACCGCTGGCTGTGAAAAAAGGTCTTCATTTGGAAAAGGATAAAAATTAACTCCACAATATATAGTTCAATTCAATGATCAGACGTAACCATAGTCCTCTCCAAAAGTTCAGGACAAATTGATATTTGTGGGCTATTAATTAGATTCTCCTTTACAACCTAGTAAAGTTTTAATTTTTCGCAACAATTAGAATTTAGTGTTTGAAGTCAGTACAAATATCAAACTGGGTATTCTACATGCTCAGAAGGTCGATATTTCATATCTAATAGAAATATGTGTTTGAAATCAGTCTTAATATATAAATGGATATTCTACATGCTCCCAAGGTAGATATTTCATATTCAATATAAATAGGTGTTTGAAATTAGTATAAATACCAAACTGGGTTTTCTACATGCTCACAGGGTAGATATTTCATATCTAATATCTCTTAGCTGTTGCGTATCGAGCAACGTGTGCATGGTTCTAAGATAAAACAGCTCCTTCAAAACAATAACACATTCAAGTGTATATTTTGAATAAAATGTGAGCTTCTGAACCTCCTGTATTTAGAAATGTTTTCAAAACTGTGCAGGCAATGTGCACATAGGGCAGCATTGTAGCCATCCTTGGACACGGTATTCAGTAACAGTGCAAGTAAACGAATGATAAAGGTTACTGTCAGATTGCAGTATCAGGGTTTACTTTAGTCCGTCCGACCCTGTGCTGAAAGGGTATGATGCAGATCGATTCAGGCCTTATTCAAAACTATTTCTTATTATCGGGGAAACTAGCCTATCACCAGGAAAGGAAAAAAAATAAAAGTATTATTTTTATTATCACTTAATTATTCATGTTCATAATTAAGTTGGTTTTTCAACAATCTATTATTCGCATTTTGCGACAGGCAGTGGGGTATGTGGAAGCTATATCGGTTTCTTTTTAAGGTTTAATTGCTTAATGAATTACTAGCAGTCATGATCATTAGGCAACTAATGTGTAACATATAGCTGAATGACAGTTGTTTCATTTACACTATATGTAAGCATGTGTTATGATACCTGATGTATGTGTCATTTAACTATCATCAAATGTGTTATGATGCCTGATGTATGTCTTATTTTACTATCATAAAATGTGTTATGATACCTGATGTATGTTTCATTTAACTATCATCAAATGTGTTATGATGCCTGATGTATGTCTTATTTTACTATCATAAAATGTGTTATGATACCTGATGTATGTGTCATTTAACTATCATCAAATGTGTTATGATACCTGATGTATGTTTCATTTAACTATCATCAAATGTGTTATGATACCTGATGTATGTTTCATTTAACTATCATCAAATGTGTTTTGATACCTGATTATGTCTCTGGTAAATGCCCTTTTCAACTCTCATCACAATGGAATCACATGTTTTGAATCCAAATGCACTCTTAGTGCGTGAGTGAGTATGGTTTTACGCCGCTTTTTAGCAATATTCTAGCAATATCATGGCGGGGGACACCTGAAATGGGCTTCATACAGTATACCCATGTGGGGAATCGAACCCAGGTCTTCGGCGTGACGAGAGAACGTTTAACCACTAGACTACTCCATACCCCAAATAGCATCTGAAGTTTACTGAGAAACCAAGGTGAAATACTGGACTTCTTCACTGGTGACGTTGGTGTAAATATTTGGGGCAGGACATTTTGGTAAGACGTAGACATCCTCATTTGGATCAATTTTTCTCCCCTCCTTGCTGGTCTGGTTCTATGTGCATATGAATCGGAATTTCTGCTAACATAGGTAAAGTAGATACAAGGGAAGTTGGCCAAAAAGCTTTAACTTGAACTTCAGGTATATCGATGATATTACCTACCTGAACTATAAAGAAAGGCGACTAGTGAAACCGCCTCTTCTGTTTCATATTTAGATGTGTGCATAAAAATAACAACAAAATATCCACCAAACCGTATGACAAGAGGCGTGACTTCAATTTTCCCAAAGTCAACTTTCCCTTTATGTCGAGCAATATATCCTGATTTACCTATCATCACTATGGAATCACGGGCGTTATAATACCGGGTAAACACCCCATTGACGCCCCATCATGTGTGGTTAAGATAAACCCAGTTGACGGTCTTATAAGAGAGGAACACACATTGATAAATATCATAGTGGATGAGTCTCCAGTACTGTCAGTCAGGGGAACGGATCAAACACACATCGATGACCTTTCAATAGCCCAGTCATTTCGGTATTTAAATGAAAGATTAAGAGACGTTGGTGTAAGAATTGTAAACGTCAAATTGTTGACATTTCGTGACGCACGATGAAGAACCGAAAGACCATGTAGTATGTACAACACATGTTACTCGATTTTTTATTTCATTTTTTTGCATTGCCTCATTATTAATTTACAGTACAAACAATTAGTACCCTATTATGGGGCAATAAAATAAAGGAATTGTACACTTTATATGAATTATTCATACGAAATGAAATCTAAAAAGAAATGATATATAGATAATGGCAGGTTTCATTCGAAAATGTCATGATTGTGATTATGCAATCTTGATGAACTACAATGTATTTAGATTGGACTAGAGTTTTGTGATGAGAAGGGGAAATACGTTACCCTATTCAACATTCATCAGAATTAACCGCATCAGAATACATCACTTTTATGACCAGCGTATGTTGCTGGGGTTCTATTCTAACCCGGACCCCCACGTGGAGGACGCACTTCATGACTTCATATACAGAACAATAAAATATCTACCTGTTATCTTCTACCTCCTAACTACGAGACCTGCAGAATCGCACTACCTCGATGTCCCGCCAATAGCAACCAGCTAACATAGTTTCTCTTTCGACGCTCTGTATTGTTTTGCTATTTATATCACGACTATATGACATTTTGCTGTTTTTTCCATCTCAGTAAACGGCCGGTCATAAAATTCCCCCAACATGTACTTCACTGTAGCGGAACAAACGCTTTCAGCAGATCCACACAACTGCGAAATTTTCACAACAAAGGAACTAATTTGTACTGAGGTTTTGGGAGAAACGGGGGATTCAATTATTCTATGTATTTCACATGGAAAGCAATGTAAAATGGTCTAGCGATTAGGCCATGAACAACAAACATTTGTCATTGCGTTTGGTATAGGGCGTTGGTTTATGAGTGAGTGAGTTTTGTTTAAACGCCACTTTGAACTGTATGTTAGTTATATCACCGCATGTCACCTTGATGTCGGAGGAAAGCTCGAAGCGGTGCAGGTCCTATAAGTATACCGCCCGTGAAGATCCGCATGGGCGGATACAGAGGGGGGTGCGGGGGTGCGCACCCCCCCCCCCCCCCCCCCCCCCTCCCCTTTTTTTTATTTCGAAAGAAATCTTTATTTCTGTATAAATTACCACCAAAGACAATAAATAGATCTTAATTGTGCACCCCCCCTTTTAAAAAAAGCTGTATCAGCCCATGATCCGGGTTGGAATAGGCCTTCATCAACTCATGTTTGCCGCGAAAGGTGACTGCTTGTCGTAAGAGCCGAGTCACGGGATTGGATAGTCAGGCATGTCACACAGCTGGAGTGCGGCGTTAAACAACCAACAAACAAAACGTATACCACTTGCGTGAAAGCTATAACCATGGCTTATGTGCTCACAAACCTTGAACCATAAACGGCCAACCGGGATTCGAACCAACAATTATTAGGGTTCTGGCACGCCTAAAGGGACGCAACTCTGCGCAGTTCTTTGTGGCGCCTTCGACGACTGGGCCCCCTGAACGGGTGTCTGCCAAAATGGATGAGTGCATCACGTGCGGGATCTATATAGGTCACAGTGTACTAGTACTGGAGTTCAACCTATCCCGAATGGATATATTGACAGAACGGCAACATTCGCCAGGAAGCAGGACAAGATGAGTAAGTGAGTGAGTTGGGTTTAACGCCGCTTTTAACAGTTTTCCAGTTATATCACGGCGTGTCAGTTTAATGTGGGAGGACAGTCCGAAGTGATGCAGGCCTCAGACGTTTACCACTACGGTGAAACCCACGAGCACGGGTATGGTGCTGACAAACCTAGAAACATAATCGGGGCGACTCGGGATTCGAACCCACAATCATAGGTTTCTGGCGTGGCCAAGAGATGCAACTCTGCAGAGCGAATCGCGGCGCCTGAGACGATGTGGATGTGTTGGATGAATGTGGTTTAAGTGATGTATTTTCCCAAATTAGTTTAGCCTAAGAAATGTCACGGAGAAACTATTTCTTTTCTATTTAACAATTGTCTGAAAAAGTCTCTGTTGATCTGTGAGTGATATATCATTTAAATCATTTGTCGCTGACGGTTATAAATTAAGTTTTAAGCTGAGCTGGAAAACATAATGTCCCCTAAATTATTCATTTCAACCCCCAGAAAGGATACCGTTCCTAGTGAAATCCCCGGATTAAAACGTTTCCCAATTAATGAAGTTTGGTTTCACACCATTTTCAACAGCCCCCGAACCGCCTCCGTGGTGTAATGGTAGAGTGTCTGCACTGAGAGCGGAAGGTCGCGTCATACCACAAGACGTTAAAAAATCGTATTTGTTGTTACCCTGCCTGACGTTCGGCATTAAGGGCCTTAAACAAGAAGCGGTCGGCTCGGAGTCGGAATACTTTGTCTGAGACAGCTATTAACGTTAAACTGCGTCATGGTGTCTCAGTGGGCTAGCCCAAAATAAATCGGTATTACTGTGGACTAGTACAAATAGCACTCACACACACGTGCATGCACGTTACTATATCAGTGCAATGCTCTTGAACGCGACGTTAAACCCCATTTTACCTCACCTCGTCCTTAACGCCCTCCCGGTAGTAAAGGCGGGGGACAATGCTGGCCACAAGAATGAGTCTCATAAATTGTTTTTATCAATTAGAAGCACATTTCTCCGAGGCAAGGGAGTTAACTGATTCTAAAAGTCCAGTTTCCACCATTGCCGAACTTTGATGGAATTTCTAGGCTCGATCGTAGCGCCACCAGTGGCTATTACGAGTTATGTCCCTTCTAAGACCCCACTATTGACCAGTCAGATTACACCTCTCATATCATTTGCATTTGCTTCAAACAAAATGGCAGCGCCCGGTCAAGACGATCTGATCGATGATCAAGATCTATATTGCAATAAAACGGGTCTTACCTCTCGAGGTGCATCAAATCACGTGAGCACCTTGATTAAAAACATAATAAGATTTGGAAAATAACTGCCGAAGCCCTTCCATGTTGTTTACGAACCGGATGTCGATTTCGCTGAGCCAAAATAGAACTTCATCATTCCAACCTAGTTCGGCAAGATTGGAAACTGGATTGTTTCAGGCAGTTATCTCCCTTGCCTCGGGAAGATGTAGAAGCATCGAACCAGTGTCTTTGGTTCAATGAGCGACCATTTTCACCACTATAAGCTACCCGGCGTCTATAATGGTTATGTAATAATGTCGTTTTGTACATATCAGGACATCAACACTCGTACACGGTCGGCTGGAGCGGTTTCCGGATTCCCATTGTCCAGACACACATCTTTACGGCTTCCCTAGCTTTGTCTCTGTCAGCTATATTGTTGGTCAGTTTCACTGCACGATGGGCGAAGGTTGAAAACAGAATAGGCAGAGTGAAAGAAGAAAGTAGAAGAGATGTATACCTGACTGACAGAGGAGAGAAGACATCCCAGGGAAGAAATGTATGCATGGGTCACTCAGTCCACATCAAGTTTAGAATATTCAGATTTAAAAATACCGTAAATAGCCAATAAATTATAAGAACGAAATAGCACCACGTCTCCATCCATCAAAAGATGTAATCCCCGACAAGAGAGGTGTGATCGTTTTGTGAGGTGACATAAATCACCATGGTAACATGAATGTGACCAATGAGACTGACAGATTGGGTCGTCAGAACACATTAACTCCCAACATGTCACATGTTCACGTCAAGATGGAGTTGACATATCCCGACCACTGATCAGTTTCGCAAGTGAATACCGATCTGTGACATAGTCAATAGGGCCCCCCATACCCTACTCGTACCCTCCCTCCCACCCTCCTTCCTATAAACAACGATATCTCTTCCGGCTGAGTTCCCCCAAAAGAGCTGAGCGTTGTACAGGCCACACCCCGTACTAAACCTGGTAACGCCGTGCTTGAGAGTCGTTATGACACAAAGGTTTGCTCCATGCCTACAAAATAGCTGCATTTAGTCACAAACGCGACCTTAAAGCTTCATTACAATATACATGCATCAGTAGAGTTGATATGCGTTATTAAGAACAGTTTGAAGGATCACCTGTACGCGTTACCGTCTTTTACCCAATTCGCACCGAGGCACTGTCACTGATTGGGTATATTCGTTTCGAGCGGAGACATGTGTCTATACTAAGAGATGGGCACTGACTACAACAATTGTTGTTGTTATTATTATTATTATTATTATTATAAATAAAAAATGCAGCAAAGAGGGTTTGGGTGATCCTGGCACAGTCAGGCTGGTTAGGCTCATCATCAGCTCAGGGCCCTTGCCCTCTCCACACGCAGCCCAGGCAGTAAATGGGACTTCTCCAAGGAAGCAGTGCCTAGTCAAACCCACCCAGAACTTTTCGGAGACTCCCCAACACTGCAGCCTTCTGCCATACCCAGATTGTCAGAAGTACTGTATTCGTGGTATGTCAGTCAACAGATTGGGAGGTACTAAACCTAAGGCACCGAGAACAACTGGGACCGGACAACTTGGTACTTGTGATGCAAGCGTGACATTTCGAATGCGAGGTCCGCACATTTGCCATGTTTTTCCTGAATCTTGTCAAACACATTGGTGTCAAAAGGGAAAGAAAATTCAGTGATTATCAAAAAGAACAATATCAGGTTTGTTGGCCTGGATACGTCTGAGGCTGTAAACGGCCCTATTCCAAAGAATTTTGTATTTACCATTTTCCATGACGCCCTCTACATATTCAGGGTCGTGCTATGGATGGACCTCTGTGTCAAAACCACAAGCATGGCGAAGACCGTAATAAAATGATCGAACCACACCATCATGTCGCTTAAGAAACCGTTTTTGTGCCAAAGCTGGGCATCCACATTCTATCCTTGAAAAAAACCGAGTCTGGGCCGACTTGATTTGGCACTTCGCTTGGTTGACACACATTTCTGTACCGTCCAGCAGTACAGAACCAAAATCAACAATGACACTGAGATTATGTCCCACATCCTTGGCTCGTTTACGAAAACTGTTGAATGCCTTGTTTTCATCATGAGTCTTGACATGCTTCACAAGAGGATCATCAGACAAATAAATGTGTGCAAAAGTGCACTAAACAATTCTATCATGAAGAGCCTCCACATTAATCAAACCACACCCTCCCATCAAAATTGGTAAATTTATTCGATTGAGGGAAGAGCGAGGGTGGTAGGATCTATTGTCTGCCATGACAGTTTTATTATTGTTACATTTATAAAGCTATTCAGCTGTTGTGGTTTCTAAGTGTATCATTAATATTGTTTCACAATGTTATTTCGATTTTATATTACTTAGAGATAATGCTATTCATATATACATAAATGTACCACTGTCCTTAAACATATTCACATTTTGACTGGTTGTCTTTCTTTTCTAAATCCACTCAAACCCCATCACAACCGAAAAAAACGCCCTCCCTAAGTGCTAGGGAGTGCTAACTCCGTAGTGCTGAAAAGTTGAAAGTAAACGGACGGCTGGCCTGGCGATGGACAAAAGACATTTGACCCTTGGTGCTGTTGAGCTAAACGACAGGTAACGTTTCTCAGTTGGTATTTGCAAACGGGCTGCCAAAGAGCTGAGGGCAAGCGTGTTCGCTTGTCCGGAAGAATATGTTGATTCCTTATTTTCGTACCAATTCTTTCTTTTACGCCCTACCGTTAAAGGGGTGCAATATTGTTGAAACCATTTTAAAATTTTATTCATTCACACGCGCGTCCATTCGGCCGCGTTTGCCAAAGGGGAATCCATTACATCTTCCATCACTCTCCTTACACCGGCTTTACGTGGACATGCATTGGAGGATAGTTGACAGGGCCAAGTTCCAACGTGTTATTAAAAAAAACCCTTTCATGTGTCTGATTAATTCCCCCGAGTACAATAACGACGATTTGAATTCCCTCTTCGCCAGAATGAGGTCACAGATAGAACCGTTTAATTGTTGTCGTTTTTGTTTTTGTAAATAAAACACTCTTCGCAATAAAGGGTATAAAACATATTGGTTTTTCGTGCTGTGCTGTTGTTCTCTGTTACTTATCATGTAACCGAACACTAGTCTCTAATACCCTTGGTTGTATTACTGGCTGCTGTTTGTGTTGTCGAGCTTGGAGTCAATGGGTAATAGCTTGGAAACAATGGGGTGTAGCCCTGGTTGTTTGACGCGTTCGTGACCCAGGTTCGATATCAAGAATGTATACAGTACGGGGAGCCTTTTGTTTGGTAAGGACTGGGTATTGTTAATTTGTTACTTGTAAATATTGCTAACTACAGGCCGCGGTGATATAGCTGTACTATTGCTGACTACAGGCCGCCATGACACAGCTGTGCTATTGCTGACTACAGACTGCCATGACATAGCTGTACTATTGCTGACTAAAGACTGTCGTGACACAGCTGTACTATTGCTGACTACAGACTGCCGTGACACAGCTGTACTATAGCTGACTACAGGCTGCCGTGACACAGCTGTACTATTGCTGACTACAGACTGCCATGACACAACTGTGCTATTGCTGACTACAGGCCGCCGTGACACAGCTGTACTATTGCTGACTACAGGCCGCCGTGACATAGCTGTGCCATTGCTGACTACAGACTGTCGTGACACAGCTGTACTGTTGCTGACTACAGACTGCCATGACACAGCTGTGCTATTGCTGACTACAGGCCGCCGTGACATAGCTGTACTATTGCTGACTATAGACTGCCGTGACACAGATTGTCTGGTCCAGACTCGAATATTTACAGCCCTCGTCTTATAGCTTGAATATTGCTGAGTGCGGCGTTAAACAACAAACAAACAAACAGTAAACATGCCCCCACAAGCCGTCCACCCCATTGGGGTAACTACGGTACATTCCGGCTCAGTGGATGTACATCAAAGTGGCCTTACAATGGCGCAACAGCGTAATGTAACCACGTGATTGTAACGCGAGGTAACCAACCCCAGTAAGTAGGGTGCCTCAGCGAATTTAAAGTTGGTTGCACACATTCAGTCCCTTACATTTATTGCACATTGATGCAATGCGTGCATTTAGCTGGGTTGTCGGGACAAGAAAAGGGAACTGCATGACTTGTCATGTTTTTAATGTTGAAAAAGGCAAACAGCTTTCAAGTTCAAATATTGAAGATCTTAAAAGGGCTTGATATAATGGTTGTCAGGTGGTATTTTAACAACGGAGTCAACATGTGCGATTGACAAGATAGTTTTGTAAGCCCCGCCGTTGTAAGTGCACTCTCCACATGCAAGGGACAGTTACTAATGAAATACACCACATACTCACACACCAGCCCGCCAGGATTTACTGCAGCTTCAGTTACCCCATTGAGAAGGACTGTCGGCTTAAATGGAGCCATGGCATATTCCAGACATTAAGTAACATAACATAAATACCGAACAAACTTTATTACGCAGCCATTTTCAATTTGGTACCGCGGACGTGTTGACATACGACGGGAGAGCATTGTTATTGTTTCTGAATCAAACCGCTGGTTGTAATCAGGTTTCACAAGTTAGCGTCTAGTAATAGAATCCACATAACTATGTGCATCTGCAGGTATCATGTGTCTTTTATTTATCCTCTCTCACTTCCTCTTGTTCTATTTCACTATCTACCAACTCTCGCGCACTTCTTTATTCTTATTTCTCCTCTTACCCTCTTGTCAATTCCAAATTCATGTTATGTTTCTCCTTCTACCCTCTCAACCGACGCCAAACTCCCCGGTCTCTCTTCCTTCTGGCTTTCTTTGCCCTGTGCTTCCTTCTTGGTTGCCCTGCGCTTCCTTCTTGCTTACCCTACACTTCCTTCTTGCTTGCCCTACACTTCCTTCTTGCTTGCCCTACACTTCCTTCTTGCTTGCCCTACACTTCCTTCTTGCTTGCACTCCTCTTTCTTCTCCAACTCAGCGTTAGCTTAATCCTGTCCCTTCTTCTCTCCAAGTACCGAACCCCTCCATTTTACAACTCTACATCTCGAGATGACTACGGATGTAAATATATATCCTATTTAGTTTTGAGCTGGAATGTGTCAAAGAAATAAACTACAGTAAGCAAAGCAATCATAAACCACCGGCTAAATTCCATATCACTTCGATCTGCTTTTATCTCGGTCTCCAACAAAAATCACCATTTTATAGACCGCATTTACGAGAACATTTACTTTAGAGAGTGGTGTTTGTCTGTAGGCGCATATTACATAATGAAATATGAATGGGTACAATCCCCGATCTGCGTCACTGTAATTAAAAGCCACAGTCTAAGGCTTTGTAGTTCAGTAGACTGGAATTGAAATTCACCGCGGGCATCATCTACTGAACTAAATTCTGACAAGAAATTTAATTTTCTGAAGCAAAATTTAATAATCTGCCCTCGGGAATCCGTGCGCAATTCCTTAAATCCCGTCAGAACATGGCCATGTCCCTTGTACCCCCGTAAATCAGTTAGAGTTTAAAATACGTCAGCAGTAATTGTGTGAGGTCAGGGTCATTTTAAACAAACATGCATGACCTTAAAGTCAATATCAGAATGAGTCTCGAAAGACGATGTTAATCTACAGAGAGTATATAATTAATTATCTCGAAACTTTGTAATCGGATCTTAATCGGACAAAAGGATGACGAATATTTCCTCTCTCTGGTTTTGAAGGAGCACGCGTCTATTAATAATTATTAATGGGCGGTTCTTTGGGTAAGGTTTGAAATATGCTCCGAGGCTACAGCTACAGATAATGGATTCACCTCATTATGTTTAAATACCATACAGTTTACTGAACTAAAGCGTCCCTTCTCGAAACGATGCGAAAGTAAAGAGTTTGTTCTCTAATAAGACACCGGATCTAAATTCAGTTAAGAGACCGTGCTCTTTATGAGGGAGAGAGAGAGTGGGTGAATGAGTGAGTGAGCGAGTGTGTATGTATGAGTGAGTGAATGTGAGAGAGAGAGTGAGTGAGAGTGTGTAAGTGAGTGTGAGAGAGTGAGTGTGAAAGAGTGAGTGAGTGAGCGAGTGCGTATGTATGTGTGAGCGAGTGAGTGAGTGTGAGAGAGTGAGTGAGTGAGTGTGAGAGAGAGTGTGTGAGTGGGTGGGTGAGAAAGTACGAGTGAGTGGGTGAGTGAGTGTGTATGTGGGTGATAGAGAGTGAGGGAGCGAGTATGTATGTATGTATGTATGTATGTATGTATGTATGTGTGTGTGTGTGTGTGTATGTGAGTGAGTGAGTGAGTGAGTGTATGTGTGTGAGAGAGAGTAGGTGGGTGGGTGAGAAAGTACTAGTGAGTGGGTGAGTGAGTGTGTATGTGTGATAGAGAGTGAGCGAGTGAGCGAGCGAGAGCGTGTGTGCGAGTGAGTTTTGTATTATGCCAGTCAGCACTATTCCGTCTTTATCCCGGCGGCCTATTCATAACTGAGTTTGAAACTTGTATGCCAGTAGGAGACTGCACGACCAACGATCCGCCGGGGCACGATGACACACACTGTAACCCCATCCTCATTAATCTCATCTTACAACAAGCACCGGATACAGAAAACCTATTTTGATCCGGCGGGATCCCCACTGAGGAGTCTTACGTCATGACAAATATAGATATTTCATGATCTTTTGCACAACTTCATATAGTTTTTTGTTTGTTGTTTAACACCGCCCTCAGCAATATTCCAGCTACACGACGGCGGTCTGCAATATTCGAGTCTGGACCTGACAATCCAGTGATTGATATCATGAGCATCGATCTACGCAATTAGGACACGATGACCTGCATCAAGTAAGTCAGGAAGCCTTACCACTCGACCCTGTTAATCGCCTCTTACGTCAAGTGTAGTCGCCTAGACTAACATTTAGTCTCTGAAATCTTACATTACACAAGATCCTTCTTGACTCTAAAAAATAAATAAATTCCCTATACTGATTTCATTTTGTGGATTAGAGCTAGCTTGAGTTGGCTAGACTTGCTTTTGTATGCATTTCTAGATTATGTTTTTTTCATAAAATAAATATATTCCACGGTCATGGTGCAGGACTAGTAGTCGCCTTGCAAGCTTCGACAAACATGGGTATTCTGTACACGGATCTTCGCGGGTCCCAGTCCTAGTGTACCCAGTGAAATGGCTGGCGTAATGCTGACAGTGATTGAAGACCCAATTCCTGACTCACTCAATCAGCCACGACAAACATCTAACCATCTACATCACTATAAAACGTCAATATGACCCGGTGGAGTTTAGACTGGCTGCAACTAGTATTGCTCTGAGCCAGGTCGGTACTGATGCTGATTATCTGGTATTACTAATATGGCTCTATCTTTTAGCCTTGCATATTCGTCCAAGATAACTATTAGTTTCCATTCTTAAAATACTTTAAAACAATCGAAGTGTGACAAACATTTATGTCAAATTGTGCGACCCCAAAAGCCGTTTTGAAATAAACGCGAATCTTTTATGTCCGCTTTGATTAGTTCAACTCAAGCCTTACATCAGAGTGAGTGAGTATGGTTTGGTGCCAGTGTCAGCAGTATTCGTGACATGGGGATACCATAAATGCGCCTAATACATTATACCCACGTGGGAATCAAACCCGAGAGTTGAACATGATGAGCTAACGCTTTAACTACTTGACCACGAAAGTATGTTTAGGTGGACATTTTCCAGTTTACCATTTCCGATAAACCTTTCAATGATCGGCAGGAAGATTCAGATTATATTAACGGTCAATACAATACAATATAATCCCGTTAACACATTTTCGAAAAACAGTTCCTTTGTTTGGCTCGATAATAGGGTTCCTCTGTTAGCAGTGTGGCAAGAGTTCTCTCCCTTCAATCGTAAACATTACACAAGAGAGTTGTTGATACCATATTTTCTGTATACTTCACTGTCTGCTTCAGAATCGGTATTTGTTGGTGTTGATCGGCGGATGTGCTAGAGCTAGAGCTACTTCTTCACTGTCAATCAAAAGGTGTTTCGGTCGAACAACACTATGCTGCGTTAACCATAATATAGGTAACACATCTATTCCAAGACAATGTACATTTCCTTGCATTATTCGACATGAAGACAAAGTCTAACAGCCAGCAAGACATATTTATTCCTTAGAGTGGCCACCAACCCCAATTATATCATTATATAAATGGATATATATCCATACGCATTATTCATTATCCCGAAACTTTGTTAATCCGAACGATGTCACTGTTTCCGATACCGTCCATATTATAGGTGTTTCGCTGTGCGCCAAATTATTGAAGCTAATATCAAACAGCTAATATCTTGTTCGACCTGATTATCTGCAGTGCCTTCGACCGGGAAGGGATATACGTATGGTTGTTGACTAACACATTCTCAATTGAGTGTTGCTGCAGTGGGTATATTAATTTTCAATTGAGGATGAGTACATCCGTGGAAGCCGAGCTGCTGCAATGACGATTTCATCATATAGGCTGTTGATTATGAATTCTGGTGTTCAGCAATTAGTTTGATATAGACTTACGAAACTCGTATGTTTCTTCTTCAGAAGAGATCACTTGTACATACAGGCAGGACTCCCCGAAAGACAGCATAATCCTAGTCACAGATTTGACTGTGCTCCCGTACATATACTAGTATATATTGGCATAAATTACACATTACACACATCACAGTGTGGTTTATAGGGCAATCTTACTCATCGTGCAACCATAACAATATTTGCACGTCTTGATTCCGATCAGTTCAATGACTTCCATTTAACCAACATATTAATAAATGGCTAAATGTTCAGTATGAAGCCAGTACGTAATACTGGTACGGCAACTTGGTCAATATTAAATTAAATATTAAAAATATTTATAAACATTTCCGGCATAAAGCAAAGTCTCAAACAGACACAAATACCACGGTGACCTTAGCCTTGTAAGTAGGTCAATCACAACCTTCCGGTTGAAGTCCACAATCTAAAGGTGTCACGGGTGGCCCAGTCGTCTAAGGCGCCGCAATTCGCTGTGCAGAGAAACCTATGATTGTGGGTTCGAAATCCCGGTTCGCCCCTATTATGTTTCTAAGTTTGTCAGCACCATACCCGTGCTTGTGGGTTTCACCAAAGTGGTGAATGTGGTGAACGTCTGAGACCTGCATCACTTCGGGCTTTCCTCCCACATTAAGCTGACACGCCGTGATATAACTGGAATACTGTTAAAAACTCACTCACTCACCACAACCTAAAGATGATATGTAAAACGTATATTCCACCATCAGTAAACACAGCTTACTAAGTCTATTCACCTACAGGATAAACGGGTAGCCTAGTGGTTAAAGCGTTCGCTCGAGACGCCGAAGACCCGGGTTCCATTCCCGACATGGGTATAATGTGTGAAGCTCATTTCTGGTGTCCCCCGCCGTGATATTTCTGGACAATTGCTAAAAGCGGCGTAAAACTATACTCACTCACTCACTGTAGAGATATATGTAGGTACATGTCACCCCGTCTTGTGAAACAGAGCTCCTCACACCCACACGATTAAACATGTATATTGCAGTGTTATGCCATGACAGGATTAGTGTCACCAGAATAATACCTCATTAACCTCCAGCTTTCTGACTCACGTACACAGTAGACAAAAGTCAAATGGTGTCGTGGCCTGAAGAATGAAGAACGCATGTTGTTTTAATCCTCAGTCAGATCTATGTCAGCTTGGGACGTGCAAATCAGTCTTCACAAGGGCACGTGGTCAGTAGTTGTAACCTGGTGTTGTAACCTTTCCTCATTTTAATCGGCTCTCATACGGTATGAATAATTACAAATCACCGGATCCTGCACAAAGTCAATTTACTTAGTAAGGTTTCTAGGGTGTGTTTCGTTGTGAAATATCGCGTATAATCTGAAATTAAGACACAGTATCCTATCCATTTTTAGGTTATAATAAAGAATACCCCATAAAACTTGAACATATATGGAGAACTGACTCCGTCTCAATATGGCGTCCCAGACCAGAAGATCATTGAAGAATAGCAGTCAGAAAACAGGAATCGTGGGGTCGGATAGTTCCACTGCTGACCTGGCTGTTTGTGTGTTACCACAACACGTCAGGGGATATGGTTGCTCCCACTATCAACCATCGGTTTGTCTGGTTCGTAGAATTATTCGCAGGTCCAATGTCAAGGCCGATTGTTCAGATCACATCATTGAGGTCACCTCCGGATCGTACGTATGGACAGGACCCTGAATATTTGGAAAACGTCTTAGTTAATTATTTTATCCCAATTCATTCCAGTTTTATATAACTGTGTTTTATTAAGAGGTTGCCCTTTTATGAAACCATTATATAAACTTTCGCAAATGAAAGTAAGAAGACAATAAAATAATCTTAAAAATATACTTTAAATAATGCATGTTACCTAAAATATTTTGTGTTACCTTAATTGGCCACATTCTAATATGTATGGCATCATCAATGTTCATACAAACAATTTGGCTATTTCCCGATTCATGAAACTCGACAGCAAAGGTTATTGATTGTCTGTCACATCTTAGAGCATGTGGGTGCAAGCCTTCAAAGCACGATCATGTATATTTATGTAATATACGCAGCAAGTGTTTCAGACCACGGTCCGATATCACTGCATGTATGCCAGACAGATGTAGATGTGGTACCCAACAGCGTCTCCAGACGCAGCACACTAAGCCAACAGTGTTGTCTATTTTCCATACCCGTCTCCCGGGGAAAGGGCAGAGCCGAGGAGCTGTGACGTTATTGATTCGCAGCTTGTGCATATGCTGATGACGTAAAAATAACACGAAAAGAATGGCAGAATATATTTTCGTTCAGCTGTTGGTATCAAAAACTGATAAATATCTTGGCCATTGACTTCTGGGCCCTCACGGATTTGCAACATTGTCCTGCTGTCATAGTGACGTCTTTGCACTGGCATGTGGGTTATGACGTCTCGTGAGATGACGGCCATATCTATATGGTTATCGAATGGACTAATTGCAATAATCAAGTCACTTAATCTGAATGTAATAACATTCTTACCAATGCAAAACTTTGACATTTTACCTGCTTTCTGTTTTGTCTCTGTGCAACTAGATCTAACAAATAATGAACCTATGATACCCTGGATAATCGAGGATGAACACTGTGGGCGTTTTTTTCACATGGGGTTGACAAGCCGGGGGTCCAACAATTTCACCACAAAAAAATGTACTATCAACTCTCAAATATTTAAAAATTATGTAAAAGAGGCATTTTCAAAAAATGACTGGTGGCGTGTAGTCTTGAACCGTAAACCTTGTAACATTACCTCTCAGTGAGTGAGTGAGTGAGTTAAGATTTAACGTCACATCGGCAGTATTTCAGCCATATCGTGACCCAGATCACCTCTCAAGGTGCCTCGCATAATTATCAAGTTCTTTCTTTCTACCTATTAGGGTATTGATACCAATTATTCCGAAGCATATTCTCGTATATGACCTATCGACCCAACGAGAGAAAATGCTTAACACTTCTTTCTGCATGTTTGAGTATGCTAACAAATTTGAAAAAGAGAGGGAAAATTCTCGCATTTAATACATCGGCCAGACCAGTGAACTGCCTATGTTGTTTCCACCTGTTGGGATATAGGGTGCAGATATTACAAGGACGCTGGATGTAGCCTAGTCGTTAAAGCGTTCGCTTGTCACGCCGAGGAACCGGGTTCGATTCCCCACATAGGCGCAAATGTGTGAAGCCCATTTCTGGTGTCCCCCGCCGTGATATTGCTGGAATATTGCTAAAAGCGATGTAAAACCATACTCACTCACTACAAATATTACCAAAAATATACATTCCCTCATCCGCTGCAGTTTCTAAGATATTATCTATCTATCTCGGTAGATAACAATCGATGTTTTCACCATGCGTTCCTTTGCCCTTCAGATCCATACTTTCTGTCCCTTCATGCTTTATCGCGCAGTCGTCCCCGGGGGGTAGGTTGCAGTTTCTCAAGCACAGCTTTGTGGGTGCCGCGTAAAGAGCCCTAACTCATAGCTGATACAAAAACTGCCAAGACAACCCCTTGTCTCTGATTACCTTGCAAATGTCAGCCACGCCGAGAGAGCCTCACCTAGACTTGGGATTCCAACCTACTGCTGAATCACCTGTGACGGTATAGGGTTTGCGAACATCTATGCATTCTTTCGTGTGTAGCCGTCAACGTTTATGTTGCATTTACGTGCAGTTAACGTGGGGGATGTCGGTGACCTTCATTTGCTAGGGCGATATGTGATCTAACTTTGACCTTTCGAGAAAGATCGTTGATATATCTACAGAACAACTATATACTGTTTTCACAATTGGTATGTAGAATTCTGGGGCAGAATGTCCTCAGTGCTCAACGTTTCGTGAGAGCTGACTAATTGGAATATTGTGACTACTGCGTGAGGCGTTGTCCCACCCGGACGGTCAACCACTGGTTCGCGTAGAGCAGAAGCGTTGATTTACAGATTGCAGATTGCAGCAAAATAGCTTGAATATAGCTGACTGCGGCTTCAACATTTACTCATTAACTTTAAAAAAAACACATGCAAAGTGATAAGGGTACAGTCAAGAGAACTCTTAGGAAATGAATTAATCAGAGATCTCCACTCGATCGGTGCGTCTAAAACAAACCCATATTGAGGATGTTCCACATCATCACAGGCATCAGTAGCATTGTGTCCACCATACCGAACCAACCCACCCTATACATGGGGTCACAGTGGTCTATACCGCCACGGTACAGCCCTGCAGTTAACACTGTGCTGTGGGAAACGTGGGGACACTGGATTATCTAAGATGGTGACATAATAACATGACTTATTATTTTGCCACACTGGATGCGGGCCTACTGTATATGACTTCTTGTTTCCATGTGGTGGACAAAGTTCTTTTGAGGACTTTGAAGATGATTATTTTTTATCAGACTAACTAGTCTATGACAATATATAATTTTGATAGAAAAAACTAACTCCGTTTACATTGAAAAGGAGCTCCAGTGAGATGAGAGATTGAGAGCTTGTGCTTGAACCTGAGAAAAATCTAGATTGCTGCATTTAGGACTTTTGCATTACAGAAAGGCTTGGCGTGATTGAAAATAATGCGGTTGAGGGATTGTGAGACAAAACCTTTAAAAAATTATTTCTGCTTTTTATGTCTTAAATCGGAACTGAACTGAAAATTATCAAATGACAAATTTTAATGCTTTTTGACCTCATACATATTCATATTTTCTCGCATACGTTAATATCGCACAAACTGGTGGAAAATCAAAGATATTTATACTTTTCACTTGTGACCTGCGTATATTATTAGGAAAATGGGTAAATATATTCCAATGTACACTATCCTCGACCCGATTGTAGCAAACTTGAATAATACATTAACGCGTAACATCTATTAACTAATTTGATATTAAATTCGGTTGTATCAAACCTTTAAAAACTCCATCCATACATCAATAGGCCAGTAATGCCATGATTTGGTTGGTATGTTGTTTAAAGTCGCACTCAGCAATATTCCAGCTATATGACGGTGGTCTGTAAATAATCGAGTCTGGACCAGATAGTCCAGTGATTGACATCATGAGCATCGATCCACGCAATTCGGACCGATGACATGTATCATAACTCATGAAACATAAGACTTTAAATAACCCATTAATTAATGAAAGTTTGATACAACCGGGTCCAACTGGTCATGATAAAAAAGCATGGCTTAATAAGCGGAAATATTCCGGAAATGATTTCGAACAGATAATTATTTTATAAAAAAAACCCAACATGTAACATTTTAGTCGTCTTTCAAGAACTACGATCAATTATTTCAAGTAAACAGAACCATCAACTAGCCTACGGTATGGCAACGTGGTGTATAATTAACACAATTCCACTAAACCCCTTGCATTAAATTGGACACCAAGTGGTTGGTAAAAATAGAGAAAAAACATTCGACCCAATCCCCTCGTGAAATTGCCCCTGTCTACTAACTGACTATTTTCATAGCAATGCAAAGATATACGACAGCAATTATAGTCAACATTGAACACAACCTCGTCCAAGCCACGTGGAATTGACTTGGTTGCCATTGCTTAGGCACCTGTGGCACGTGATGTTGGTACGTCCACGCGCATGCGCTAATCACCTCTCACAAATTAACACCTCGAAGCTGTTTTCGTTTTTTCCCAAGAATCATTTGGGAGGTTCGTGTTGGTAAATGACTTATTATCGGGATAGTGTTTTATCTCTTGGGGTTACTGTGTATTTTTCGCGCTCTTTGATGTATGAGTAACATTAGGCTTATTTAGAATGTCAAGAGAGGGAACTTTGTATGCGGAGTGGTATAGGCTTCTGTAATGAGTGAGTGAGTCCCACTACGCGCTGAACAGATCGTAAAGTATATCATGGCATGACTACTACTACTGCTACTACTGCTGCTACTACTACTACTACTACTACTACTACTACTACTTTGATATTGCTGGAATATTGCTAAAAGTGGCGTCAACTTATACTCATTCTTTACTACTACTGCTGCTGCTGCTACTACTACTACTACGACTACTACAGCTGTAGCTACTGGTACTACTACTATTACTGATGCTGCTACTACTGCTGCAGGGGCGGTGTGGTCTACTCACATTAGGAACAAATGTCCAAACTATGTTCTGTAATGTATACACATGGACATATAATAGACTCTAGTAGTAGTAGTAGTAGTAGTAGTAGTAGTAGTAGTAGGGGCGGTGTGGTAGCCTGGTGGTTAAAGCGTTTGCTCGTCACGCCGAAGACCCGGGTGTGATTTCCCACATCGACCCATTTCTAGTGTCCCCGCTTAGATATTGCTGAATATTGCTAAAAGCAGTGTCAAGCTATGCTCACCCACTCACTGCTACTACTGCTGCTGCCACTACTACTACTACTACTACTACTACTACTACTACTACTACTACTACTACTACTACTACTACTACTACTGCGACTGCTACTGCTACTACTACTACTACTACTACTACTACTACTACTACTACTACTACTACTGCTACTGCTACTGCTACTACTGCTGCCACTACTACTACTATTACTACTACTACTGCTTCTGCTGCTGCCACTACTACTACCGCTGCTGCTGCCACTACTACTACTACTACTACTACTACTACTACTACTACTGCTACTGCTACTACTGCTGCCACTACTACTACTACTACTGCTACTACTGCTGCAACTACTACTACTACTGCTGCTGCCACTTCTACTACTACTACTACTGCTGCTGCTGCCACTACTACTACTGCTGCCACTACTACTACTACTACTGCTGCCACTACTACTACTACTACTGCTGCTGCTGCCACTACTACTACTGCTGCCACTACTACTACTGCTGCTGCCACTACTACAGCCGCCACTACTACTACTGCTGCTGCTGCCACTACTACTACTACTACTACTACTACTACTAGAGTCTATTATATGTCCATGTGTATACATTACAGAACATAGTTTGGACATTTGTTCCTAATGTGAGTAGACGGTTTACAGGGAACGGATAGGGTGCTGACAAACTCTGGATCATAACCATGGGAGTACCCACGATCAGTGAATTCTGATTCTATACAGCGGATTCTATACAGGTGACTTCGTCATCTCCACTGCCAGTGAATACAGAGTGAGGGAGAATGTCAGAACATGTTCACTGAGAAACATCACGGGGTCTGGGTCAGTAACCCACTGATGGAAACACATATCCCAGCCATGTGCACTACGGCACAATAAAACTGGCAGGCTGCTCGAACGGGATGGAAAACAATAAAGTATACAAAAAGAGCCAAGTCTTGTCCAACATGTTATCTACAATATTTTTTATCACAGAATAAATTTATCTGTATTAATTTGTTTTATGCTGATTATTTATAGCTTGCGAGACGTGCCTATTTTATTTCCAACTAAACTGCCGGACAAAAGAAAATAAACACCCATGTTGGATAGTGGCTAAAAATAAAACAAACGTTATACGATGGTAATGTGTTTAACAGGGGTATCATATATATGCTTTGAACGTTATGTTTGTCGTGTCTCGGCGATTGTTTTAAACCTAGTAACGTTTTTATAACGTTTGTAATGTTTTAGTCAAATCAAATGGTCAAGTGTATACTTTCCTTTACCCGGAAGTTTAGACTGGTTTTGTAAACTAAATTCAGATATTCCGCAGTCATGGTGCTAGAACGGACCCAGCCCTTCACGATATGATACATATACAGTCGCAGGGTGAGGGATTCCTGTATATACATGTAGTAACCTCGGGGTAATCGAGGTTAATGAAGTAACGGCTTATCGCATACCCACTTCTTGCACGTACATAATCACCATTAACAGTAGGGGCCAGTGGTCAAAATCTGGTTATCTGTTGACCAGCCGTTAAGTCAGATTTAACTGTCCACTAAATATAACCAAATGGTTACATTATTTCTGAGAGCATTGTTATCTTCAACGGTTGGTTAAATTAGGAGATAAACATACTGTGCTTTCAATGTAGAGTTGGGTTCGCTGAAGGTGTAACCGCGCTATTTTGAATTTGGAATCGAACACGAAACAGTGGGTTTCACAAAGTGGTGATCTTCTATGATTCACATAATTTCAGTATATCAGAATAACTTAATTACATGTCAGTACGGCGCTGAACTATAGTCATATTGAACGAAAGATGTGGGCTGGTTTGGGTCTGGCGCAGGAAAACCAGTTCCCTATGCTGTGGGGTACATGAGTTGCTGAAGACAAATTCTAACCCGGACATTCACGGAAAGCTTTGAAAGAACAAATGGGATATGACTGAAGGCAGTTAAAGGAACATTAGGTCCTGGCAAAGTGACAGTCCCAGCAAGTTTCATTCAAATCAGACCGCCTGTGTGGTCTAGTGGTAGAGCGTCCGCCCGGAGAGCGGAAGGTCCGGGTTCGATTCCCAAAATCGTTTAAAGGTGGTACTTGTTAATCCCTTGTCTGGCCCTCGGCACTTAGGGGCGAAAACAAAGACTGGTCTTCTCGGAGTGTCTGAGTGGGGTATTCGTGTTAAACTGCGGTATGGTATCTCTGTGGGATAGCACTATATAATTGGCATTAGTCTGTGCGTGCACGTCGCTGTATTAGTGTCATAATCTTAAACGCGACGTTAAACCTCAAATCACCTCCCCTCACCTCTTTAGTCAAACAAGGTATATTGCATGCTTCCCCCGAGGGAGGCCACGCATTTAAGCAGATCGGGCGGGTTCCATTCTTGCTTTGAGCACAATTTCATGATTTTGTTTTTAAACCGACTCAAAACAGACGTAATCCCTACAATAGTAATATTATGACAAAGGATGTCACTGCTCTGTGAAGATACGGGGTAGAATAGGTCTTCAGCAACCAATGCTTGCCGTAAAAGGCGACTATGCTTGTCGTAAGAGGTGACTAACGGGATCGGGTGGTCAGGCGCGCTGACTTGGTTGATGCATATCATTGTATCCCAATTGCGTGGATCGATGCTCATGATATTAATCACTGGATTGTCTGGTCCAGACTCGATTATTGACAGACCGCCGCCATATAGTTCGAATATTGCTGAGTGTGGCGTTGAACAAACCAACCAACCAACAGCTCTTCGTAGAGACTGCGTATAGAGTTATACGTTAATAACCATGACGTCAATACTTTATCTCTTATATCATTACTTTCACATTCCGTTTGATGCTTTATACTCCTTGGTATTCAGAATGAAACAGTGGCATATGAGTAATTGCACCCATTCATCACCTTATACACGGACAATTATGTTCCGAGAGAGATTATTAGCTGAGAATGTTTCCATATCATAAATATTATATTGTAGAATAATATGAATTGTATTCTGCGAACCTTTGGCGGGCACAATACATATCTTTTAATCCTAATATGATGTTAATGATACGGAAACACACGATGAAGATGACAAAATAACCGATGTTAATACGTGAGTGAGTGAGTTGGGTTTAGTTATATCGCGGCGTGTCAGCTTAATGTTGGATGAAAGCCCGAAGTAATGCAGGTCTCAGACGTTTACCACTTGTGTCGACAAACCTAGAAACAGAATCGGGGCGAACCGGGATTCGAACCCACATTCCTAGGGTTCAGGTGTGTCAAAGGGACGCAACTCTGCACAGCGAATCGTGTCGCCTTAGACGACTGGGCCAGCCGTGCCTGCTGTTTAATACGTAATTTAGCTCAGTAAAGTAACTTCAGAAACTGCGCATGAATACAGTGTTTGAGTTAACCGCCCCATTTATCTTAAAGTATACCAGATGATTTGCAGCCTTGTTTGTCTACAGAAGTAAGCAAACATTGTGGAAATCCTGTCTAAACTTATTGGAACGTTAGTCAATAGTCTATCGAGCAAGCCCACATTGCATCGATGTATGGTATCGCGATACCTAGATTATCGGAGTGGTTTAACAATCTATCCATTAAGTGATAAATTCCTTCATTATATTTATACTTTTTACATAATATTACATGACACATACTACTTTTAATACAATGTCATATAAACCCGTTGCTTGACATTTTCAAACAGGAGAACATATCTTAACCTTCTTTTGATACTGTCTCGGATATTTGTTGATAACCACCTGCTTTTTGGTTGTAGCTACGCTGACCCATCTGTTTGTACTGTGTTGTGATCGTCGTAAGTCCTTCACCCACACGTCCTGCAGTATTCCCTCACATAACAAAACACTGTACATATGTTTATTTCACGTGATCCCTCGTTAGGGTTGATAGATTTGCCTTCCTTATATTTGGCTAATATGTAAGCAGGGGCTATTGTCGTAATAGTGAAAACAAACAGCAGGTTCAGAAATAATAATGAAACAATATTTGGCATGAGGCTTAAGTACTTAGTCTAAATAAAGGTGCTAATAAGTTTCATATTCTCATAACAAAACAAGAACAAATATGCATACTTCTTATGTAAATATTCTAAATATTCCTGAAACAAAAGTCAGCAAAAATGGACGAACATACAAGTATAACACTTACTGCTATAAATGTCAAGTGTGTTTAAAGTTGAATGTCAAGGTGCCATGCTTGAGGGGCTTTAAGTTTAACACGGCATGCTCCCTAAACTATACGTAAACAGAACCCACATACCGTTGTAATACCTTACCGGGGGGGACTCTTTAACAAAACGGACTATAGCCACTGTACATGGCTTGTGACCTACAAACCAACGGCTAACAGGTAAGTTACTCAAACTGACTTTCAATCTTTAATGTTCTGCGATTGATTTTACGTAATATATGTCTGACAGCGAATGTTTAATGTGAAATTGACAAACTCCGTGCAGCACGCCTGTAAACAAATCTAGCTTGACAGCTGTCAAGGCGTGTTTGGTGTACATTTCAGTGATGACATTGGTCGCTTGTCTCTGTGCAGGCAAGATGCATACACTGTTTTCATAATCACCAGGTGGTATATAAGCATGTAAGTACATATTTCTTATATTACGCAAAATACCCTCTAACCTAGATGCGTGTTTATTCATGTGGAAAAGTTGACATGTTTCGGTCGGAGTTCAGTTATGCGTGAGGCTTTACGTCAGTCTCTCTATGGTTGAATGATTATACGGCTGTGTTGTAATAGGCATGATAACATCGCGGGCTTATCGTTAAGTACCTGGCGGTCAGTAACAGTCCTCTTTCTTATGATGACATGTACTTATGTATTGCTGTATATTGGTTTGCGTGTTTATTATATTGGTTTGCGTGTTTATTATATTGGTTGCGCGTTTATCAATGCAAATGGTATCAATATCCGCGTGTAGGGTGTAATGGACTTCCAAACACAAATATAGATTTATTTCCTAGTTCAAGCCTATGTATTATTACTACAGCCACACCTGATGTGAATTGATGACGGAAGTTGTATATTTTTATATCCCTTTAGACCCATATGGTTTCGGGGTTGGAATAACTGTCAATACTGGTTGTAACTACATGGATGGAGTGGTCAAAAACTTGGTTGATTGCGTGTAATCGCACAGAATGGGATGTTGCTCATGATATCAATCACTAGTTTTTTCCGGTCCAAGCTGTATTAATTTACAGGCTACAATATAGCTGGAATATTGCAGAGTCCTTGTTAAACACCAACAAACAAAGAAAATGTTTAATCAAAGGGTAAACTATTACACATAAAACAGATTGTATGTAAAGTGATAATTATAACGCTTAAGTTGTTAGATAACTGCTAGAATATTCAATGACTTACATCAGCTAAAATAACTATGATTTAAATCAACTTTAATTTACACCTGTCACCCAACTTTGAAATGTACAACGACGATAAGAGCAGGGGATGTCAGGCTGAAATATACACCTTACCTCATGAATAGCATTATCTGTGTGTACAATAATGATTTCCTTGTGTCCCCGTGACGTCCATACGTGCAGGTTAGTATAATGTTACCGGTGTCCGTGAATGAAATAGGCTGTACAGAATTCCTTCAGTTTGAAACAGACGCATAAATCAAGCCGAGCTTCGAAATACAAGTACCGTAAATGTTACCCAAATCGCGGTAGCGATTGTACTTTTTGAAATTCATATCTTTTTGACCACCAAAGTAGAAGGTGCTACTTTCTGGTGAAAAAGTGTTGAGAAAGCATTCAGCTTCCTTAATTTATTTGATATCGATTTCGAATCTTTTACCATTTGGGTAAAACATTCGTCTTGGCGATACTTTGAGATGACATGAGAAATCACATGTGAGTAAGTGAGTGAGTGAGTATGGTTCTACGCCAGGGGACACCTTAAATGGACAGAGAACATGACGGAGTAAGGTTTTAGGGACGGGATACAATTCTTATATATTGGACTTTACAACATGTAGTATCAGTGAGGTACACAATTCCAATGAAATTATTGCCAAAAAGTCATTATATATATACCATATAATTCCCATATATGTCAATATCATTTGTACACTTATTCTGATATGCCACATTAATTCTTGAAATATTTAACAACTTCCTTAAAAGACAAATTCCAATTATAAAGATTAACCTGTCTCTCTATCCTTTCGAGAGATTCAGCAGAGATTCTAATCTGAGAAAGTAGTTCGGCGGCAAGTACTATCAATGAATCTGAATATCCATATGTCAATGAGCATGCCATGTCTGGTGGTGTTTACAAGCAGAGTCGACACGACGTTATTAAGGTACAAGTGTGGTGGTAGAGTGTCGAAATATAGTACTCCAATGTTGACACAGTGTATAGTTCATGCCGCCCGCCACATTGTCCGGCTTAACCTAGACTTCATACATGCGTTACTGGCATTGTAATTTATTACGGGGCCCTGTTAAGGTTCAGTTTAAATGTCTACGTACATGATATGTGCAATTTTGACAAGATTTACCCCACGTATGTATTATCCCTGTGAATGGCTGTTAGATGTGGACTATTTAAACCGACAGCCTATTTTTCAGTTTACATTTTCACTAATTACGTGCAGTACGTGATTTGTTGGGACTGGAGTATATTTACGAAATACGTTTATCTTCGACATGATGTGCAAACTTAGTATAGGGTCTTTTAAAGCTATAGTTGAATCTTTAAACGAGCATAAGAACGAAAGTGAGCGCATTTACTTTAAATCCATTCCTCAATCAATACCGAAGGATCATAGGTCAATGTTTCACAACTACTGGAGGATAAGAAAGGGATCTTTCATGAATATCAATGCAGTTCTTCTATAAAATTTTTGGGTAACCCCAATAGGGCCTCAGTGTATGAATGCCTATTCTGCTGAGTATAAGTGTGTATACTGTGGGCCCCATGGTGGGGAGGGGGCATTGTGTGAGTGACAGGGGAATGTGTAGCTGGGACGTGTCCTGTATAGCCCTTGTATGTAAAGTGGGGACTTTACACATGCATAACCAGCAGCTATAATCAGTTTCACTATTTGAGCTGGTTAATGTCATCAAGCTTAATGAAGTGATGAAGATACATTGATATCAGACATTTAGGTATTCATAAATGTATATATAACAGGGGATATATTTGAATGTTCAGGCAGTTTCATATCATTTTCATATAATGTTACTGAGAAGGTATTTTTCCACATTTTAACATAATATTTGACATTTCAGGGCTTGATTTGACTTTATAAAACTTGCACATGTGAAACCTATTATTGAAAAATGCAACCTAATATCTATGTCTTCAGGTATAAAGTGCATGCAAAAAACATTCTCACTAACCATTACTTTTCCACACAATAGCAATCTTTAAACACACTCAATACCTCTAATGTGCATTTACCATTAATTTATGTGACACTTACAGCAGAGCTGCCTATGTTTCAACTTTGATAAATTTAAGGGACCAAGGTACAACCTGCCTGTGTTTGGTGCAACTAGGTTTTCATGACAACATGTACCTGGTGCAAGTTC
This sequence comes from Haliotis cracherodii, assembly GCF_022045235.1. Classification (NCBI taxonomy): domain Eukaryota; kingdom Metazoa; phylum Mollusca; class Gastropoda; order Lepetellida; family Haliotidae; genus Haliotis; species Haliotis cracherodii. Next base: position 45,623 of record NW_027266285.1, read on the forward strand.
AATGAAGCCCTGCATTTACACTAGGCCCAGGAGTATCCTTATTCCACCTTGTCCTTCAACATTTCAAACAACTCAACTCGATTGTTTTTGCCTTAAGGCAGTATTATATCATACTGTATTCTCTCGTCTCGTCGTCTGTAATCAGCTTTTCTCTATGTCACTATACTGGGGCTAGGAGGCAACCTTTTAGGAAAATGTGGCTATGCCGGCAGTAGGATACACATAGATATATTTCATTGACAGGAACATTTACATATTGACCGATATCCAAAACAAATACATGTAGTTGTTTTTAGATTGGACTGATCTTCCAAACCTGGTGAAGACATCTGGAAACCACAGCTATGAGCCTTGTTGCAGTCACAATGATAAACCAAACAATAAATAATATATTTACTCAAAGAACAAATGTTAAAGCATAGACCTTTAAGTTAAAACACAACTATATTCTAAAGCATGAACTTGTTTCTCTTAAGATATATAAAGTATTCATAAATTAATTGTTTCAGAAGAGGATTATGATAAGACTTTGTGTTAAAAAATATTTGCAATTTCTTTGGGCAGTTGTGTTTGGCATCACCACAGAAACCGATTTATTTCTTCTGTTTGTTATTGTGTAAATGAGTATTGTGTTTAGGTCACTTCACAATACGAGGGGTGTTCATTAAAGATTTCCCCTAAACCACTTAGGGTTATCATATTTGGTGGAAATTTCACATGTGTAATGATACATGTATCTATGGGTTATGTCTGAATTTGCAGCACCAAACTATTAATCTTACCACTTTTACAGGTGTTATGATCGAGTAGGGTGTGACACTGGAGCCAGTAGAATACCGAGCACTGATTAGATTTTTATATTTGAAAGGTCGCACACCAAAAGAAACTTTCGATGAAATGAAAGCAACTTATGGGAAAGATGCCCCATCATATGGCGTTGTTAAACACTGGCATCGCCAGTTCAAGTGTGGTCGGACATCTGTAGAAACAGCTGCCATTCGTGGTTGCCCCCGTTCAGCCATTGATGAGGACACTATCCATCAAGTGGAGACTGCCATTTTGGCAGACCGATGTAAAACTGTTCGCCAGTTAGCACAAGATGTCAAGATTAGTGTAGGGTCTGTGGAAAAAATCATCCATGACAATTTGAACATGCATAAGGTGTCTACACGATGGATTCCCAGGTTGCTCACACCTTTCCAAAAGCAGGAGCGAGTCAATCGCTCAAAGGATCTTTTGGAAATGTGCCAAAAAAACCAGGGAAACCTTTTTGACAGACTTATCACACAGGATGAAGCATGGGTCCATCACTATGATCCTGAGACTAAAGTTCAGTCGATGCAATGGAAGCATGTGGAGTCACCAACCCCAAAGAAGGCACGTGTCCAACCCTCTGCAGGCAAGGTCATGCTCACAGTGTTTTGGGACCAGCACGGAGTAGTGATGATGGATTTCTTGGCAAATGGTACCACAATTACAGGAGCTTATTATGCTTCACTGCTGCAGAAATTGCGGGATGCTATCAAGCTTAAGAGGCGTGGCATGCTGACCAAGGGTGTCCGTCTCCTGCAAGACAATGCTCCAGTACACAACTCTCATGTTGCCCAGACAGAAGCGCGGTCCTGTGGCTATGAAATCCTTCCACATCTTCCTTACTCTCCTGATCTTGCACCATCTGACTTCCACCTCTTTCCAACCATGAAGTAATTTTTGAAGGGAAAACGTTTCACAGATGATGAAACACTGATATCTGAAGTCAAGTCGTGGTTTGAGACACAAAATGAGGGCTTTTACAAGCGAGGTCTCCATAGTTGCATAAAACGACGGGAGAAGTGTGTAACTCTTGGTGGTTCCTATATGGAGAAAGACTAATACCTATGCCAAGTTTCATTCCACTAGGTCCATCGGAAGTGGGTCAGGGGAAATCTTTAATGAACACCCCTCGTACAAAACCTACTCAGTATGTCTGGTCATATCACCACTCACATGGAGTAAATTAGGTTTTACACTACTTTTAGCAAATTCTAGCAATATCATGGGGGGAGACATCAGAAATAGGTTACACACTATGGACAATACCCATGTGTAGAAGTTTTGGCAACAAGGGACAGTTTTGACCACACCCCTATCCACCCACCTATACAAATGGAACGTAAGAGAATGTAATTCTTTATAAATTACCATTTCCTTTTGACTTCCCTTCCTTCCAGTACAGTGTACATGATCTCTCTCTGAGGAAAAGTGTAGAAAGTATAATATGTTTCAGAAAGTACATCACTAAAACCAATAATATTTTGTATTGTCTGTAAATTTCTTATGGAAAAACTGGTCAACTCTATTTTCTTTGTTTATTGTTTGCCAATGTGAATATGTCAGGAGTAGAAGCCAGGGTTGTTGTCAGGGATGATATGAGGTTAAAGTTTCAAAATTACAAAAAGCATGTTAAAATCAAATCCAGGAATTGATTCTTTTTGTGCTTCTGCAAAGTTCATCTGTCAACAAATATGTTAGTTGGTCTCGTCTAATGAAGATGGAGCATCGTTCTACAGATTAGATATGAAAGGTAAATTATCAGCTGTTTGCTTAACACCTCCAGGAATGTGGAGAGATGTTGTAATGGTAAAACCTATACTGTTTACACAGACTGAGTGGCACATGATGCCTATGGAGTGGAGATGGGGGTTGTGGAGTTAGGGGGGACATCAGCCCTGCTGTGAGGGGGGTCATATTCTCAGCCATCTGTTGTGTTCTAGCTCTCACACTCACAAACTTCTCAATGGAGCTATATGCTAGGGCATTTAGGTGCAACACTTGCTTTACAAATTCCAGATATTTTTTTTGTTTGTTTTCCAACGATCTAGGTTTGTTTAAATTCGAAGACAGTTTTCATGGAAATACAGAAAATGAAATCTAAAACAAAAATGGTACTTAATTTCCTATATATAATTTGTTTGATGAAATTTGACAGAAACTGTGTCAGCAAAAGACAGTGAAGTTACTGGTATTTGCAATGTATCTCAGATTGAAGATAAAAATCTTTAAAACCAGTATATCTGTATCAGAAATGTGCTGTGAGTCAGTGTGGTTTTATGCCGTTTAATCAATATTCCAGCAACATCATGGCTGGGGACACCAGAAATGGGCTTCACACATTGTACTCATGCCTGGAATCGAACCCGGGTCTTTGTGTGATGAGTGAACGCTTTAACCATGAGGCTACCCCACTGACCCAAAATGCGCTGTGAATATACAGAACACACTTCCTTATTGCTTTAGTAGGCATTCTGGCTTCCCAGTATGTACCCCAGACTGGTCATGAGAGCTGACTTTAAATTGAGGATTGGGTGGTCAGGCACTATATCTAGGCTGCTTCTTGTCATCATACTTCAATGGTATTGCTTATGCTTTGTCTCAAGTCTGTTCTTAAACAACATTCACTCACCCACCTCTGCCACCCATACTCCCACCCTCTCGCCCTCCTTCCCACTAACTAACCATGAAATAGTAGGCTGCAGCCAAGACTCTATGATCTCACCCATTGAAAATCATTAAGCGTTTTCCATCAGAAATGTGAAACATACCTGGGGGTATGGTAGAAAATACATTGATGATCAATATTAAAACCCAGGTCATTGAACACAGCACACTAAGCAGATGAGAATAGTTCAGTGGAGCCATTACCATCTGCCAAAATACTGTCCACCTGAAAACTATATCTGTTAGCAATACTATTTTTGACACAGAATTTATATGTACTTACCCAAAGAGTTAACATTGGCACTGTGCCACCTTGGTTACATATAGTTGTATCTGACATAATCAGCTGATTTAATCAGATCGTGAACCTATGGAAGTGCCTCCTCTCCTGGCATACATCAGAGAACTTATTGAAGTGCTGGATCTGTGCATAAAGCAATGCTTTTGTTTTCTGTGTGTGATTGAATTAATGTAAATAATTTAAATTTGATTTTGATGTATAATAGGAGCCAAGAGAATCGCTTCATTTTTACCTGAAACTGAAGATAAATAGATTTGCCAAAGTATTTTAGAAATACTTGCAGCATTCACACACAATGTATATTTGTTTCAGGGTTTGTATAAAGGGCTAATGGATTAACATCACTTGGTTGCAGTCAAAGTGTCGGGATGAGCTAAATACAACAAACCCACAACTCATTTTGGTACTTGTGTTAAGTTACATAACTAGTGTTCTGAAGACAAGTTCGTTCATTAAAAGTGTGCTCCAAAACGCACCCGGAGCCTATAGATCGCGCTTCACGTGCACTCGTGTTAGTGTTAAATAAAGAATATGTTCTCCAAAACGCACCTGATGCATAACGATCGCATCGCCTGAACGCACCAACGTATGGCTGTGACTGCACGTGAAATGTGAGGGTTGTGAGCAAATATAAGGCGGTAGCGCGCATCAGTTAGGAACTTGGTCAGAATTCGTTAGTCAGTTGGTCATAGTTAGCTAGAGAGTTGGTCAGAGCTGGTTAGAGAGTTCGCTAGATGGTTAGTAAGATGGTTAGATGGTTAGAGAGTTGGGGAGAGTTCGTTAGAATGTTCGTTAGAGAGCGGATGAGTTAGATGGTGTTAGACATGGCGTTAGACAGTGTTTGACAGTGTTAAGACTTCCTTAGGAGTAGCTGTTAAGAATAAGCATTTAGTTTCTATCATTTGAGGTTTATTCATCTTTTCTTCATATAATAACAGGTAATCACGTTTAGTTCCTTATAGATCTTCATAGTTTTATAACAGGTTATCACGTTTAGTTCCTTGTTTCATTCAAAAAAGGTAAGTCATACAAATATTACATTAGTTTTCATTTAAGTTAAACCACGCTCAAATATTCAGTTCCACTGCGCAACAACTAGCTTTTAGAAAATATACCAAGCTGTTAAGGATTTTCATGTTTCAGGACTAACAAACTCAATAATGTTTTGACACTCTCAGCATGTGGAACTTTAACATTTAAAGCTCAAACTTTCCCTTTGGGTTTTTAACTTACTGCAAATGCAAATGAAATCTTAATGATTGAATGAGATTAAAACTAATTTTGACTTATGTTTGTGATGTTTTGGATTCTATGATTATAAACTTATTCATGTTTCAATGTGCGTCATGATTTCTGACTAAGAATCAACATTCTACTGCTTTGTAATGGTTGTTAGTTTTCTGTTCACTTATCATTGTAAAGTTAATGTCCTGCTTTATTGTTGAGATAGACCTCCTCAACATGTTGTGTAGGATGGTCTCAAGGCTATCTCTCAAGACTAATCCTTTTGGATACACATGATAAAAACCAGTTTATGAGGAAATTTGAATACATATCAACCTATTATGTCTCATAACATGCAGTGAGAACTGGCTTCTAGTGACGACATATCATCCCATCTACTGCAGTAACACATCCAGATGTGGCTTCTAGTGACCAAATATCATCCCATCTACTGCAGTAACATATCCAGAAGTGGCTTCTAGTGACCACATATCACCCTATCTACTGCAGTAACACATCCAGATGTGGCTTCTAGTGACCACATATCATCCCATCTACTGCAGTAACATATCCAGAAGTGGCTTCTAGTGACGACATATCATCCCGTCTACTGCAGTAACACATCCAGAAGTGGCTTCTAGTGACCACATATCACCCTATCTACTGTAATAACACATCCAGAAGTGGCTTTTAGTGACCAAATATCAGCCCATCTACTGCAGTAATACATCCAGAAGTGGCTTCTAGTGACCACATATCACCCTATCTACTGTAATAACACATCCAGAAGTGGCTTCTAATGACCAAATATCATCCCATCTACTGCAGTAACATATCCAGATGTGGCTTCTAGTGACCAAATATCATCCCATCTACTGCAGTAACACATCCAGATGTGGCTTCTAGTGACCACATATCATCCCATCTTCTGCAGTAACACATCCAGAAGTGGCTTCTAGTGACCACATATCATATCCCATCTACTGCAGAAACATATCCAGAAGTGGCTTCTAGTGACCACATATCACCCTATCTACTGCAGTAAAACATCCAGAAGTGGCTTCTAGTGACCAAATATCATCCCATCTACTGCAGTAACATATCCAGAAGTGGTTTCTAGTGACCACATATCATCCCATCTACTGCAATATCACATCCAGAAGTGGCTTCTAGTGACCACATATCACCCTATCTACTGCAGTAACACATCCAGATGTGGCTTCTAGTGACCAAATATCAACCAATCTACTGCAGTAACACATCCAGAAGTGGCTTCTAGTGACCACATATCATATCCCATCTACTGCAGAAACATATCCAGAAGTGGCTTCTAGTGACCACATATCACCCTATCTACTGCAGTAAAACATCCAGAAGTGGCTTCTAGTGACCAAATATCATCCCATCTACTGCAGTAACATATCCAGAAGTGGTTTCTAGTGACCACATATCATCCCATCTACTGCAATATCACATCCAGAAGTGGCTTCTAGTGACCACATATCACCCTATCTACTGCAGTAACACATCCAGATGTGGCTTCTAGTGACCAAATATCAACCAATCTACTGCAGTAACATATCCAGAAGTGGCTTCTAGTGACCACATATCACCCTATCTACTGTAATAACAAATCCAGAACTGGCTTCTAGTGACCACATATCACCCTATCTACTGCAATATCACATCCAGAAGTAGCTTCTAGTGACCACATATCACCCTATCTACTGTAATAACACATCCAGAAGTGGCTTCTAGTGACCACATATCACCCTATCTACTGTAATAACACATCTAGAACTGGCTTCTCGTGACCACATATCACCCTATCTAATGCAATATCACACTACATGCATTTCATTCTGTAACAGGGACAGAAAGAACTTTTACCATTCCTTCACAAGTATTTATGCCGGCCACTACCATGATGTATGAAAATGATATGAATGCAGTGCAAATGAAAGATGACATAAAAAAACCCTCCTAACCTGATAATTTGTTTCTGTTGTCAATGTGTCAACAAATGGACTGTCTCATTTTATTGGGAGGTTGTTCAGCTTTTTTAAGTGTAGGCAGAATAGAAGTACTGGTGTAGGCACAATGAGAAGTCACCTACCTTACTGTTGATTTTTTTGGTCATTTTCCAATAAGGAAGTAGACTGGCATTTAGTCCCAGAAATAAAGTTATTTTTAGTTAAAAATAGATATCTAAAAATATATAGTAAATCAAGAGGGAGCCCAAAACAATGACTGTTTTTTAAAGTTTTCCTCTGGGGTTTTGGAGACAGAGAAATAAGCAAGTTGAAAAACAAAAGATGATGAGCACCACAAAATGTCACTCGGGCGTTGTCCCTGAATAAAAGTTGTAGCCGCGTAAATGTGCATGGTAACAATATTGTTTATTCAAGCAACTGGCTTTTATAAAAGGAGTGGAGAGGGATTAGTTATAAGTGATAATTACACTGAACATGACAGAGGCACACCACAATGTTGTTTACAGAGATCGGCATCTAAAGATCACTGTATTTAGCTTTTGGATGTTCTAGTTTAGTAAAATTTCCTTTCACAATGCATATGGTTGGTCAGATTATAGTTGGCCATCAAAGATATAAAAGTGGCTGCTAGAATATCCTGTTCCCTGTCATCCTTACCGTATTCACCACAAAAAGCACCCCTTGTGCTGAGAATATTGACAAATTTAAAATCCATAATATACACCAGAAAATATGGACTGTCATGCAGATGCTTGGTCTATGTTGGGAACTCTTATAAAGATTACAGATTGGTTAGGGGGATATTACAGGATCAGGCTGCCTAATACACCGATTTTGGTATTTCAGGTTAAATTTCAAGAAGGCTGTTTTTGATCGTGAATTATTTATTGACTTTCAGAGCATAAAACTCCTTTTCCACTTAATTTATAGCTCACCTGGTCTGAAGGACCGTGGCATACGTTTTCTGTACGTCAACAATTTTTTAAACCACTTCTTTTTCTTGAACTACTTATTTGAAATTAATTAAATTTGACTGGAAGCATACCTAGGTGGTGGGGATTAAAATTGTACAAATGATGGGGCTGACCCCCAAAGGGGCTGAGGGGCGGGGCCAAATAGGGTTAATTTGGCTATATAACTGCTTTATACGACTGATAGATATCAACCATATTTGGTTGGAAGTATTCTAAGATGATGGGAATTCACAACTGTACAAATGGTCGGGCTCATCCCCCCAGTGGCTGACCCCACAAGGGGCCAAAAATAGTTTATAACTTGTATATGTACAATTGCTGAGTATAATGAGAAGAATGCACATATGCTACCGGGACTGGCCCTTCTGTTCATCTGTCCGGCATTCCCAAAGGAGTTAGAACCTTGACCACAACATGCAAGCCGATATTATCCCCACCCTATAATAAACAGATACATTGTATACATTTGTTTGTTATGAAGGTAGGATTTGCCCTGGGGTCCAGCCTTGCCTCTGGAAACCTGGATCATAACATAGAGAAGGTTCAGATCTTTGCGCTACATGTGTATCTAGAGAAGTACATGTACACGTTTATGCTGTCAAATTTTCCATCCACCTCATTTAAATGCTGACAGAGTCAAATTACGAAATATTTGGCAGTATCATATTCATGCACAATGCAAATATATATTTTGTCATGTTTGCGTAAATATCCAGGTGAGCGATACAGGCCCTATGGGCCTCTTTTTTGTATCCACTCTGACAGAAATAATTTAAATCAGTTTGTGATATTTGATTAAAGTGTTACTAAAAACAATCAAAGATTCCTAATATAGATAGAGATATTTTTTTATTAACATACCCAAAGTTATATTACCAGGTTTTATCCTTTATTTGTTATCAAAGGTCTGAGGCCATACAAAAAGACCTCATGACATTTTGGTAGACTTTTAAAACTGCGTTTTGAATGTACGCACATGCAGCCAGCCAGGGGAGATAATTCTGAATTACCAGTCACCTTCATTTAACCTTACCTGTAAGTCAATGGGAGAAATCAGCTGACAGAATGACATTACAATATGTTGTCCTCATCAGAGCTGATTGTTACAAAACAAACCATTCTCGGAGGCAGATTCCAAACTGCACAGGCTACGAAGTGAACAGTAACATGACCCTGCTTGGCATGTAGGGTGTCTGAAAAAGTTGGGATGCGAACACCCAGCACCCTCCTGAATCTGTGTCACATGTGTCTGTTCAACAATGTGATTATGGGTCTGTCAGTGTATGCATGGCAAACAGTGGAGTGTAAATGTGAACAAGTCTGTTACCACTGTTATACAGCAGGGCAGTGGGGCGACTGTAACGACATGGTGTTAATTACAAAGTGAAGTAGCTGATACTCTCATATCAACTATTCAGTAACCACAGCATCAGAAATCCAGCTACCACCCATTAGTGATGGCTGCTTATCGCTCGGTGGTAGAGTGAGCTCTTGTGGTGTGTTACCTGCCTCAAAGTTTGGGTGGGGGATATAGGAACGGAGTTCGTCCGTGTGTCCATAACTCAAGGGGACAAATTTTCTCAAAAACTATTTAAGTCAGAGAAATTAAATTTTACATACTGTTACTGGTCATGATGTCAAATGAGTTCGAAAATTAGTGTTCCAAGTTCAGTTATGTCCCTTGCTCTGTGCTTTTGAACTTGGTGCATAGTGTGTGCAATGGGGACAAGTTTTCTCAGAAACTGCTGAAGTTGCATGATTGAAACTTTACATGCTTATGTAAGAGATTCTTATCAAGACTGAGTTCGAAAATTGATCCTGTCATATTTTCTTTCACAGAGTTACGGCCCTTGATCTATGTTATTTTACTTTGTGCAAAGTGTGCACAATGGGGACAAGTTTACTCAGAAACTACTAAAGTTAGCTTATCTATACTTATCAAGACTGATTTATTTTTCCAGAAAAGGGGCCTTTTGTGTGTATAAATTTCACATTTAATAATTTTTTTCTGATGCCATAAAGCGACTCAAGTGCCTTTCTCTTCTTAAGGCTTTATAGGACTTGTTTTTTATAGTTGATATTCACTACTGTATGAAACAACACAATTCTGCTGTGCCCCATGGCAGGGCATAGTGATAGTGTTTTCTTGTTGCTGGTTTTTATGGCACCAGTGTCACACATCTCATGTTAATACAGTGGTTTTATTATCACGATTCCCTTTTTCCTATCAAGTTTGATGACTTTCACCAGTCAGTATTTAGATTGCATCACGTTTATGAAGCATACAATGAATTATCTAGAGTATCTTACTCTTTCAGGAATGTTTGCCATTCCTGAATCAGTTGTTTGCTGGATATGTTGGGCGTCGCGAAACTATTGTGTTATAGCAAATCATTTAGATCATTCGTTAGCTTTAGACTGCTGTATAGGCATTTACATTGTCTGTTTTGAAGCAGTGCCTCCCCAACTTTTACAAGACTCCCTAAATGATTGATCCTTAAGATTTTGATGAGGTTCCTCATAAACAATGATAAGTCTCTACCTATGCAAGGTAATCTGCCGTAGATGTTAGATGTGAGACTTTTTTCACTGAAAATAGTTGTCTGTTTTGAAGCAGTGCCCCTCCCCAAATATCTTTTACAAGAATCCCTAAATGGTTGATCATTAGGATTTTAATGAGGTTCCTGTTAGACAATAATAAGTCCCTATGTATGAAAGGTGATTATTACATAAACCATTAGCATAAAAAAATGTTTGAAAAAATACCTCACATCTTGCACAGGCAGGAAGCTAAATAAGGAAAATAACTCATGAAAACTGACAAAGCTAATTATTTCCCTATTGACCTATATTTGAGTGGGTACGGTCTTGTAATGACTGTAAAAATAACAAAGCTGAACACGAAAGCATAACATACTTCACTTGACCTTTGTTCCCATGAAGGTCACACCTGGATTGATGATTCAGCAGAAGTTTAAATGGTGATGTGCATTAATTTATAATTCATACAAAAAGTAAACCCAATTTAACTAGTTAAATTTTTTTGCAACATTCATCATAAATATCTTTAACATTATTTCACACACAAACAATAATATAAACCACTTCTGTTTATGCAGCATCCCACAGATATCCGTGACCCAACATCTAAATGTTCCCGAAACATTCAGAATTACACCCTACTGCTAGCCAGTGTTTAGCATGTATGTGTGTCTTCTATTACACGACCAATCTTTCCTTCAGATTGGGGCTGATCGGTTCCTCACTGGACGAATGTCAGGGCCTGCCAAAGATTTGGCGCTGATTCAGACAAGAGCTTTCAGGAATCTGGATCGGAGTGCAGGACCGGAGTAAATTGTGCAATACAATCTTTATATCCTGGCCAGTGGCGACACCTATCTGTCGTCCGGGGAACCAGGGACTTTCAGACAGAGGGATGTACATGCACCTCTGAGGTAAGAAAATAATTTTATTGAAATTATTTGATTGATTTATGTTTCTGTTGAAGTTAATTGTGTTATTTGAAAGATCAGTTTTCTTTTTCATACAGATTTATTTGGTTGATAGCGTTTATGATTTGTATATTTATATTTTGTTATTTAGTGTTGTGTCATTGATGTATACATAGCATACTAACTTTGGAGTACATTACATACACAGTGTGAAATAAACTTGAATTAGACAGATTATATTATTGTTGAAACTGACAATTTAGGATAGTGAATAATGAATGTCAAGGAGTCCTTGTCAAAGTTTTAGGGATACTTGCTGTTGAAGGAAAGTTCAAGGACCTCATTGTTTATGTGTGGAATTATGTTTTCTTCTGATATATTAATTACTCTTTCCAAATCTGGATCTCAACATAACTTTTTATTCTTTGTTAGGGGGATAAGTAGATGAGGTTAATTTGGTGAATGAGGTGGGTGAGCTGAATTAGATGGATGAATGAGCTGAAAGAGTGGGTGAGCTGAATTAGATGGTTTAGTGAATGAGGTGGGTGAGCTGAATTAGATGGGTGAATGAGCTGAATGAGTGGGTGAGCTGAATTAGATGGTTTAGTGAATGAGGTGGGTGAGCTGAATTAGATGGGTGAATGAGCTGAATGAGTGGGTGAGCTGAATTAGATGGGTGAATGAGCTGAATGAGTGGGTGAGCTGAATTAGATGGGTGAATGAGCTGAATGAGTGGGTGAGCTGAATTAGATGGTTTAGTGAATGAGGTGGGTGAGCTGAATTAGATGGTTTAGTGAATGAGGTGGGTGAGCTGAATTAGATGGTTTAGTGAATGAGCTGAATGAGTGGGTGAGCTGAATTAGATGGTTTAGTGAATGAGGTGGGTGAGCTAGATTAGATGGTTTAGTGAATGAGGTGGGTGAGCTAGATTAGATGGTTTAGTGAATGAGGTGGGTGAGCTGAATTAGATGGTTTAGTGAATGAGGTGGGTGAGCTGAATTAGATGGGTGAATGAGCTGAATGAGTGGGTGAGCTGAATTAGATGGGTGAATGAGCTGAATGAGTGGGTGAGCTGAATTAGATGGGTGAATGAGCTGAATGAGTGGGTGAGCTGAATTAGATGGTTTAGTGAATGAGGTGGGTGAGCTGAATTAGATGGGTGAATGAGCTGAATGAGTGGGTGAGCTGAATTAGATGGGTGAATGAGCTGAATGAGTGGGTGAGCTGAATTAGATGGTTTAGTGAATGAGGTGGGTGAGCTGAATTAGATGGTTTAGTGAATGAGGTGGGTGAGCTGAATTAGATGGTTTAGTGAATGAGCTGAATGAGTGGGTGAGCTGAATTAGATGGTTTAGTGAATGAGGTGGGTGAGCTAGATTAGATGGTTTAGTGAATGAGGTGGGTGAGCTAGATTAGATGGTTTAGTGAATGAGGTGGGTGAGCTGAATTAGATGGGTGAATGAGCTGAATGAGTGGGTGAGCTAAATTAGATGGTTTAGTGAATGAGATGGGTGAGCAAGAATAGATGGGAGAGTGAATGAGGTGGGTGAGTGAATGAGGTGGGTGAGCTAGATTAGATGGGAGAGTGAATGAGGTGGGTGAGCTAGATTAGATGGGTGAATGAGCTGAATGAGTGGGTGAGCTAAATTAGATGGGTGAGTGAATGAGGTGGGTGAGCTGAATTAGATGGGTGAGTGAATGAGGTGGGTAAATGAGCTGAATCAGATGGGTGTGTGAATGAGGTGGGTGAGCTGAATAAGATGGTTTAGTGAATGAGGTGGATGAGTGAATGAGGTGGGTGAGCTGAATTAGATGGGTGAGCTGGGTGAAATTGGTGAGTGAACGAGGTGGATGTGCTGAATTAGATGGATGAGCTGAATGAGGTGGGTAAGCTGAATGAGATGGGTGAGTGATTGAGGTGGGTGAGCTGAATTAGATGGATGAGTGATTGAAGTGGGTGAGCTGAACAAGATAGGTGAGTGAATGAGTTGGGTGAGTGAATGAGGTGGGTGAGCCGAATTAGATGGGGGAATAAGCTGAATGAGGTGGGTGAGTGAATGAGGTGGTCGAGCTGAATTAGATGGGTGAGTGAATGAGGTCGGTGAGCTGAATAATGTGGATGAGTGAATGAGTGAGTGAGTTGGGTTTAACGCCGCTTTTAACAGTATTCCAGTCATATCGCGGCGTGTCAGCTTAATGTGGGAGGAAAGCCCGAAGTGATGCAGGCCTCAGACGTTAACCACTTCAGTGAAACCCACGAGCACGGGTATGGTGCTGACAAACCTAGAAACATAATCAGGGTGAACTGGGATTCGAACCCGCAACCATAGGTTTCTGGCTTGCGCATGATGAGTGAATGAGGAGGATTAGAGAATAAACTGAAATATGAAGACAAACTGAATTATATTGATCAGTTAATGGGATTAGATAACATAATAAACTTTAAACTTTTACATGGAGCAAATTATACAACATGATTGAAGTTAGCTAAACTAAGCACTCAATCATATAAATCTGACAAAGAGTATTGGTTACTATGGAAAATATGGGACATTAGTGTCACATACTACTATGAAAATATGGGTCCATTTCTTGCATTATCAGACTCTGGTTTGCCTGACCTACATATGATAGGGGGCTCAATTCAGGTAAAAGTCACATCTCAAGTATGTGGATGATACTTATGTGGATGAAGGTGATCTCGCTTTGCAGATGAGGAACACACATGGAGTTTTCATGGTTTTTACCTCATCATCTGAGACAAGTAACTTGTTGCCCAAATGGTTTCAAGTATATATGCTGTAATTGTACACCAATTAGAAGTTTCAAATCTATCTCAATCTGGTAAAATAAGATGACTCAACATGTGAGACCATTTATTATTTTTTGTTGTCATGCAGTGAATCATGTTTAAGCGTTTTTCAACTCTCGTGATGTATTGATATGTACGACATCTCTGTTATGTAAACTTATGTTTGTGAATGACATGGTTTAAACTCAGCAGAAAAGCTTTAGAATGAAGCACCGATTACACAGTTAAACAATTATCTCATTTCATACAAAATACAACTGAAAAATACAGAAGGACATACCTTGATAAACCTTTTAATGTACTCTGCTTTTTTCTTTTGCATGTATTTGTATACTTTACAGAGTTTGCAAAAGTGACTTTTGATGTTCCTTTGAAAAACTGTGGTTACTTTTCTATATTTCTTGATTGACAGATTTTATATTTAATAGATCCTGGTTTGGTAGGTGGGGGAAAAAAAAGTGAAAAAGTCATTAAGATTGTTTTTCTGTTCTTAAAAAAATGGTTTCAATATAAGCAGTGTGTGTCTGGTCTTGCAGTTTTAACCTTTCCGTGCATGATATAGACCACTGACAAAAAATGAGTGAACTAATGATTTGAATGTAACTTTTGTTGAGGTGTACATTTACAATATGTTATGCATGAACGTACAGCATGTGATGTATGTGCATACAGAAGCTAAAGTATGTGCGCCTATGGGAAACAATCACTAATACAATTGAGCTGAGCACATTCTGAAAAATGCCTCTGAGACAGTATCTCAATGAACAGACAAAATGGCGAATTGTGGGTACAATAGAGGTGGGTGGGAGAACGTCAATATCACAAGTTGCCCGAATGTTTGGCAAATCAAAAAGTGTAATTTCTTGACTGTGAGACAAATACCATCAAACGGGTGGGTTGCAAGGAGACCTGAGCATTGCAGGCCTGAAAAAAGACACCTTGACAAGATTGTCTCATTACATGAATTGCACTTTGCAATAAATTTAAATCTGTTCCTGTTATCAATAGATAATTCTGTACAATAACAAGAAGGCTTTAAGAAATGGCACTATATATACAGCCCACCTTTCAGTTGTCCTCTGAAGGGTGTGACCCTATCAGCTTTCCATAGGTGACAACAGAATAAAAAAACCCATTAGTGCTCTTCAGATATATTTTTTCCCACGTTATATTTTCTTAGGGTTTGTGAAATATGTAGACAAATTAAAATGTCTCTTCTGCTAATTTTGCTACTGGGACATTGTAATTGCAAAAAGATAATGTGGTTTTCAGCGATGAAGATTGACAGTAAGGAAATCAACATTTATGATACTTTTGAAATATTCTGTCATGCTATTATTTGAATCACAGTTTAGTAAGTACAAGGGCCACACATGGAGAATATTCCTTACTATCAGATGTCAACAAATATATTTTCTGTTTAGTCAAGATGTTAATGGCCACATGCAATTCTTTCGTTGCTAGTTCAGCACAGTACAGTTTATTTGTTGGTCCTTTGAAACAATATGACTTCAAACTGAAAATATAGCTATCATTGGCAACATGATAAAGGATATAAGATAAAAATACCACACATGCACCTCATGTTGTGGGACCAACGCTTGTCTTGATGTATGTGTTGTGATCTTGCAGTCAGATTTGGCAAGGTATCTTGCAGTAGCTGCGATGACATTCACATGTTTATGTTCCCTAGGCAGCCATTGTTGAGCAGTGTTGAGCTGTAGGGAGCTGAGAGCACTGTGTGGATTAGTTGAAGCTTCCATTTATACATACAGATTAATGAGAAGCTTTAAAATTGGAGGTGGGGTGGCAGAAGGGAAAACATGTTCATTTGTCACACAGAAATCCTAGGTTTGATTACACTCATGGGTGTCTGGGGGTAAGGTGTGTCGAGGGGTAAGGTTTTCTAGAGGTAAGGATTTTCTCAGGGTAAGGGTTGTCTGGTGGAAAGTGTTGTCTGGGGTAAAGGGAGTCTAGGGTTAAGGGGAGTCAAAAGGGAAAAGATGAATCTGCCGGTAAGAATTGTGTGGGGGTAAGGGTTGTCTGGGGGTAAGGGGTGTCTGGTGGTAAAAGGAGTCCAGGGTTAAGGGGAGTCAAAAGGGAAAAAGGAATCTGGGGGTAAGGTGAGTCTAGGGGTAAGGGACGTCTGGGGGTAAGGGGTGTCTGGTGGTAAGGTGAGTCTAGGGGTAATTGTTGTCTGGGGGTAAGGCGTGTCTTGGTGTAAGGTGAGTCTGGGGGAAAGGGGTGTCTGGGGGTAAGGTGAGTCTAGAGGTAAGGGTTGTCAGGGGGCAAGGGGTGTCTGGGGGTAAGGGTTGTCAGGGGGTAAGGCGTGTCTTGGGGTAAGGTGAGTCTGGGGGTAAGGGGTGTCTGGGGGTAAAGTGAGTCTAGAGGTAAGGGTTGTCAGGGGGTAAGGGGTGTATGGGGGTAAGGGTTGTCAGGGGGTAAGGTGAGTCTAGAGGTAAGGGTTGTCAGGGGGTAAGGGGTGTGTGGGGGGTAAGGGGTGTCTGGGGGTAAGGTGAGTCTAGAGGTAAGGGGTGTCTGGGGGTAAGGGGTGTCTGGAGGTAAGGTGAGTCTGGGGGTAAGGGGTATCTTGGGGTAAGGGGTGTCTAGGGGTAAGGTGAGTCTAGAGGTAAGGGTTGTCAAGGGGTAAGGTGAGTCTAGAGGTAAGGGTTGTCAGGGGGTAAGGGGTGTCTGGGGTTAAGGGGTGTCTGGGGTTAAGGTGAGTCTAGAGGTAAGGGGTGTCTGGGGGTAAGGGGTTCTGGAGGTAAGGTGAGTCTGGGGGTAAGGGGTGTCTGGGGGTAAGGGGTGTCTAGGGGTAAGGTGAGTGTAGAGGTATGGGTTGTCAGGGGGTAAGGGGTGTCTGGGGGTAAGGGTGTCTGGGGGTAAGGGGTGTCTAGAGGTAAGGGTTGTCAGGGGGTAAGGGGTGTATGGGGGTAAGGGGTGTCTGGGGGTAAGGGGTGTCTAGAGGTAAGGGTTGTCAGGGGGTAAGGGGTGTCTGGGGGTAAGGGGTGTCTGGGGGTAAGGGGTGTTTCAGGGTAAGAGGAGGTAAGGGTTGGGTAGCATTTAATCATAGTGGATTAAATATGGCTCTCAAAATGACACTGAGGTAAATTTTGAGTTTATGTCTCCAATTAACATTCGTACCATTGAAGGACACCATTGTGTCGATGATTTTGGTAGGGGAGCTAACTCTGGTCAGTTTACTAAGAAGTTTGTTTATCAGGACTATTCTTTGAAAGAAAACATTGTAAACAACTATAATACACAATGTGTTGTAATGACACCCTGTAAATGTATTTATACAATCTGCAAACCATAAAGATCCGGGTTAGAATATGTCTTCAGCAACCCATGCTTGCTGTAAAAGGCGACTATGCTTGTCGGAAGAACAGGAGCGGGTGGTCAGACTCGATGACGTGGTTGATGCATGTCATTGTATCCTATTTGCATAGATTGATGCTCATGATGTCAATCATTGGATTGTCTGATCCAGACTTTATTATTTACAGACCCCCATCATATAACTGGAATATTGCTGAGTGTGACGTTAAACAACAAACAAACAAAAAAACAGTATCCAATCAGCAGTATTTCTTTTTCAAATTTTAGAGTCAGCATAATTAAGAAAATATTTAAAGGAATTCTTTTCGACACATCAAAAAAACAAACTAAATATTGATTAGAAAGAAAATGTCAGTTCAGGTTTTGTATCCCCTGGCACCCAGTGCATCATTGTGACCTTTGACATTAATGCCAAACCAAGGCATGTTGCATCTCTAAGATAACAGAGGAACTAGCCTGCCAGTGCCAACATAACACTGACTGAAGTACTCTCACCTACATACGATGAGAAACAGTTGCCTGGAAGATAGCAGCATGGAGATTACTTAGCTTGGAACATGCGGTCGAACAACTACCTCTATATATTGAGCATATATTGATTACATGAGCACTTTCTGGTGTAATGATGTTTTCTGGGTTCTGTAGAGAGTTGATAAACAAATGTTGGTTTCATTCACATAGCGAGGCAAAATATGGCTCTGTTTTTATAACTCTCTCAGTGTCCTATTGATTAGCAGCTGTTAGACTTTCTCTTCTGTTGAGGAAACTTTTAATTAGATGTCCTACATTGGATACAGGTTTCTTGAATTTGTTCACTGGAAAAAGTACATGTATGAAAAGATATTTAAAGTTGTTTTGGGTGTTAAGATTTACCTGAAATAATTGGTTACACCATGAATAAAACAATTGTTTTTGTCATAAATTTATAATGTGATCAAATGGAGTTTTCATCGTATTAGGCAGTAACAAATGAATTACATGATGTATTAGATTTTCATACCCGCCCACCTCTCTATTCAACACCTTGCCTCGTAATGTTATTGTCCCTACAGAGGAAGGCAATCACTTTGTTTACTTGAGGAAATTATTATAAATGTTCAGGTGTGACAACAATCAACAATCAACAATCAATAGCAAGCTGTGACAAATTCATGACTGGTGAAGCTTAGCTTTCTGCACCTGTTGCTGATAATTGGAAGACGTCAAAACACATGTTAGGAATAGACTTGTGAACATGTGATTCACATCAGGCAACAGTTCATGTACATGTGAATAGACTTGTTGAGATGTGATTCACATCAGTCATCAGTTCATGCACATGTGAATAGACTTGTGAAGATGTGATTCACATCAGGCAACAGTTCATGTACATGTGAATAGACTTATCAAGATGTGATTCACATCAGGCAACAGTTTATGCACATGTGAATAGACTTGTGAAGATGTGATTCACATCAGGCAACAGTTTATGCACATGTGAATAGACTTGTGACGATGTGATTCTCATCAGGCAACAGTTTATGAACATGTGAATAGACTTGTCAAGATGTGATTCACAACAATCATCAGTTCATGTACATGTGAATAGACTTATCAAGAAGTAATTCACATCATATTTGCCTTCAACAACTTGTTTGAAAAGTGAAATGCTTCTTGCCTAACTCTTTTTGATAATGTTGATGAAAATCTAGTACCAACTATATTTGATCTTGCAATTACCTTTGTCCTGTCAAGGTTATCTTAACAAAGTGGGCAAACATCCTCCACTAAATCTTTTTTTGAAAACAAGTGTAATCCCTGTTTCTTATTAATTTGGATACCAAGTCATTACAATGTTGAAGGTAACATATCAAGAAGAAACAGTTTACCGCATTTTGTTTTAGATTAT
Source organism: Haliotis cracherodii (assembly GCF_022045235.1). NCBI lineage: Eukaryota > Metazoa > Mollusca > Gastropoda > Lepetellida > Haliotidae > Haliotis > Haliotis cracherodii. The sequence goes on from NW_027266285.1 coordinate 65,087, forward strand.
AGATCAGCAGATAACAATAAATATTAAGGAATTGTTGATTTTCAGGACAAGGGCACATGTTATAGAATGCGCATGCACAACCTCCCCAACATAGGAAGGAAGGAGGATATTGGGTTTATCAGACAGCTGTCTGCCATCTGGGCTGGGATGAAACTCACTGCATGGTATTCTCCCAAGTCCAAATCCTATTTTCGATATCAGACAGAAATCTTACACTCAGCAATACTTTGGCCACAGAACACTTCCAAGTAGCCCTCCTGCCGATTCTGTTCAGTCTTGTTGCTAGGTGGAGTTTCCTTGGATACAATTAAAGTGGCATCAGTACAAGTCTTGCAAACGTAGAACCAGTTGTTTGTTTTCTTACATAATTTCATATCATTAAGTATTTACTATGAAGATAAATAACAATATTATGACCAAAAACAGTGTTTTCTGTAATGAGAGCAAGCTATGTCATCTTTGGCAAGGAATCAGGATAGCTTGGTAGCGTTGCTATGGTTACCAAGATGGCTGCCACCAATAAGGGAGCAACTATTGCATCCATACGGCTGAGGAAAATGTCATGGGTCAGGATATACCATTGATGATGTCAAACGGTATCAGCTAAGATTTCGTGAGGATTTTTTTACCATTTCATCTTCCTGCAGCACTGTACCTGGTATTTTGACGCTCGTACAACCAGCGTTGTTTTCTTGGATTTTTCTCTTCATTTTCGGACCGAGTTTGATGAGGATTTTATAACAAATATACAAGGTAAAATTGTGTTTTAAAGAATGATGAAGATACATTTTATTCAGTATTCATAATTGGATTTAATTGCCAGCAGATGGTATCAGTAAATGGTGTTTTTTTCTGGACTAAACAAACAAACTATTCAGTCGGCACAATCTTTTTCATTATTTTGTGCTTTGTTTTAGAAGAATTTATCTATCACTGGTTCCTGTGCATTCCAGGTGCTTTCTTTCTGATTTGACCTTCATTTTGTTGCACGGTTACGTGATGGATTAAAAAGCGTAAAAGAATTGACAACATTCATTTTGATACAATGTTGAAAAATTAAAACCTTTTTGAAATATGAAAATATGTCTGTGTTAATTTTTATTAAACGTTACATTTTTTCTTGTAAATTTGTATTAAGCAAAAAGATTTCATTAGAAATTTTATTATAGTTTTCAGAATTATTTTGTTCATATAGAAACCATCTGTCAAGAGAACCACTTCTTCACTGAAACCCAATATGAACAAATATCTACCATACAGATAAGCATACATAGATATCAGTATAAGTACATTTATTCATATCACTCATAAGCCATGCCCATGAGACGTCATTTCAACTTTAGGTGATATGCTTATATAGAGACTGGGCTCAGTCTTTTGATAAGATAAGCAGTAAGCTGCAGTGACTGGGTCTTGTAACCATCAGCCAAAGCTACAGTAATAACACTCTCAGTATGTTAAATCTGGGGAGCAACATCTGACACTTTGTATTCTTATGTTGCCTGAACAATGCCAACATTTTTTTTCTATGTTTAATTTTATTTTTCTGAATATTTCTGGAACTAGACCAATATATACAATGGAACTATACACTATGTACTGGATTTACTTTGGAGCACATTTGAAAGGACAGTTTGTATATTTGGGGTTGATCAGGCAATCCTTTTAAAGAGACTAAAGGAAAAAAGTGATACAAATGGAATTTAGGAGCTTTATAAATCAGGAGTACTCATACTTTTATATCAGTTTATACACAGAATGATAACATCCTTCAACCCAGAATGATATTGTTTACCACCCTTGAATGATAACATTCATCATCCTAGAATAACATTTTACACCCAATAATAACATTTAACACCACAGAATAATGACATTTACTATGCCAAAATAATGACATTTACTACCCCAGAATATTGACATTTAACAACCCAGAATAATGACATTTAACAACCCAGAATAATGACATTTAACAACCCAGAATAATGACATTTAACAACCTAAGAATAATGACATTTACTACTCCAGAATAATGACATTTAGTACCCCAGAATAATGACATTTACTACCCCAGAATAATGACATTTAACAACCCAGAATAATGACATTTACTACACCACAATAATGACATTTAACAACCCAGAATAATGACATTTAACAACCCAGAATAATGACATTTAACAACCCAGAATAATGACATTAAGTATCCAAGGAGAGGCTTTAATGCCTAGTAAATATTATTGCATTTAATTAAATTTAAATTTCTACCCCAGAATAATGACATTTACTACTTCAGAATAATGACATTTAGTACCCCAGAATAATGACATCTTCTACCCCGAAATAATGACATTTACTACCCCAGAATAATGACATTTAACAACCCAGAATAATGACATTTAACAACCCAGAATAATGACATTTAGTACCACAGAAAAGGCTTTAATGCCTAGTAAATATTACTGCATTGAACTGAATTTGAATTTCTACCCCAGAATAATGAAATTTTCTACCCCAGACTAATGACATTTACTACTACAGAATAATGACATTTAGTACCCCAGAATAATGACATCTTCTACCCCGAAATAATGACATTTTCTACCCCAGACTAATGACATTTACTACTCCAGAATAATGACATTTTGTACCCCAGAATAATGACATCTTCTACCCCGAAATAACGACATTTTCTACCCCAAAATAATGACATTTACTACACCAGAATAATGACATTCGGGCACTCCAACACCCAGAATATTGACAATGGTATCTTGTATTTCACTGAAACAGGACCAGTGAAGAAGAAGAAGCTTGAATGCCTAGTAAATATCATTACATTGAATTCAATTTCAACATTCAATGTTAAAATACCTCTGAATGTAAGAAAATATGAACTTTAGAAAATCCCAATTCTGTGCAAAATATTGATTTTCTTCCTTAACCTGCCTGCAAGGGGCACTTAGTTTCAATAACATATATATCACACTGCGGACATTTCCAGTGTATGTTCATGCAAGCATGTCACTGGAATACTTGTGACAAACTGTTCCTTGACAGCTGGGATTATTTGATAGAGCCAGTAGAAAAAGAAAGTTTACAGTAGATCCTGAAAGTGGTCTTGTGCAAATGTTCCCAAATCATATGGATGTTTTTCAAGGAAACTAAAACAATTACAAACCTTCAAAAAGATTTTGTGACTGATTTGTTTACACTGAAAGATAGAGAGTTAGAGGTGGTCCTCAGTAGTGATCATGTGAAACCCTTGGTGATCACGTGAGGTTACCACTCACAACACCCTGGGGGACTTGAGGTAACTTATCTGATTTCAGATGCCCTGGCCACTATGTGTGATGTCATATATACAGAGGTGTACATAACATTTTGCTGCTAGACATAGCATATTGCATCAAGATGACACTCATTTGTCTGATATTAGCCTTGCTCCAAGGCTGTACTGAATGATAAGTCCATGGATGCATAGTATTTATATCCTCATAATAGGCAAGTCTAGGTAAGCAGACGGTCAAAGGATGTCCTTGTTCTTTTTACAGACAGCTTGTTTTTATTGTTTATATAATATAGAAATTATGATTGAAACTAATAATACTTGCCTTAGAAACTTGTGAAAGTCTAGTCTAATATCAGCAGTAGCAGCATCGCTTTCTTTCGCTTTCTTTCTTTCTGAGAAGGTTAATGATCAAGGTCACGAGATAGATATATGTGATTACAAAGTTATTAATACTTTCATCATTAGGAATATGCTTTCTGTTAGATGGGATCAATCCTGTTTGAAAAGGTTTAGTCTAGATTAGTCAAAATATCAAGGTTAGTGTCAAGCCTTTTGTAAATACATGCAAAAGCAACAAAACCGTTCCCATATTCATTCGAAATCTCTGCCAACAACAGACTCAACTGTATGATTTCGACTTTATCATAAGCTTGTGTTAATGATTTACTAGCAAATAGTGATGATACCAAGCATTTGCGTAAAGGTGAGCGTATCCTGCCCCACTGGTGGCACCCATTGCAAACACATGCAAAGGCAAGTCTATAGTTCATCTGAAAAAACATGTGAACCTAGGGTAAAAGTCAAAATAGGGAATTGCATCAGACATAATTTTTGTCACTGATGTGTCAAATTTGGAAGCTACCATATAACTTTTGAAAGCTTTACTGAGGCCTTGAATGTTGTAAGCTTGATCAAACAACTTCTGAGCAAGAGTTATTTTATTAACATGGTTAAAACATGGTTATTTTATTGAAAGCCTAGGTTAACGCTACTGCTATGAAACTTTGTATTTGCATGTGTCTTAACAAATCCTACCACATGAAATGTTAGTGGCATGTGTTTCAAAGGTCAAGGTCAGTTTTGAGGTTATTGTGACTAGTGTTTGCAGCATTCATTGCCAGTTACTGTTGTAGATTTACTTGACAAACCCTGACCCTCGGTGGTAGTTACCTTAACAAATCATACCATATCAAATGTCAAGGCCATATCTGCCAAAGGTCAAAGTTACCGTTTACATAATTGTAAAGACTAGTATCAGTCTTTCTCATTAACACTTCCCAAAGATCATTGACATTAGAGAACATATTCCACATGGTCTCAAACTAGAAAAATGTTTCTCAAAATGTGTTGAAGCTTTTATCATTAGACATAGTGTATACCTTCTAAAGGTTTGGGCCATCTTTGAAAAGGAAACATCTTTACATGGTTATATCTACATTAAATTAAACTTTATATTCATCATTTACCTTAACAATTCTACATGTAGTTGTTGCCTTAAGGGTCCCATTCCACAAATTGAAAGGACTACTGTTTTGTAGAGAGGGTTTAAAGTCATACTGTTCCAAACCAGAAGTTCAGATAACTTTGTTGTTTTGGTAGAATTGGGCAACATTTGGGATCTTAGATAAATATAAATAGATATACGAGAGGTCAGCTGTAGCCTGATTTTCCCAATAGTTCAGGACATGTTTCTAGTGGGAATGTTTAGGGACATTCAAGTAACAGTGAGAAAGGGTCTGCATCTCTGCACATAGCTCTCTTGTTTAATACAATTCCAATCACTCATGCAGTCATAGCTCCATGATTATCACTATGTATACAGAATTATAAGACAATTATAGTAGTAAGGAGCCTGTTTTTCTATTGTGCCTGTGCAATACAGTGACAGTGTGGTTATTATATTAAGCATATTTCTGGCAAACAACATTTCATTTTATGCTCCGTCCATTGTAGTTAACACATGTCAAGAGAATTTCCTCAGATAAACTTTTCTCTTTTCTGAAAACCATTATTGTTTTCTTGGAGAACTTGGTAGAACTCATCTGGTATTGTCACAAACACAGTTGTCAAAATTAAAGTTACTAATTTGATATTTTATTTTGGAATATTTGAATATGTGCATATGAAATTAAGTGTTAGATATTGATCAAAACCTTGACTTCTGGTTATGCTATGTTAGATGTATAGTGGTTGTATCAGAAATTTATGTATTTCTGGTTCAGATTAATTTTCAACAGTTCTGAGTTAGATAACCTTCGTTTTATGTAATTTGAAGTAATTTTAAACTGGTGTGGACAGGCATCACATTTGATTTCCAGGAAGTAATTCAGAAACCATTCCATGTTTCTTAGTGAAACTTTGTATGCAGATCAGGCAGTGCTGAGCTGATACCATCTGATATTGAGCAAGTTGGGGAATCTTGAAGACATTTATGTTTTCCTATTTCCCTCAGGTAACAAGGTAAAATGAGGACTGAGTTTGTTTCCAGTGCCAAATTCATAAACCTTTAATTATTTCCTGATTTAACTGTGCCAGTTTGTTGGACTTAATAGGCCTGGTGCTCATGTCTTTGACAGAAAGTCAACTTGATTCATTTGCAGTTGTAAAAATACAAGGATAGTGGGGCCATGGATAATTTTGTCTTCTTTTATGTCTTTCTTTATGTGGGGAAAAACAGGATGTATTATTGAACTGAATGTATATGTGGGAACTGGATGTCTGTGACCTATATGTTATATATATGATGAATGATGTTGTTGTTTAAAGTTGGAAGAGCACTTATTTATTTGCAGGGAAAATATTGGACATGAACTAAAAGCTGTCTGCCCCATGTTTAAGGTAGCATATGCACTGGAAATTTGAGACCTAGCTATTTTGATACTGGACAAGTGCTGAATGTAGATTATGATACAGTCAATGTGTAAAATAACTGAAATTTTCACTTTGGCAATTTGCAAAACGCCAAAATGTTTCAGTCATTTTACAATTATATTTTATTATGATAACAAATTCCAAACATATTTTTCTCCATTTTACCACCTAGTGATTGGAAATGATTGAATAAAAAGAAAATGAGAGTCACTCTATATTTGTTCAGGTTTTTTGCTTCTAATTCTAGCATTGTAAGTCTATTCTGATGTTTTTAAGCCCCTTTGAACTTCTTCATAACTTTAAGTCAATCTGAAATCATTGTAAAATGACTGAAATATTTTGGAGTTTTGTAAATTGCCTGAGTGAAAACATTTTAGTCATTTTACACATTGACTGTATTAAGACATATAAAATATATTAATTTAAAGATTTGATTTAAAAATATGTTGCAACATAAAAAGTAAGTATACACAAACCATTTATGAAAATAATAACACTTTCATATCTCATCTCCCCCACACAGAACATTGATTTACTCAAAGGCAACAGTAACTGATCATACAAATATACTAAATGCTGAAACTGTATGACAATTATCATGTTATGAACAATAGGACTTCAGCAACTTGCTGTAAAAGGCGACTATGCTTGTAGTAAGAGGTGACTTTATGGAATCGGGTGGCCAGGCTCGCTGACTTGGTTGATGCATGTCATCGTTCTAAAAATTATGACAGTACTTGTGCCTTCTTTTGTCTCTGGCCACAGTTCCAGCAAGGCCTACACTGTCAACTATCTGTGCTGACCATAAAATAGTGGGACGGCCCTCCCCAACAGTTTATCATGAACCATCAGCCCTACGGTCTGGCATGTAACTGATACACCCCAACACCCTGCTGTTAACCTCCCTGTACTGCTGCAGATGTGCAATGGATGTGCAGACATTTGCAACTGACCATTCTGGTAACCATGTTAACAAATATTACGTAATATCCAGGGCTAGAGTTAATTCCCTTAGCCAATATTTCTACGACTATGATCAGCGACAACCCAATAAAGGGACGGCTCTTAGCAGATTACCAAGATTTCTTATCATATCTCTCATTAGCACATGTCGGCTGCAATTTATTAGCTGAATATGTGTGTCTTCCACGAAATTTATTTTGCTACAGCCATGGACGTCTTCATTCACTGGGACGGTTTCGTCTTGGACCTAGATATGCCACTTGAAGAATTCCCATTGTACCACCAGGGGTTGGTTTCGGATGAATCTTGGTCTGAAAAGAATGACAGTGATGTTACCGTTACCAAGCCATCAGTATTACCTCCCAAAATGTTTCACTCAAAGAAAAAGATAAGAAATGAAAATATGATTGTGTTTAGGCCCAGATCATACAGCTCATAATTAATATTTACACACCATAAAATAAAAAATAGATTAATTGTAGTCATGATTAATAAAGACAAAATCTTCAGAAGATAACAAATATAAATATTCGTCAAAATATGTACAGTTTTCTTCAGCGCGATATGTGATAGAAGCCTAACTGAAACTAAGTTAATAGGTATGTTAAAATTAAGAAGAAATGGTGAAAACAATAATAAAAAAGAAATACAGATCTTACAAAAATAAGTCTAATATCAATAAAAATTAGATACTTTGTTTCAAAAGATATATTCGGACGATAATCACAGACAAAATGCATGTTATGTTGTCTGCTCTATGGTAATTCAACTTAAAATATATGACGTAAATATGGTTTTGTGCCAAAAATCATACAAAAATAACTACTGATCTTACCTAAATAACTTTGGTACCAAGCGAAAGAGGAAAACGTGATGAATATAAAAAGTTTTACTGCAGGACCGATCATAGGGAAATATTTGAAAGCATGAGAAAATTAAGGTTTGTGGTTCAATTATTTCTGAAAAATTCAGATTTAGTCACATTTCTTGAGTCAAAATCAGAAATATCGCAACTGTCCCAGATTTGTTTATGGCACTAAACTAATTTTTAACATATCTCCTTTTTATACACTGCGTTAACCAAGGACTTTCATTAAGAATATGTGGCCGTTATTGAAAATCACAATCTGCACTTTTGCCGATTTTTTGCTCTCTCGAACAAAGACAAAGCGTGACACAGTTATCAAATACAATGAAAACAATATGCTTTAGGGTGCCAACAAATGTCAGTTGTAATGTTGACAATGTTAAGAAATACATGAGCGTAAATATGTATTGTGAAATATATCTTTTGCATGGAAGATAAGGCAACAACGATGACTACAGTGAACATGTTTCAATACAATTGTCTTGTCATCAGCATACTCTTGGGTCTCACCAAGTCTGTAAACACATTTAGATGTAATTTTGAAAATTAGAAGCCTGGGAAGAAATGATTTGTGTAGAGCATACTGTAAAGCAGGATGGTATCATATTGTAAAAATGTTTTGCAATTAACAGGGATGAGAATTTTCCATGGAACCGCAGAATTCTGCACCAAAGTTTTTATGATACATGCCTTTACAATATACACATAAATCCTTTAGTTTCCCAGACTCTTTTAAAAAAAACAACCCCATTCTCACCTCCAAGTTTAAAGTTATATCATTATGTCATTACATTCCTAACAAAACAACCCGTGAACATCCAGGTCGGGAATAGGTCTCCAGCAACCCAATCTGGCTGCAAGAGACAATTATGCTTGTTGTAAAAGGTGAATAACGGGATCGGGTGGTCAGGCTCGCTGACTTGGTTGATGCACATCATCGTATCCCAATTGTTTAGATCGATGCACATAATGTCAATCACTGGATTGTCCCATCCAGACCCTATTATTTACAGACCGCCGTCATATAGCTCGAATATTGCTGAGTGCCTGTGTTAAGCAACAAACCTATCAAAACCTTCCTCATTTATCTGCCAGATGTGTTTTACCTCCGCCTTTTGACATGAAACCACTGGGTTTAGTTCATATCTCAATTTCTGACTTGACTTCAAAGCTCAGGAAAAAAACACTTAATTTATTGATAAGACCTGGAAATTGATGAGAGCAAATGACTTCTTTATTTATAATGTGTTGACCGTTTATAATGTATTGACATTCAGAACCACATATATGGCAGATAAACCATCCTCAGATACTACATCCACACAGACTACTATATATAGTACACAAGATTTATAATAGGGTCTCAGCCCCCAAGCTTGATACTGGTGTTTTGTTAGTGGACTGATAGCAGCTGTCATATTTATATACATGGTGACCTGACTGACCCTGGCCTCTCTATATTAAAGCTTCATCCCCCTCAACTCTAAACAGATAATATAAATAGTTGCAGGCAAGTAGCACCGACCATCAGCAGGTGCCTGCCGGATCAAGTAATATTTTCTTGATAACATATCTTCTTTGAGCTGAGGTTGATGCTGATCTGGCATCTCATTCATAATTGTTGGCTTCATGACTTCAAGGTTAAACTTGGCAGGATCAGTTCAGGAAGCAGAAATGTTGTAGTTTCTTAAATTTGTAAGTATTTTTTTACATGTTGATTTGACATTTAAATACAACTTGATGGAGTGTCTTGTGAATGGTATGTCTTCCAGTTTGATTGATGTATATTATGATGAAAAATGTTCCTACATGATGAAAAAAAATCCATGTTTAATGAATTGTTTGTAAAATATGTTCTCATGAATGTAGTATATTGGTTGTTAGATGGAAATGATAATATAAATGCAGGGGAAATTATTGACCACATCCCAAATAGCTCCCAAAAATACTAATTTTTGACTGGAATACTGCTGATGCTTCAGCTTTCTTGTCACATAGAGGGCACTAGATGACACAGTTGTCTAAGGCGCTGCAGTTTGCTGTGAAGGGTTGCATCCCTCACCTGAGCAGAAAGTTTGTAAATGTGGGTTTGAATACCTGATTCACACTGATTGTTTCTGGGTTTATCAGCATGACACCCACAAATATCTTAGACCTCCACACTTTCCTCCAACATCCAGCTGACATGCTGTGATATAACTGAAATACTGTGGCATAAGACCAAGCACACTCACTCACCCTTGTCACCCTTGTCATAGAGTTTTTTGTGGAATTTATGATAGATAAACAGAAGGGTGTGCTGAGGTAGTTAAATCACAGTGGCCTGACACACTGGCTCATTGGCAGATAAATGACTTGACGTCTTTGATGGGCATAGAGAAGTTGGAAGAACATGAGTACATGACACTTTTTATTGATAGCAACTTCTTTTATTATTCACCTGATGAAGGAGCAAGAAGTAGCTCTGAAGCATTGTGACATAGACAAAAAGAAATTGCTATCCATAAAAAGTGTCATGTATTCAGATAAATGCCTTGCCTTTAGGAAAAACATATCCAAGAAATCTCTTCATTATAATCGTTTATTTAAGCCTTGTTAGATGATTCTAAATTCATCATTTATCATATTAAGAACGTAACAGAAGGCCATGAAAATATTTACCTTTTTTAAGTAATGACATAACCAACTGTGAACAGTTTTGTTACTGAAACATCATTTGGTGATATTGATGATGTCAAACTACTTTGGCAATTTTTACGTCACAAGGAATGTCATAAATATGGATAAGCACATAGACGGGTTCACGCCCAAACTGACTTGTTTTGAGGGAAGTTAGTGTTTGGTACACACATATCCTCCAATGACAAACACCCACCAGTGCCTTTGATGAGTGACCTGATGAAAAGGTCATATAAGGTTTTTGGCTGGGTGCCATGATGTGTTATTAATAATACTGTGTATTAATGATGCACCAAAATTACACCCTAAAGCATACTAAAAGTGCTACATCATTACCCTGTTCCATGGATCAGCCTCTACTCAAATTTCATTCTCAGCTCCCTGGGGAATATACAACCCAAGCTGCAAAGGTTAAGAGTCATGTTACAATCTCATCCTTATGCTGTGGATTCAGTCAGATCAATGTCAGTTATATATCTAGTTTTACACCAGAAGTACACCCATAAAGGGAAATATCAAATTTGAACTGAAATATTGGTCTTAAGATATTTTACAGGTGCTTCAGTGTATGTACAATAAGTTAATAAGTGTAACCTGAACCGGTAATGAACATCATTATGAGATATTGTGATGCCTGATACATTAAGGCCTATGAGATACCGTCATGACAGTTGTGCATAAACAGACAATGAATGATGTGGAGGGTCATTGCCCAAAGCAGGGACCAAACAGGTCTATGTCATAAATTTGGGAAAGTACGAAGCAGAGAGAATTAATTAATCATCTTTCATTGTCAACCGAGTCAGTTGTTATTGGAAGAAAAATGTTCATCTTTTTTTACTTTGTGAAGTCTGCAGATCCCTGACTGATAGGATGACCTTGACCTTAGTGTAGAGGTCTCAGGAAGTGACTTACAGATTTGTTGTTTGTTCACATGATATGTAATTATGTTTTGTTTATATATGGAACTTATTGAATCTACGGATTCAAACCCAGTATGGTGATGCTGACTTCAAAAGTAATCTACATTTATTTCCCAGGAAGAATGAATATTTGTACCATTGTATCATTCCACTTCATAAGGTTTATGTTTTGTCCCAGTCATTCAAGGCACTGCATGTCGCTATGTTTATGGGTTTGAAATTCAGAGTTCCACTGGCCAGGCTCCTTGTTATGTTGTCACCATTCCCTTGCTTAGATGTTCACTTGAGATAAGTGTAACTACTTTTGACATATTAAACTGAAATTTACAAGATGTACATCTATTCCATTGGACATGAGACCTATCATATGACTGCGATTCTGACGTTCATAAATGCAAGAAAGACACAGTTTGACTATGACCCATTCTAGTGAACAAAACAAGGAAATGCACATTCAAACAATTGTAGAATTGACTGGACTGACAGTGACAGTCTACAGCAATCTATAAATTTACCATAGTTTCTATTTGACACATCTTTATAATTACCTTTCAATGATCGGCCAGTTGATCAATGATTGCCACAGGTTTATTAACAACTTCAGAAATCTCTCGCATCACATTTACCGTCTCAGCCATTTTGACATCTTGGATGTACTGGATGTACTTGTATTATAACGTGCTATCACTGTTACTGACTGACTGACTGAGGTAGATCATAACAGACCTGTCTCTAATGATGATATTGTTTGACTATATTTGTTGTAAACAAACGACAAAAGATGTCACTGTAAAACAATGTGAGCATACATACCCTCATGTCCTTGTATGGCTGTCAGTGTAAACATGAAGTTACACTTACAAAATAAAATTCTGTATAGAACTACATCCTTCGAGGTAAAAACAGTAATAAGAATTATAAGAATTGACTTTCACTTTGTGTGAGTTCATTGGGGTATGAACCTTCATAGAGTGAGGGCCAAACTTAGGAGCTCGTGACGACATTCATACAATGTTTGGCCCTCACTCTATTAAGTTCATGCTCAATGAACACGCCCAAAGTGAAAGTTAATTCTCAATTACTTCAATTATCCAATTCCATGGAGAAAGAATTAAGGCATAATGAATGAAGCTATGAACATGATATTCTGTCAAAACACTCTGGCAAAGATTAGACACTCCACAGGTCCAATGCTAGTCATAGCACTAACATCTCCTTGTTGAATGGGGCCCTGGACCCTCATTAGGTAACGGTGAATATTGTGGCAGGGTGCATATAGAATAGTTTCATTTAGAGACATTTTGCAAATCAGGAGGTACACACCAGAGGTTTCAAATGTTATATGTTTCCATGCGTCATGCGTTACATATACATATACCAAAACCCATAATTTTATTAACATTAGAAATACCTGTTAGCGGCAATGTTCCATAGCACATTTTTTTCTATTTGAACTCACAAGGCTGTGAAACAGTCATTACAGACATGACTTCATGATACAATGGATGATGTCATACTTTCATGACAACTGAATCCACCTACTCAGGTGAATACAGAGAAAAACATAGCCATTGTGATACTCATGTCACCATGCCAAAATTCCTCATTTTCAAGTTTGGGATTAAATGAAAAAAGATATTCCTAACGAAAAGTATTGCCAGGTTTCAAATCCCATTTATTAGCTCACTGGGTCTGGAGGACCAAGGTGAGCTTATGCCATACCGTATATGCCGTACAAATGGTAGCGCTGCCCTCCCCCGGGGACAGAGGGCAGGGCCAAATAGTAGTCATTTGGCTATATTGCTTTAAGCGACTTTTTCTCTAGAACTAAGAAATAGATATCAACCATATTTGTTTGGAAGAATTCTCTGGTGGTGAGGATTCAAAATTGTACAAATGGAGGGGCTGACCCCCATAAGGGGCTGAGGGGTGGGGCCAAATAGGGGTCATTTGGCTATACTGCTTTAAATGACTTCTGCTCTGGAACTAAGAGATAGATATCAACCATATTTGGTAGGAAGCATTCTCCAGTAGTGATCTAGTAGTGATACATTGTAAACATTTGTTTGTTATGAAGGTAGGAATAGCCCTGGGGTCCAGTCTTGCCCCTGGAAACTTAGATCCTGGATCATAACATGGAAATGGTTCAGATCTTTTTGCTACGTTTGTATCTAGCAAAGTACACGTTCATGCTGTCAGATATGCCATCCACCCCTTTTAATGCTGACAGAGTCAAAATTACAAAATATTTGTAGTATTATATACATGTACAATGCAAATGTATATTCTGTCATCATTGCGTAAATATCCAGGTGAGCGATGCAGGCCCTCTTGTACATTAGTAATGTTATAAAGTTAAGTTTGTACTTAGACATGCATGGCTTAATCTTTGAGACAGGTATATAATTACTGGCAGGATCAACCAGATAAACATCACCTGCACTACACACTCATATTTGTTTTACTGTATATCTAACTTTGTTTTCAGCCTCTGACCCATTGCTGCTGTCTCGTAAGTTGCTGCCATGCCGGAGAAGACCGAGATTCAGCTCGGTGGCACGAAGCGGTTCGAGTGTCGTGTCATCGGCTACCCTCGTCCGGACATCAAGTGGTACAAAGATGGGGTTGATATTACCCAGAATTCCCGCTTCAACTTTGCACATACCCGTGAGGGAGTCATCTCTATGTTGATAGAGAAGGTGTCACGACAAGATGAAGGATGTTACCGATGCCGTGCCCAGAATTCGGAGGGGATGGCGTCAACTGCTGCCTACCTGTTTGTCAGGAGTAAGAATGGATTTATTTGTTCCTGTTTTTCAAAATTCTTTCTTTCAACAGGATGAAATTCATCTTGAAGATATGAAAGATAGTTTTCTGTTTACCAATTTGCCCATCCATTTGTCTGCGATTTGTTTCCAATTGCTCAAGAAATGAATAATAGTAGATTGTGTTTTTTGTGTGTTTTCAGTGACCTAGACTAAATGTGTAAAACTTCAATGACAGATTCTTTTTGCAGTCACAGGCCAAGAAAGGTTGACAAGGCTTAAAAGAATTATTTTTTTCAGATTCTGGCAACCCAGAGAATAGTTTCTGTTTTACCAAATGCACACATTGGTGTTGACCACCAAAAAATCTTACAATATGTTGAACTGCAGGATCAATGAGATATTCAGGAACATTTCGAGGAAGAAAACAAATGTCTGAAATGTTTTTGCATCATATATCTTTTCCAAATTAATCAGGATTTTCAGACACAAAATTCACAAACAATAAGAAAGAAATGGACTATAAAAAAAGTTTGGTTGTTTTCTTTTTACTTAGTGTACTTGGCCAACCAAAAAACATTGGTATAAAACTAAATGTTTAAAATACAACTGTGTTTCATTCGATCCAGTCTGATACTGTTTTCTTTGACTTGTAGTTGATCGATAGAACACATAGGTTTGTAATTACTTTAGATGTGTGACCGTAGAGTTTTGAAAAAAGTCTAAAAGGCAACTAAAAAAAAGAGAGGGTGCTTACAAAGGGCTTCATAATTAGATGAAATATAAGAAATGTTTTTTTAAGTATTTTGTGTGAATAAACAAAGCCATTAGATGAAGTGAAAGCAAGATGAAATATTTATATTTACAGAAACGTCAAAGTAAAAAATATCCTTTGGTTTATTTATGTTGATGACACTATGCAATGTTTGTAGTTAGGAAACCCCACATTGCTTCTGTCTTTTGCTATACTTGTGGCCAGGTAATACTCACGCAGTAACTTACTTCTGACGCACATTACCTGACCGGGGGGAAACACTCTGCCTGTGTTGTTAAGCCAGCTGGTGGCCAGACGAGAAACTTAGGTATTCCCAGAAAAGCGCATTTTTGTTATCGGCAGGTGGCGCTTATCAGCCGCCTTGGATTTTCCAACAGAGAGACACACCAAGAACACACCACTGTGTTTAGTTGTTAGGGACATAGTCTTAATGAGGCAGCTATGTTTGATAAACAAATCTTAACTTGTGTCAAACATTGAATGTAAAAATGTAACCACATTTAAAATAGGATGATGCACATACTACTAACCAAATTTATTAATTAAATTAAATTAATTTGAGAAATTGATTGCAGGATCTATGTTTTCAGAAGTTGTTGATTTAGAAACCATTTCACCAAATTTTGATGAAAACTTTGAAGAATGGAATGTTGTAGTTGTTGAAGGTAAGCCAATATGGCATGTTGATGTTGAAGTATCTTAACAATTTTTCCCCGAATGTTTTTCCCAATTAATGTGTCAAGAACAATATTTAGCATGAAGCTGATTCAACAATGCACACCCTTTGACTTGTCCTTTACTGGACCTATATCCATGTTTCAATATTGTGTTCTGTTTCTGAACATTACAAATATTTATTTGTTTGAGTGGATAACATTGTTTAAGTTTTTACTGAAAAACTATCAAGTGCAGCAATTAGGAAGCAGTTCAAAGGTTTGAGGTCAGAGAATGTTTTTGTTTCATAAATATTTGGGTGGGGAAATTAACATGTGTAGGTTCCAAAACATTCCATGGTGTGTTGGTGTTGCTCCATAACTTTATGCAATGGTACCATGATTTTTGTGGGTTTTTAAAAATTCTTTTGATTATTTTCAACATTTTCACAATTAAGCTTTAGTGGGTGGGGGATGTATCACAAAATTTAAACAATTATGTTATTTATCTGACATCAAACAGTTTAAATGTTTCCTTCCTACTCACAGTTTATATTCCATTTTCAGCTAATGTGAGTTATTTTTTTCAGTCCCTGTTGTCTAACCTTTCATCATGCATGATGTGTACAACATGTTGAACTAATTCAACAATATCCTGATGATTCCTGTTTCCAGGCTAACACTTAGTTTTGTGTTTCAATATTGTCCCATCATAAACTTTTCTAAAAACAGCAGTAAAATTCTAAGATATTAATACTGATATATATCCCCAATTATTGCATTATTTAGACAGTCGCATCAGTTAAGCATGGACATAATATTTTGTAGATTGTAAAGGTTTGATTTCTTTACAAGGATTTATTATTATTATAATTATTTTTATTATTATTATTATTAAGAATGTTCCACAATGTTTTAGGTGTGTCACAATATTTTGACCTCACATATTGATACATACTAATCGCTATACTTAATTTCTGCCATTTTTATTCCAAACATTCTGAAATTCATTCATGAGAGAAATGGTGTAGTAGAGCATATTGAAATGCATCTGTATCTGTATTGCACTTACAGAACAAAATTTTGGCATCCTTATTTTACACACTTTCTTACTTCTTCTTTGACAGTTCTACCAAAAAAATACCAACCCCAAAAAACAATCACACATTGTTTTGAAATGGTTGATCAGTACACAGTAATGAAATAGTTTCTGTGCACATTTTTAAGAAATAGATTTTATGAGTACACCCAAAATTTTGATATGTAAAGTTTGACAATTATAGAGACCAAGTAAACCAATATGATTTTCTTGTTTCAGCTCGAAAATCAAAGTTTCTGGATGATACTCCATCTGTTCACTCAATGTCATTTGTGGAAGCATCGGAAAAAGACTTAGAACATGACCGTGAATATAAGTCAAAACACATGAAACAACAAAAACAGCAGTTTGAAGCGATGGAGACTGAAGAATACGAACAACATATCTCTGTTGAGGAACAAACAGAGATCCACATCACTGATCGATCCATGGGGAACATCAATGAGAACAAGAATGTGTCAGAGGAACCTGAAAACAGTGAGGACTCTGAGGGCAGCTTGTCCTCGCTGGAGGACCTCAGTGGAACCAAAGATATACAGGTGAAGCTTGAAAAAATGGCCCAAATGTATGAGGAAGTTACAGAAGAGAAAAGTACCAAAGGTAAAAGTGTTTCTTTCAAGATAGAATCGGAAAGTTTTACCCAGAGTACTGAATTAAGAGGAGCATCTGATTTGACAGTTGAATCAGAAGTCAACATATCGGAAGAGAGAAAATCCAAGAAAGTCAAAATTTCGATAGGTGAGTCAAAGACTGATGAAAATAAACTTGAAGAAGAAATCAGGAGGAAAGAGGAGCAACTGTCAGTACTGATTACCCAGGGGGCAACAGAAGCAGATGCGACAGAAACAAAGGAAGAACGTACATCTTCATCTCAGATGGATGTTTCAGAAGATGACACCAAGCTGTCAACCCAAACAGCAGATGATTCTGGGCTGGGTATCAGCTTCAGTGCAGACATGGAGGAAAGATCTTTTACTGAACAAGATGACTCAATGGTAATCACAGCATCATTTGAAGTTGAAAGCAAAGAAACTAAAAATGTGGAAATCAAGTCTGAGATTACTCAAATAAGTGAGTCAACAGTAGTTGAAGAAACAACAGAGTCTGAGACACAGAGCAGGGAAAGGGAACAGAAATTATCTGCAGAAGCAGAAGTTGATGCTTCAAAGGAGGAGCAGGGAGGATTATCCTTTGAGGCAAGTGTAACAACTGACAGCTCAGAGGTGGAACAGGCTGGCCTGACAGCATGTGCTGAGGTGAAGATAGAGGAGAAGAAGGTTGAGCAGAAGCTGGAGGAAGGAAAGGAGGAAGTGCTGGAGAAGAGAGTAGAGGAGACAGAATCTCTCAATGGAGAAGTTATCCTTGAATCTGCTGCTGCTCATGATGTTGCTGGTCAATCAGATCTGGTGTTACCTGCTGTCGGAATGGCAGAATACAAGTCTGAGGAGCTTGGAGAACAACAGTCAGTTACTTCCTTGGAGGACCTATCATCTGACCATGCTGCTGAACCAAGAACAACTGCTGATGAGTATTATGGCGAGGAGGACCTTGTCCTTCCACTTATAAAGCAGCTTCCAGTCTACAAGACTGAGGAAATGAAAGATCAACAATCTGAAGGATCGGTTGAGGATTTACCTTTTGATGAGATATCCCAGTCACAAACAGATGTGAATGTTGAGGAACAGCCTATAGCTGCAGTAGTGGAAGCTGTGGGTAGTGTTACAGAGGTCAAGGAAGGCCCTCTCGAACAGGAAGTCTCTGACGTGCCAGAGACTACTGGAGAAACTGCTTCAATGAGTCTCGGCCCTGACAGTGGCATATTTGATATGTCTCTACAAGGGACTCAGTTCCAGGTGGAGGAACTGGAGGTCATTGGATCTTCTGTGGACAGTGCAGAGCATCTTGAAGCACAGGAGGCATCTAAGGCTAAAGAAACAGTGTCTGGTGCTGATGAAGTTGAACGAGTGCCTAAATTTGTTAGTTTTAAGCAACATTATGATGAGAGTAATGTGGATAGTGCAATAGAAACAACTCAGAATCGCCAAGAGACTGAAGTCTCTTTTGTATCAAAAACTGAGGAAGAAAAGGCTGAAGTTAAGAAAGCCCAGGATGTATTCATGGCAGATGGGGTCAGTGAAGAAAGCCTTCCAGGTGATGAAGTGCAAGATCTCAAGGCAAATGAAATAGCTGCAGCTGCTGAAGTTGACAGTAACGGTTTACAAACTGTTGACAAAAATTTGGAAGTGGCTAAAGTTGATGAAAGTTTACTAGATGAAGGAGATAAAACAGAAACTACCAAACAATTTGACGAAGATGTCAAGGGATCAGCTGAAGCAAGTGTCGAGCATGGTACTGGCAAGCAATTGGTGAAACAGACATCCATAGAAACATTTATAGAACAAGCATCTTTGGATGACCTTGCTGCTCTCGCAGAATTAAATACAATTGAAAATGAGGAGAAAAGTCAGGCTGGTGAAACTATGGCTGGTGAAACAGTGATGCAGAAGGCAGACAAGGAAGGGGCTGTTGAAACTCAGAGCAGTATTCTTTCCGAGATTGCAACAGGGGAGGATAATCTCAGTAAAATCAGTGAAGACCCACAGCCTGCAGAGGTCAGTGAATCCAAACAATGCCAAGAGACGGACTCAGAAAGGGCACAAGTGATGCCAGATGAGCTAATTTTACAAGCTGATGGAAATGTCGAGAACACCAAGCAACTTGGGGAAGAGGATGTGATGCTATTACTGGCCGAAGTCGATATCACTGAGACTGAAAAAAAATTGGATGAGACATTGGCACTGACGGCAGATGTTGATGTGAGTGAGCAGAAATATGACTCAGAAGGTTCAAGATTAAAGATGTCAGCCACTGTAGATACAGAACAGGTCCTATCACCACCAAAAGTCACCCGAGTTCCGGAAGATGTGTCGGTACAGTCTGGCGAGACCATTCAACTTGTATCAGAAGTTCAAGGTCAGTTGGTTATTTCATAAGGTTTATTTGCTCAGCATGCTCAGTGTTTATGTGTTAACAAGGTAAATAACATGATCGCTTTCAAAACAGGTGTTCAGTAATGTTCTGTTTTTGTAGTCAGCATAAGGGATGGGGTGTTCAGTGAATTATTTTCTCAATCAACCTTTTTTCCAAAATTGATGATAAGATATCAGTGACATATATTTGTTTAGATTAGACGGTCTTTCTTTATACTTTTACTGAAAATATATTTGTGTCATTTACACATCATTACAGGCTAACTGTGTATTACATAAAGTTACATTACACCCAAACATATTAAAACTGCTGATTGGCTTTATAAAAAAATAAATTGATTTTTAAAAAAGATCTTTAAACATTTAATGACACTCAAGCAGTTGGATGTTTTGATATGTTTTCTCCATTTATCTGTTTGTACCATGGCAGCTATTGCAGTCAGAATTCTGGGGTGTTGATCTGTAAATGATTCTGTATTGGGCCAGCATAATGCTGGATTGTATACATGCATTATGTAAACCACATAGTCCTCATGGCCATGATGATGTCAGCCTGTTTAGATTAATCTGTATTTATAATCATATACTATTAGATGTTCCTTTATGTCAGATCATATTCAAACTACGGAGGCTGTCACATGTTGGATATGAACATGCATACAATGTGAAATCTTGCCAGATAATTCTTTCTTGAAATATAAAGATGGGCTAGGCGTTGGGATAGCCTAGTTGTGAAAGCGTTCGCTTGTCATACCAAAGGCGTGTGTTTGATAGCCCACATAGGTACAATGTATGAAGCCCATTTCTAGTGTCACCCGCTGTGATATTGATGGAATATTGCTAAAAGTGGCATAAAAACATACTAAAATGAAAAGTCTTTCTTGAGTCTTAAGTCTATCTTAAGAATATCATTTTTTAATGCAGGGTATATTTTATAGTCTGTTATGACACTCATAACTCTTTTAGATCAGTTATGTTAGAAAATATATTTATAGAAAATCATATGAACTGAAATATCAAATGCAAACAATTCTGTTTATAAATTGACCAACAGTTTTGAATGTTTTTGTCAGTGACAATCATTGCCTTCCTCATCACTCTTACACTAAATATCATTTTGATAATGTCCTAGTCCTTGACTGTAGAGTGTGAAAAAAGCTGATGAGTGATATGACACAGGCATTCCCTGGTAATTGTTCAGTTGATCTAGCTTTGGGATCTGAATATTGGTCATACTTCAACAATACAGTCGTGCCCCGCTTATACAGACTTCAGATATCCGGAAACCTCGGTTCCCGGACGATTTTCATTCAAAACGAAATAATGACTATATAAATTTACCCGTATATACGGAAATTCTGTTTCCGGAACCGGACGGTCATTTTCATACACAAAACATTGAAATGCACACAAAATTGTCTCACTTATCCGGACAATACACTTCCGCTGGTGGTAATCCTTCCGCTGGTGGTAATCCTTTGACTCGTGAGAAGTCAATTAACCAAGTGACACTGAGTTACGTTTGAGACGAGCTTGTTTATTGTACATGTAATCCCCAAGCACAAGTTCGTGGCTTGTATAGAGACCTTGTCTACCTATTACGAGAACACAGGGGATCTGGACAATTTGGATTTATTGTTTAAAATTCAAACCTCAAAATGTGGTAAAGTTCAAACTTCCATGACAGACTTCCAGCTGGTTTCAGTTATACGGAAATTCGTTTATACGGACGAAATGTGAAGTGACTCAAGTGTCCGTATAAACGAGGCACGACTGTATTCACAATACCAGTATTTTCATGATTACTTGTATGAGAATACATGGAATATGTCATCTTGATTCCTGTTTGTCTGTGGAGGTAGTGGTATTTTGTTGTACAAGGGATATGAGTATGTGTTGTCTCTGCACCATTTAGAGATGCAATGTTCAGCGATTATTTGTAGCACTATATTTTGTTTTAATTTGGTGGGAAGATGCCCCCTTTCAATGGCTATATGCAGAGGATATTTGTCTATTCTCATCAAATAACTACTGGTAGTTCACCTCATATTGTGACCTGCAAAGTTGATACCACTCATGAAAATATCCCTTTATGGTTCAATTTGGTGGGAAGGGGTACCTTTCAATAATTATGTAAAGCAATATTATGTTTCAATGTGGTAGGAAGATGTACTTTTCAATGGTTATATAGGGCATATTATGTTTCAATTTGGAAGAAAAAGGGTCCCTTCAAAAATGATAATGAGCAATATTATGTTTCAATTTGGTAGGAAGGGGTACCTATAAATAATTATATAGAGCAATATTATGTTTCAATTGGGTAGGAAGGGGTACCTATCAATAATTATATAGAGCAATATTATGTTTCAATTTGGTAGGGAAGATGTATTTTTCAAATTATTTAAGTCAATATCTTGTTTCAATTTGGTAGGAAGTCCTGCTCCTGAGGTGAAATGGTTTAGAGAAGGGGACACAGTGAAGCCAACTGAGAGGATCTCCCTCATTGCTGACAATGACATCTACACTCTGGAAATCAGGGAGGCCTCCAGTACTGACGCTGGCACATACACCCTGACAGCTCACAACTCTGATGGCACCATCTTCAGTGATGTCCAGGTCACAGTCACTGCCCCACAGGAGGAGGGGGCCACGGGGGGAGCACCTGCAGGGGACGAAATCAGGTGAGTCTCGGGAGGGGCTAGGTGAAGTGTGTGATGGGCACCTGCAGGGGAAGAGTTGGTAAGAGTTGGGTGGGGCAAGGATAAGGTGTGGCATGGGCACCTACAGGGGAGGAGAGAGTGAGTGTTGGGTGGGGCAAGGTGAGGTGTGGGATGGGCACCTACAGGGGAAGAGAGAGTGAGTGTTGGGTTGGGCAAGGATGAAGTGTGGCATGGGCACCTACAGGGGAGGAGAGAGTGAGTGTTGGGTTGGGCAAGGTGAGGTGTGGCATGGGCACCTACAGGGGAGGAGAGAGTGAGTGTTGGGTTTGGCTAGGTGAGGATTGTGATGGGCACCTACAAGGGAGAAGTGAGTGTTGGGTTGGGCTAGGTGAGGATTGTGATGGGCACCTACAGGGGAGGAGAGAGTGAGTGTTGGGTGGGGCAAGGATGAGGTGTGGCATGGGTACCTACAGGGGAGGAGAGAGTGAGTGTTGGGTTGGGCTAGGTGAGGACTGTGATGGGCACCTACAAGGGAGAAGTGAGTGTTAGGTTGGGCTAGGTGAGGATTGTGATGGGCACCTACAGGGGAGGAGAGAGTGAGTGTTGGGTTGGGCTAGTTGAGGTGTGTGATGGGCACTTGCAGGGGTGTATGATTGAGTTGAAAAGAACTGATGTTTATCTGACTGCATTGGGTAAAAGGAAGTAACTCGTATCAGTTGCTAGCTGTCAAAATGGATCAGTTGCTAGCTGTCAAAATGGCTGAATCAAAGCATTTTACTCTGTGAAACTTTGGACATATATTCTAGTTCCGTATGAATTAATGTTGAGGAGATAAATTCCTTGTCGCCCTGTTCGACAGGGCATATGGTGTGATGTTCCCTGTGTGTGAGCCCGATGACTCGGGGTACCTAGGCTCACACACAGTACATCACCCCAGAAATTTGGGTGACAACTTACATTGTCTGAACTTATCACTGTTGAATAGGTAGATGAGTGCAGTGTTAAGCTTTATGAATGACGTAAACATGTTGACAAGGGGATGGGGAGCGACAATGGGTGCAGCTTGAACGTGGAAACATGGCTGCCAGGGATGGGCAGAGGGGCTAGATGACTTACTGGATGGCAGGATGTAGAACCAGTGATTCAGATTAGGCAACACTGACAATGTTAGTAGCAGGGTAATACTAAATACTAATACTAATACTACTGCTGTAACATGTTTCAGTAATACATGTATTTATGTTTCCGACAGTGTGACAGCCATCCTGACGTCTCCAGAATTTGTCATCAAACCAGAAGATGTGACTGTTCAAGAATTTGAGCAAGTTAAACTTGTGTGCTCTGTTAAAGGTAGGTGGCTTCTCTACTGATACCACTATTGTTATTTACTAACTACTTTCAACCTTTGATATTATTTTGCTCATGAGGTCTTACCAAAGGATTTGGTGATTTCTCAATTTTAAAGACAAATGCGCTCCATGATGACTTTATTGGTGTTTGAAAAAAAGGATTTTCTCTTGTTATTCCTTGCATAAACATTTATGGTTAAAGCACCTGACGTTATCTCAATCGCATCTTTTTGGTAAAGATTATTTCATTTGGTATATCAGAAGCAATGGTACCATCATGCACATATAATTACTGAACTATTCAATCCTTGATATCTCTTAGAATCTCAATCATTTAGTTCTGTTGAAATTGTGATGTTCTTCATTATCTAAATATCTGCAAAACAATTTATGTCTTTTATTATATTTAATCTTAATTTCCATGGTTTAGGAACCCCAACACCAGAGGTCAAGTGGCAGAAAGAAGGTCAAGCACTAAAGGCAGACAATCGTATGAGAATATTTGAATCTGACGGATGCCATTATTTAGAAATTCCACAGGCATCTTTCATGGACAGTGGTGAATATGAGTGTGTAGCTACCAACAGCGAAGGAACAATTTCTGTGGTTATAAGACTTACAGTTGAAGGTAAAGGTCATATAGTCTTTGAATTTGGTGGCAGTGATGGTAGAATGAGTGCATATAGATCCATTGGCTTGTAGATACATGTAGAGGCAGTTTGTTGTACCAGTAACTGTTCCATGTTGTTTGATGTATCTAGTTTAAGTTGATAAACAAAAGGACTGCATGATGTTACCAGTATGCATATCATTTTGCAATATTTTCTCTGTGTTCCGGTATATTGGGTAAGGAAAATAGTTATTATTATTATATTGTTATTATTAATGTCGTTAAACCTCAAATGTACACATGAATTCATTCACAAATGATGTTCCCCTTCAAAATTGATTGACAAAACGGCAAAAATGAGGAAGTGATTTTTCTCTTGCATTGAATCCATGACATCATAATAATTACTTTTGTATGTACAAAATAGGATCTGCATGTGGAATCAATACATATCACAACACAGATACCTGTATTGCAATGTAAAGCAATTTATTTTCCAATACACAGCCCTAATAAACAAAAGTCTTTATTAATGGTGAAACCTGTGAATTGCCTGGAAAATATTAAGAGTAATATTCCTTTGTATAGGATTTGATGTTATCAACTACATAATCCCAAGGTTTCCGGGATTCAATGCTATAAAATGAAACCAACCAACATTACTTCTTTTAGTTTTTAGCTTTTCAGAAACATTATTATGAAGAAATATAGATTCCATGCATGCAGATATGATGTTGTTGCTTCTACTGTTGTTTATCTTGTTGTTGTTATTGCTTATTTCAACAGTTTTCTGTTGTTTCAGAATTAGAGACAATGAATTATTTGCTTGCAGTAGATGCTTGAATCTGGTTATTTTGCATTGTAAAAGCCATTACATTGTCTTCTTGATACACTGAATTAAAAAACATTTTGTTTAGATTATGGATTTGTGTTTCAAAGTACCCAAGTATATCAGTTTAACAGCCGAAACAAAATTGAAATAAAAAAAACCCTACTTTGTTGACCATGCATCTACCCTAGGCAAGAGAGTTCACTGACAAACTTTCCTGGAAATCTCTAGCTCAATCATAGTGTCACAAATGGCTATTGTGAGTTATGTCCCTTTCGTGTCCCTCCAATTGACCAATCAGATTCCACCTCTCATGTCAATATCACTTGCATTTGCTTCAAACAAACTAATCTGATCAATAATCAAAATCTATATTGTAATAAAACAGGTCTTACATCAATTACGTGAGCACCTTGATTAAAAACATGAAAAGATTTGGAAACTATCTGTTGACACCAAGTTAGTGGTACATATGCTTTGCAAATCCTGCAATTGA
This sequence comes from Haliotis cracherodii, assembly GCF_022045235.1. NCBI lineage: Eukaryota > Metazoa > Mollusca > Gastropoda > Lepetellida > Haliotidae > Haliotis > Haliotis cracherodii. Next base: position 90,909 of record NW_027266285.1, read on the forward strand.
CCAATATACTCATGGCAGTTTACAAAACAGATGTTACATGATTTTGATTGGACTATGCATTGACTAGTTAGTCCAACCAAAAACTCCATGATTCCAGCCTAGATTGGCAAGGGTGGAAATGGCCTCTTATATTCAGTTAACTCCCTTGCCTTGGGAAGATGTTGACCATGAGGATTTTATAATGTTTATCATGATAAAATAAGAACCCTGTATGGCTTAAACACATTAAAAAATCATTGTGAAAATGTATATAAAGACCTCCATTTGTGTTTTTATGGGTCGCAGGGTAATGCTAATGTTCGGAATGACTGAATATGTATGTCATTAGTAGAATATGTTTTATGGGTTTTGTGATCACAAAATAAAATATTTGCTTCACTGTTTGGATGATCTGCCTTTGTTTCCCTTATGGCTACTCTCAGTATGTGACATGGAAATGTGTAGAGTCTGTAGTTGCTCTTTTGTGCTGTGATAGTAACTGTTGGTAGATCAGTGCATGACCAGACTTGGAAACAAATGAAACAGGAAATCTCCTGTTTAAGGTTATACCCTTACGAAATATAACAATATGCTGATGTTAAGTCAACTTGTTTTGTAAAATTTACACAGCATGATTATAATAAAGATACCGTATTCGACGTAATAAGCGCCCCGCTCTAATAAGCGCCCACGGCTATATTTGCTAACATATTGGCTAGTAAACAATCCCAATTAGCACCCCTTCCGATTGATCAATGTACACAAAACATATTTATTCGCGTATAATATGCACTCGTGTGTTATATGCACCCTTAATTATGGGCAATTAAATTCTGGAAGAATTTATCTGTCGTATATAAACATTTTTAGGCTGTCAGCATAAACCACGAAATTTATCCTTTAACTCTGTTTTTTCACCAAAATAATATTCTCATAAGAGCTCCCTATTTCTAATTTTGAGAGCGCCCTGGGCGCTTATTACGTTGAATACGGTACTCATAATATACAACTTTACTGGCCCATTCTATGACATAAGCTTAGTGAAAATGCTGAAAAAAACTTGGCACAGACACCATATAGGAAATAATTTGTGGTAAATGTTTACCTTACAGTATTATGAAATGGTTTCAGTTACACCTCATGATAGTTTGTTTACAAATTTACAAATTGTAAATTGTATATTATGTGGTTTATTTTGAAAAAAATAGATGGTATAGTGTCTCAAATATTAGTTAATGACTGCCTGAATATATGTTAGATATTAAACTAAATACATTTTCTTTATTACTGATATGGATATAATTATTTTATAAAATAAATTTGGAGAAACTAAGGTGTATGAGAAATAGGTTCATGCAGAATGTGAACAATGTTTTGTTTGTTTCACAGGGATCACTGATGTTGAGAGCGGACTATCCAATGAGGAACTCCGGATGGCAATGTCGGAACGCTCGGACACTGATGTCAGTACTGAATCGACAACACGTAGATATATCAAACTTGTAGGCGCGGCTGCAGCATTCACTCTTGTTGCTTTCGGGGTCCATAAAATGGTGCAGGGTTTCCCCAAGGGGAGCTAACCCATGTTTCTAGTCAATGGCTAAACAGAAGTTACAGTGATAATGAAAGCAGAATTAACATGTTTGACACAGCAGAGAAACCTACCTCAGTTATATGAAGGATGGTCAATTGTTGTCTAAATAAGGTATTAGGCGCTGACTAAGGATGATTAAGTTGGTTTTTATTAATAACTAAAGCATGATCAAACAAATTTATTACCAAATTACACAGAAACTGATCTGTGATCAACCTTCCATGAGTGATATTTTGTGTGTTTGATGATTTGAATGAGTGGTGTGAATGAGGAAAGAAAAATTGTGATACTTTTCACTTACTTTCAAAACTATCGGTAATATCATCATATTTTGAATATGTTAAATTTTCATCAGATTAGAGGCTATTATTTTAAAATATAGTTATGTGAAAAAAGAAAGATAAATACATATTTACTGAATAAAGTAGAAATAATTCATATTGTTAACAATTTTGTTACAATATGCTTTTTGACATCATGAAAGTGTATAATCAAGAGTAGTATTTTGGTCAATCTGGACCTTAAACAGGAGAAACAGATTTTTGTGTTCCACTCTTGTATACACTGCTATGGTGAGATGTTGCATTTATTCAGATTTTTCATACTGTATCCATATTGATATTATATACTCAGGGATGTTGTAGTGACAGTTATTAAATGCTCAGTGTTTCCTACATTCCTTTTGTGGCCATTCCAGGATTTGTGACAATATTTGAATTGTTTTATAATTTTTTTATTATGTCTTTAATTTGAAACATATTGTTGCATACAAAAAAGGCAAATTGAAGAAATATTTTCTTAAAGCTGAAGCAATTTCTGATATGCCTCTTCAAAATTTAGAAAAGGCATATATTGGAAACAATTTTAATATTCATTTTCCCTCTTTCTTTTGTTTTCTTTTTTGGTTATTAATGTTTTGTTGAAAGGTTTTGTTGTAAAAGCAAGACATTATTGAAGTTAACAGAAAGGTACAAGCATTGTTCACAACTGATACTGTGCAATATGGATTGACAATCAGCAACATTATTTACTGGAAATTGATTAAGTCATTACCATTGGAAATCGCTCCTATGATTCCAATCCTTAAAAGAAATCATTGAAGTGATTGGTAATCGTTGATTGAACATTGTGACAAGATTCTGGAATGACTCTCTTTGACCTCATTGTGGTGTTAAAGTAACTTGTTCAAGTGATGACATACTACATAAAACTGTGTGTCTTCTAGGTTAAACTTAAAGGGACAGTACATAGATGGTTCTATGTGTTAAAAGTCATGCTTGAAATAATAATAATGCTGCGAAACTTATTCAAATTTATTTCTTGCTTTGATGTTGAGTCTACTCTAAAAAATCATAAGAAAAGTAAAAAGAAATAATTGGCCTGTACTTTATAACATACAACAGGTTCAGCCTTAGAAAGTTGATTTTTAAGACTAGTCCAAAGAACTAGTGGAAATACAGTTTGTAGCTAGTCCTGTTTGAACAAGATGAAAATGTTTACAATTGTTGCGTTTGCTGTCAGTTTTATTCATTTCCAGTTTGTAGCAAAATTGAAACATTGAGACCTGGTTCAGAATTTTTAGCTGTAAAATGCTACTCATGATGAGTTTATGACACACACCATCTTTGGATTTTGACTTGTCCTGGCATGAATTTCAAAGGCTGAAGGTTACCAAAGCTATAAAAAAACATATTACAGAGAAGATGAGAAAAACTGGTCACATTGGAACAAGTTTCTTCCATGCCATGTAGAAACCTGTTATTCATCTGAGTCTTATACTGCATCTTGACTTCATCAATGTTGGAATAAAATGTTCCCATTAACATGTTGCATCTCTGTGTTCTGTGTGTTGTGTGTTTCTTGATTCCTACACAGTAGAGAATAGCATAGACAGATTTTATCATTTGGAAGAATTTTTCTGAGCTAGGAGACCAGAGTTACATTTGTACAATGCTCTATCTCATTGAATGGCTGTTGATTAATAAAAAGGAACCTAATTCCTTATGAATAAGCTCTATGTTGAAATGAAACAGTAAACTTCTTCCAAATATTGAAATTGATTACACAGATGTTTAGATGTAGTGATATTGCATTCATGCATGAGTGTTACATAGGTATTTACATAGGTATGGTCATATCTTATTGAATACTGTTGTTGTTGAAGCTGAAATTCTTACTACATTTGAAAGTAACTGCTTGCTTTTTGTTTTCTGACATTAATTTTATGCTAGAATTGAAGGTAAAATGATTTACATCATCAATCAAATCAGATCAATTTCTAGGTAGATTCTATCTTGATGCAGGAGAAAAAACATAAGTACATACATGTTTTCCTTTGGAACTGTATTTAATAGTGGAAAATACTGTCTGTTTTTCTTTCAAGTTCTTTGAAATTTCAAACAAATCATTTTGACTTCTATCACAGGGCTTCAAGTCATGCTATCAAAGACACCATAGACAATACCCATACCTTGTCAGTTGTCCATCACAGTGACAGTTTGTTACTTTTGGTTTCAAATGAGTACTTGCACTTGCCTGATGTCATGGAAATGTCCCATATATGCCTCTACTACCCTAACATGCAATCAGTGGCTGGCTCAGCCAGACAGCTCATAAGAACACAATAGAATCAGTTTGTTGAATGCAAACATGAATAAAAGAAACAAGGTGTTTATATCCTTCGCATGAACAGATTAGTATTCTAGGAAGATGGTGAAACAGAGATTGGGTTAACATGATCCACCAGTGGGGCTTGTTCTTGTGGAGGATGGTGCTTTGATATATTGCGCAAGATGCTGCAGATCAAGAAAAACATGCATTACACAGGTCCTGAAATGCCAAGTGTTGTACAAGTTGCTTGCATGGTAGTTCCAGGTGCAGCTAATAAACCAATGGCTTTTTCCTCAGATGAATGACATGCCTTTTGTTAACTCAGGTTGTTATGTTGATAAGTTAAGCTTCAGATTACAATGGCATTCTGACGAAATACATCTAACCTATTTTAACTGCATATACATCCGTTTGTTCATGTTATGCAAAACCCTCTTTTCATTTCTTACTTACATGTTATGGGTGTTCCATAAGTATCTGAAACTGCAGTGTGCTTTGTGGTCTGAGGTGATGCAGATCAAAGTACAGAGTTGTGTCCTGTGGAGCTGCTGGTCTGAATTCACATTCACCCAAATCGGGATCCTTGACCTCTCAGTGCGATATGCATTCCAGAGCCCATTGTTTTCACCAAAACTCTACAACCTGTTTCATTTTTGGGCTTTACCTAACATTCTAGTGAAACATTCACATAGGTTATGAAGATGAGTTTAATGAGTAGTTATATGAGAGGATTCCATTAGCTACAGGACAATGCAGGACATGAATGTCCAAGAGTTGCATGCCTAAGGGTCAGAATCTGTTGGTTTGGGGATCCCAGATTTGCCTAATGATGGTACTTGGTCTGTCTGCCCCATAGCACTGCTTGAGGGATAAATGTACAAACTGTGTCAATTAGGTTGACAAGTGATAGAACTAAAATACTGTCCAATGTGGCAATTAACCCAAACTCCAGCACATATGCAGCTGAATATGCACATACTAGCGACATATCATACTTACATTACCTCATACACATGTTCTCTACCAGGTCCTACCTAAAAGGGCCCTTTGTTTTGTAAAATTTTGTTAGATTAGCTTTGTAGAATTTTGTAGGGTTTCTTATGCCTCTTTTGTAGCTAAACCACTTTGTTTTGCAAATTTTTGATAACTGAGAAGATGTTTAGTGCCCTGTATGTTTCAAACTGACAGGTACATGTGGGAGATTGCAGGAGCTCTTGGGACTTATGGAACATCCTCATGTTCATAAACACATTCGCATGTTCTTTCATTTCATTCTTCAAATAGTTGATCCATAACCTTCCTCAACAACATCCATCCTCCCTGTTCCTGCATGCAGTTCTATTATAAATTTTGTCCTATTTTGGAGAAGGCATTTAGCTACTTAACACACAACATGGATTGGATTGTATCAAAGTTTGCATTGAAGAACAAATAATTTCTGCAGTGGCTCCATGTTTTCTTCCATTATGGTGACCCCTCCTGACTTTGACAGTGGGACTGGAAAGCACAAGAAGATCCTGTACTGCACTGGATGGTGACCTATGTGACCCTTGACCTTCACAGAAGAAAATGATCATCATTATGGCCTATGTGACCTTTGACCTACATAACATAAGATGAACATCACTGACATCATCCTTGTCATTTGAAAGGAGGATGACCAGTGCTTTGACCACAGTGGGTAGTTACAGCGAAGGATGACTAATAATGTCACATCTGTGTTCTCAGTGGAGATGCAGGTACATGGTGGATACTATTCTCTTCATTATGATGTGGTATTGAGTAGTTAGAAGACAATACAACTGAATTAAGATATATCACTGACGTGATAATTGCCAGACAGACTTCAAACTCTTCAAAATGATGTTTTGAGGCAATTATGGCCACATTTCAACATCAACTTGCATTCCAAGTGTACTGACATATAGAACTCTGAAACTACTTGGTCAAAGATGAGCAGCATACTCCATGACGATGCTGGAAGCTAACGGTGACAACACACAGCCTCACAAGGAAAACATTTTGGGGGGGGACTTCTTGTGACAAGATGCTGACAACTTCTACAACAGAAATTAATGGTTCACATCTTGTGGAAGTGTCCAGTATCCAATATAAGAATCAATTCATTCAACTATGTTGGTTATAACTAATTGAAGCAATCTCTTTGTAGGTCTCCAGAGTAGCCCTAACCCTCCCCATTTCCATATATGTCAGTGATGAAATAAGGGATTTCTTGGTGATTACACTTTACAGTAACATGTGTGAGTCCAACTTCAATTCAGAATATATTGCATGGAACGTCAGTTGGAACAGCATACCCAATATGATAATCATACCTCAGTCCGTCAACCATCCAAACACTTTGATTCTTCACACAGTCTAGCTGTGTGTATGTCATCCCAAACCCTTGGAAGCCTTGTGTGACCATAACACAATCAAGTCATGCCCTGCATGGAATATCAGATCTGTCATAGCATCATGTATTACAAGTCAATAGCAACAATCTGGTACAAACTCTGTGGGATGAGCCTTTTGCATAGTTGTCAGTATATGACTGTCAATCTAAAGACTAAATGCATGGTACTGATCCTAGGACCTCCACCTATACACAGAGCATGTTCCACACTATAGTTAAGACACTGATAACCATCCTTCTTGTGGACAACCTAGGCCCACTTGGGACCACCTGCTTATGGATCACCTGCTTGGATTTACCTTCTCCCAGACAACCCTAAAGAAGTGATGTATTGTATAGTCGTGTGATCACATAGAACACAAACATATACCCTATGCAGCATGATAGATGAAGCAAGGTAGGTTCTACACTCACAGGATGTTGCATGAAAAGACCTGTAGGCATCACAGCCATGTAGGAACCATTCCACACTTGGTGTGCTAGGAGATTCTTGTGTGGAAAGGCATGACCGATTCCCAAGGATGCTGTGCACCTGTAATTCCTCACTGGATAGGCATGACGATTCCAAAGGATGTCCCTTGCAGATTGGAAGATGCAGCTTCAGCAAAGGATGTAGTCTTGCATGGTCACAGCGCACATGCATTAAGCACATGGAGCTTGCACTTATTGAGTTACCTCCCTTGTAGGACAATTTCTTGCGGGTATATGCTGTCACCACAGAGCATACAGATGACAGCACAAATGTGACCTTGAACTTGGGGGATGTCGTAGAGGTTCTCAACTCAACTCTTCAGACAGGCAACTGGCTGGTGAGGAAAACAACTGACAAGGAACAGGTGAGATTTCTACAGAAAATTGTAGCACTTTTGAACAGAAATATTAAGGTTTTATTGTTGATTCACACAATGTCATGAAACATCTGAAGCCTTCTTGATTTTACGCCACTTTTAGCAATATTCCAGCATTATTGCAACAGAGGCCACCAGAAATGGGCTTCACACATTGTACCATGTGGGGAAATGAACCTGTGCCTTCGTCACAACAAGCAAGTATTTTAACCACTAGGCAATCACACTGCCCCAGGTCTTCAAGAAAAACACACTATAAATATAGGATGTTGTAACAAAGAGTCAGAAAAAGTAATCTTTAAGATAAAAAATAAACCACTGGATGAAAAGAAGTATTCTATATGCATTATTGATGCAAAACTGTTTCACATGCTGATAAACTATGATGTTCCCAAAGAAAACTATGCATGATATTTGCTGATTATGCAAAACAAACTCTGTGATCAGTTATCCTCAATATTACATTCAGATTATAAAGATAAGAAGTGACACTCTCCAAAGATCAACTTGAACCGTAATTTTTCTGTACATTGTTTGGCGTAGCAATATTTGAGAGAAGTATTTTGAATGGAATATTTTTCTCGCCCAAGCTTCTGCTACACTCACTAAAATAAACACTAACAGTATCTTTTTCAATGAAAATGTTATTTAAAAACTTATGTTTATTGAAGAAGCATTAATAAAACAAATATAGCTATTTGTGCCTGAAATTGATAGTGTCAAAAAGATGATGTGGAGCAGCTACTGCTCACTGCATGTCTATGTGGTTAGTGTACCTAATGCTTCTCATGTATGGGGAATACATCAGCGGTACACAAAGCATAAACAGTATCTTTAAGCTTTTAACAGAAGTAGTACCATGTGCACCACTATGCTGGGAGGAACAGAAACACAAGATTACTGATATATTTTTGTTACAGTGGTTTTTTAATCAAATGATAATGATCATATTAACGCAGTGATGCTAATCACAGCATATGGGTCATGGATGGCCCAGATGCCAAATGCCCCACAAATCACAGTGCAGAGTTATGTCCCTTAGGCACTGTTGACTTGGAATGGTGGGAAACATCTGATAGGTTTACATGTACCATGTCTGAAGGAAGCAGGCGGGGCAGGTGCCCCCCCAGGATCCCCTCAATCTGCATCTACTATTGTATGCCATTGTACCCTGAAGTTCTGGATCACTTGTCTTGGTTAGTTATCAGCTGCCATGTTATGTTCCTGTAAAATTGTTGACTGATGTCAAACATTGATCCAGTGCCCCACTTGACTGTGTTGCAGGTAGCCTACATTCCTTCCTCCTCACTCAAGTGCCAGGATGTGCAGCTCTCCACACCAGAAGGTAGGATATTCAGGGAATACACATTACCACATTGTAGCAGATGAGCTTCATCGCTACTCTGATATGAGAACTTGTTACATCGTCTATAACGCCCACCAATTATTTGGACCCCATTGGTAGCGTTATAGCGAGCGATCACTGTATCTTGTTTCACAGAGAGGATGTGTAAGCAGTAAACCATTGGTTTGTCCAGGGTCTAGTGGTTGGACTGTATGGAGAACGGAAAGTTGATGCTTTGATCCCTGGCTGTGTCATACCAGATGTTAACAGATAGTATTTATTGTTACCCTGCCTGGCGCTTGACATTGAGGGGATAAAACAAGGAGTGATGAGTCTGGAGTCAGTCTCCTGTGTTTGAGTGGGATATCTCAGTAGGCTAGTACTGTAACACCAGAATACGTCCAGACCAGTACAAGCAGCCACACACACTCAAGCATTCATATTGTTATAATTTTGAACGTGACATTAAACCCCATATAAACATCACCTACAGGTAATTGTTATAATGCTGAAATATTGCTAACCATGGTGTAAGACAGGGTTCACACAGATGGTACTGAACCACAAAAAAACCAAACTGATTGAATACATTTATACTTCATGAAGAAATTGTCTGTTAAGTTTAATACTGACTGGTTTCTGTAGAAACAAATGGCAGTGCACGTCGCCGTGAGCGCAAACTGTCCAGATCTCCCAGTCAGAGGTCGACTGAAATAGAGCCAGGTGACACATCCGACGATGAAGGCCATTTCAGCCTTAGAGAAGTAAGTTCTTCACCTGCTGTGTCATACTTACCTCACAAGTCAAGGTCAGAAGGGGAGACAATTCTTAATCTACTACTTTACATTATTTCTTCCTCTTTTGTAATTATTTATTTGTAATGTCATACTACTTGCATCAAATTTGATTTGGGGATACTGAAAATATCCAATTCAGGTATAGCTGTCAATCATATGTATCTCATAAAACTAAATGTAAGCAACAATTAAGCAGCAGTAGAATTGTCTCCTTGAAACTAATATGCATCTTATATATCTTCACTGCAATTTTATTTTATATATCTCAACATGCTTCAAGTGTCTTGTATGAGGCTTGCTTTTGTGTTTACCTATATATTATGCTTCTTATTCACTGTTTGTGTCTGAGGTAGTGTCTGCTGTATATATTCACATAGCCCTATTTCTCTTTTGTTAATTCATCTTCTTTAACTTAATGCATGAAATTATCTTTCTTTTATTTTAGCACTGTATTCTAGAAAGAGCTTGACCCTATGTTTTGCAGGGTCAATAACAATTGTCCATACTCACATCAGTGCTCTCTATGCTAAATATTCTCAAGTCATCATAATTCTCCAAAATGATTTAATGATATCCTTTATTTTGCCAGCATATATTTTTCCTGAAAAGTATACATGTGACCACGGAGTCCGAAGTAAGTGTTCAATGTGGAGGTAAAATTGTTGTACCCCTCAGTTAATCCAGGTTTATACCCTGCACATGCAGTTAGTAATTACGGGAATACATTCTTGGCCCCTATATGTCCATTTTTAAGTAAAATGTTTTGTTTTGTTGAGATATCTGAAACAAAGGTAAACATCACATGAACAAGTGAATGTGTTTTCATGGTGATGTCAACAACGTTATTGCTGTATTGACATCTAAAACTAAAGATCCTGACATATTTTATATCCATATTTTATGATGAGAAATGATACAAATTCTAAATCTAAATGTTGATTCCGTTTCGGTATCATGAGAGGGATGTTTTGTGGCCCTCACAATAGATATATCAAAGGCACTGACTATTAATTATTTTTACTTTTTTACTAGCTGTGTGCATTTTTACTGGAAAATACCTGTCGGAGGTAGGGGAAATAACAAAAACAATTTATTTTTTTGGATGAGAGCCTAAAAAGCACAACAGTAGCATTTAGTAATGTAAACCTGATGAATCAAGCAGGAATACTCTTGTGCATCTATGCATCCTATCAATTTCAGGAATAACAGCAAACTTTATTTTGACTGCCCTGTTTAATATGTCAACTTCAGTGGGTCCTTGTTTAGAAAATATTTTTATGGTGTGATATGCTATCAGCTTAACAGCGATATAAAAAAAGGAGCAAATTCGGAATTATATTTTTTCCAATTCTACAAAATTTATAGAGGGCGGATCTGTAAAGCAAGTATTAAAAAAGTATAGCCTCAGGGTAAGCGAACTGGGGTTTTCTTTTCAGTCACTGCGTCAGATCATACAATTTGTTTGCAATCTAGATGAGATTTTCTAGTGCAAGGTAGTGAAAACTGTATGTAGCATAGATGCATGTTCACATGGCCTAAATACCACTTTCATTAATACTCATTAAAAGTTCATTATATGACTCGTGAAAGTGGTAAAAGATCACAAAACAGTAATGTTAGGCCACAACAAACTAGTAATTTCTTCTTCAGATTCATTTCACAGAAGGTGAGATTTGTTTTGTAAGTAACAACATTTAGTAACTCACCAGTTGATGAAATACTACCAATTGAATTTCCTGAGAAATGTCTTTTGACTCTGACTAATGTAACAAATGTTATATTTGGGATAACACTTACTTAGTAATGTACAGATTCCGGGGATTCGAACCCACTCTGCCAGAGTGAGGCAACTAATCACCAACACACAAAGTCAGTTATCTCACCAACTTAGCTACCAAAGCTTCCACAAAAATGAAAGTCTGACAACTGGTAGTCTAGATCACATACTTTGTGTACCCCTCTGACAAATGTAAATTGGCATGGCACTCATGACCGAAAGCTATGAACACAAAATGCCCTTTGGAAAGTATTCAAATGTAACAAATGTTGTATTTGGGACAACACTTTCTTAGGAAAGTACAGTTTCAAGTACCTTTTGGGGTTGAGTCTCATCCGGGTTTCGAACCCACACTCTCAGAGTGAGGCACCAGAGTGCCAGAGTGAGTTATTATGACCATCACCTTTGGTGGTCAATGTAAGTTATATGTACCTAATTATATTTATCCAATCATGTTCAGAAAATTACAACTCAAATTATCATTTCTGTAAAGTGAAAAAAAGGTTGATAACTGTCTGAAGAAGCAATAGTTAATTTGTTGTTGACTTACGTGTTTATTATATCCTACATTATGATCACTCATCATTTATTTCAAGTACTTCAAACAATGTCTACAGCTATAATGTATCATCCTTTTGCTGAACCTTATTAGTGCGAATATTAAAACAAGAGAGGTAGAAATAATCTTTACAACTGAGGATGTCAGTTTGCATTTACTTACAAGGATGAAACCTCCGGATAAAGACATTTATTTGTGTTGAAATAGGGAATGTTTATTTGGAACACAAATTAATAGGTGAAAAAATGAGATTTGTTGTTTTACTAGACATATCTATTTCATGTTCATTGTTTGTTAGTGTATACACTGTATACACATTGTTATGCTACATTCCAGGGCTTCCCAGTGTATGTTGTGATAGCTGACTATGCCCCTGGCGAGAGTGAGACAGACTCGCTCCGTCTCAGCGAGGGGCAGTTTGTGGAGGTACTGGACATGCAGAGGCCGGACAGATGGCTGGTCAGGACAAAACCTACCAAGACCAGTCCTGCCAAAGAAGGTGAGACATTGGTTAAGACTAAACTCACCCATACCAAACCCTTTAAGACAGTACTGCCAAAGAAAGTGAGACATTGGTTAAGACTAAACTCACCCATACCAAACCCTTTAAGACAGTACTGCCAAAGAAGGTGAGACATTGGTTAAGACTAAACTCACCCATACCAAACCCTTTAAGACAGTACTGCCAAAGAAGGTGAGACACTGGTTAAGACTAAACTCACCCATACCAAACCCTTTAAGACAGTACTGCCAAAGAAGGTGAGACATTGGTTAAGACTAAACTCACCCATACCAAACCCTTTAAGACAGTCCTGTTAAAGAAGGTGAGACATTGGTTAAGACTGAACTCACCCATACCGAACCCTTTAAGAAAAGGAAGGTAAGACATTGGTTAAGACTGAACTCACCAATACAGAACCCTTTAAGACAGTCCTGGCAAAGAAGATGAGACACTGGTTAAGACTGAACTCACCAATACCGAACCCTTTAAGACAGTCCTGTCAAAGAAGGTGAGACATTGGTTAAGACTAAACTCAGCAATACCGAACCCTTTAAGACAGTACTGCCAAAGAAGGTGAGACATTGGTTAAGACTTAACTCACCCATACCAAACCCTTTAAGACAGTACTGCCAAAGAAGGTGAGACATTGGTTAAGACTAAACTCACCCATACCAAACCCTTTAAGACAGTCCTGTCAAAGAAGGTGAGACATTGGTTAAGACTGAACTCACCCATACCGAACCCTTTAAGAAAAGGAAGGTAAGACATTGGTTAAGACTGAACTCACCAATACAGAACCCTTTAAGACAGTCCTGGCAAAGAAGGTGAGACACTGGTTAAGACTGAACTCACCAATACTGAACCCTTTAAGACAGTCCTGGCAAAGACGGTGAGACACTGGTTAAGACCCACCAAGACCATTTTGGTAAAGAAGTTTGGATATTTTGTTAAGGAAACCCACCAAGCCATTTTAGTATTATAAAAACCTATTGTTGTTTTTATGGTCCTTTCCAAAACTGTATCGTTCAATACCCTTCTTAAGTTCTGCGAATGTTCCTGTCCTTTCAAGACAATGAAATATTCACCTAAGTGTAATCTATAAATGATTTTCTTCAGGATGGGTACCATCTGCATATTTGAACCTGAAAATGCTGGGCAGCACAGTAACCAAGAGGTCCACAACAGAACAGTTCCGTGAGGAGATCATTCAGATCTCAAACAAACAGCAGGAGTCTCTTCTCAAGAGGAGGTAACTCTTTGAGCACATCTATATAATTTTTTGTTTGAGTTTAATGCCAGTCTTGATGTACATGTATATATCCCTTTTTCAGGAATTTGGAAATGAATGATACTTTAAATTGTATGGTCTTTATTTTTTGTTCTCTTATTTACAATTTATGAAACAACAACTTGTTGCTAATAACTGATATCAACTACTATTTTGTTAATTGGTAACACTCATACTATTTAGAGTTTCATGTCATTGTGAGAACTAGAGCTTCATAACAAGAAATAATTCATTCATGAATATACAGAAAGGATTATCACATTTTTTTACCTGCCCTAAGTACTTGTCCATATTTCTTCCTGATCCAAATATTCCCCCAGTTTGTCATGGAAGTTACACAAATATTTGTATCATGCCAAAATTGTACATAGAATTCATGCAAGTCCCTGTAAACCTGTTTCTAGCAACACGTCTCTGTGTTTCTCTGGTCCTTTGCCCTCTATGATAACCAACAGTTACACAGAATAATATTTCAAGATAGCGTAATGTTTAGATGGATATATAGAGATGGCATTAAATTTTCAGTTCCTGTATCTACACTTGGCAGTCATGATGATGGTGATGTACACTGCAATCTCATCTAAAACTGATATTTTACTCTGTTTTGATATCTTACTATGTGAATGTCTGACAAGAAGTTTGCAGTAGATGAAGCCAGAACAACTTTGATCACTAATTCAAAATGGATGATGTGTGGGTTCTTGAACCAATCAGATGTTAGCTTTATATATATGAATATTCCTTTGATGGTATTTCTCTTCTGGTAGCAGACATCTTGGTGCTCATTAATAACATGGCATACATAATATCCACAACCATATAATGGTGTGACTTTATTATTTACATTCAGAACTTGTTATTTTAGTTCTTTTTCGAGATACAGAAATGAGATGTACTGGTCTGACTGCTTAAGCCACTCATACTGATAATTTAGAAGCCTTGACATTGATTGGCCAATCAGAAAGTGCACCTGATATGACCCATGGAAGGGGTGTCGGGTCTTCAAGCAGAGAGGTATCCCATCAGAGCAAAAGATCGGATTTAAATGAGACTGATGTACATTGCCTCAGCTTTGTAGACATGTAGATCATGGAGTCTTGCTGTGACCTTCTTTATTGTGATTATAGGGATCCTGATGACTTTCCATTGTGAGTAGCAGTTATCTGCCCTTGGCTTGCTCTTCTTTATAGAGAGACTTAGATTGTTGGGATAACAATCATTTGGTTATAACATTTCAGAATATCGTTGTCTTATATTTCTTTCAATAAGTGTCCAAATTGTTGAAAATTATCATTCAATCTTGATATCTGATGATTGGTTTAAACAACTGAAAATGCTATGCTAAATGTCATTTTGTTTGAATTTTCATTATATTTGGACATTATTTTGCTTGATTTCCTCTTCTGTTTAAACTGAGTAGAAGTTATTTGTTCATATTCTTCTACTAGGCCACCTTTTAGCATTAATATGCTAGAAATGTATTCTTTTCTCATTTTCTTTACATTAGCATGGGTATGGGTAGATTTGTTTGACAACTGCCTTGTTTTGAACTTTACTTTTTTTCAGTTTGGTGTGCAAAAGTTAATTTAAGTTTTTGTCACAAACAGTTAGAGTTACATTTGAAGAAATTATTGCAACAGCTAGTCATTGTTTAGTTTGTATTTATTACAGGACTAATTTCATATATTCCTGCTGACTTCTCGTATTTAACTGGTTCCACTGCTGGGCTGCGCAGAAAGCTTTTGGCACTAGGCCGATCATGCATCTGCATCCACATTGCTATCTGTATTACAGAATACAAAGATGTCATGTTACACCTCGAAAGTCCCCAGACAAAATCTGAGTAATTGTGACAAACGCCTCTGGTTACATGAATTGTTGCTAGAGCAATTTAAGTTTCATAAAACAAACTGCATGGACATCACCAATTTTGTTCTGTAATTTAACACCTAATTTTCGTCCAGTGGCAGCCAACCAGAAATCTACTTGTTAGCATAGACAGTAGCCCAGTCTGTCACGAACCTTCACGCTATCTTGCTGACATGTATAACTTCTTACATCATCACATCCTGCTCACATGGTTGGTCCAACTCACTTGTATCATGGCCAAATCCTTGCTGACATTTATAACTTCTTACATCATCACATCCTGCTGACATGGTTGGTCCAGCTCACTGATATCATGGCCAAATCCTTGCTGACATTTATAACCTATTATATCATTACATCCTGCTGACATGGTTTGTCCAACTCACTTATATCATGGCCAAATCCTTGCTGACATTTATAACCTATTATATCATTACATCCTGCTGACATGGTTGGTCCAACTCACTGATATCATGGCCAACTCCTTGCTGACATTTATAACTGTCCTCTCAAGCAATTACAAAAGATGTTGCTAACATGGGCAGTGCATCTCCTAGCTGTGCTAGGACCTTATGATTGTGGGTTTGAATGGGTGCCTGGATAAATCATGATTAAGATTCTAGGTTTTCAACAAGGTTTGTGCTCATGGGTTTCATGAAAGTGGTAAACATCAAAGATTTGCATCCCTTATGTCTCATTAAGATTCAAATGACATCAACAATGTCACCCAGATGACGTAAGCTTTACACTGGTGTGAAGTGATATTTGCACAAGAGCACATACAATTTATATGATCTCGGTTATTTCTAACCCTATGGGCAATAAATAGAGATTATTTGACGACCATGTGTGTCTTCATACTCCATTTACGAAAAAAGTGTCAGAGTTCTTGCATTATTCAAAAGAGTGTGAGGGTAATACATGAATACTTACACGAGTTTTGCAAAATCACTTTCACACACATGCAGTGTAGTAATTTCGTAATTACACATCGTGTCTTAATTCTATTGAGCTCCCCTTTAGCAAAGTGCACTGATCCTGACCACTGTCTTAGAAAACCACAATTGTGGAATGACAGCAAATGTTTTCAGCTATGATGGTTCTAGTGTGACATCATTACTACCTTATATCACAATAACATTTGAATGACATCAACAATGTGCATGTTCCAGCAATACATTGGTGCGCTTGAAGTGGTATTTGCACTAGTGCACATACAATTTTTATGAAATTGGTTATTTCTGACTCCATGGGTAATAAACTGACTGATTAGAGCACAATGTCACTTACTGATGTTGATTTGTCATATGCCTTTGCTGATGCATGAAGCTCTAGAAGATGGTCTCATATGGGTTGCAGGTATGCTGTGACGGAACTCCTGGAAACGGAACGAGAGTACATCCGGCACCTGGATCACCTCATCACGGACTACTGTCAGAGGCTTGGGGAGAAGGACACCCCAGAAGTCCTCAAGAACAAGAAGGATGTCATCTTTGCTAATGTTAAACAGATCCATAAGTTTCATGATGAGTAAGTAGAAATGTCATGAATTAGAATTATGTACATGACATAAAAAACAAATCAAAGGACCAGAAATGATAAGGATCCTTTTGCACACTGAATCTCCATGATTCAAGAAACATTAGAAATTATTAGAAAAGTTGTCAGATGTGTTCATATGAAAGAGAACTAGACTATGTTCATTTAAGCACTTGCATGTTTTGGAATTAAAACAACACTGGATGTATAGGTAATTTTTCGAAAAGGCAGATTTTAGTGTATTAGTGATACGTTTCTCTAGTATTTAGACATGAGCAAGTGTTTCACCCAAGCAGATTTAGAGATGACCTAGAGATGTAGACAAACATTTGTTTAAGAATTCATCTTGGGTCATGGAACTACTCATAGATTTTTTCTTGAAGTTGGAAAAAATCTTTTTCATTGATTTTATCAATTCTTATGTACATGAAGAAGACAACATGCAAATAATATAAAAGAAAAAAGGGCTAGGTGTCAATCACTTGAACAGTATTAAGACAGATATTTTCCATAAACATAAAATTTGACATTTCCAGTGACACAAAAAAATCGTCCCTTATACTACCTCGTCCTTTGTACATATTTGGTGTTTGTTTATAAAAGATTTTCATGCATCAAAATGGACATGCACTCTACCTACATACATGTACTCATAATTCAGATAGAATTGTCTCCCTTATTGCACAAACTGATGGAAATGGCATAACATGTAATGTATACTGATACATGGCATACAGTGACAACCTATTGGTAAGCAGTTGTGGCTGGTTGAGCTCAGTGAACTATCTACCAAAGTGAAAGCAACATAGTTTGCAAAAAATCTCTTTGTAAACTGAAGACCTCAGACAAATATACAGACTAAGTAAATATAGATGGGCAAATTGTTATTGTTTCCTGACAAGATATTTGGATTAATTTTATCTCCTCGAGCTGAAAGGCATGGTTTATCCCGTCTTTTAAAATGCTGCTGAGTTACTTGCCTTAGTCATGCCGGGATTCTATGGTTATGTGTTTGAATCCCTGATTGGCCCTGTTTATGTGCATGCACGTCTCACTATAAGTGCAACAATCTTGGATGTGACATTAAACTCCATTTCACCTCACCTTACCTGTTTATGATCCTTGGTTTGTGACACAGTACCTGTGCTCATGGGTTTCACCAATGTGGTACACATCTCTAAGACTTGCTTACTGTTGGTCTAGCCTCCCACATCAAGCTAACATACAGTCAAGTGTGAGATAACCGAGAATACCAAAGTTATGTATGACCAAACTCAATCCCTCACTCACTCTTGGTATTCACGGAAGTAGTAGACCAACCTCTCTTTGGGTTTTTCTTCCGGCTCAACAAACTCTGATACATCTGAGCTTCTGTTGAAAACAACATTAAAACAAACTCACTCACTCATATAGCTGTGAATATTTTATGTCTGTTTGCATCAGTAACTGCCATATGAACCTTGTTTTCAGGGTGTTCCTGCAGGACCTCTGTGCATGCGCTGCTATACCATCTTATGTTGGAGCAGTTTTCTTGAAAAAGGTAACAAGAGCCTAATCATTATAAACACATAATTTGTTCTTCATAATGTTCATTCTCAATGATAATTTGAATTTGAAATACAAAATATCATTTAAGTTTGTATAAAGTAGGACATTGTAAAGCAATAGCTTAACACATTATTTTTGTGTTTTCCTGGTTCAGCGTGATGAGTTTATGCAGTATGTTGAGTACCTGTTTCCGAGGGAGACTGCTGAATACTTTCTGGAAACAGAGGAAGCTCGTCTCTTCTTGAAGGTTTGTGCCATGTTATTAGTTATTTCCAGGGACATTATTAATTATCTAATGGAGCAAACATCTAGGTTTCTAAAAATCACACAAAGAATATGTGTTATATTAAGTCTTGTATAATGAGGATATAATTTCAAAAGACAAAAAGAAACACAGAAAAAATGAAACAAATAATTTTGATATCAAGATTTTGGAGGACTTACGCTTTGCCTAAATGGTAATGACTGTTGTCCTCTGAGTGAAGTTTTGAGTGAACTGTTGTGTTGGATACCTGTCTACATGCTGGTGATATGGATACCTGTCTACATGCTGGTGATATTTTCCTCCTCAGAAATACAGTGCAAGCATCAAGGACACGGAGACAGCACTGAAGGCACACCTGTTGAAGCCGGTGGAGAGACTGGCTGCCTACAAGTCATTCCTCCAGGTCAGTGGACTGTCTGCATGATCATTCATGGCCTGATAGGTGTGGCCATAGTCTAGATTGGCTAGTGTCATAAAATCTAACCTTAGGACTATACTAGAAAGTGTCCTAGGCAGTGTCCTAATTGTCATCCTTTGAAAGATCCTGGTTGGAATCCTTTGGAGTGTCCTGGGTATTGCCTTTGACAGTTTCCTAGTTGTTGTCGTTTGTAATGTCCTTGTGTGTTCCTTGGGAGAGTCCTGGATAGTGCCTTTGATAGTTTCCTAATTGTTGTCCTATGTAATGTCCTTGTGTGTTCCTTGGGAAAGTCCTGGATATTGCCTTTGACAGTTTCCTAGTTGTTGTCCTATGTAATGTCCTAGTGTGTTCCTTGGGAGTGGATATTGCCTTTGATAGTTTCCTAATTGTTGTCCTATGTAATGTCCTTGTGTGTTCCTTGGGAGAGTCCTGGATATTGCCTTTGATAGTTTCCTAATTGTTGTCCTATGTAATGTCCTTGTGTGTTCCTTGGGAGAGTCCTGGATATTGCCTTTGACAGTTTCCTAATTGTTGTCCTATGTAATGTCCTAGTGTGTTCCTTGGGAGTGGATAGTGCCTTTGACAGTTTCCTAGTTGTTGTCGTTTGTAATGTCCTTGTGTGTTCCTTAGGAGAGTCCTGGATAGTGCCTTTGATAGTTTCCTAGTTGTTGTCCTATGTAATGTCCTTGTGTGTTCCTTGGGAGAGTCCTGGATAGTGCCTTTGATAGTTTCCTAATTGTTGTCCTATGTAATGTCCTTGTGTGTTCCTTGGGAGAGTCCTGGATAGTGCCTTTGATAGTTTCCTAGTTGTTGTCCTATGTAATGTCCTTGTGTGTTCCTTGGGAGAGTCCTGGATATTGCCTTTGACAGTTTCCTAGTTGTTGTCCTATGTAATGTCCTTGTGTGTTCCTTGGGAGAGTCCTGGATATTACCTTTGACAGTTTCCTAGTTGTTGTCCTATGTAATGTCCTTGTGTGTTCCTTGGGAGAGTCCTGGATAGTGCCTTTGATAGTTTCCTAGTTGTTGTCCTATGTAATGTCCTTGTGTGTTCCTTGGGAGAGTCCTGGATAGTGCCTTTGACAGTTTCCTAATTGTTGTCCTATGTAATGTCCTTGTGTGTTCCTTGGGAGAGTCCTGGGTATTACCTTTGACAGTTTCCTAGTTGTTGTCCTATGTAATGTCCTTGTGTGTTCCTTGGGAGAGTCCTGGATAGTGCCTTTGATAGTTTCCTAGTTGTTGTCGTTTGTAATGTCCTTGTGTGTTCCTTGGGAGAGTCCTGGGTATTACCTTTGATAGTTTCCTAATTGTTGTCCTATTTAATGTCCTTGTGTGTTCCTTGGGAGTGTCCTGGATATTGCCTTCCTGGGTAGAATCCTTGTCATTTTGTATGTGTATGTTGCAAGACTGGACAGGTAAGACATCAGAATACTGTTGAGGATAGGATATTTTATGAATGCTTCAAATAAATTAAACTAAATCTAAATTGTCAATCATGGAGTTTTTACTATGGAAATGGAAAGACAAAGTAGACAAATGAGCCATCTCTGTCCAGGACTATCTGAGGTACACCTCGCGAGCGGGGCAGGACTGTGCTGACGCGGAGGCAGCCATTGCGATGCTGAATGAGATTACTAACATGGTCCAGCAGATCCAGATGCTGAGCCTTGTGGAGGGATTCTCTGGCGACATCAACGAATGTGGACCACTACTCAGACATGTCAGTAACTTTTGAATATTATATGTTGATTTGGTGAGTGAGCGTAAGAGAATGGTATCTGACTCGGACCAGGCAAACCAGTGTGAGCACTGACACATGCTGTCAGCAGCTGTGAGGTTGACCACTGGGCCCCCTGTTTCCCCATGAACAAGATGATAGTGACAAAAGTCGTTTTAAGTTTATTGACAAGTGATAATCCAAATTTCCTTTAATCAGGATTCATTATCTTTGTTTATGTTGTGTTTTTTAAGATTTTACTGCAATGCTATCAACAAAATGTGTGAGATCTGTATTTTTCAGTGTTATATATGTTAAGTGATCTTGTGTTTTCAGGATGATTTCTTGATGTGGGATAGCCCAAATGCAAACTCAGGACGTGGCAAAGAACGCCACCTGTTTCTGTTTAATGACAAACTCATCTTAACAAAACGCAAGAAGCCTGACACGCCCACCGATACGGCCACCTATGTCTTCAAGAGCCTGGTTGAGGTAGGAACTGGATCATATAGATGTGATGTTAAAATATGGGAGTAGTCTGTCATACAGACCTGGAAACAAATGTATCCAATAAAGCCTGTGCAAGTCTAGAATATTTGGCAAGCATAGCTTACTGCAGTATCTGAAAATGAAGAAAGGCTCCTTGCTCTTATTGGTAATAATTTATAACTATAACTTTACTGTTGTTTTTTTAAGAAAATGTTCATTTCAGAGACTAGATGTAAGTCTAATATGGGTGTTACAAGAGTCTTAGACACATCAACATGAAAGCAAAATAAAAACTTAAAACTTAAATCCTCAGTTTGGAAGGGAAAAGGAATGATATGGAAAATATTACATGTGCGTTTAGAACATTGCTGAGAAAGTTTTCAGACATGTTTATATGATTAGCTCCTAACCCTTTTTCTTTCTGGCACTTGCAAGTTATGACTTATTGCTTGATCATGTACAGAAGTGGGTAAGAGTACTGGAGAAAATGTAGCTGCGAGCCAGTGTGTGATCATCACAATTATCTGGAGTCAAAGACTTGTTGATGTTCAAATATTATAAAAGAACCACCTGAAACCTCTAATATAAGGCTATTTATTCTTTTCATTGCATATGGAGTTGTTTTGAGTGAAACAAAATGCCAGGATTGGAAAGATAAAAATCTATTTATCATTAATATAATTTTCATAATGATTTCTATCTTTCCTTGTATTTGAAAATGTGCTTTTCTAGTGGATTTATCACACCTCATCCTTTTTATGGTGAAAACAGTCTTCATCTATTCAAGTACTTTCAAGTTTGTGTTTGGAGTTTTTTTTACATGCTTTTACTTGATAAGTAACACATTTGGAGTGAGTCTACGTTTGGACATCAGTCGATCCTTGCAGGGATTAAATGGCAGGTATTGCTGAAATTGTTCTCTTGTCTTTGTGTTTGTATCTCAAGGATAGAGACACTTCTGCCAGTTCATAAACTGTGAAGGAAATATTGCCTTCAAACTCCACTGCCTCGTATGTCTGTTTAGTTTTGACTTGACAGGCTGAGTGAGGTATATATCATGCTCATACCCATGGCCCATTTCCCTGGGACAGATAATTGGTTTACAGTCTCAGAGCAGTTGATGAGTTTCCAATCTTCTCTCTGTGTTTCTGCCCATCAATCTGCAGTGCTAGGCATGTGGACTCTTCAATGCAGATTGCTTTTTCACCATCTGGAGACAATGTGACCTTGACCTTGAGACACCAATGACCTGACATTGCTTCATGGTCATGTCCTTGAGAGAATGTATGGAAGCTTAAGTGGTTATGTGTGTGCAGGAAATTGTGCACATTGCAGTTTGAAATGTTGTTGGACAGTTAACTCGTCTGATCTTTCTAGTGGAGAGTGATACAGTTAGCTTGCGTTGTAGGTCCTACTCACATTGTTGACGTGATTGATGCTTTCAAGATTCATCAAGAGCAAGTGTAGTTTGTCCTTGTTAATTTTTAGAAGTTTCAATTTCAATTTCTAGCTTTTGACAAAAGCTGCTTTCTGAAAAAGCAGGTCAATTAAAGTTGACATGATATGAGTTGGTTATCAGTTAAATGTCATGTCTTGGGGACAGCCAAGACAGCCACTGTTTCACAGCAGTTCATGTGTTGAATCTAGTGTAGACTGACTTTGGTGTAAGGACAGAAAGTACACCCCATGGAAATACCTCTCATAACAAGCCCAACACATGCTGTGTTGAAGGGTTAAGAACAGTATCACACAAAACTTACTTGTATGAATTGGTCTAGATCTGCTTTTGTCAGAATACAAGAAGGTCCTTGCACTCTTTCTGATGTGAAAAATATTCTTAGATATCTGATCAGGGACAATATCCAAACAAGTTTAAACAATTCTTTTTTGTCACGTGTATTTGTTCAAAAGAGATACCTTAGCACATTTTTATTCATGGGATGTGTGTTAATTTATCTGAGTGAACAGTGTTGTGACCTTTAAGAGGAATTAAATTGTACAATTGTTATGTGTTGAAACATATTATTTCTATGCAAAAAAAGTAGAAGATAGTGGGAATCATCATGACGTACACTCTTCAAAAGAGAAATGAACAGATAGATTTTTAGTAAATATATTGTACCTAATAAAGTTGATATATAATTAATTTAATATCATAGATAGTCACATGTTGTCATTGTACAAAGGCATTGAAAACTGTTCATTGTCATGTCACATAAGGCTACAAGGTTGTATCAGCACTGTAATGCACTGGCTAAAAGATGTAAGCTCAAGATTTGAATTTGATTTTCCATCGGGGTACAATGGTTCAAGATATTTATGAAAAAAGAAGGGTTTTTTTCTATTTTTCAAAGATTTCATAAACACAAGGTGTATTCAATTTCTTTAATGAACAGGAATGATATATTTTATGCATAGTGAAAAAGATGTCTAGTAATGTAATAATTCAAAAGCTCAAAATTTTATTTATATATATATATCATTCAGTGATATAATACGGTCAGAGTGTACTCTAGTTTTCTGTTCATTGAAATGTATTTCTGAGGTCACCAAGGAAAGACCAATGAAGGCAATAATGTAAGCGATGGTTCAGCATGTGTAAGATGGTGTGTGGTGGTCACCTCAGATTCACCCTGCCTCCATGTGAACCAGCTGTCCTGTACTGGGAGAAATGCAGGTGTAATGAGACACCACAGAGGAGAGACTCTTGCTGGCTCCTGTTGTCTTCAAATTGGGGGTTGATGTTGGGGTTGATGTTTTTCTGTGTCGGCATGCTTTGCTGTGTATCAATGTTCTGGTGTGTCATGACTTTCAGTTAATAGCGAGCACATTCACAGAACTATGTTTTAGTTGTTTTCTAAGATTAATCAATAAATATTCCACAAAAATTATTAATCAGTTATATCATGTAGACCATAATGTTTTGTTATGTCATACAGATGTGTTGTGAGATGTTGACATGTCATGATATTTATCAATGTTGTTTACAAAGATTAATTGATAAATATTCCAAAAAAAATATTATTTGAGTCATATCATACTCCCACCTTGCCCTGTACTCACACCACCCCACCCTGTACTCCCACTGCCTTACCCTGTACTCACACAACCTTGGCCTGTACTCACACAGCCTTGCCCTGTACTCACACTGCCTTACCCTGTACTCACACAGCCTTGCCCTGTACTCCCACCGCCTTGGTCTGAACTCACAATGCCTTACCCTGTACTCACACCACCTCACCCTGTACTCACACCATCTTGCCCTGTACTCCCTGCACCTCACCCTGTACTCACACTGCCTTACCCTGTACTCCCACCAACTCACCCTGTACTCACACCACCTCACCCTGTACTCACACCACCTCACCCTGTACTCACACTGCCTTGCCCTGTACTCCCACCACCTTGGGCTGTACTCCCACCACCTTGGCCTGTACTCACACCACCTCACCCTGTACTCACACTGCCTTGTCTTGTACTCACACCACCTCACCCTGTACTCACACTGCCTTGCCCTGTACTCACACCACCTCACCCTGTACTCACACCACCTTGGCCTGAACTCCCACCACCTCACCCTGTACTCCCACCACCTTGCCCTGTACTCACACCACCATGCCCTCTACTCACACCACCTCACCCTTTACTCACACCACCATGCCCTGTACTCATACCACCTCACCCTGTACTCACACCACCTTGCCCTGTACTCACACCACCTCACCCTGCACTCACACCACCTTGCCCTGTACTCACACCACCTCGCACTGTACTCACACCGCCTCACCCTGCACTCACACCACCTCACCCTGTACTCACACCACCTTGCCCTGTACTCACACCACCTCACCCTGCACTCACACCACCTTGCCCTTTACTCACACCACCTCGCACTGTACTCACACCGCCTTGCCCTGTACTCCCACCACCTCACCCTGTACTCACACCACCTTGCCATGTACTCACACCACCTCACCCTGCACTCACACCACCTCGCACTGTACTCACACCACCTCACCCTGTACTCCCACCACCTCACCCTGTACTCCCACTGCCTTGCCCTGTACTCCCACCACCTCACCCTGTACGCACACCACCTTGCCCTGTACTCACACCACCTCACCCTGCACTCACACCACCTCACCCTGTACTCACACCGCCTTGGCCTGAACTCCCACCACCTCACCTTGTACTCACACCACCTTGCCCTGTACTCACACCACCTTGCCCTGTACTCACACCACCACACCCTGTACTCCCACAGCCTTGGCCTGAACTCCGCCCACCTCACCCTGTACTGACACCACCTCACCCTGTACTCACACCACCTTGCCCAAATACTCCCACCACCTCACCCTGTACTCCCACCACCTTGGCCTAAACTCCCACCACCTCACCTTGTACTCACACCACCTCACCCTGTACTCACACCACCTCACCCTGTACTCCCACAGCCTTGGCCTGAACTCTGCCCACCTCACCCTGTACTCACACCACCTCACCCTGTACTCAAACCACCTTGCTCTGTACTCCCACAACCTCACCCTGTACTCCCACCACCTCACCCTGTACTCACACCACCTTGCCCAAATACTCACACCACCTCACCCTGTACTCACACCACCTTGGCCTGAACTCCCATACCTCACCCTGTACTCCCACCACCTCCCCCTGTACTCACACCACCTTGCCCTGTTCTCCCACCACCTCACCCTGTACTCACACCACCTTGCCCAAGTACTCCCACCACCTCACCCTGTACTCACACCACCTCACCCTGTACTCACACCACCTCACCCTGTACTCCCACCACCTCCCCCTGTACTCACACCACCATGCCCTGTTCTCCCACCACCTCACCCTGTACTCACACCACCTTGCCCAAGTACTCCCACCACCTCACCCTGTACTCACACCACCTCACCCTGTACTCCCACCACCTTGCCCTGTACTCACACCACCTCGCCCTCTACTCACACCACCTTGCCCTCTACTCACACCACCTTGCCATGTACTCCCACCACATCACCCTGTACTCACACCACCTTGCCCTGTACTCACACCACCATGCCCTGTACTCACACCACCATGCCCTGTACTCACACCACCATGCCCTGTACTCACACCACCTTGCCCTGTACTCACACCACCTTGCCCTGTACTCACACCACCTTGCCCTGTACTCACACCACCTTGCCCTGTACTCACACCACCTTGCCCTGTACTCACACCACCTTGCCATGTATTCCCACCACATCTCCCTGTACTCACACCACCTTGTCATGTACTCACACCACCTTGCCCTGTACTCACACCACCTTGCCCTGTACTCACACCACCTTGCCCTGTACTCACACCACCTTGCCCTGTACTCACACCACATTGCCCTTTACTCACACCACCTTGCCCTGTACTCACACCACCTTGGTCTGTACTCACACCACCTTTCCCTGTACTCACACCACCTTGCCACACCTCACCCTACCACACCTTAACCTGGCACATACCCCTTGCCTCCTCTCTGCCTGGAGGGATGTCAGAGCATACTGGCTATGTTTCCAGTATGCCTGTGTAGATCAGATGGTACCAAAATAACTTAAAGGCAGAATACATGGCACCATAGTATTTTATCTCCATCATCTGGTTACCATGGAAACCAGATTTTATGTGCACTGCATCCTATCTACTCTTGGTTATCTCTATGACAGGTGGTTGGTGATCAGTTTGTGTAAACTTTATGTGAAGACATGATGTATTAGTCTTCAGGTTTCAGAAGTTCTACTTCCTCATGTCAGGTTAACTCTTTTAAAGTTACAAAAATTATTTTGAGATACAGCAAAAGTTTATTGTTACCATTGTTAAGCACCATTGTATAAGTAATTGATTTTTAGGTAGTTTAAAATACTGCTAAATATATGAAATGAGAGAGGATGGATAACATGGTACATCATTTTTATATTTTAAATAAAGAAAACACAAAGGAAAGTGGAATGACATTTACTGGGCCTTCATTTTTATTACTTTGTTCATGGTAACTCCAAAACACATGGTTTGGTGGGTGGGCTGGTTGGTTAGAAATGAAATGATAAGGAAATTTGAGAAACATTTTTTATAGGTGATATCTTTATGGTCTTTTTGGTGGGATGAAATAAAAAGAAATGTTATGAAATAAAAATCAGGTACATGGATAACTAGTCAGAGAACATATTTAACAGATTCCTGTTAGTTCACATATTCAACAAGAAGAAAAGAAACTATACTTCAATGTTATATATTCTTTCTACATTTGTGAAATTCTGAGTGTATCCTTAAAACAAATAACAAGTGAAAAACACTTGCATGATGGGAGTTCCGATGTGATAATGAGTGCAAGTTGAGCCAGGAGGGATCGCCATTGACTTTAAGACAGTGCCAGTGAGTGCAGTACTTGATCCAAGCCAGGTTCTCTCTGTCTTAAAGTTCAAGTTACCTACCTAGGCTGTAAAGGGAGTTGGCAATATCCTCTGTGAGGAGATGCTGGCACAGGAACTGGCATACAGGTGGCTAGGAGGGCAAGAGCACAAAACACATGGAAAGGTGGTTAGCTGAAAAAACAGCTTGGCAGCATATCTCTGGCAGTGCTACTGATGAAAGAGTGGCCCAAATCTAAGCATATCTGACAGCTTTAAGGACATGGTTGAAATATTTTCTTTGAACAAAAGATAATGTTAATGGTTTTATTGTTTGCATCCATAGTCTTTGAAGTTGTTAAGGTATTGAAATAAATATTATGGTAATTCTGTTTTGAGTTACAAGTTTGTGCCTTTTGTTACATATGGTTTGCTTGTACCAAAACTGATGTAGAAACTGTTGTGTGAATATAAAGGCTTATCATGGTCGCTTTCTTCTTCATGTATATGGGGGCACAGGTGGCCCAGTGATGAAGTTGTCATAATTTGCCTTGAATTTTACTTGTTGTCCTGACTATGGTCTGATCTGTTTGTGAACACAATATCAATGCTCATGAGTTTCGCTCAAGTGTTGCTACATGTCTTAGACTGGCATCTCCTTGGGCTTTCCTTGCACATTAAACTCTAACTGTGATGTAACTGAAATACTGTTTATACCAGAAACACTGAAATACTATCATTTATACTATTCTAGATGGAAATAAGTTCCCTCTTCACACAATATGATGAGGATATGATACTTCAGGTTACTGCTTGATGTATGATGGATGTATATATTGGTTGCTTTGTAATTTGATGTAGAGTAACATACTGTATAACAGTGAAGCTGTTTTGATGTGGGAGATACATATGTGGAGTAGTGTATTTATTCTTATAGGTGTATTAAAGAAACAGACATAAGTTCCCAGATTCTCCTTTCTTCTTGACTTCACATTCTGATGGAAATGTATGAATGGAAGCCATATAACTATAACCAGGGTATTTTGAGCCTAATAGAATTTCATAAACCACATTTTAAGTTAATACTGTAAACAGTTTTATTTCTGCGCCGTTAAAATATTGTGAATACCACACCAAAGACAATACTGCGACGAGATATTTTTGCGAGTTGCCGTGTTGAGATGACCTCTCGATTACCAAACAATAAACAGCTTCTCTCCAAAGCTAGTTAATCTGAGTTGGCCGGAAAGTTGACCAGAAGGGAATGCGACTAATTATCAAATACGATAATTGATTCAACTCAGTGTCATGTCATGTGTGGACAAAATTGCAAAGGACGCTGACGCAATCAAGCGAGGTTGGAAGAAGGCAGGATTACTGTGAGGTAACAGTGACACTAATTGGTCTGTTTACACTGTCATTTGTGATGTATTGTGTGACCATTCTGCATTCATTTGTGTTTTTAACTTATTGAGTAACTTGTGGTTGTGGTTGATGATTTCAACATTTGATGACGTGTTGCAATGAATGAAGTATGTATGTATTATTTGTACATATTTTTGCGTTTTTAAATTTTGCGATTGAGTCTCGTTTGCAAAACTCGCAATAATAAAACGGTCGCAATAAAATCCCTGTTTACAGTATTAAAAACACTTTTTCCAAAATACCCTGGTTATATAACACTTCACACCTACATTTTTCTGGTCTTTTTCTGGTCAACCATCAAAGGTTTTGGTTTGTAACTTCTGAGAACTACTGTTCAAAGAACTTTATTCAGAATCTGTCAAAATTTGTTAGCAACATAGCCAGCTGGCCTCTAGGACTCAAATAAAAAGTGAAGCTCATGTGAAGCTTGGCAACTAGATTAAACAGTGAGATCCTCTGTGTTCGTGTGTAGTTGGATTGGTTGCTCTTGGTGTAGCTGGGTGTATTTAGATGGGTTGGGTGTTTGTTGTTTAATGCCACACTCCGTAATATTCCAGCTATATGACGACAGTTTGTAAAAAATCGAGTCTGGACCAGACAATCCAGTAATTGACACCATGAGCATCTATCCAGACATTTGGGATACGATGACATGCATCAACCAAGTCAGCAAGCCTGACCACCCATATCCCGTTAGTTGCCTCTTCTGACAAGCATGGGTTGCTGAAGACCTATCCTAGCCCCGATCTTCATGGGTCGGGTTGGGTGCAGTTGGATGGGTGTAGTTTGGTGTAGTTGGATGGTTTGAGTTTTACTATTAGGTATTTTACTAGAAGTGTTATAGAAGTGTATTCAATGTATTCAGTCATGAAGATCGAATGAATGAGTTATGACAATGGAATAGTTCATGTTGCTAGGGGGCTTCACCTATTTGGCTGAAATTCTTCGTTGGAAATGATAAAAGTTACAAAAAGAGAGTGACTAAAATACTAACGATCTGTGACAGATGTGCATGAAAAAGGGAACATATGATTTGGGAAATCACAAGATGAATACCATGAGGATAACTGGAACAATACTGAACAAATTCGACTGCATCTTTAATTGTCACCTAACCCCATTTCTGGTGTCCCTCACCTAATATTGCTGGAATATTGCTAAAAGTTGTGTAAAACCCAACTCATTCACTCTCTTACCTATTTCTAGATGTTATTAGTGCCTTGTGTGATCCACAGATAATCGATAATTAGATCCACATGACAGATTTGAGTTAGCAGACAAACAACATTATCATACCTCCATGTCAGAATGATGAGATCTGATGGGTTAATGTGATCTTGATCAAATACTATTCATCCCACTTGGGAGGGAAGTAAATTTCTGAGCGGAAGAATAAATCCCTTGATTTTACCCCGCCACGAAGAACACAGGCTGCATGTGGATTTCTGAGCGGGAGAATAAATCCCTTTTACCCCGCTTTGAAGCAAAAGACCGCACTCTTTTTGCGATTCATTGAAAGTCATGTGACATAGCACACATTAATCTCAGCTCTATCAATTTTGAATTTGTTTTACCCGGTAATTATTTACACAATGGTAGATTGAAACATGTCAGTAAGAAAAATTTGTTGTAGCAGTATCACTTCACATACATGGGGTATTTGGCGTCCCTCGTTTTATAGGAGTTAGGGTGTATGAAAGACTTGCAACCAACACTTCAGAAAGCTTTCAGCATATGTCTTTATAGAAGTTTACACATAACATATATGATCTTTCTGAAATGAAGAGCTGTGTTTGCATCAGTCATTGTAGCAGGTTCAATACATCATATCAAGACTTCTCGGATTATTTTTACATGTTTGATAGCATTATTAGCAATGGGTCATAGATACATAATGTATTCATAAAATATTTGTAAATGTTATTAGACAAATTGTCAGAGATAAGATTAATGACCATGTTTATTTGCGCTGCCTGGTATCAATGTAACTGGGTAAACGTTAAGTCGTCAGACAGCAGGTAACGTAAACAACAGCATAGTTCATGCTCGGTGTAGGAAAACAGCTTGTGCTCATCCTGTGGCAGGCAACATCAGCCAGCCTGCTACCTGAAACAGGGAGGAGAAATAGGTACAGCTCAACTTTTGATAGGGATATTCTGAGAGTCCAGGTCCCCGGGGACTGACTGGCTGCTTTAGGATGTTGTCAAATGGACAGTGGTTAGTTTTAGCAAGGAACTGATTCATTTGTTTTCCTTCAACCTAGAGAAACAACAGTTCACATTTCTGTAATCTGTTGTCCTCTGATGTTTGTATCAGTATGAAAAATCTCAGTATCACTTTCACTGAGTAGTATAGTTTAGATGTTTTGGAGTGGACATTATTCTTTTACATAACACAGTGTGGTTTCACAATTCTGTGTCAATAAACTCATCAATGTTTTGAGGGTATTCATCATGTCTCTGTCTCAAAAACCTTAGGAGATTCTTTATCGAAATCCTCCCCTATACACCAGTAGTAAATCAGGCTGAAAGGAGGATTGGGTGGTCAGGATTTGTGACTTGGCTGACTATACAAGATCTAGTATGGATCGTTGTTCATGATTTGAACCACTGGTTTGCCTGTCCCAGAAGTGATTATTTAGAATTTGGAGTGGAATATTGCACTCACTCTGTCAGAAGAAAAGGTTGAAACAAAGTGGAAGTTAATTCACTCACAAATCACTGACAAGTACGAGTGATAACACAAGGTGTTCACATGAAGGTCCTGCCCTACCTGTACTATACACTCTGAGGGAAGGTCAAGGTCACAACAGTTGGCTCATGAAAACATTCCATGACCCAAAAGTCAATTAAACAGTTCCCTCACAAGAAATTTGAGGATGACAACATTTTACAAAAGTAGCAAGTCTTAAGGTTTAAATTGGCAGGTGTATCCTTTAGCTGGAAATGCTTGAAAAAGAGAAGCCAGCAGGTGGTTGGAAATGATACTTAGACAATGTCGCTACCTATACATTCAACAGTATATTCACATGCTCAAAGCTGATTAAAGCAAGATCAACTTGTCACTGGTATATATGAGTTAGTCATACAAACCTATTAAATAAAGTATGTTTGGTGATAATTTGGCTGATAAATATTTTCTGAGATAACTAGACTACATCATTTAAAAGACATTTCTAAAATAATCATTGTGTTAATTCATTAAGATGGCTTGGTGAAAATACAGGAACATCTGTAGCCAAGAAAGAGGACATTAAGTTCAATATAACCTCACAATCATTTATTTGTTTGTGGTAAGATGCTCAGCTGATACTCATTCAACAATTTTTTAACAATTAAGACAAATATATCTCTGAACATTGCTACTTTGTTTGGTTTGTTTCTCCTTATTTTCTCTAAATTTCCATATGATGAGACTTTTTGTTGCAATAGGTCTTACGTGTCTGCCAAATGCTAATTCTGAGGAAATAAAACATATCAATTTGTCATTAACATTTTCTTAAAGAAATTATCGTCTTGGGAAAGAAATATCATTCAGGGCAATGTATCCTGGGATGAATTCACTTTAGTATAATGGGTAGTGTATTTTATAATAGAAGATATAATTCATCTTATTCCATAGAATATATCTTTCATCTTATTCCATAGAAAATATCTGACAGTGTTTCAAATATGAGTTTCAAAAGTGAGTTTCAATTTTTCCACCATGAAAATCATCTTTTGAAGCAAGAATCATCTACTTCTACTTGACTGAAAATATGAAATATAAAACATTGTAGACTTTGTTTTCAACAAGCTTTCTGACAGTTATCACTCAAAGAAAATCATAGATCTTCACAAAACATCTGGAAACATCTTCCCAGTATTATTCACTCATAAATCCTTCGTGAAATATGACAAAAAATAAGCCAGATTCATCCGATAAGGTCAGAAAATGACCTTCCTGCTTTTCATTAGATGAAAGATGTTCTGTGTGCAGAAAAAACAAAAGGTAGTGTGTTGGTGGCATCTATGGTGTCTGCTTTTTATTACACTTCTTGGAGTCTGAAGGCTCAGAGATTCGTTGTCCTATTTTTACATACAGTGTAGGTACTGCCGGTGTCTTCCATGTCTTCTGCCTCACTTAACACCAGAATGAGATGTTCTGAGGACTAATTGTTTCCTTCTGTGGCTGCTTGCCCAGTTGTAGTTATGGTAGCTTCCTACTCTGAAGGGAGGCTAACCTCCTGGACTGCCCAGTCTGTTTACATCTGCTACACTTTTCTCAGGGAATAATGTCTGTGTTGGAAGGTTTTTGAAGAGGCAATGTGAGCATGTGCTTCCTGCATTGGTGTACAAATTTGTGCACGGAAACTTCTTCCGTGGATATTTTTGGAAGCAATTTTGTATCCAATGTCAGGGGTTGGTGACAGCCATCTTGAAATTCCATTTGGGATCCAGTTTCAATGATATGTGTATATGATCGTAAAGAGGTGGAATTATTAGTTATCATTGCATAAGAACAGTAAGTGTTTTTATTCATGGATCCAGGCCAGGAATGATTATGTTATGTGTTTTGTGCTTACTCAGGTATTTTTCATGTGCACCTGTTCTGCTACTTTGACTGATGTAAGAGTTACAAGATCACCAACATTGAAACTTGCACTTGGCAACAATCCATTAATTTGAGCCAAATCACTGTTGCCAAGATAAAAGAAACTTGTAGGGTTTGATTATATGTAAAATAATTCATGCATATAATTACTTTTAAACTGGTCCAACCTATTTTAAATTCCAGCTTCAAAATATTCAAATCAATGAAAATGTGATCGGGGATGACCGGAGATTTGAACTTTGGTATGCAGAACCCACCTCTGAGAAACTAACATTCCAAGCCAAGAATATTTATTCTAAGCAAGCCTGGATCAGGGAAATTAGAGGAGCATTGAAAAGATTAGGTAAGTAATAGACAGAGTTTAACAAATTTGTTATTTAAGAAAATGGTTTCCATTGCATGGTTCTCCCTTTCAGTGATATATCAACATATGATGGTGACATTAAAGGGCAACAACACTCCAGCTTTGAAAGTATTGAAATATGGATGGCTTTTTTTTTTATAAGCCATTTTGGTTTGACATGCGTTCAGCGCTAATTGGCATCTGGTGATTACGTGTGCAAATTAAAGAGGCACATGCAAGATGGCTGAGTGTTGGGGTATTGTGAGGTTTACTATGATGTCTTGGGACTCCTGAATCTTTACCTTTCTAAATTATGGATATGCCAAGGACCTTCCATGCATAATTTCAAAATCATGCATTCAGTCTCCATCAATTCCTCTTCTTCCCCTGTGTGTTTGAAAGGAAAAATAATTATCACGAATACCTCATATAGTTGTGTCAATGCTAACTTATTTAAACTATTTAGAGTTTAATCCATATTTAGTGAAACTATTGCCAAATTGGTAAGATGTAAAGATTATTATTTGATGTTTCATGGTATATTTCAGAGAAATGATGATGTCACTTTTAAGAACTGTTCTTGTTTGAATGTTATATAGTTTTGTATTGGTATTTAGGAAATATATCTATAGAGGTAAAATGAAATGTAATATTGTTCTTCGATGACCTGTGCTAAATGTGTACCAGTACTCACAATTAAATTGACCTAATTTAACAGAAGATTTAGATGTTTCATTTTATGCTGTATCTGTATGATAATTGATGTTGTAACATTGTATTGCTAACCCAGTTACTGTGCTGGGTAATTATAATTTCCAGTTACAGATGTGTCATAATGGACTCCTTACTCAGTGCCCAAGTATATAAGTATATAAGTATATAACCCTTCCCAATGATAATAGATATTTGAAGAAACCTTTCTTACTTAGAGTCTGAGGAGCATTGCTAATTATCTTTTATATTATAAGGAGTTTAAAATCTATGAAATATACCTTTTTACGAATTTAGCCTTGGTTAAAACTGTGGGGCTCCTTCGTGACACACATACATGTTCCTCCACTTCTGTGTCTTGACATTGTGTGAATGATGAAATACCACTTCACAAAGACACACACCGAGACAACCTATACTTGAACAGTACTCTATGTTTTATACAGATGTCAGAGATCTTAACGTGTAGAAGGAAACCAGTCAGACTTGGCATGCCTGCACCTATTGTCATCTGCAAAAATAATCAGTTAAAATGAGGGCCTTTTATTTGATTTACAGACTTTTACTGCATAAGATTGGGTTTATAAATGAAAATAAAACTTTGAACAATGGTTGTATCAAAAGTGATCTCTCAATAGTATGGTCAGTTAGGTGATACAATGGGGAAAAAGAATAAAAAGGGTCTTTAAAGATGACAAATAAAACTGTTTCCTTCCTTCCCTTAATACCAACTTTAATTTTTCTGCAAACAAAATTTGTATTTCCCAGACTATGAGGGAAGGAAAAAATAGTCACAATGATAAATTTTATTCTATAGTGGGGAGAATTTTAAGCTGCAAACCAAGGAAAGAACCAAAAAAGCCTGAGCTCCCTTGTCTGTAAGTGTTCTGCACTGAAGATATGGATCAGATGCCTGTGATAAATATATTGCAATATAATTACTGCAGACTCCTCCTTGCAAGGCTGACTTCCTGCTGAGTGGGCTCATTTGTTGGATGTTAGGATGGAGAACACATGGTGTGTTATGTAATAAACTATTCTGCTTACATGCTAATTAATTACTATAATTTGATTTAAAAGTTGGGTTGATGCACCTGCTGGGATAATTTTTTCAATATCATGTTTGATTTCAGATGTGTTATATAATTATTATGGTGAAATAATTAGGCTACAAGTTGCAGATGAGACATGTGAGATGTACAGGGAAAAATGTATACTTGATATGTTTGTCATTGTACCTGATTTTAGTGTCTTGATTTTAATTTGTGTAGTATGGCTGTGTTTGAGGTGTTCAACTGACTGTTGATCACGTGGACACTTTAATTATCATAAACATAAAAAAAGTGATGAACATGGAGTATTTTGAAATAATAATACATGGAGGAGAAGCGCACAAACAATAGTTTCATGAATACTGGCTTTGAAGTTCCTTAAATAATTCCATATTTAAGGGAAGGGTTTGCATAACCACAGCCATAGACAACCTTATTACAAAAAATCATTGTTCATGATGTGTGCAGTTTGAAAGAAACAGAGATCTTGCAACAGCTCCTAATGGAAGGGTCTATCATTGGAAAGGAAATTGATGATTGAGAGATAGTTGTATAAATAAATATACTTAAATAACAATAGGTCTTTTGAAGGAACAGCAAGGATGCAATTGTAGTTTTGAATGTTAATATAATAGAGAAAAAGTAACAATCTTCTGTTAACTGCATATGAATTGCTGTATACTGAAGGTATGTGTAATTCCATTGTAACTGCTTTTGTTTCATGTTTATCATGTAAGTGGAAAAGGCAATTCTGGTTCAATAATTCATGCGAACTATTTTTCTAGTGAAGCATCACATTCATACAGTATCTATAACCTAGGATATATCTGACATGATTCATATCAATGAAATAAAAAATAATAATAGTTGTAACCCAAGAGCATTTTTGGAAAGGTACCAGAAAGTCTATTTCTGTAAGTGGGAGAAAAATGATGAATGTCTAGTATTCAATGACCTGCCTAACAAGCCCAGATAACATATTTGGAAACATGTGGTCATTTGCATTCCCTTAACCTTAATCATGTGTGTTAATGAGTTGGATTACAAGGTGGGTAATTAGTTGAGTGACAAAGAAGTCTCACCAGTACATATATGTGTTACACAACTATTGGGGGACAGAGTTCCTTGACACAAGGGCAGTTCCCCAAGTAGGCCCTGAGCACTTGTCAGCATTACATGTGTTTTTGCCCTTGTTTCTGTTAGGTAAGATGTCTTCTTTATCCATCACATGAAATACATGCTTGACAATATTCCAACAGTTTATCAGATTGTTCTTGAGACAAAACAAACACTATCATTTCGTGGTCTATGTGGATGCCTCTAAAATATTTCTCCAAGTTGGCCTGTTTTTACTACAATACTTGGAATGATTAACATTAAAGTTTATTTATCTTCATATGAATGATACTAATTACTAGGGAAATACAGCTGATAAAAACAGAGAACAAATATGCTTTCATATAGTTCTAGGACGGTGTTTACTCCTGCTGTGATATAAATGAATAGACGTGGACAGAAACCAATTCTCATCATGTAAGATTGTGTTAATCATCAACTGTCTTACTTCTGCTTCTCCAGACAATATATTCTAAATAATGTTATTTCTCTGGAAACAACAGAAACCTGTCTAGCATCAATGGGTTGTATAAGTTTTGACGAATGATATAAATTCTTTCCAACATACTTCTGTACTAGCTGTGCCAAATGGTTTCTATCAGAGGTGTCTATATTTGAGTTAGCATGTTGTTAAAGGAATAAATTAACTGTTATAAAATTAAGCAGACATTGGCATGAAGATTAACCACTGACAGTAATTTATTTACAAATATTTCAGTCACCTTAACTGAGCTATCATTTAATTTTGGAAACAATGTCTACAACTGAATATGTTCCTTGTCTTAATCAGATATGGTCATACCTAGAGCTATTTCAAATTCAATTACAAGCAATGTCTTTTTGCAAGAAATGTAATGCAATGATATTATTATTGTATAAATAGTTTTTTTGTTAACATTTAATAACCTTTAGAATGAGAGATATTTGAAAATAAATATATTTGTTATCATGTAGTTCTGTGCCAAGATGTGGGTTCGAATCCCGGTTGGGCGGTCGGGTAGCCAAGTGGTTAAAGCGTTCGCTCGTCAAGCCGAAGGCCCGGGTTCGATTCCCGACATGGGTACAATGTGTGAAGCCCATTTCTGGTGTCCCCCTGCCGTGATATTGCTGGAATATTGCTAAAAGCGACGTAAAACCAAACTCACTCACTCACTCACTTGAATCCTGGTTCACCCTGATTATGTTTCTAGGTTTGTCAGCACCATACTTGTGGTCGTGGGTTTCACCGAAGTGGTAAACGTCTGAGCCTTCCTCCCATATTAAGCTGACAGGCTGTGATATAACTGGAATACTGTTAAAAGCGGCGTTGAACCCAACTCGCTCACTGTGCCAAGAATATTGTAGTAGGATAAATATGTTGAAACCTATAGTCCATGTATCTCTGCAGCTGTTAAAGATAAATTAAAAGAAATAGTAATACATGCATGATGCCAAACTCAACCTTGACATACATATTTGAAGAATATTCTACTAATATGTTATAGCCAGTACTGTCCAATGTATTTCTTGGCAGAGCTGACAGACAAATATTTAGAAAATGTAAAGAAATGGTTTCTGTAAATAAAGTCAATATTTCCCTTGGTAGATCTTCATACTATGCTTATTTGTTCCTTAATTTCTAAAGTAATTGCCCTTAACCAACAGTAAGAATTCCTGGAGATAGCATTTAGTCTTCTCTAAAATTCAATATGGAAGCTTTAATACCAGGAAGAAAAATGTTTGGCAAAATAAGGTAATTTGCCTTTTAGGACATACAAAATTAATGTGAACAATAAAATTAAATACTTTCTAAATGATGATATAAATTGTTGTTTGTCGATTGAATGTAGATAGTTTTTTCTTTGGAGCTGTTTTTGGATAGGATATGAATGATTACCATGGTATGTTTCATTTACTGTGTGTTTTGAATTTTACATTCTTTTCTTTTAATGAACAAAATAGCAGGGAATTTCTCCAGTCAGTCCCACCAATTTTATACAAACCATTGTTTTGGAAACATAGTCAGCATACATTGTGCAGTAATCTAAAAACTGATTCTCACTACCAATCCAAAATATATTTATTTATCTCAAATGCTTACAAACAAATTCTCAATTTGTTTTGGCTGTATACTAAATGTATAAGAAAATAGGAGACCAAGTGTACGAAAAAAAGTATTAATTTTGTTTCTAACTCTCAATTTCTGCCATGGCATGTGCAGAGTGTGAATGAGAAAGTACGGACTCATGCTTGGTGCCGTCTAACATCTGCTACAGCACTGCAGTAAATGAGCAGGCTCATGCAGCATGATGGAGATGCACACTGTGTGAACACTACAACATAGCTATGTGTGAAGGGGAATGTTTGTGTTGTACTGGTGTTGTAGAACTACACTGACATAATGGAAAGAGTGAGTGAGTGAGGTGGGTTTAACGCCGCTTTTATCAGTATTCCAGTTATATCGCGGGGTGTCAGCTTAATGTGGGAGGCAAGCCCGAAGTAATGCAGGTCTCGGACGTTTACCACTTCGGTGAAACCCACAAGCACGGGTATGGTGCTGACAAACCTAGAAACATAATCGGGGCGAATCAGGATTCGAACCCACAATCATAGGTTTCTGGCATTCCCAAGGGACGCAACTCTGCACAGTGAATTGCGGCGCCTTAGACAACTGCACCACCCCTGCCCTCTAATGGAAAAAATAAGACTAATAAGGAGAGTTATTGAATCATTGAGTTCAAACTCAGAAACAAACGTTCTAAGTATATCAAAAGATGACTGTTACAAGTCTGGTGGTATAGTAGCATTTAATCATGGTTTAAGTTATCAGTGAATTGTAAAGTGATTGTGGTTAATTTGATATAGTATATAGTCTACTTATTCTGATTTCAAATTCTGATTCATCACTTTAGGCTTTCCTCACATATCAAGCTTACATGCCATGATGTAGGTGAATTACTGTTCAATATTGCATTAAAATTCACTCACTCGCTCACTCACTCACTCACTCACTCACTCACTCACTCACTCACTCACTTCCTATAAAGCGATTCATCTGTAACTATTTTTAACCCCCTTTACCATCCGTAGGTGTTGAAGACACAGACATCATGCCAGAACGACGTTCCAATGCGGCATCTCCATCCAAGAGATCCAACATGGAGAATGGCGACATTGGTGACGAAGTTGACAGAGGTGGAGACAGTGGCTCTGAGTCAGACAGAACACAAGGTAGAGCTGAAAAATAATGTTTAAAAGAAAATATAAGAAAAGAAATCTTTGAATTGTTTTAAAAAACCCGACAAAACCCTTTCTGAATACACAAGAATTCTCTGCCAAAAGCAGGGTCATTTTTACAATTCTGATTATAGCATTAGTAAATAGTTGTTCATGGTTTCTATCTGGGTCAATTGGCTGCTAACAGCCTTAACCAATGATCAGAGTAGATTGGACACCAAAAAAACTTGCATGCACAAAAGACTCACAAAATAGCATCCTTGCCTATAATGTATTAATGCAATTGACCCTTTATCAACCAAACAATCGTCGAGTTGTAATTGATTTATTTTTTTCTTATTGTTGAAGGAACAGATTGGAATAATCTCTAAGGACCTGTTCCACAAAGTGTTTTTAGTGCGAAGATAATTTAATTTCCACATGTTAACCGTGACTTACGACAGTCCTAAGGCCAAAATTGCTTTGTGGAACCAGTAGGTAGTACCAGTGTAGTGTTTGACTGCACATTATGATACCAATTTTAACTCATACCTCCTGCATTATACCCAGGAAAAAAACAGTTCTTGAATTGACAATTTTTTCTTCCAAGAATCCTGTTCTCTTTGCAAATTTGAATAACCTGTAGAAATGAAATTGAATCATAAAACATTACCTTTAACTTTGGAATTAATATTTTGTTTTCATATTGCCTTCATTTCATTCCAGACTACGTGTCCCTGAGCTCCCTGGACACTGATATGAGCAGCTACCACACTGCGCATGAGTTCGAGGACGGATCCACCCAGCCTTTCTTTAAACGCCGCCCAAAGAAGATTGTCTGCACAGGTGAGAGAGTTCACATGCAGCATAGTCCATGCACTCATACTTGCCATTGTTTCACATGTGGAGGGAAAAACCTCTGCCAGTGAGATCAACTCTGCAACAGTCAAATATTCCAACAAAGACATGGTATTCTTCAGGGTGAGGGACAAGGGACAGGTGTCAGGAAAGCACTCTTCCAGTGTTGTAGAGAAATATTACCTTTGCCATAGTTATGTAGTTATGCCAAGACATGA
This sequence comes from Haliotis cracherodii, assembly GCF_022045235.1. Taxonomy (NCBI): domain Eukaryota; kingdom Metazoa; phylum Mollusca; class Gastropoda; order Lepetellida; family Haliotidae; genus Haliotis; species Haliotis cracherodii. The sequence goes on from NW_027266285.1 coordinate 132,366, forward strand.
GTCACTGATGATGTAGGTGTGTAGATAGTTGTGAAGTTGGATAACGTCCTGTCTAAAGTTATCTCCCTTGGACTGTCTCTTTAGTGTGTAAGTTTGTGTCATCGTGGGAGAAATTTCATTGAAAAGTGTGCACAAAATCTCAGCAACAAGGTGTTACTCAAATTAAAAGGCTTTGTTCCTATGTTTTCTGTATGATATTGCCATATCAAAATAGGTCCTCAGTACCCTATTTCTATTACCCTGTAAAGATTCCAGGGCAGAATAGGTCCTCAGTACCCTATGCTGATTACCAAGTATGAATTTCTGGGCACAATAGGTGCCCCGTGCTCCATGTTTGTCGCCAGTAGGGATTTCAGGCAAACTAGGTCCCCACTACAACATGTTTGTCACCAGAAGGGATTACGGATAAACTAGGTCCCCAGTACACCATGTTTGTCACCAGAAGGGATTCCAGGCAAACTACATCCCCAGTAGCCTATGCTGATTAACAAGTATGAATTTCTGGGCATAATAGGTGCCCTGTGCTCCATGTTTGTCACCAGAAGGGATTCCGGGCAAACTAGGTCCCCAGTACACCATGTCTGTCACCAGAAGGGATTCCAGGCAAAGTAGGTCCCCAGTACACCATGTCTGTCACCAGAAGGGATTCCAGGCAAACTACGTCCCCAGTACACCATGTTTGTCACCAGAAGGGATTATGGGCAAACTAGGTCCCAAGATGTTTGTCACCAGAAGAGATTTCAGGCAAACTAGATCCCCAGTACAACATATTTATCACCAGAAGGAATTCCAGGCAAGTTTGGTCCCCAGTATACCATGTCTGTCACCAGAAGGGATTCCAGGCAAACTAGGTCCCCAGTACACCATGTTTGTCACCAGAAGGGATTCCAGGCAAGCTAGGTCCCCAGTACACCATGTTTGTCACCAGAAGGGATTACGGGCAAACTAGGTCCCAAGTACAACATGTTTGTCACCAGAAGGGATTCCAGGCAAACTAGATCCCCAGTACAACATGTTTATCACCAGAAGGAATTTCAGGCAAGTTCGGTCCCCAGTATACCATGTTTGTCACCAGAAGGGATTCCAGGCAAAGTAGGTCCCCAGTACACCATGTCTGTCACCAGAAGGGATTCCAGGCAAAGTAGGTCCCCAGTACACCATGTCTGTCACAGGAAGGGATTCCAGGCAAACTAGTTCCCCAGTACACCATGCCTGTCACCAGAAGGGATTCCAGGCAAACTAGGTCCCCAGTCAACATGTTTGTCACCAGAAGGGATTATGGGCAAACTAGGTCCCCAGTACACCATGTTTGTCACCAGAAGGGATTCCAGGCAAACTAGATCCCCAGTACAACATGTTTATCACCAGAAGGAATTCCAGGCAAGTTCGGTCCCCAGTATACCATGTTTGTCACCAGAAGGGATTCCAGGCAAAGTAGGTCCCAAGTACACCATGTCTGTCACCAGAAGGGATTCCAGGCAAAGTAGGTCCCCAGTACACCATGTCTGTCACAGGAAGGGATTCCAGGCAAAGTAGGTCCCCAGTACACCATGCCTGTCACCAGAAGGGATTCCGGGCAAACTAGGTCCCCAGTCAACATGTTTGTCACCAGAAGGGATTATGGGCAAACTAGGTCCCCAGTACACCATGTTTGTCACCAGAAGGGATTACAGGCAAACTAGATCCCAAGTACAACATCTTTGTCACCAGAAAGGATTCCAGGCAAACTAAATCCCCAGTACAACATGTTTGTCACCAGAAGGAATTCCAGGCAAGCTCGGTTCCCAGTATACCATGTTTGTCACCAGAAGGGATTCCAGGCATACTAGGTCCCCAGTACAGCATGTTTGTCGCCAGAAGGGATTCCAGGCAAAGTAGGTCCCCAGTACACCATGTTTGTCACCAGGAGGAATTCCAGGCAAAGTAGGTCCCCATTACAACATGTTTGTCACCAGAAGGGATTCCGAGCAAACTAGGTCCCCAGTACAACATGTTTGTCACCAGAAGGGATTCCGGGCAAACTAGGTCCCCAGTACACCATGTTTGTCACCAGAAGGGATTCCAGGCAAACTAGGTCCCCAGTACACCATGTTTGTCACCAGAAGGGATTATGGGCAAACTAGGTCCCCAGTACACCATGTTTGTCACCAGAAGGGATTCCAGGCAAACTAGTTCCCCAGTACACCATGTTTGTCACCAGAAGGGATTCCAGGCAAACTAGGTCCCCAGTACACCATGCCTGTCACCAGAAGGGATTCCAGGCAAACTAGGTCCCCAGTACAACATGTTTGTCACCAGAAGGGATTCCAGGCAAACTAGTTCCCCAGTACACCATGTTTGTCACCAGAAGGGATTATGGGCAAACTAGGTCCCCAGTACACCATGTTTGTCACTAGAAGGGATTCCAGGCAAACTAGTTCCCCAGTACACCATGTTTGTCACCAGAAGGGATTCCGGGCAAACTAGGTCCCCAGTACACCATGTTTGTCTAGCCATTATATCTTCTTATTTGGCTGATGTTGTAAGTCAAGAGACAGGTGGAAAAACATGGAGCCAGATTTAATTTGAGGTTAATTTTCAAACAAAAGCATATGTTAAATGGATATTTTTTATCACATCATTTTTTTGTTTTCTTTTCCAGAATTAATAGTTGCCTCTTAATTACCAAACTAATATTGACCTTCCCAAACCAGCTGAATTACATCACTGTCCATATTTATATATTGTTTACACATATACCAAAATATTCCTCTTAACAAAATGGATAATATTCATGTTCACAATAATGTCAAAAAGAATAAATGTAAATAAAAACATTAACTTGAAACTTCCTTCAGGTAGGTTAAACAGTATATATCTACAATATACTTACAATTAACATGGATAATTCCAGTAATCACTTCCATTAGGTAATCCACAATACCATTTTAAGTAGAACCAACCTGTGGATAGCAGACCCTAGCATTTGATAACTTTTCTTCTTATTAATCACTGAGTAAAACGCTTCCCAGAATAGCACTGTAATATAAGCTGTTGCTGGAAAAAGAATGTGCAGGCTAAGTTTAAAGTGTTATGACTGGTGCTTGGAGAAATGTATGGTCTGTTTGAAGTAAATGGACTGACATGCATCTGTAGAACATACAGATGTACAACTTTGTATCATGGAAAACAATACTTTACTTATACGAGTAATCTAAAATGCCCATTTTTCTGGCCAGAGTTGTGTCCCTTTGGTGCAACAGAAACCTATGATCATGGGTACGAATCCCAGTTTACTCTAGGTTTGTTAGCACCATAGCCATGCTTGTGAGTTTCATCGAAGTGGTAACTGTATGTCATATGGACCCGCATCACATCCGGCTTTCTTCCTTAACTTCAAGCTGACATGTCGTGATATAACTAAATACTGTTCATAATACATGTTGTGTTAATTTGAAGCCTAAAAAGTCATATGGGATTCATGGTCTTGCCATAGTCCCTTTGTCTTGCCAGTATCTGCTAGTGATGGAGTTAAACCCCAAATTAATCCTGATTATGTCCATACTTACATGCCGTACCTCATGAGCTGGAATCTTGGAATATACATGTTCAAAGCAGTTTTGAACCTACCTCTCCAACTCTAAAGTAGTGCATTCAGAAGTAGTCTCTGTATTATTTGGATTACAAATTGTTTTTCTGAAACTCAAGGGTTGGTGGTCAAAGCTCTGAAAAGAAGAGTCAGTCAGATGAAGTTAAAAAATACATGAAATGAAAGAAAATATGTTTTTAATGTCTACTTAAAGGATTACTTTCCTTCTCATATTGACCTACTTTGAAGTGTTTTTTGTGTGGAAATTAGTGAAATTTGGGTGGGTGGACAGTAAACAAACATTTACCATACAAGGAAACGCATTGTAATTGATATGGTATTGAAGATTCATTCACAACTGGTTGACTTATATAAGTGGTATAAACATATAACCTTCAAAATCATATGCATAGAGATCAGATGAGATTATGTTTAGTTACCAAACTATGATGATATAAATGTTTAAACATGATGAACTACACAAAGGTTCACTCTGATTTCATGAAATTCAACAAACACCAGGTCTTACAGGGAGTGTTGGAGGAGATTGAAGTTTTCTGAAACAAATCAAAACAAAGTACATGTACACACAAAAATTCTTTATAAGTGGATATATTCACATGACCCGCAAATCATATAAATTCAGATGAGATATGAGATCATGTATAGTTACCAAAATGTAATGATATATACTTTCAAACATAATGATCCACGGAAAGGTTCACTGATTTCATTTTGCACAGACCTGACGTGGAGTGTCAGTGCCGTAGCCAGACATTTTTTTTATAGAAAACAGTTTTATTTGAATAAAGTTGGGGACAAGTGATACTTGTACAAATATTTGCCCCCCAGCCCCCGCCACCCTGTCCCCAAAAGTTAACTACTTCCTTGAGTGTAGGAGAGATTAAAGTTTTCTGCAAAACAACAAAACAAAATACACATGAAAAGACTTGAAACAAATACATTGTCCATCATAATTCAGTTTCAATAAACATTCAACTTTCAAAACATGATGATCAACACAAATGTTCACTGACTTCATGAAATGCACCAGCCCTGACTGAGTGTGGGAGGAGACTGAAGTTTTCTGAAACAGACTATTCATGTATCATCTTGCCTGCCACCAAAATTCCACATGCTCATCTCTGGCTGCAAGACTTCTGTCTCTTTAGTTGAACAGTAAAAATAACCCAGGTGCCAGCTCTGCTTGCCTGCTGCAGCAGCCTCTTGCCCAAGGATACATTAATGGCTGGCCACACTGACACTAACTGACCCAGGACCTGACCAGTGGCCGGTAAGAGGAGTTTTGGTCAATTCTATGTCTGAAGTTAAAATTTTGATATTTTGTGACCCCTGCTGGCAAGGTTGTGGGAGGGAGGGATAATGGATGTACACAGATAGAGGTGGCTAACGCTGGTTTGTGGGGCATGGGTGCTGGTGATTAGATCTTGACATGTTTGCAGGTCGTTCTGCTGGAGTACCTCCATGTAGCTTCACTGGTATGTTCAGGTAATCATATATTAAGTCTTTGATAGGCATGTAGAAGTTGGAAGAACATAAAGACATTTAACTTTAATGGATAGTAGCTTCTTATTTGTTTGTAACAATGTTCAAAGTCAACTCCTTGCCCCTTTATCAGCTAAATACTCAGTGAATATTCATATATACTCAGTGAATATGTAGTGAATACTCATGTCACATAGTTAAATGTTGTTTCTCATGTACAGATCTGTATATACAACCTGGGTCAGCAACTTTTTGTATATTTATTACCTTCTGCATCATGGCAAGATAGTGTGTATCAAGTTTCATTGCCAATTCCATTTTGACATTACCAAGGTACTGATAAATCCTGTGAGGTTTTATAGATGGCGCAGTGATGAATAGGGATGTATGTTATGAATAGCTTTGAGTTCCTGTGGCTGCTTGGTCAGATATCTGAATCCACGTTGTATGCATATCAGTGGAATTCTGGGTGTCCCATGCTGTGATACGTCATACAAAACTGTCTAAAACCATCATCATTTCAAGGGTTTTGTCTATAACAATGACTTGTATATTCAGCTTGCTATGCACAATATATTGTAATGCCATTTTCCAGAATCTTGATAATCTTGACAAGCAGATATGAAAATGAAGAAAATCCAGTGAATAAATTCCTAAAGGCAAAGTGAAAAGGAGTTTTCATGATGGTATATGGTCCTTAACTTGATATCTCTTCCAAGACAATAATGTAACTTTAATGGTCTAGGCAAAATATGAAGAGTCACTATGGAGTATGATTTACATTTTGCAGTAGCCTCATGTACAGGATTTCATGACCTGAATTGACTTGAGCACCATGAGACAGGGAGTTCAGCTTGTAACATCCCATGTATGCTGCTACTGACTCATGTAACAAATGTCTCATTACAAGTTCACAGAGAATTATTTTCGGTGAAATATTTGTGTGACAATAACATCTATCTGGAGACCACCATTGCACTCTTGGTATGGTAACGTGAAGTACGAACAGGCTCACTTGAGATGTGAGGTGACATTATATCAACAGCATTGGGCAATAAGATAGGTGGAGTCTTTAACAACTAATGATTAACTACACAATATGCCTGCAAAAAGTGTGCTGCGCCATACTATCTACAGTTGTCTAAAACTAAGGATATACTGTTGATGGTCCTTGGGAATTTGTGTAAATGAGGTTTCACTGTTAACATGTAGGCCATACAAATTAATTATTTGATTTTCATCTCTCCCAAATCACTTTCAAACACTGCCTCATTGTATTTAATACAAAGAACCTACTGATGAAGACAATTGCAATGTGAATTCCCTTCTCTCTTCTCTTGATAAAATGCACCTTTAAATGCAGGTATTCTCATATTTGGTTATAAATGTAATGTCTTATGTACTGTGGCCTTATATAATATGTTTATGAGTACACACAAAAAATGATAAAGAAGAGAGCAGGTAATTGAGTGTGTAGGGGTACACCTATCTTCCTAGTCTCCATGATAACAGGGAGCTGATGGTGACTGGCCTTGTGTTAATCAAGTGCAGGATTCAGCATGGAGAGACTTGATACCTGGAGCTTCTGCAGACATTCCAGTGTATTGAGTGAGAAAGGATCATTACTCTGGCAGATGTGTGGATCTTTATAATTAACACCAGGTCACCTTGTAGCTCTAGACACCAAGCCTATAGGAGGCTGCAGTCAGAGTCTATGCTACCACATTACAGATAGTACAGTTATGTAGTGATGGTTTGGGCAGATGTGTTTTTCAGCATTATGTGTCATAATTACCACTATCACATTCAACATGTTCAGTCAAAATGATACCACCTAACTTTTTAAGGGCACATTTTTTGTATATCAAGTAATTACCCTATGAAATGTTGAGTGGTATAACTGAATTACACAACAAACATACATGTCACTTTAATGATTGTAGATTATGTCCCTTTTGTGATTTAACAACTGGCTGCATTATACTGATTTTTTTCATGTAGAAGTGAGGTGAGGTGATTTAGTAGTGAGGTGGTGTGCCTTTTTCTTGAAATTACTGTTCTGTAATTCAAGCAGGTGAACAGGTGTTATAGTGGCAGGGGCGATGGAAGAAATAGCCTACAGTTTATCAGTGATAAGATAAGTTTTTTGATGATGTTATAAGTCAACAGTGTACTGAGTCTCCTGACATCATCAGATGTTTATGGAAGTTGATATTGTAATATGATTTATATCTTATGTACTTTATGTGTTGTTTCTTTGTAGAATGAAGACTAAATTGATATGAGAAACTTGAATATTCACATGTCTTGGCACAGATAATTTATATGTCAATCCATGCTTTTTTAAAGTATTTTGAAAATTGAAGAATTTGGCCACATATATGGATGAGCAATCTAAGAATGGCTGAAGAAAAATACGGGAATTATCTGTCTTCACCAACAATATGCACCTCAGAGTAGACAGACTGTAATGTAAGCAGCATGTCAGGCCAGGTGTATTATGTCAACATCTGCAAGATCTTGTTTGTCACTGCCAGTATGGGTTACTGCTACTTGGACGATCAGTGTGATCAGGTACAGAGCATGTGTGGAGGTATAGCTACAGCATCTGTAACATCATAATTCTATTTCTAGTCAAGTCTGACATCAGATAGGGAAGGTTGTATGAGTGTACTCAACATGAATATGTATTTTCAGAGCCTGTTATCGCTTGTTTGTTTGTTGTTTAATGTCTCACTCAGCAATATTCCAGCTATATGACAGCAGTCTGTAAATAATTGAGTCTGGACCAGACAGTCCATTGATTGACATCATGAGCACCAATCTACTTTTTTTGGTAAAGCCAAAAGGGAATACATGATTACTACAAACAAAATATGGAATTTGCAATATTTAATAATTTATCTCTACATCTCCTGATCTTGTCTAATGTATGTTAAATCAATGTAAATATGTAATTTTGAAGCTATTATTTTAGGGAAGCCCAACCAGAACAGATGAATGATGAAAGCACTTGTTCACAGAGGCCATCACTATCTCTTGACCTTGTGTAATGTGTGTTAAGCCCGTCAAGGTTACCCTCTTATTAACCCATCTTCACCTACACATGTACCTATGGTCTGTGTATAGCTAGGATGTTTATGTTGAGCCACCTCTAGATGTAGACAGGCTCAGGTTTCAGTAGATTACCGTAATTAATGTTATGGTTTGGTCTTGTCAGATTACAGGCAAGTCTAAACATCAGACTAACATCACTACATTAAAGGTATATTGCCATGGTTGTTTTTAAAGGGGGTATAGCCTCAGACTGCATTTTCCTATTTGTGTCAGTGGGACATGTTATCTAAGGCTGTGCAATCCCATGTGAAGAATCATATCCTTAAGTCATTCCAGGATCTGCTGAGCAAAGCTTCAAATCTCAGTGTCATCCCTATCAGCACCAAAGCCATGCTTAGTGGTTTCATCAAAGTGTTAAGCGTGTATGACCAGCATCACTTTGGAGTCCATACTTCCCTCCCACTCCAGCTGACATGCCAAGATATAAGTGGAATGCAGTTACAGTGGCTTTAAACTACACTCACTCACCCACTGCCTACCTTACCTCACTCACTCACAACTGGGGTCAAAGGTGGCCCAGTTGTCTCAGGCACCCAAATTTGCTGTCCAGAGTGCCATAAACCTATGACTGTGGGTTCAAATCCCAGATTGACCCTGGTATTGTTCTAGGTTTACCTGCATCATACTAGGGTTTGTGGGTTTCACCTAAGCGTTAAATGTCTCAGACCCGCATCACTTCAGGCTGTCCTCCAACGTAAAGCTGACATGCCACGATGTCACTGAAAGGACTGTTGAAAACAGCATCAAACCAAACTCACTCACTCACCACTGTGCAAGAAATAGTTAAGGATGTCTACTGGTATGTGTTTGTGTCCACTGCACAAGTAAGCTGTGGTATATTGGGAGTCCTTTACAGCATATCTTAAGTCAATCTGTCGACAAAATGACTGAAAGTCAAATTGTCAAAAAATTTGGTGTTATTTATGAAACAAAGTGTGAATTAATTCCCAATTTATGACAGGGTGCATATTGTTTATGGCAAAAGGAATAAGAGTAGGGCTGTAACATTCTTGAGCTATGTTGTCACTGCATAGTAACCTTGTTTCATGACATTGTTAATGGAATGTTTATGTACATTAGAAATTGAGGGATATGTGTAGACAGGAATCTTTTTGTTCATTTGCTAAAAAAACCCACACATGTAGAAATTATTATGTTTTCTTATAGATTAATGTTTGTCCAAGGTTAAACTACTTTTGAAATTACACTTATATGCAAAACTGTAAATTGTTGAGTGATTTCTCTATGTTAGTCTACAATAAAGTATAAATTTGGTGTAGTAGGTAGTAGGTGCACCTAGCTAGATAGAATGCACACTTACGCCATTCATTTTTCATATGGAAACTTAGATTAAGTAACCTGGATTTTAAAAATACCTTTCTCAGAAAACGTTAAATGCTCTGACTACAGATCATTGGGCATCAATAAATGCAAAGACTTGTTACAATGAGTTTTAGTAAGACAAGGTCACCCTGAACTGAGAATCTATGTGAGGTATTCAAAGATGACATATGTATTAGATGCTTCCAGCAGGTTGATGTCTCCTAGTGTCAGTGCAGTGTTAAGGGTGAGATATGTGTGTTATCACATTTTCCATCAGAGCTTTTCCACCAGCATACCAATGCAATCATAAGAAAATGGTAGTTCTACCTTGACATGTTCAGAGTGACACATGTATTAGAGGCAGATCCAGGATTTTTTTTAAATAAGGGAGTTCAAATTTCAAATTCTTAACAGACTGTTTGCATGTGTGTATTCGGGGTTGGGTCAAATTTTGAATGCATTTGTGTATCTTAATACAAAGAGGAGTTTTCCCCCCATGCCACTGGGGTTCCCTATTTTGACTTGTATCCTTTATTTCTGTGTTTTTTCTTGACTTGCCTTTGCATGTGTTTGTGACAGGTGCCACAGGTAGGGCAGGATGCCTTCACCTTTTTGTGAACACCTAGTATTATCACTATTTCATAGTGATTCATAAACACATGCCCTTGACATCGTCAGAATTTGATTAATGGACTCTGTCAGTGTAGATTTCTTATGATTATGGAATTTTATTTTGTCGCTTTTATTCATATAGGATGTGAGGGGGCAGTGTTTCAAACTCCATGAAACCTTTGGATTCATCACTGTTTGTGTATAATTACTGTATGATAATCAGAAGCCATTGGAAACAGTGTTTTACAAGCTTGTATTTCAAGCAAGAAATCCTGTGTAGACTTTAAATTTCCTTGATTTCATTACAAGGTGACATTCAACTGGTGGATGTGCACCATATGATTCAAGTCTGCTTCAGAAGATTTGGTCTCATGATAGATACCATCTTAACTTGCCAAGGTGTTTGACTACATGGTTTGAATTCCCTGGCAAACTGTCAGACATTTCTTTAAGGTTTGGCACAGAGTTCACCTTGATGATATATAGGAATCTGTGACAATGGTCCAACAAATCTGAGCCAAAACCTGAAAGAAATTTAATCCTGAATAGAAAACATAACAAGAAAATGAAAAATGTTTTAAACCATGTGAATCTGGTAATATGCTGAACATTATGAAATAGAGCGCTTAGATAATGTACTATCTGCATGTTGGCCCCGTCAAGTAGAAACACTGAACGAAATACTTTGATTTGGTTGATTTTTGTCATGGCAGCATAACATGTTGTCATTCATTGTTTATGAAACTTCATTGTCTTTCATGTCTGTCGAACAGCTATTCTGATACATGCAAAGAGGCTGGAAAGAACATTACTTTTATATTTACAATGTAATTTCAATATTATATGTTTGGGGTTTTGTAGTGGCCCTGAAGTATCTCTTGCTTTTGAATATTTGCAACCCTGAAAACCCATGATTGTCTTATCTCCAAATAAATAATATTATTTGGTACATGAGTGAGTTAGGTTTTCATATTTATCTGATTGTGATACCAAGTCTACTGGATTGGGTTATGGCAGCGATAACACTCACCATTATGATAACATACCCTATAATACATTGAGGGCACTCTACTGGCAGTCATGTGTTGTAATGTAGCCCACAGTGATGGATGACTGTGTCATGAGTACTTTTCCTGTATGGCTGGCATCACATCAAGTCCATCACCAGAGTCTCATTACCAAACGGATCATAACATATGCTCTGCAAATCAGACATGTGTTACAGTAGGCTGGTTTTGCAAATAGAAAACATTGGAAGAACTGGAAGCCCCGAGTGGGAATCTAGGTGGGTGTAGTCAAGTTTTTAAATTCCTGTTTAGCTGCTGGAGAGCAGGATGGTTGTTATCAAAAGCAGTTCCAGCTTCACCTTACCAGTTGGACTATAAGCAGTTTCACAGAAGCAGCGCTCAGTGGAACAGTCAGTTTGTCTTCTAGTCAGTGGTTTTGGAGATCTCAGTTACTGCAAATTCTAGAAATAAAATCTGTTTAACTGAGAGTGGTTAGAAGATGGTTGTTTTAGGTTGTTGTTAGCCTTGGCTTTGGTCCTCTTAGGGTTAAGGGTTAAGTTGTTCTTCCAATTTTTGGGGGGGCTGATAAGGTTTGGCAAGTTCCCAAGAAACTTGTGCAGGGATAAAATTGGAATTACCAGATATATGAAAACACTGCATCAGATTCCTGAGACGTTACATCATAATTTGCGTGGAACTATTGCTTCAATCCTTTTACCTCACTCTACACGGTGAAGGGCATGTTTTATTTTGTTAAGCTGCCGTATGAATAAGTATAAGGTAAGACATGTTATGCAGTATTATCTGTGTATTGATATATTTCTTTGTTTTCAGATGGTGCACTTAGTGTCCACCCGTATACTTTACTGTTAGGCTTGGTTTTTACAGATATAACACGTGCTGGTTGCACTCCCAAAAACATGTCTGTCACAGAAAATTGCTTCCGATTTGGCAAGTATCTAAGGGATAGAATTTGTCTGTATGGCACTCTTGGTATTTCAAAACACCTTGAGGATGAACATAGCTATCAGGTGTGGAAGTAGAGACTAAACCACTAAAATATGTTTGCAAACTGAATTATAAGAAACAAATATAAAAGATTTTTAGTAGGAATGACTTCAAAAGACATTAATATAATCGATTATCACTTTCTGCCAAACATTTTGTGAACTGCAATTAATGCTGAAACCTTAAAAGAAATGGAAAGAACAATGAAAATGTTTCAAACCATTTTTAGATTACCTGAATGGTTGACTCAGATCAGTTGGTTACAGCATTGCCTTGTCCTTATCAAAACTTTGATTCCCAATATAGGCAAAATGTGAAGTCTGTTCTAGGTGTCAGTGGCTGTGATAGGCTTGAGTATTAAAAATATCACATTAAAACATACTCACGTACTAAACAACTAGTATTAAAAAAAGTCATAATTTTAAAAAAAGTAGTATGTAAACAACCTTGGTTGTTTCAAGATGTGTGGCTGCCATGAGATTCCCTAGGCAGTGGTGAATGTGTGAAAAGGTGAAGATGCCATACAGTTTCAAGATAACAGTTTCAAGTTGTGAGATGTGTTGTACTGTCTTATGCTTGACAGTAACAGTGTTTGTGCTCTCATTACAGAGGGGTCAACAGCGAAGCTTGATTGTGTTGTTGGTGGAAACCCACTACCGACACTCACTTGGCTGACCAACAACGTAGAAGTTGAGGAGACTGCCACCCGCAAGTGTGTTGTCGAGGGAGACAACTGCGCCCTCGTATTTCGGGAGGTGAAGAAGACAGAGGGTGGACAGTACACAGCCAAAGCAACCAATGTTAATGGTGCTATAGTCAGCACAACAGAACTTGTTGTATTAGAAGGTAGGCTTGTCATTATGTACACTCTTGGAATTTTCTTGTATTCCAAACTTGTTAAAAATAATCTTAAGATTTTCCTACCTCAATTTTACTAGCTATCTCCTCCCAATGCAGATGTGATTTTTAGCTTGATCGAAACATGATTCGTTTGTGTGTTCAATTGCTAATGAAGATCGCATGGGTTTCACTTGCATATTCATATTTATTTGTTAATATGACCATCTAAGAACTGTGATGTTGTAGAAATCCAGGATCACGAGGCTGTATCGGAACCACCGTCTAAGACAGTATCACCAGAGCCACAAGAGAACGGTCAGCAGGAGGCAGAAGCTGTCAAAGAACAAGAATCATCACAAAAACCAGTAAAGGAGCCTACACCAGAAGCGGTTAAAGAGTCTGAGCCAGTTAAAGAGCCTGAGCCAGTAAAGGAGCCTACACCAGAACCAGTTAAGGAACCTGAGCCAGTAAAGGAGCCTACACCAGAACCAGTTAAGGAACCTGAGCCAGTAAAGGAGCCTACACCAGAACCAGTTAAGGAACCTGAGCCAGTAAAGGAGCCTACACCAGAACCAGTTAAGGAACCTGAGCCAGTAAAGGAGCCTACACCAGAACCAGTAAAGAAACCTGAGCCAGTAAAGGAGCCTACACAAGAACCAGTAAAGGAACCTGAGCCAGAACCAGTAGAGGAACCTGAACCAGTTAAAGAACCTGAGCCAGTAAAGGAACCTACACAAGAACCAGTAAAGGAACTTGAGCCAGTAAAAGAACCTGAGCCAGTAAAGGAGCCTACACCAGAACCAGTAAAGGAACTTGAGCCAATAAAAGAACCTGAGCCAGTAAAGGAGCCTACACCAGAACCAGTAAAGAAACCTGAGCCAGTAAAAGAACCTGAACCAGTAAAGAAGCCTACACCTGAACCAGTAAAGAAACCTGAGCCAGTAAAGGAACCTACACCAGAACCAGTAAAGGAACCTGAGCCAGTAAAGGAACCTACACCAGAACCAGTAAAGGAACCTGAGCCAGTAAAGGAGCCTACACCAGAACCAGTAAAGGAACCTACACCAGAACCAGTAAAGGAACCTGAGCCAGTAAAGGAACCTGAACCAGTTAAAGAGCCTACTCCAGAACCTGTAAAGGAACCTGAGCCAGTAAAGGAACCTATACCAGAACCAGCAAAGGAGCCTACTCCAGAACCAGTAAAAAAACCTGAGCCAGTAAAGGAACCTGAGCCAGTAGAGGAGCCTACATCAGAACCGGAAAAGGAACTTGAGACAGTTAAACAGCCTGTGTCAGTAAAGGAGCCTACAGCAGAGCCTGTCCAAAAAACTGAAGAGCCTTTGACAGAACCTGAATCAGTAGCAGAACCAAGCAAGGCAGCAGAGCCATCAGAGCCTGTATCAGCCGTCGAAGACCAGAAGGAACAATCTGTTGCTAAAGGCAGTGCTCCAGTTATTAAAGAAGATATGAAAGACATGAGAATAGAAGCTGGGCATCTTGCCCGTTTTGACTGCCGTGTGTGTGCTTACCCTGATCCAGAAATTGTATGGTATGTTCTTTTAGTAATCTATAATAGTTGGAGAATGGCAAGAGTTGAATACAATAAAATAAATTTTACAATTCATATAACAAATATTCCACTGGTGGGGCAACCTCTTGGGTTTAGAAAAGATGTTTTGCTATGGCTGATTTCATTATACATGTATATTTCTAGTTGGCTGATACATGTATATCACTACTTAAGACTGACTGAGTATGGTTTTACGCCGCTTTTAGCAATATCCCAGCAACATCACGGCGGGGACACCAGAAATGGGCTTCACACATTGTACCCATGTCGGGAATCGAACCCGGGTCTTCGGTGTGATGAGCGAACGCTTTAACCACTAGGCTACCCGACCGCCCCCACTACTTAAGATGACAAATGTTGAAAAGCTACTTGTCACATAATATTAGAAAAATTATCCAGTCACTATTTGCACATATCCTTGATCTTGCTAAGAGAAGTATATTCAGTTGTTTTATAACCTTCTGATTTCTCTCCTCCAGGAAGAAGGATGGGAAGGTTGTAAGGGAGAATGAGAAGTTTAAGCTGATCAACGCCAACGATGACATCTTCTCTCTCCTAATAAAGAATGTCAAGGTGGCAGATAGTGGCAGATACCAGTGTGTGGCCAAGAACGAGTATGGCGAGGCCACCACAGAGGCCTTGCTCAATGTCATTGGTAAGTATTGGATGGTACCACGGAGGTCTTGCTCAATGTCATTGGTAAGTATTGGAGGATACCACGGAGGTCTTGCTCAATGTCATTGGTAAGTATGGGATGGTAGCACAGAGGCCTTACTCAATGTCATTGGCAAGTATGGGATGGTACTATGAAGGCCTTGCCCAATGTCATTGGTAAGTATGGGATGTTTACAGGGAGGCCTTGCGCAATGTCATTTGTAAGTATGGGATGTTTACAGGGAGGTCTTGCTCAATGTCATTGGTAATTATGGGATGGTACCACAGAGGCCTTGCTCAATGTCATTGGTTAGTATGGGATGTTTACAGGGAGGCCTTGCTCAATGTCATTTGTAAGTATGGGATGGTACCACGGAGGCCTTGCCCAATGTCATTGGTAAGTATGGGATGGTACCACGGAGGTCTTGCTCAATGTCATTGGTAAGTATGGGATGGTACCAGGGAGGTCTTGCTTAATGTCATTGGTAAGTATGGGATGGTACCATGGGGGTCTTGCTCAATGTCATTGGCAAGTATGGGATGTTTACATGGAGGCCTTGATCAATGTCATTTTTTAGGATGGGATGGTACCACGGAGGCCTTGCTCAATGTCATTGGTTAGTATGGGATGTTTACAGGGAGGCCTTGCTCAATGTCATTTGTAAGTATGGGATGTTTACAGGGAGGCCTTGCTCAATGGCATTGATTAGTATGGGATGGTACCATGGAGGTCTTGCTCAATGTCATTTGTAATTATGGGAGGGTACCATGGAGACATATCTAAATTTAAACAAAGCTTTATGATATTTTTCTCGCTTATGCAAAATGTAGGGTAGACCCATCCATAAGAGAAGATTGTGTCTGAGAATAAGGACTTGTTTATAGCAGTATGAATTATTGGTGCACTCTGAGAGAATATGTCAATATCCAAAACATGTTGACACTTGCATAGATATGTGTTTCCAAAATAATCACAGAAAATGATGTTGTCATTTGTTCTGATTTTGCAGCTCTTAAGGCAGAGATTGAAGAGGAAATGATGGCCCCACGTTTCACCACCAAGTTCTATGACCTTGACTGTCTGGAGGGTGTGCCTATCGACTTCACCTGCATGTATCAAGGCAAGCCTGAACCTGATGTCGCCTGGTTGATTGATGGCAAAGTGGTCACAACAGATCTCAACTTTGATGCCACAATGACCAATGATGGCAGACAGGCAGCTCTTGCTTTCCGATTGGCCCAGACCTACCATTCAGGGGAGATAACTTGCAGGCTCAGGAACGTAGCTGGAGAGGCAAAGTGTCGTGCATGGTTAAATGTCAGAGAAGATCCGAAGAAACGTGGAACAAAACCCGAGTTTGTGGAGAGACCGAGAGATGCAGACATCAGAGAAACAGAAGAAGCAACATTCGAGGCAATCGTCATGGGTGACCCTGCTCCGGAGGTCACTTGGTACTTCAAGGGCAGAGAACTCTTTGTAAGTCAAATTTAATAAATTGACTGCATTTTAAAAAACCCTAATCTTTAGGTGTAATTAGGATATATAGTTAAGAAATTGGTAATAGTTATATGTTTTCTCTATGCACATGTCCTACAAGCTATACAATCAGTGCACCTTGTGAAAATATAGACTGATTCTGTGTTCAGGAGTCAAAACGCCGTGATATCATCCAGTCGGGTGATACGTACACGCTGGTGCTGAAGGATGTGATTCCAGCCAATGAGGGTGAGTACACCTGCCGGGCCAAGAATGCTGCTGGAGAAGTCTCTTGTCAGGCCTGGTTGACAGTTTTGGCACCCAAGAGGAGAGAAGCATCACCACCGATATTCAAGGAGTAAGTCATGGCCCTTTCCTGTGGTCCAAAATAATATTTTGAAAATTCCATTATTTTAATATGAAAATAAAGTTTGTCATTGATTAAGTACATACATTAATATCTATGAATTATGTTTATGCTGTCAGAGAAAATCTGACACTGTTGTTCACTGAGGTCATTTCTTTATTTTGGGGTCAGTGATAATGACCTGAATGTAGCAACAGTTTTGTGTGTGTGTTTTTAAATCTGTATTTCTGCATCCTGATTTCATCTGATGAACTTGAATATCATATCCTGCCTCTAATCTTCACTTATTTGAACAGAGTACCTGAAAAGAAGGCCAAACCCTATGGCTTCCCTCCATCTTTCACCAAGAGAATCATGGACACTATTGCACCTCCTGGTGGCTCAGCAAGATTTGAGTGCCGCACCATCGGTGTGCCAGAGCCAGAGGTTGAATGGTTTGTATGTGTTATCAACTTAACATAAGGTAAACACTGTCTCAACAAAACATGACAGAAGTGTTGCTTGTCACTCATTCATGGCTTAGGTACAATGGGCTACCATGATTTTGCTAGAATACTGCTAACAGCAGTTTGAAACTGCACTTCACCTTCACTCAACGGAAATATTTTTAGACTTTTTTGTCTGATTTAGTCACTTTCTTTTACCATTTGTAATATGGTACATTTACAAATATCCAATACACCATTTATGCAGTCTCCTAATTGTTTCTGATTTTGAACCCAGGAAAAAGGATGGGCTTCCTATCAAAGATGGTGGCAAGTATTCAATTGGGAAGGAAGGCAACACCTACTATCTGACACTGGATGATGTGGACAAGGATGACATGGGAGAATTCACCTGCACCATCACAAACGAGGCAGGCAAAGCAACCAGTATGGGAAGGCTTAAGGTTAAAGGTAAAACAATTGTCAAATTATTCCTCATGATAAATGCAGGGGCACGGGTAGCCCAGTCATCTAAGGCGCAGCGATTTGCTGTGCAGAGTTGCGTCCCTTGGGCACGCCAAAAACCTATGATTGTGGGTTCGAATACGAATTCGCCATGATTATGTTTCTAGGTTTATCAGCACCATACCTGTGCTCTTGGGTTTCGCCGAAGTGGTAAATGTCTGAGCCCTGCATCACTTCGGGCTTTCCTCCCACATTAAGCTTACACACCATGATATAACTGGAATAATGTTAAAAGCGGCGCTAAATCCAGCCCACTCACTCACTCGCTCACTCACTCACTCACTCACTCACTCATGATAAATGCATATCTGTATTGTACCGTTTCCATGCACCTGGTACTGCACAATTTTTGCACTAGGTACTTGAACTGAGTGTACCAAAATAAGATTCTCAGCTGACTGGAGAGTATACAACTATAGCTGCATAAATGGCACTAGAAGGTTTGTATACACATAACCAGCTCTTCCAACTGGGTATCCATTTGCTGCTGTGTGAACAGAGGCCAGCTTTGAATAAAGTCACTCAGCACACACCACATTGTTAAACATATGTGTTTCATACAGAGTGCAACCTTGTTAGACAGGATGATCTTGTTAGAGACATATTTATACATGCAAAAGAACATTATTCTGCAACAATGATTTGTTAAACCAGGAATTGGCTAATCTGGATGAGTATCCTTGGCACAGTACCATCCAGCATGCGCAGGTTTCACAGTATATTCGAGAACATTTTTTCAAAATATTTTTTTTTTGAAAGAACCTTGCCTCTTCTGCTGTTTTCAAGATGTGGAATGAAGGAAACTAGACTTGGTTTAGTATGATCTGTACTTGCCTAGGCTTTATATACATACTGGAACTAATTTTGTTTTGTTTTATTATATGCAATTTCCTATTTTGACTTGTAACATATGTTCCTATGATTTTTATTTTGAACAATTGACTTGTGATGGGTACCACTGGTGGGGCAGGATACCTATTTGCGAATCCTGGTATTCTCACTATTTAATTGTAATTCATGAACACATGCTTATGACATAGTCAGAATTGTACAATGGACTCTGCCTTTAGCAGAGATTTCCTATGATTATGAAAAGGGTGTCATCACTTTTATTTGTATTTTTCAGAGGAGAAGGCGTACTCCCCTGAGAGAGTGATCATGCCTGACTACACACCTTCCTATGCTATCAAGGCAATGGCAGAAGGTCAGTTCATGACTCCTCCGCACAGTTTCTACCTCTACCCTTCCCTTTCCCTGGGAAATCTGAGGGTTACTGCAGTTGTAACGCCCATATACCCTACCATACACCATTGACTATCATCTCTATGGGACAATGCCTTGGTCACTCAGTAACGCATATCTGTTCAGATTTAAATACTAAAATATAGATTGTATTTCACACACTGATATTAGAATACTAGTTAGCACTGTTTTTCAAAAACTGCACAGAATTTTTTTAAAAGTAAATGTTGAAATTAAAAAGCCATATTTTCAGCAATTGTTTTCTTTAAAGGTAAAAATTTCATCAGTTCTTGGATTGACCTGACTGTACATATTATCACCAAATTAAAAACTGTATTTGACTAAGCATTGCCTCAGTAAGCTCTACCCATTACACCTCAGAATGATCTTTCATCTGACCAATCAGAGCGTCGCTTACCAGATAGGGAAAGTGACAGTCAGAATGTGTCTTCTAATCATGCAACCTCGAAAAAGTTATCACAGGACATTCCAAATGACAGTTATGCCCTAAATGACTGATCAAAATCATTTTCTATCTCTCACTTCAATGGGATAAACAATAGAAACGGAAGACACTTTCCATAGCCCGTGGGAGGTACTGCCATACATTCTCAGACCTCTGAGACATTTTTCAAATTTTGTCAAAATATTTTTTAAAGTGTAGTCCAGGATGGAAGTTGCCAGTAAAGTGACCAGTGCTGTACAGCTTGAGAAAGCTGCTTTCTGATTGGCCAATGTTGCCTTCTTGTTAGTCATTTCATTGGTAACTGTAATGTACTTGTTCGATTTGTCAGTGTTTCACTGGGGCCTGAACTGTGATACGCCTTTCCAAAGTGGCCTCCGCAATGGGGATTCTGACAAAGAATATGTCCCCTGTATCCTGTGATTGTTGCAAGAAATGACTAAAATGAGTATCTGGTGGTAACAATGTGTGACCTGGCTGATTGCGTCATTGTATCCATGTGACATTCATCAGTGCTCTTTGTATCAGCCCCTGGTTTACCTGGCATAGACTCAATTGTTGCTGACCATGGGATAAAACAATATTCAGTCACTCATTAAACATGCCATTTGTATATCACATGAAACTGACATTTTTGAAATCCTTGCAAGTGTCCCCTTAGCTTTATAACTGATTTGTCCAGGTTCTTATTGTGTTGTAAACAGTATTGAAGATAACTCCAAAGTATCTCGTCTGTTAATGCCACTGTCATATTTAACATGCTTGATTTTTTTTTCTTCCAGACAATGTTCCCTCGCTACCATTTGACAAACCAGTTCTCCTGGACATCAAACCAGATGGGGTCAAGTTGGGCTGGCTCCCAGCACACACCAGTGATCTCCCCACCTCCTCAGGCCCAATCACCTACATCCTTGAGGCCCGAGAGCTGCCCAGTATGAGATGGTCCCGTATCGCATCTGACCTCCACGGAACTCAGTACTATGCTAAAGACCTCTCTCCCAACAAGGAATACAACTTCAGAGTTCGTGCAGAGAACAAGTTTGGATCCAGTGAGCCCACACTCCCTGCTGTGCTGGATAAACGAGAAGGTAGGTATCAAAGTTTGCATGAGCAGGTGTCAGTACTTTGAAAATAACTTCTGAGCAATTAGGAATACAGATTACCTCTCTCTCGTGAATGACAGTTAGCTCCTAATTTGTATCCCCAGCAGCATATTGTACATGTAACAGGTGACATAATGGATGGGCGGTAACACTCGGTAAATCGGCTGAGAGCCACGAAGATGTGGATTGTTGCTACTAATATCTATCACTGGATTGTCTGGTCCAGACTCGGTTATTTCCAGGGTGACATCATGTAGCTGGAATATTGCTGAGTGTTGCATAAGACAACAAACAAACAGATTTTATTTGAACAAACTAATTTGGAGGGTATGTTGTATGTTATGTGTGGAGTTGATGGAAATCTTGTATGCTGGAATTCAATCCTGTTATTTAATCCTTTCTTTAAAAAAACCTGATACCTACCTGAGCTCTAAATCTAGTGTCCATATCAGTGTTGTCAAAACATTGAGATGTGAC
Source organism: Haliotis cracherodii (assembly GCF_022045235.1). Classification (NCBI taxonomy): domain Eukaryota; kingdom Metazoa; phylum Mollusca; class Gastropoda; order Lepetellida; family Haliotidae; genus Haliotis; species Haliotis cracherodii. The sequence goes on from NW_027266285.1 coordinate 153,650, forward strand.
ATCAGCCCAATATTTTCTTGTGTGTGAAATTGAACCAATCACAAGCTATAAAGTTTTTAATGAATGCGTTCTTCCATTTCTGATACACTTGTGTATTTATCTGTTGATGAGAGAAATGAATATCAATTGACATTCAAATTATAAATTCTTTTGGTCCAATCCGGTAAATTTTCAAAATTACAAATGCAAATTTAGTCCTTCAATTTTTTCTTTTATATGTCCGGTACAATTTGGATCATTATCTGAACAATGTTCCTTTTTCCAGTACCAACGAAAACTCCGAAAGAATTTGATGATTATATTGGTAAGTAACAGCCAATCCTGAAAGAAAGGACCATAGTCTGATCAATCATGCCCTGTTTTGTGATGACCCAAAGACATTCATACATGTACGTCTTTGGATTACCTTACAGTTCCTTAACTTGTATGATGACCATACGAGAGCAATTTCCATTTTTCCTCTTGTCACCTTTTCTTGGAAGTAAAGCATTAACTTGTTTCCAGATAGGAAATGACAACAATCAGTGATCAGTCATGGAATTTAGGATTTGAAAACTCTCTTTGTCATTTCTGTGAAATTTTAAATGTTGCCTAGTCGTTCAGCTGAAATATAGTAATGACCCCTGTTGAATATATGAATGTAATTATTTATATGTATATATATTGATTGAATAAATTGGTCATGTGCACAGCAAGAATGACTTTTTTCATATCTGAATGCTGGAAATGACATAAAATGACATTTAAAACATTTCAGGTGCTCCCAAACTTCCCTCTGCTAAACCCTACATCACAGACATTGGCGCTGAGACTGTCAGGTTGGCATGGGAACCAGCTCGGTTGCCTGTTGACCGATTTGAAGCACCTCCAATTTCGTATCGTTTGGAAGCTCAGGAGTTGCCCCGAGAGGACTGGGTGCCACTAGTGAACCGTATCCATGACCCAAGTGCGTATCTGTCTGATCTGGCTGGAGACAGAGATTACAACATCCGTGTCCGAGCAGAGAATAAATATGGCATCAGTGAGCCTTCGGAGCCATTATGGCTGCCAAGAGCCAAAGGTAAGTCACGTAAGGCAATGATAAAATATGGGTCTCTGGTCCTTATTGAAGCGCAAGAAAATAATTAAAGTGTAAACCCACGGGGCAACACCAGTATTACAAAAGTCTTTGTTAAATTATCGTAAGTTTTTTTTAGTCTGATGCATTTGTGATGATATTTAGCTAATTTGACAAAGGGCGACACATTTCTGGAATTAATATTTTCTAATCTTCTTTCATTATAAACTGATACCAGCCTATATGGGTCTATCATTCACTGATTTAATATAGTCCAAGTAACAGCTTATAAATAACAACATGAATTAAATGAGCATGTTGATTGACATAAAGAGATGATCAGGGTAAAGTCCATATCTAATCTTACTGTATTGACAGTGTTACTAAAATTATTATTATGTTGGTTCTTCCAGCTTTCCCTGGAGTACCAATCAGCCGTCCCCAGATCGTTGAGTTGGAGCCGGAGTCTGTGAGGCTGAACTGGCGCCGTGTTGACATCCCTACATTTGAGAGCCATGATGAACCTCTGCGGTACATGATCGAGAGGAATGAGCCGCCCAGCAACATCTGGAGCCGAGTAGCCGGTAACATCCCAGACACCACATACATCGTCCGTGGATTGGCTCCGGGACAGGATTACCGATTCCGTGTGAGATCTGAGTCTCCGGATGGAATCCTGGGAGAACCCAGTCCAGCTACGTCACTGTACAGAACTCTAGGTAAGAGTAGACATGAAGTGGTCCAGATAATGTATTCTCACTCACCCACTCTTCTGAAACAACCGGCCCAATGTTAAAGGTATAAATATAGTATAATTTCATTGGTAAGCTATGAATGGAAAAAGGTAATAATCTCTTTCACAAAAATATTAATGGAAAAAGAATGTCACTGTCATTTATAAGAATCAGCTTTGAACTTAGTATTGATACATGAGATATATACTTTATATACTGAAAATATCTTTTTCAAAGCGCTATCCAGAGTTCCTGTTGATGCTTTGGAGATCGATGATTATGAGCCTGACTATGAGTCTGTCCGGTTGTCATGGCGACGAGTGGAGGTACCCCCCTATGAAACAGATGAAGACCATCTGACCTACATGATTGAAGGCTCTGAACCTGGAGTGGATGACTGGAGACCTCTAGCCACTGGTATCCCAGGCACGACCTACAGATTACCAGACATTGAGCCCACACAGGACTACAGGTTCCGGGTCCGAGGACTTACCCCGTATGGAATCAGCCCTCCTTCATACCCAGCCAGCATGTCCAGGACTATAGGTAAGGCCGATGTGTGTGTCCTGAACTGCCATAATTCCACGTACTGATACAACTCTTGCTCAGAAGCTGTTTGATCAAGGTTACAGCATTCAAGGTCTCTAAAAGCTTTATAGAATACATTAGAGGACATTTCCAGATTTGATGCATCAGTGCAATTCCCTATTTTGACTTGTACCATGTGTTCCGATATGTTTTCCGGTAAACAATTGACTTGCCTTTGAATGTATTTGTGATGGGTGCCACCGGTGAGGCAGGGTATGCTTACATTTTTGCAAACACCTGGTATCATCACAGTTGATAGTGTTTCATAAACACATGCTCATGATATAGTTGGAATCATGCAATTGAGATTTCTGATGAATATGGAAAGGGTTTTGTTGATTTAATTTTCTTCACAACACTTGGAACAGATCATGATCATTCATAGTTTACTTGACTTGCTTGTATTAAAAGACCCAATGTCTATAAGATGTCCTAGTTCCCCAGGATGATATTCTTCTAATTTGGTTTTGGTTTCAATTGCTTCAGCCATTTTTTGAAGAAACATAACTCAATCAAATGAGGCTCATGTTGGCTGTTATGTTAGCAACCCAACATAGGTGTACAGGAAATATGTCCCTTAATCTATTGTTCCATGATTTCTTTGAATTCATTACAGCTCCAATGAGACCAATCACAGAAGGTGTCAAGCTGTCTGAAATTAAACCTGACAGTGTCAGGTTGTCATGGCGACCACTCAGTCTTCCTGACCAAGATATGGAACCAGTCAGATACCAGATTGAGACACAGGAAGTTCCAAGCCTGGACTGGAGACCAATCGCACGTGACGTGAAAGACAATACCTACCTTGTGACAGGCCTCACTCCAGGACGAGATTACGCCTTCCGAATCAAGCCAATGGGTATTCTTGCTGATCTCGAACCCTATCCTGCCGTTACTCTCACATCTTTCCCAGGTAAACTATCTGAACATACACATACTTTATGATTGACTTATTAACTTCTTTACAATATACGCTTTGATAGTTTCTGTGATTTCTCTTTTGACATGCAGGCAAGATTATTCCAGTCATATTAAAGATGTGTATAAATATTCCAATCTGGGACAAGGCAAACCAGTTGTTGATTGCATGTGCAATATACCTTGCACACACAGCACAATGACTCACAACAACATGGCTGGGCGGTAGAGCTCTGTGACGGGACTGTATGGGTGGTAGAGCTCTGTGACGGGGCTGTATGGCTGTATGGGTGGTAGAGCTCTGTGACGGGGCTGTATGGCTGGTAGCGCTCTGTGACTGGGCTGTATGGGTGGTAGAGCTCTGTGACGGGGCTGTATTGGTGGTAGAGCTCTGTGACAGGGCTGTATGGGTGGTAGAGCTCTGTGACGGGACTGTATGGGTGGTAGAGCTCTGTGACGGGGCTGTATTGGTGGTAGAGCTCTGTGACGGGGCTGTATGGGTGGTAGAGCTCTGTGACAGGGCTGTATGGGTGGTAGAGCTCTGTGACTGGGCTGTATGGGTGGTAGAGCTCTGTGATGGTGTAGTATGGGTGGTAGAGCTCTGTGACTGGGCTGTATGGCTGGTAGAGCTCTGTGACTGGGCTGTATGGGTGGTAGAGCTCTGTGACGGGGCTTTATGGGTGGTAGAGCTCTGTGACTGTTGCAGAGTGAAGTATTGATATAGACTTGATTATTCAAAGGACCCAACTGTTTTCTTTTTAGTGAGGCCACGACTGCCTATAAGACAACCAATCATGTCTGAGATGGGTCCAGATTCCATCAGGTTGTCATGGCGACCTGCTGAATTGCCGATGTACACCCGCAAACCTATCCCAATTACGTACACAGTTGAGATACAGGAGCCCCCAAGCTCCACCTGGCTGACGTTGGCTCGACGTATCCCTGACACCATGTACGTGGTGAACGCACTCCGCCCTGACAAGGACTACATCTTCCGCATCCGCCCGGACACTGAGTATGGTCCCGGAGAGTCCAGCATTCCACTCCGGTTGAACAGAAGACCAGGTCAGTTAGGCTATAAAATGAAATTTTTCTCATCAGAAAATTATTTTCAAAATGACAGAAATCAAATTCAAACTAGACAGCATCCAAGGTGGCAAAGTTTAGGCAAGGAAAGATAATTCCCGTTGATATCATGAATTTTTTCAGAAGGCATGTTTCAAGTGACTGATGCAACATTGAGAAAGTTATAATGTGGAGACATTCTTCTTTCAGTTCTGGCACTGCCACAGAGGGAACCAATCATCTCCAACATTTGCGCTGACTCTGCGTTGTTGTCATGGCGACCACTGACACTTCCTACTGGAACCAAGTTGTCGACTCCAGTTACGTATCGTATTGAGTCTAAGGAGCCTTCAGGTGGAGTATGGACACCTATCGCCACCAACATCCCTGGAAACAGTTACACTGCCCGATTCCTCAATCCAGATCGCGACTACATGTTCCGAGTATGTGCTGAGGGAGATGGCATCGATAGTGAGCCAACACCTGGAGCCTACCTGCCACACAGAGCAAGTAAGTCCAAAGCATCATCATTTTTTGTCAAAATATATGATGTTGATAGGAATTAGAATTTTGAGTTATAAGTTTCTGAAGTTTCTGAACAGGTTGCTGAAGTTGTCTACTAGGGAGTAGTTCGGGGTAAAGAAATTTGGGTGGCCATGAAATTACTGAATGATTTATCTGATTGAACCACAAACATCAGCTCTTCTACAGAGCGATCGTGGCACTAAGACCATACCATACTTTGGCATAGTAGTTGTAGCACTGAGATTGCTTTGTAGACATGTCTTGTTTACGAGACCGAAGAGGTTAACATCATGAACGAGCTGAATATTTGACTAAAAGAAATTATGCGAGAGGCAAGGTGATTTTACCTGCAAAACATTCACCTGTTCGTGTTACCCTTTACTTTAATGTTAATATGAGCAAATACAGTTTGATGATTTAGAATTTCCTGGGTTACTGCTTGAATGTATACAGACTTACCATGGTATTAAACAGGCAGCAATGACCTTCCTGGGTGCATTTTCAGAGTAGATTTTACCACTGGTATCTGCAATATGTGCAGTATAGATGTTAAGAATGTTTAAATGGAATTCATTTACATGTCTTCCACCATTCAACTTTGTTAGAAATATGACAAAAACATCATGTTGGTGTATCTGAATTCCATCCATTCAATCTTCTATCCAGGCCCTCCACACATGCCCAGAGAGATGCCGTATGCCTTCAACATCCAGCCTGACTCCCTCACGTTGTCCTGGCGGAATGTGGAACTTCCGACTCGCATCACAGATTACTCACCGGCCACATACCGTATCGAGATGATCGACTCACCTGGCGGTGACTGGAAGGTTCACACACGGGGTATCCCGAAGACACAGAGTCAGGTGACAGGACTGGTTCCAGACCGAGACTACTCCTTCAGGGTCAGGGCAGAGAACGACTACGGTCTTGGGGAGCCGACTGATTCAGTTGTTGTGAGAAAACGAGCAGGTACAGACATTGTTTTGGACCTTCTAGATCCTATATTGTTTGGTTAAGATTATTTTGTTATGACAGGAGGTCATTTTCAGTATATTTCTTGGTACTGGCATCAAGCCATGCTTAAACTTGGCTAAAGGCAGTCTAATTCTTTACTCAGAGACTCTATCACTGAGACTTGTGAGGAAATCATATCTCTTTTGACTTGGAAGAAATGGTTTGCAAGGTTCCCCCCGGTACAGTTCTTGCTCTGGAGATACTCTGTTTAGAATGATTGCTATGAAAGTGTAGTTTACATTGATACATTTTACATAATATGCCTTGATTCTTAAATTATTTCACTACAGCATTCTAATCTATGGACTCACTTAATCCTATATTTTATACATTATGGTATTACAATTGTATCTTCTTCAAGTGCAAAATTAACAACACCTATTTCATATTTCACTGGTAGAAGCAATTGTTTACAAATGAAGTTCTTAAATGATTTTCAATTCTGATTGCAGTGCCACCATACTTGCCCCAGGAAGAACCATTCATGTCAGACATGCGCCCAGGATCTGTCCGGATGTCATGGCGAACAGCAGACATGCCATCATATGTACGTGACCAGATTCCTGTGACTTATACGATCCTGTTCCAAGAGTTGCCTGACACCAACTGGCGCCCTCTAGTGAGGAGAATCCCTAACACATCATACCATGTGTATGGCCTTAACCCAGACCGAGACTATGCGTTCCGTGTACAGGCTGAGAATGACTATGGCATGAGCTCTCCAACACAACCATCCAGGATGCCAAGATTTACAGGTAGGACGAGGAAAGGTGGTACTGGGAGGGATGCATATGAAGGTGGAGGATTTGGGTGAAGGAGGAGATGTGAGGGTGGTGTGGGGAGGGATGGATATGGGGTTGGAGGATTTTGGTGAAGGAGGAGATGTGAGGGTGGTGTGGGGAGGGATGGATATGGGGTTGGAGGATTTGGGTGAAGGAGGAGATGTGAGGGTGGTGTGGGGAGGGATGGATATGGGGGTGGAGGATTTGGGTGAGGGAGGAAATGTGAGGGTGGTGTGGGGAGGGATGGATATGGGGATGGATGATTTGGTTGAAGGAGGAGATGTGAGGGTGGTTTGGAGATTGATGGATATGGGGTTGGAGGATTTTGGTGAAGGAGGAGATGTGAGGGTGGTCTGGGGAGGGATGGATATGGGGGTGGAGGATTTGGGTAAGGGAGGAGATGTGAGGGTTGTATGGGGATGGATGGATATGGGGGTGGATGATTTGGGTGAGGGAGGAGATGTGAGGGTGGTGTGGGGAGGGATGGGTATGGGGTTGGTGTAAATGGGGAAGGTAGAATATTCTACACATTTTGTCTACTTTAAGATGCATATACATTTTAGTCGAATAGTAACATGAAATGTGATGTATTAGTTTCAGGAATGGTGATAAATGTGACTAAATACGTAATATCAGCTGTAATGATTAGCTTGATACTTGTGTATTGATCTCAACCAATAATTTGCTGCTCAATATAAATGAAACTGATAGTCATATTCTTCACATACCTTATTCATCATGTGCTCCAACTTCTATAATTGCTGCTCCAAGGTAATTGGAAACTCGGTAAGAGTTTTTGCTAACACAGTAACCCAACGGTTTCTCGCAGTGTAAAACAATAGCCACCCACAAATTATTCTCTTGAGGTTCACCATTAGCAAAGATTATACCTTGAGTAAATACTAAGGTTATGAGTGTTATGTCCCTTGGCCAGTATATTGAAACATTTAGCAATAAACATGCTGTTGAAATAGCATGTACTATACTGCATCTATTAACATCACATTTCCCAGGGAACAACTTTAGAGAGATTGATGCTGACAGACGAAGTAATTGCCTTTTTTGTCTTAAAGCCAGATCATTTCTTGCCTTGTGTTTCTGATGAACAAAATGACAAACATAAGCAAAGATCAAAATTCCTTTTTGGGGGTTATAAGAGCACTTATTTCAATTTGTAACTTTGTTTGACCTAATTCAAGACCTATTTGCGAGGAATATAAAACATTATTATCTTTAATGCATGTGTTTTTCATTCTGATGTTATTATATATATTTTTGTAATTGAAATGCAACTATACTGCTCTACATTTGCTAAGGACCACTCCTATGACTGAAGATGACTATTTTGGTCTTGGTCTTGGATTCACCAAGAAAGGAATAGAAATGATCTGGTCTAACTATATAAAGCAGAATTAAAATACTTTTATGCATTGAAATTTTGCATAGTGCATCATTCCTTGTTTGTACTGAATATTCACATAAAATGTCTTAAATCTCCTTTTTTAGAACAAACACCTTATGATTTAATTCCTCTATTTATCTGTCATAGATCAAAATAAGTGTGCACAAACTGGGTCGAATAGAATTGACATGCTTGTTCATTGCAATCAGTTGCAGTGAAATGTTGTGACACACTCCAGTCAGGTGTGACATCATGTGATGTGATTTGTTTGTAGATTACAGACTGAGAAACATTGCGGAAGGTAACATAGATGCATGCACTACACTATGGAACGATTTTCTTAGAAAATTGATAATATATTATGACATATCGAGTGGGACAAGGGCACTTCTTTCTCTCTCTCCGCATGACATCACTTGAATTTCACAAACTTTATGAATCATTAGCATGATATCTGCAATATTGTTCATACTATGAGTATATTCTATACCCAAGACTTGGTGTGGTGATAAGGCTATTCAAGCTGAATAATATAAATTCCAGGCATGAGATGCTTATCTAGAACACCGACTGATTGATTGTACCATATATATTTATGGGAAACATATAGAAATGTAGATGTAGCTGCTATTTTATATAAATTTTTGCATTATTTCACCTTTTTCCAGCAAAAAGTGTAAATTTCATTCTTAGAGAATTAAATACTCTATTTTCGATTAATGGTTTTCAAGTAAGTAGGTTATATTTGGTAATGAAATAGATATGTTATTATTATGATTTATGACAATGTTTACTATCATTGTTCTTCTTAGGGAAAGCAAGACCTTGTCAGTTTCTATTGTATATAAATGTTTAAACTTCTTCACGTTTTAAAAACACCCCATTGTTCACTGAGGCACTTCCTTGTGCAAAATAATACTTTGATGTTTTCACTTGTGTATCCTCTCCCTCTTTCTCACAGTTTACAAAACACAGTTTTCATAACCCTTGAATATTGTGAAGACCCTTTGATAATCATTCCTCTATTTAACACACATGTGTAAAAATAGTCATTATAAGGGTGGTCTTTTAGTTCAGTCAAGTAACACCAGAATGATTGTTGTGTATATATATCTAATTTGTAGTTTACATATAGGTGAACTTTAATGTAAGAATGACGTTATGAGGCAGATTTAGGAAAGTATCACCTTCAAAAGTTTTTGAGAAAAGTGGAAAAGTTCATTTCAAAATCCACACACAATCATTACATTAAAGAAAATATTTTCAGTATATGGTGATCCTTTACTAAACTATTGTGTAACGAAATATAGATCCAATCTTATATATGTTGTTTATGTCATATATATATATAATATACATGCATTTCATATCATTATTGCTTTGACATTTTGAATTTTTATTATTTTAATATTTTGATTCTTTGGGTTGTATTATATATTTTTTAAATTTTATTTTATTTTAATTTTGTTTTACATTTTCAGTGTTGTGATTTTTAAATTTTATATTTGCTTATAAAACCCCTGTTGTCTTGTTAGTGTGCATAGCCTGTCCCATATGCCTTGCTTCCTGATGTAGTCCTCTCATGTAATTCTTTCATAATTACCAAATTCAAACAAAGATGATCTCATGATCTGTTGAAGTAATTACATTTGTAACATGAAAAGTTTAGCATATATCATCATCAAAGTACTTTTCAGAGATATTGATCATAATTTTGTAAGAAATATTAAAATGTCAGTAAAAGCTTTTATTTCAAAATATTGTGTAATAGTTTCATACAAAATGATTAATATTACATTCAGTCAAGTGATATATCATTGTACCCCTTTTTACTGCCTTTAGATATTGCAGTGTCTTAGTGTTGTGATTCTGAAATAAATGTACTGGTACCTGCAAAAATGACATACCTCTGATCTGTTAACAATATGTGCCTAATCTGAGTCTCAGTTTGTACTCTGAATAATACCCATCCTTAAGTCTTAGGATTTAGTCAACCTTATCCTCGCTATACAAGATCATTTTCCCTTTTCCTCAATATCTGTAAATCATTTGAAACGGAGAAAACTAATTTTAGTTAAAATAACTCCCCTATTGCTTATTAATTTACAAAATAACAAAATGCAGTGCAAAATAACAGTGTTCCTCTGGATCCAGTTCTATGGAGACATCTGTGTGCTACAGCAGTTTTGTCAATGCTAAGAATGCTTTATGGAATGGTAAAAGTGGCAAGTAAGTGAGAGTTGTCTTCCCTTGCTTAGAATCAGCTCAGCTTATTCCTGCTTAGTGAGCAGTCTTCTAACATGTCCATGTAACTGATACTATTAATGATCCTCTGCTTAAGCTTTTACAAGTTTTTTTGGGGGGGTCAGATGACATATGTTTTTCCCTCACTCTTGGATGACCATGAGAGGCAACATGTGTCCCATTTTGGGGTGCAGATCATCCTTCAGAAAGGTGGCACATAGGGAGTAAAGAGGTATGTCTGTTTTTGTAGATATTCGAGGACCAATTGAAATTCCAGAATTTGAAGACTATGAACCATCCAATTTGCGGCTGTCTTGGAAACGACCTGAGATCCCTGCATATGAGAAGACAACACCAACATATCAGATCGAGACATGGAGACCCAAAGAACGTGATTGGCATCCATATGTGTCCAAGCTGACTGAACCATCATACAAGCTGACAGACCTTGACCGCTATAGGGATCACGTGTTCCGGATCCGTGCCGAGACTGATACTGGTCTTAGCGCACCATCTATTCCCATTTCCTACTCTCCCAGAAGAGGTCAGTATCACAGAACTCCTTTCTGTCCCTTTCTGTCCCTTCCAACAGTTTAGTTAGATCTCTTTTCCTTCTGAAGATTGGCAGTGGGGTAGCTTGGAGTTGATAGCAAGTTAAAGTCGTACCACTGACAACTGACATATATATTCAGTTCCGTACATTGTACCATGAGTAAAGCCAGTTCATGATGTCACCCTCTGTTATTTGTGATATTTAGCTATGAAATAACTGAAATGCTGTTAGACGCAGTGTTAAATGCAACTCACTCACTCACACCAGATCTCCAGATGTGGAAATGCTTTATAGTGAACAAGGGAGACACTTGGTGAGTGTTTTAATAAACTATGACCATTGACAATTCAGTTTTATTTTTTTTCTGGAACTTCACAGCAACACAAAGCATGAAAACAAATCTATAATTTGAGCAGGTTTGAATGATTCAGCAATATCTTATTTGATTTTTTTCCTTCCAGTTGTGCCGAGAGTCCCAGTAGAGAAGCCTGAGATCTATGATATCCATGGCGACTCTGTCAGGGTGTCATGGCGACCAGTCTATCTCCCATCCTTCTCTCCAATGGACCTCCGTTACCGTCTGGAGATTCGTGAACTCCCAACCACCCACTGGCGAACTCTTGTTCCCAACACCTCAGACCTTTCCTATCAGGTGACTGGACTTCGGCCCAGACAAGACTATGCGTTCAGAGTCCGCGCCATTACAGAAGAAGGCCCCTCAGAACCATCATACCCGGTCTACCTGTACAGAAAGCCTGGTAAGTATATTTGTCTTGTGACAATGTTGTGAAGTGGTTGTAGCCCAATGGTTAGGGTGCTTTCTAATGCATAGCACTTTGGTGTGTTCTTGAATTAGGATACAGTGTATGAAGACTATAAGTTTAAGCCATCCCTGCCCTGATGTTACTGCCAAATTGCTTGATTTGTGTGTTGCCTGGGGAAAGCTATGGTCTGATGAACTGTTCGCTTCATATGAAAATCTTGCCCTAAACAGATCGACATCTGTAAATGCATAATAAGGGCATAATAATTGTATGGTTGAAACATTCACTCGTCCAACCGAAGACCCAGGTTCGATTCTACACATGAGTTTAAAGTACATTACATCATAGTGACCAAGCAATGACACAACAAAATAAAGTTTATTGTTGGAAATATAATATGTTTGTTTTATCCAGTGTTTTCTCAATACCTGTATGTGTAATTGCCTTTTGCATGTTACCATCTTCTTCGGACATGTCTGCTTTGTGGGCATGAACAGAGCTAAGACTGATGGTTAGCGACTATGACGTCGCTAACATATGATGTCACTGCTTGGTCACATGACTACACTTAAGCGTACATTCTCACTTAGGTGTATTTTTTATCGACAAGTCCACATATCCATGTATTTGATATTTTCCTTCCTGGATATTCAGAGCCTACTCAGATGAAGGTTTTACTGTAGACAGGAATGGATGATACTTTGCTAATGTCTGAACAGTAGCTTGCAGCCTCTGCCACTGAGTTGTCATGACAAGTTAAGACTGTCCACCAGTTCATATTTAGAGTATTTAACTTATCTCTGAGATAGGTATTTCTGAAATCTTTGTTTAAGAAATAAAGTTTAATCTACTCCCATGTATTGTGTAATATAAATATAGTTTTTCCCTGAAATATTATACCGGGTAGTTAAAGCAGAAGGCTAAGATGCCAAATTTAACACTAACCTTGTGTTTCATTAGAGGGGGGGTCGGTGGGGTGGTTAAAAGAAACCTGTAATAAGTAGTGCCATAAATTGAAAATCCTCGAACAGAGCTAACTGACTCATAATAAGTTGAAGTGTGTCAGCTAATAAAGAGGGTGTGATGTATGTGGCATATTATGGGGTGTTTTGTAGGTAGGTTCATGAAGGAATGAAGTGAGTAGGATGATAAAGTGTGTGATATATGTAGGCATAGAATGAGGTGTTTTTGTATGTAGGCTTATGAGGGTGTGAAGTGTGTCATCTAATAATGAGGGTGTGATATATGTAGTCATAGAACAAGGTGTTTTGTATGTAGGCTTATGAGGGTGTGAAGTGTGTCAGCTAATAATGAGGGTGTGATATATGTAGTCATAGAACAAGGTGTTTTGTATGTAGGCTTATGAGGGTGTGAAGTGTGTCAGCTAATAATTTAGGGTGTGATGTATCCGGGCATAGAACAATGTGTTTTGTATGTAGGCTTATGAGGGTGTGAAGTGTGTCAGCTAATAATTTAGGGTGTGATGTATCCGGGCATAGAACAAGATGTTTCGTATGTAGGCTTATGAGGGTTTGAAGTGTGTCAGCTAATAATTTAGGGTGTGATGTATCTGGGCATAGAACAAGCTGTTTTGTATGTAGGCTTATGAGGGCATGAAGTGTGTCAGCTAATAATTTAGGGTGTGATGTATCTGGGCATAGAACAAGGTGTTTTGTATATAGGCTTATGAGGGTGTGAAGTGTGTCAGCTAATAATTTAGGGTGTGATGTATCTTGGCATAGAACAAGGTGTTTCATATGTAGGCGTATGAGGGTGTGAAGTGTGTCAGCTAATAATATAGGGTGTGATGAATCCGGGCATAGAACAAGATGTTTCGTATGTAGGCTTTTGAGGGCATGAAGTGTGTCAGATAATAATGAGGGTGTGTGTGATATATGTAGTCATAGAACAAGGTGTTTCGTATGTAGGCTTATGAGGGCATGAAGTGTGTCAGCTAATAATGAGGGTGTAATGTATCTGGGCATAGAACAAGGTGTTTTGTATGTAGGCTTATGAGGGTGTGAAGTGTGTCAGCTAATAATTTAGGGTGTGATGTATCTGGGCATAGAACAAGGTGTTTCGTATGTAGGCTTATGAGGGTGTGAAGTATGTCAGCTAATAATTTAGGGTGTGATGTATCTGGGCATAGAACAAGGTGTTTTGTATGTAGGCTTATGAGGGTGTGAAGTGTGTCAGCTAATAATAAGGGTGTAATGTATCCGGGCATAGAACAAGATGTTTCGTATGTGAGTGAGTGAGTGAGTATGGTTTTACGCCACTTTTAGCAATATTCCAGCAATACCACGGCAGGGGACACCAGAAATGGGCTTCACACATTGTACCCATGTCAGGAATCTTTTCGTATGTAGGCTTATGAGGACATGAAGTGTGTCAGCTAATAATTTAGGGTGTGATGTATCTGGGCATAGAACAAGGCGTTTTGTATATAGCTTTATGAGAGTGTGAAATGTGTCAGCTATTAATTTAGGGTGTGATTATCCAGGCAGAGAACAAGATGTTTTGTATGTAGGCTTATGAGGGTGTGAAGTGTGTCAGCTAATAATTTAGGGTGTGAATATCCAGGCAGAGAACAAGATGTTTTGTATATAGGCTTATGAGGGTGTGAAGTGTGTCAGCTAACAATTTAGGGTGTGATGTATCCGGGCATAGAACAAGGTGTTTCGTATGTAGGCTTATGAGGGTGTGAAGTGTGTCAGCTAATAATGAGGGCGTAATATATGTAGTCATGGAACAAGGTGTTTTGTTTGTAGGCTTATGAGGGTGTGAAGTGTGTCAGCTAATAATGAGGGTGTGAAGTGTGTCAGCTAATAATTTAGGGTATGATATATGTAGTCATAGAACAAGGTGTTTTGTATGTCGGCTAATGAGGGCATGAAGTGTGTCAGCTAATAATGAGGGGTTGATGTGTGTAGGCGTATAATGAGGTGTGATGTTTGTAGGCATATAATGAGGTGATATATGTGCAACTTCATGTCATATATATCAGGTAGACAGCTGTTTCTTGTGTAAACCAGCAACATATGGCAATGTTACTTTATCTCCTACCAACTTATATCAAAGTGGAATTCCTGGAAGCAGTGCCAAGATAAATGTTGGGTGTAAGCCACCTTCTGTCTGATGTATGAACAGTTTTAGCTGTCCTTAAATGTGCAGGGGTAGCGCTTGGAAAGGATTAGGTATCAATTATTAAAACAATTAACTTTATTCTAATGTTTTTATTCTGAAAAAAATTATTACATTGATTTCCACATGAGAGGATGAAATGCTGAGAAATGTCTTTAGTCATTAATAAAAAAAATATGATGAATAGCAATTTGTGCTGTAATCTGATTGGCTGGAAAAAATGGTAACTGTTTTCACTTAGAAAATGGATAAAATTGGACACTCCTTAAAAACATTTACAATAAGTTATTGAAAGATTTATTAATGGTGTTGACCGGACAGAGGTAATACCTGTTCTTGGGGAAGAAAACAAAATTTACTGTCTGTATAATGTACACTTTCTACACAGCTGTATTTTCTGTAAAAAGGATTGTATTACGCAATATAAAAAATATGGACTATCTTGAAAACTTTTGGGCTCAGTATGAGGCACATGTAAAAAATCTGTTAGAGTGGGCGCTTAATACCCCAAATACGGTTTGTGGAATTGAAAGCTTTGACATCTTCTGGAAGTTTCACTTTACTGGATTAAAGCACCACACTATTTGGAATGTATGGTTATAAATATAAACATTTGATAAATTAATATTTAAGTAAATAGTGAACTTTACTGTTGTATATCATTTTTGTCGTTACTGATGTTTTAATGTAAAGGTCTCTTTGCATAATATTTTGTTATCTCTATTCTAATATGGAGCAAATTAAAATGAATTTATATTGTTTTATTTTATTTTTGTCATGTTTACCCAAGTGCTATATTTTTCTCAATTTCAAATATACAAGATATAGTATCTCATGTTATAGGCGCAGTCATGTATACACTAATCTGTATATCACTATTCATACATCTGGGAAAGTGTTAACAGTATCTCCAGATCTGTATATATTGATTGTTTATGTTGAACTGTTCGACACCATGGTCTTAGATACTAGATAGTTTCTTGAATGTCAGAGGTAAGCATGGAGGATATGATAGTCTCTGGACAACAACATGATCCTCTGAAGAATATCAGTGTAATATTGGCAAAGCAGAAAACTGACTCCATCAAATGATCTTATGTTGTTTTGTAGCTCCATGACCAAGTATGTCCTTGTGTAAATTCCTGGTCAGAACAGACCTCCTGTATTCTCTGCATGTTGTAAGAAATAAAAGAAACTAGAGCAGCCATGCTGATGAACCAATGTCAAGTTTGCAGTGGCTAGGCTATACTTGCACTATTTACAACTTTTTGGACAGACATTAAGGCATGGATGGTAGAAGCTGACATTCCTAGGGCATTAGGAAAAGTGCTTCATCCTCCTTGCAAATCATTACATATCTCAAATACATCACTGTTGAAGAAATAGCCCTAAAAAGTTTCTACTCAGGCTGCTGATTCCAACATCAGTGGTGCTAGTAGGAATTCCTTCTGCTCTCTGTACGTCAAGAGATAAGATGGGGGACCTGGGTCGATTGTTCTTTCAGTTCTGATAATACTGGCGGTGTTACATCAGTGCTTTTCACATGAAAATACAATCTTATCTTATAGAAACAGGTTTGATGGTGGGTGTTGTGATATTGATGTAGTTATGGTTGCCCATCATGGGTTTCAAATGTTCATGTAATATGTATTCTTGAAGTCTGGATAGGTGTTCATAGTGCAGATTTTGCTTCAGTGTAGGAATGTTTACTCACATTTTAGGGAGCACGGGTGGCCCAGTCGTCTAAGGCGCCACGATTCGCTGTGCAGAGTTGCGTTCCTTGGGCACGCTAGAAACCTATGATTGTGGGTTCAATCCCGGTTCACCCCGATTATGTTTCTAGGTTTGTCAGCATCATACCCGTGCTCGTAGGTTTCACCGAAGTGGTAAACGTCTTAGACCTGCATCACTTTGGACTTTCCTCCCACATTAAGCTAACACGCTGTGATATAACCGGAATAATGTTAAAAGCGGCGTTGAACCAAACTCACTCGCTCAGTACTCACATTTTAAAGTTAGCTGGTAACATGTTAATATTAATGCTAAAATGAAGCAAGAAACAATATTAACAACAGCTGTAACCATGTGTTGGAATTTTCTCTTGAGCAGTGGAATCACGGCTATGAGCTGGTCTATTAGCCATCTACCGGTATATTTCCAGGGGATTCCTGTTATAGTTTCCTTTTATAAACAATCATAAGGGTACAAGGTAGCTATTTCACCTTCTACACTGGCTGCAAGATATACCTCCAAACCAATGTGGCCAGCATACATCCAACATCATCATTAATGCACAGGACAAACATTAATCAAGTCCATCCTATTGTAAACTTATTTCCTGTCTGTGTGTTTTGTGACATTTTCTATCTCCATTCTAGCATACAACAAGCCTGTAAAATCACTGAAAGCATTCCCTTGTGTACCTGGTATTGATACTGTAAACTTGAATGGAAGAATCTACCATGACCTTGATCTGCAAGGACTTATAACCAAAATAGTATTAAGACCTTCAGAAGGTGATAGTGTTAATATGCATTCCATGTATGTGATTAGATTTTGTTGATGTTTTGTTTAAAAATAAGTCCTGCACCTCAAAAGGCTATCTTACCGATAGTAGTGTCTTTGTAGCTGGGCCTGCTATGACATTGAATATCAAAGCTCTTAGATTAATCATCGTTCAAAGACGACCTACATGTCAGTATGGTGGAAAAACAGACTTGAAGATGTTCATTTCAAAATAAATCTTGCATCTTCACAAGATTACCTCTAAGGTTGGCAAGTCTTGCTAGGGTAGTGCATTCTGGCAGGTGATGCTGTGATGTGATAGTTATCAGGGGCTTGATGGTAACCTCCAGGGGCTAAAGTTTGCTGGAATCTTCTGATGATCCAAACACCTGTCCATGTTTAGGTGGGAGATAAGTAGTCAGGCTTGATAGATGTTGAAGACTTGCTTCACTCTTGTAGGGCATGGTCTAATTTGTATTTCCTTACAGTGTTATAATGTTTTTTTCCCTTAATAACAGCCAATTTGTGAAGTTTTCACCACCTTAAAGAACTAATCACTTTAGAAATGTGGAAAGATCTATGTTGAACAATGTGTCCCATATTTTGAATTAAGTACTCCATGTTTTTGATGAACTACTTTCAATTTCACATCCTTGAAGATATATCTTGACAATGCTATCAATGCATGACATCTCTGGGAGAGGAATGGGTATGTGTAGCAGCTGGGGGCGGCCTCCCACAACAGGGACTGAATGTTTTGATAACGCCTGTATGTTTATTTCCCTGGTAATGTACATATTTCTCCCAGTCAGGCTGAATCATGTTGCTGACACTTGTTGTAGGTGAACTGCCATCTCATCTTTATGTAATCAAAGGCATTAAAAATGTTACTTTTATTTACAATTACTTCATACAGTACACTATGTTTATAATGAAACGCTTATAACGATCTGATGGATATTACGAACATGCTTATAATTAAATAACGGATATAGTGAACTCACCTTGTGGTCCTGTCTGTACTCTGTCAACGATAAGTGTATTACAATCTGTTAATCCCTGTGCTGAGCTCCTCACGTGTCACCAATCTGCCTATCAAAACATCCGTGACCAAGCGCTGCTGTTCAAAGCGGCAATAAACAAATGAAGGCAATTGATTTACTCTTAAGTACTGACACCTTGTCCTCATTTACATCCTCAATTAACAATAGTGACACAGTGATTAGGCTATAACCTTTGAAGTGGATATATTCTGTGTATAAAATGCGAAAACTAGAGTGAGGATTGTTCAAAGCAAAATCACTAAAACATGTTTTTATTTATGTTATGTATGACAAATAGAAATAGTACATGTACAGTGCACACTTTTATTATTTATCGAGTAACATGATGTTGTCACATGACTTGATGCAAGATGTCTGATGGTCGAAATGCGTGTAACGAACGACAGATATAACAAACTAAAATTAGTGGTCCCTTTGAGTTCATTATGACAGAAGTTTATATATCATAATTGTGTAGGTCATGTCTAATCTTTTGATCCACACTTATTTCTTTAAAAGTGTCCAAGAAAAGCTTTCATGTATCGTTTCAGCAATCCTTCTGGATACCTGTCCATCTTTCCCTGACCCTTGTGTATTTAGATAAAAATATACCACTAATATAGAAACTGTACATCTATATGTGACCTTACCTGATTGTCTCTTCTCTCACTGTGGTGCATATTATTTGTTGAGATCTGACTGCAACAGTAGTAGTTAGATTTCAGTAGTACAGAAGGAAACTGTAGATGTGCGGAGAAGAAATGGAGTAGGTAAACATTGGTGAATGGTCATCATAGTGTTTAGTTTTCAAGTCTTATTTTGAGAGTTCTCTTTACAGCTCATGTTTGAATCTGTTTAATGTAGGTTCTTGCAAAAATTCTTTCAGTTATCAAACAATTTGAAAAGCAAAAATATTTCTTTCGTAAACACTGTTTCAAATTATTTGTTTTCTCACTTATGTTTATACGTGGCTGAATATTCACTTCATGTTTTAATGATTTTCTTATGAAATGTTAGCATTTGTTTTGCTCATCTCACCACAATTCCAGTTTTGTTGATATCTATAAGGCATGGCAATAATGCACCAAACATTTACACTCTTTGTTGAAGCAGATTTTTAGCTTTGAATACATTTTTTTATCTCATGAAATATCAGCATTTGTTATGTTCATCAAGAAAAAAATTCACTTTTTGCCCATGACTCAGGACTTATTTTTAGATCCAGTTATGATGACTCCACCAGGCAGACATTTCACAAGGAAGGCAGTATTTAATCCATGTCCCTAATCACCTTGAAAATTGACTCCAACTGCTGGAGGGAGACTATGCTGCGTTTAGCACTGGGGCCTGCAGGCTGGGGTAGTGCTACAGAGGAGGCAGGGCGCATGTTCCTCCTTGGGGACTGGGCAGGAATTACCTCATTCTTTTCCTCATATATCATTGCTCTTGGAATCAAATCATTGCACCCTCTGAAAGCTGCTGAACATGCCTATTTTCGTGGACTAACATTTCTAAGATCATGGACAGGCTGTGATAGGATAGCGATTTTGTGGATGCAACTTGAAATTAGACTTACAGGAAAGCACTGGTAGATGAGGTCTGGGCTTGTATGGTGTTGTCGATTCTCAGGAGCAAAGGGTTGTACCAATCTGTGGTGGTAGTTGTGACATCTGGATGATGATGTTTGCTTACTTTAGTACCTCTTCACCAAATCTACTGCAATGTTATTCCTAATGATGGAATGACCAGTTACAGACTGAGAACTCTGCAGTGTATAGTGAATGGATTAACAGAGCAAGTCAAGGACTTTGATGTGGAGTTTCTTGTACTTCACACCTCATGAGGATAATGTGTCAAATAAGATATTTCAGCGATTTGGAGTATATTTGTATATTTTATTTTAATTTTTACTGAATTTGGATTTAAAATTCTCAGAATCAGATCAACAAGCTGGTGAGAACTTTCATTTGTGCTTAATGCCACCCTATCAAAACACATCATAAATGAGATGGTACTAATGGTTCTGGGCACCCCCAGATGGTGTTTGCCTTGTGGCCAGTTCTCACTGACCATTAAGCTGCCAAATTGACCAGCCAGATATTTGACCCCAGTATTTCGGTAAACTGCATTTCCAATTATACCAGTCTCCTGACCATTTGTATGAGATTCCAAAGTATCACATGGTAGATTGGCCAGACAAGTATAAGACAATCAGTTCCTGACTTGTGTCTGATGAAGTTTTCTTCACAACAGAGTGTGTATATTTTCACATGTAGGACAAAACTGAAATTTGGAAAGGATTCATAGATAGAATTATCAATTTCTCTATGGTCAAGCTGTTCCAAGGACAACACCTGTATGTTCCTGCCTTCAGTTCTAGTTTCTTATACCGTGGATTCTCAACCCCAGGCACCTTCCATCTGGAAAGCTGCTGACTTCTCCCCTTGCTGTTTGTGGTAACAACTTGAGATATTCTGTGTAGATATTCTGCTACCAGAGCCATGCTGACATTTGCAGTAAAGCCGCTATAGTACCTGATTCAGTACCATTCCTGAAAGTCTGCTAGCAGAGTTTTTTCTGAAATCAGTATGTCGCGGGATCTCCTCTACTGGCGCCGAGAGGTCATTCACTATAATCTGTATGGGAGGAGGAAACAGTTATATTTTCATCATTTTCTTGAACACAGGGGTAGGTTGTGTAACTATTTAAATAACAGGTTTAAAATAATAATTAATTACCTTGATTCTGTTGTGGTAAAACTTAGAAAGTGATGTTTAGGAAGTGATGTCCCTATACTCAAAAAGTGGTTTGTTTTAGTATGTTTGAATTAGGGATCACTAGTAATAGCATTAAAACAAACCTTGTCTCTGTTTATACTCAAACATTGTCTATGTGAATCCATGAAGAAAATGATGCAAGCCTATGTTCTAAGCTGCACTCCACTACCACTGCCCAAATATATTGCCACTAAGGGTGCATGGTATTACTGGTATATCGGTAAATTGAGGTTAATTCTTTCCATGATACGTATCACAATATCATGTTTTAATGCTCGGTATATCAGGTGATTTCAAATAGTGATTGTATCTTGTGTTTAATGTAATTCACTTGCCAAATACATGTACCAGGTACCTTCAAAATGTTTCCATAATTCCAAAATGCAAGTTCCCATTCTGAAGTTCCCCTGTGGCAGTGATGTAGCATTGTCATCACTGTCCCGGAGAGTGCATCCTTGCATATTTTTTGAATGAGTAATCTTGTTTTGTTCCATTTATGAACTTCAGTTCCTGCATTGATGTTTCAAATTGCTTCTGAATCAAATTTTGAATTATACAATATATTGTGATATGTATTGCAGTATGGATTTGTGCATTGTAGAATATTGCAAACCACTTTAAACATTCATACCCATACCTTTTTGCCACACAGACTTTGAATATTGTAGTAACCTCAACTCTGTATTTTGTCAACTGCAGTTGCACATATTGTTTCTACTGACAATGTTTGAAAATGTAATTTTTTATGAATATAAAATAATTATTTTATTAGTTTGTTACCTAGATTTCTGTCCTCAATTACTAATTTGTTGCAACTGTGGCATTCTCTCCGAATCAAAACTATATTTAGATTACAAAATATACAGACAAATAGGAAGTTGATGTGATCTATAGCTATAAGTGAGACATCCCATCAAATCAGTGACAATCAGTACTCATACTATGGCCTTGTCTGTGGAGGAAACAAACTGCTGTCATTGTACAGTGGAAAGTTTTACAGGCTCTGAAAACATAGGCACATGTATGTTGCCATAACACTCACTGACTTCCAAAAATGATCTTGTCAAATTTGGATATTTTCATTTCCAGCAATCCCGTACATCCCCTTCTCTGCCCCTGAGATTGAGGATGTTGAAGATACCTCCGCGAAGCTTCGCTGGCAGCTTATTGACGTTCCAGCTTTCGAATGTGAAGATGAGCCTCTATCGTTCATGGTTGAGAGTCAGCGTTTCCCTGACTATGAATGGAGGCCTGTTGCCCGGGGAATCACGGGAACATCTCATCGCTTGACGGGACTGCAGCCACGACAGGATTACTATTTCCGTATCCGAGGAGAAACACCGTATGGACTGACGGAGCCATCCACACCAGCCACCCTGTACAGGAGACCAGGTCAGCTTCTCTCAGACACAAATATCACTGTTTATCACTTCACAAGTATTAAACAATGTTATATGTATTGCCCTTTATCCTAATCATTCACAAATGTGTTGCCTCTTAAGTAGAGGCTGATTAGATCTGATAGAACTGAACATTGTACTTCTTCTTATTCTTCATTCTACCATTATGTAACTCAACATTTTATCAAGGACAAAATAAAACCCAACTAACTTATAGTAGTAGCGCAGAGAGAAGATAATATAGCCCATCATGTGCAAGATGAAGATAATGCTGTCATTTTTTTGTCGTTGGAAGTGCAACACACAACTTAATTGTATGCTCAAAATATCAGATCTTCATAATTTGTTAATTCTTTGCTGTTAACTGTTTAGTTTCATCAGGAGTGCCAATTGCTAGACCGTCTATTTTCGCCGATGAGCCGTATGGCGCCAGACTCCGCTGGAGCAATGTCCACATTCCATCCCGCAAGCCCATGCCCAAAATGTCCTACGTCATCGAGATGCAAGAACCGCCACGAAGGGAATGGACACCCATTGCAAGGGACATAACTGCGCATGAGTACAAACTGACGGACCTCAGCCCACGCAAGGACTACATGTTCAGGATCCGTGCCTCCGACCCAAGTGGTGACGTCAGCCGACCTACACCACCCATTCCATACTGGAAGTCCACTAGTAAGTAGGAGAGGGGAGTGGATACGGTGTTACATAGGAATACCATTGTGATGTCAGATCATTGATATATCATTGTCACCAACAAAATATACATGCCCTCTACATCGATTGCTGTAACTCTCTGTATCAGGATTGGATTCACGTGTTTCAGTGGATACTTCAGTAGAACTATCATCTTGAGGCACTACGGGTTAACAGCATTTTCAGTCTTTGTCCAACATAAGACTAACAGTATCTCTCTGATAGGGCTCATTGAGGTTTTTTTACTCCAGATTTTTTGCATTGATAGGGGATGATAAGAAACCATTGATACTAAAGCAACTTGCATGTCTGTTCTCCAGGACTGAGCTACGAACCACTGGTTGCTCCAGAATCCCTCATCAACCAGGAGGACTTCACACTGACAAACAGACCCTATATCGAAAGCCTCACTGTTAAAGGTAAGTGTGTCAGCTTAATGTGGGAGGAAAGTCTGAAGTGATGCAGGTCTCAGACATTTCCGCTTTGCTGAAACCCACAATTACTAGAAACATAATTGGGTGAACCAGGATCCGAAACCTGTGATCATTGTTTTGAAAGAATGAATAAAAACTTACATGTGCAAAGTTGTTATGCTAATTGTTGAGTGAGTGAGTGAGTGAGTGAGTGAGTGAGTGAGTTGTGTTTAATGCCGCCTTTAACAGATTTCCAGTTATATCACGGCATGTCAGTTTAAATGTGGGAGGAAAGCCCGAAGTGAAGCAAGTCTCAGAAGTTAACCACTTGGGTGAAACCCACGAGCACGGGTATGGTGCTGACAAACATAAAAACATAATTGGGGAGAACCAGGATTCGAACCCACATTCATAGGTTTCTGGCGAATTGCGGCGCCTTAGATGACTGGGCCACCTGTTGCCCCTGCTGCAATATCACATAGCTACATTATTGTGATTAATAGGGTTTAACATCATCCATATGTTCATTATGTCACAAAATGGTACATCATGACAACAAAACATTGACTGTACTGTCTTTGCAGGTTTGACATTTCAAACAGTTTTCTTCCTAAGATGATAATGGTAATTATTAACATATAGACTAACCTACTTAGGATTAACAAATGATCTGTTCCTTGTGAATGCTGTGAGTTTGATGCTTGGGACTTACACTGTTCATTCACTCAGATAATCTACAGTTTGTTGTGGGTTATTCTCTAAATATGTATTTTTATTGTTTCGTATCAATACTTGTCTTGTAACACTTGCAGTTCCACCTCGGCTCACCATTGAGAAGCCCACAATGTATGAGTCGACCCCTGGGTCTGTGCAGCTGTCCTGGCATCCTGCTCGTGTTCCCAAGGCAACCACCTCCCTCTCCAGGACCACCTACAGAGTGGAGATGCGGCCTCAAGACTGTTTCGATTGGCGAGAGGCGGGATCCGGCATTGTTGGTACAACTTTCCATGTAAAGGACCTCCATCCATTCCTGGACTATGCCTTCCGTGTCCGTGCAGTCAATGATTTCGGTTACAGTGAACCAACACTTCCTGTATTCCTTAACAGACCAATAGGTATGCACGTCTAGTCCTTATTTTCAATTAAAATAGGTTTATTAAATTTCATTTCAAAATGGTCAAAATACTATTACTTTTGAAAGCATGCATTTTAGTGTAAAAAAATCGATATTGCTGTTTGGAGTGCTCTTTTTGATGAAAACTCAGAAATCTGTCAAAATACTCGATTGGAATAAAAACATTACAATTTTTTATAAAACTTGTTTGATGGATTTGTTATTATGTAAGTAAATCCATACAAAAAAAGAGTTGTTCCTTAATTTGTTTAATACCAGAACTTCTGTGCATGGTGCAATGATGTTTTATTATGATGAAAGTATATGATCATAAATATGATATACATTTCAAGCTGAGTTCTGTGCACAGACAATGCGAATATAGCCAGGCAGGCAACTGTTTATTTGAGTAGATAGTGACCAGAACGGTGACCAAAAGTTCGGTAGTAGGCTAGCTGACCAACTTGCTTGGGTTTAACTGGTTACAAATAATGGCTTATACACATTCAGAATGAGAATCATACAAATGTGTTATTATTTTCTCATATTAATTCTCAATTTGGCTTGAAACAATGATGAATTTTAGTCATTAGCTGACAGAATGGTATCAGTTACAAGACCTGTAGGTAATATTACATGTACTTGTATTTTTGGTATGACCTGAGATACCTCACTTGTTTCAGAGCACAGGCTGTTTGGTGATGAAGATGATGATGATGCATTTGACTTCGGAAAACCAATGAGCGAAACTGGTGAGTTATTTCATTATTATGAAATTAATTGAGTTACGGGAAAACAATGAGAATAAAGTATTTAATAAAACCCACATGGGTCCATGTTTTTTTCCCTTTAAAACTCCAAACATTTACAGGTACTGTTTGAAATAAACACACTTGATATTCTAACAATAGTCTTGTTCATTTTCACTTTTCCAAATTTCAGGTTGGTGTAATAACAAAAGAGAAACCAAAATGTATATACGACAATGATTATCCTTAGAACTAGTTCAATATAGTCTCATATTTTAGCGCAAATGGATAACTCCTATAAACAGAACCAATTATTCTTTCAGTGCCACCAAAGCTTCCAATTGATACGCCACGTCTGCTCACCATGGGCCCAGAGTCGGTGCGCATGTCCTGGATGCCGGCAAGAATCCCAGTGTATGCCAAGTCTACACCCATAACCTACACCATCGAGGTCAAGGACACTCCATCTGGGCCATGGAGGGATCTGATTGGTGGAATAAGTGACATGAGTCATGAGATTGGTGACCTGAAACCTTCTCAAGACTACCACTTCCGTGTGAGGGCAGAGAATGAGTATGGTGTCAGTGAACCTACCTTCCATGCTGTGCTGTCAAGAGCGAAAGGTAGCGTAGTATTCTTTATTGGTTAATCCTGTGTGAATAGGCACTTGAGGAATGTGTGACTGTTTGTATGTGGATTGCTGCTCATGCTATCAACCGTTGGTTTATCTGAATAGTGTGAGCATAATCTATTTTATGGTGGTTGAACGGGTGGTCAGGCTCGCTGACTTGATTGATGCATATCATCGTATCTCAATTGCTGGATTCTCTGGTCCAGACTCGTTTAACAATCAAACAAACAAACAAACAAACAAACAGTACAACAAGGACCCCAGCAACCTGTACTTGTCGTAGGAGTCAGCTAAATGGAGTGGGTGGTCAGACTCAGTGACATGGTTCTTTGCATATCATTTGCCAAAAGCATGGATCGATGCTTGTGATATCAATCTGGTCCAGACTTGATTATATACAGCCCACCATCATATAGCTGAGTGTGGCACTACAAGCATGGTGTACTCTGGACCTTATCTATCTTGGAATCCCTATGGGGTACAAACATTGGTATGAGAGTATTTATTGTGCAAGTGGTTAAGATATATATAACTATTCATTATCTAGCTTCTGTCCTTACATTAAGGGACTTTATTTTCTAAATTGTTTTGAATACCTCATCGCTAAAATGCATTTTAGATTTCTAAAAATTATGAACACAAGTGAGCTCACCATCAGGATGTTTAAAGCTAAAGCTCCTGTTATATTGTGTGATTATCATATAGCAGTTGAAAGTTTTGATTTGATGTTTTGATCATTTCAGCCGCTGAGAAGAGACGCCCATCCATTGAGCGTTCTGACAATGGAATACTGTCATCAAAGACACCTTCCTACATCGACAGTCTCATGTCTGGAGGTATGCCTTGAACCCTTGCATATTCATGTACAACAACTTCCATGCCTAAACCTTTGTTTACCCTCAATACGAAAGAAATGTGTGAGGTCAATTGAATAATGTTAATAAGTACTCTGCTTTGAAATTTTTATCTTGAAGATCTCAAAATGGGATACTTGTCAGGAATATTTTCTATCATGGCCTCCATGAACTGAAGGCTAATGGGCTCTGACAGAAGATCGAGTGACTGTAGTTTAATTATATTAATGGTCAAGAGCAAGCAAATGAAAAATGTCCATGTGACCATGTGACCATGTAACCATGTGACTGACGTTTGACTTTCAGTGCCTCCAAGAACACCTACTGGTCGCCCAACCATCAATAGCCAGACAGAGGATCGTCTTGTCTTGAACTGGCAACCTGCAAGAATGCCATCCTACCTGCGCCAGACGAAGGTCAGCTATATTGTAGAGCAACGGGAACCGCCAAATCATTTATGGTCTGTTATTGCTGAAGATGTCCCAGAAACATCCTACACAGTGCGTGACCTTGACCCTGAACAGGACTACATGTTCCGAGTGAGAGGTCAGAATGAGTTCGGCACCAGTGACCCCACGCTTCCAACATCTCTAACAAGAGAAAGAGGTAGGTGACTTAACTCTGACTTAATTGTCAATCTAGCTGTCAATAGAATCAAATTCAAGATTAAATATGTTCAGGGAAACATTTACAATTTATCATATGGCATCACATATAATGAGTGGTAATATTGGTTACTCAGGTGGGAAATATGGGATGTTCTATCTAATCACATACAGTTAAGCCTTGTTAAGCCTTGTTAACTCAAATGCGATCATTTGACATATCATTCATGATGAAGTAATTTTATGGTTCTGGTAGAATCTGTATTATGATCATTCTGTTTGCGTCAAAATATTGAACATTCAATGATGCAAAATCTTTCTTGACTCAGAAAATGAATGTTTCCTGTTGTAGTGAAGCTAACTTATTACACTATGATAGTGACCCAGGCTTCTGTGAATGCCTCTAAATGGATGTACTTCTTCCCACAGAGGACCCCAATGCTCGGGAATACCGTGGACGCTCCAGCTCCAGGGCTCGCAGTGTCAGTCCATCAGCTCACCGCAGATTGTCCCTCACACAGAAAGATGACGATCCTTTCTCTGAAGGAATCCGTGAGTGTAGAATCAATTTGATAGGATCAAAAGAATCATGGCCATTTTGCCCAGTCTTAGAGGACTAGCTATATCATGTGTACAAGAGTCTTTCATATACTTTAGAGGATAGAAACTGTTCAAGATTATGACTGTTAGATCTGTTTCTTGTGATTCATAATGATAAAAATGAATTTATAAAGCTCCTGAATTCCATCATAAAGATGATCAATGGCCCTTGATTAATTCACAAATGTCACAGTTGTTAATTTGCGTCTATTTACATCTTCAGTTTTGTCATATTTTCAAAACCAGAATGAATATTAAATCAGGCACTGCTTAATGTATCAGTATCAAATTAATCGCAACCATTTAAATATTTTTCCAGCCATTGCTCCTGATTTCGTTCTGCCCAAAGAGAACAAGCAGTATGGGGTGGAAGGTGGAACAGCCAAGATCATCCTGCAGTTACGTGGTAACCCCCTTCCTGTCATCATGTGGTACTTCAATGATGAGAAGATCATCTATGGTGACCGCTACAATACTTACATTTCCCCCAGTGGTCAGGTTGTCCTGGAGTTCACAGACATGGGCTGGCCTGATGTTGGACATTACAAATGCGTGGCCGAGAATGACCATGGAATAGCTGAGAAGACCACACATCTTGATATGGCAGGTAAGAGATGATATTAACAATATTTTGCTGTGTAACTGTTCTAAACATAGCTTATTTGCATCTACCACTGGTACATTGGAGAAAGGCTTGACACAACTTCCAACTGTTTGCTCTATGGATTGTGCTGTAACATCAATATAGAGCCAGCATAGAGAAGCTAATTTCTTTTTCAATATTTAAACAAGATGACGTCACCGACTTTAACTATTTGACTGTTTTGACTTTTTGGAAATCTGTTCAGATTTAGGGATCACAAGGAAAACGTGTGAAAGGATCCAAATGATGAAATAAAGAGAGCACAGATTCTACATGCACCTTACATTCCAGATCCTCCGACCATCATGGTGGCCCTAAAGGACATGACCTTGGTGGAAAGAGGCAGTGGCCAACTTCTATGTCGTATTGATGGTTATCCCGCCCCATCAGTTAAGTGGAGCAAGGATTGGCGCCCTCTGTCAGAGACATCCAGAATCTATGTGTCACACCAGAAACCAGACACCTGGACGATGAACATCAACAATGTCATGTCAATAGATGAAGGCCAGTACATGGTGGTGGCTGAGAATGTTGCTGGGAAGGTGTACTGCTCTGCCAGGCTCACTGTGGAAGGTAGCTGCATATCAGAAATGTTGATTGGGTGTATGTTTTTTTGTAAATGAGTTAATGCCAGATTAAAAAGCATTATATCATTATTTGTCCTACAAAAAAACCCTATCTAATTGGATTTTCCAACTCGGCTGGTCGACATGACATTATATAGATATGACATTGTACAGACATGACATTGTAGTGTTTTATGTGGACACAATTTCTTCATAAGAAACAGGCTCTTGATCTAATACTTTACTGGACCCATGAGGATCAGGGGTAGAATAAGTCTTCAGCAACCCATGCGGCGTAAGAGGCCACTAACAGCATCGGGACCTTGTACTGATAATTTGTTGCATGTGTCCAGAGGTAATGGGGTTTGCAAGCAGAATGTACCTGCTCATCCTTACACATTTAGATCATTATCCATAATCTGCTCCAAATGTCATTTCCTTGCACAATCATTCCCACTATCGACAGTTAGAAGTTTCCACATTTAAATGCAACAAACCACTTGGTATTTTGGCACAACTGTCAATATTTTCATGGTCAATCCAGTTGTTACATCCCTCCCCTTGAACGCTGTCTTGTATTACTATTCTGCTCCTCCTATACACTACAATCCCTTATGTGATTTGTCATCAAATATTTCGTATCCTGAAGACAAACAGAGGACATATTCTCTAAGAAATGGTCATAATTTGAGGATTCCTTTTCACAGATGTCATGCCAACCAAAGGTACCACAGATTTCAAAGACACTTCCAGCATCGAGGATGATTACTACGTCTTGGAAGAACTTGGCAGGTAGGACATTCATTGAAGTATGTGGTCTTTGGCTAAGTTGACTGACGGGATTCAAGGACAGATGCAGGAATTGTAAAAGTGGGAAAGGGGCAAATTGATAATTGGGCAATGTATATATATATGTTTATTTATAGAATTTTTTTTTAAAGGATAATCCCCATATGTGAATCTGCCTGTGGCATTGCTTGTATATTACTCAGTTTACTCTAACACTAACTTTGATGATACAATGTAGTAATACAATTATAGCTCTTGACATTTTTTCTTGGATTTCACTGGTATGGTACCAACTGATTAATCACACATTCCAGGGGTCGTCATGGTGTTGTGCACCGAGTCATTGAGAAATCAACGGGCAACGTATATGCTGCCAAGTTTGTGCGAGTACGCGATGACACAGAGAAGGATTTCTTCAGGCCAGAACTTGAAACATCACGGATGGTAGACCACAAAAACCTCCTGTCACTTCATGATGCATATGAAACACCCAAGAAACTCATCATGGTCAACGAACTGTATCCTGAACAAAGAACATTCATTAAAGTTCACATTTTATCTTCACCTTACTTAAAATGGGTTTCAGTGTCCCGGTTGCACATTTCATAAAACTGTAATGTTTTCACATTGACCTTGGCTAAATAATACCTTGAAAAGCGTTTTTTTTTGTATGAAAAACCCTGGATGAGATAATCTTGACACTCCCCACTCTTTTTAGTAGAGTGAGTGAGTTCACCTTATTGATGAATCCCTTGAAGGAGGGGAACGGTGCTTATAGACAAAGGATTATGATTCATTGATGTATGTCAAAAGCAAAATAATCCTGTTTTCCATAATGATCACAATTCTTTTCAACCTAAGAAGAAATTATTCAAAGAATTAATCAATATCTTGTTTTCATATGAACATACCAGTTGCTTAATCTGCTAACATAGTTGTTAAACATAAAAGCAGTTGTGGAACTTAACCACTGCCAGATTGACCGGTGGCTCGCTTCTAGACCGCATCATCAAATCTGGAAGTCTTACTGAGAATAGTGCTGCCTTCTATGTGAGGAAGCTACTGGGAGGCCTGAATGAGCTTCACAAGCTGAACATTGTACATATGGACATCAAGGTGAGGAGGCTAGTCCAACACTGGACTGCATTTCATGTCCTTGACTTCTGTGGCTCATATTGTTGAATATTTTATAACATAAGTATCTTGGATTTGAAGCCATCATCAATGGTTTCTGGCATACTCTGCCCAGAGAATTGAAACATTTTAAAACAAAGGTATGTGAAGGTGAGACAACCTATAGTAGAACTTCTCTCAACTCTCATCTGAGCTATTGTACCCTGATGGTGTGGATCATGAATAAGAAAATTCCTTTGAAATATCATGCATGTTAACTTCAAAACTTTGTGTGCAGCCAAACAACCTGATGTTCCCAAGTCCTGAATCTGACGAGCTCCGGTTGATTGATTTCGGCTTTGCAAAGAAACTTCCTCACACCAAGGATGTTCTGTTCAACTTTGGTACGCCTGAGCATGCGTCCCCAGAGCAGATTGACCATGAGCCCGTCACTCTAGCCAGTGACATGTGGTCAGTCGGCGTCCTCACTTACATACTGTGAGTACCTATAGTGTTCCTTCATCTTATAGTAACAATACAATACAGTATATCATTGAAACTTAAATATGATATCACTTAGAAACATCAAGGCATTTTGTAAGTAATTATATATTTTCACTTCAGTGGAGATAGGAAAGAGGATTTTGTTATTGTTGAGATATCAATGTGGGGGATGTGGGTTAGAATAAGTCCCGAGTAACCTCTGCTTCTTGAAAGAGGTGACTTAAAGGGGAAGTGTACACGCAAAAATCACTTTCTTTCTTTTTCTAAACAAAACGCAATTTTAGAATTAGTTAGTATCTGTGTTTGAAAATATACACTCATTTTTTTTCACAGTGAAAGTAGGAAGCTCACAATAGTGTGAAAGTGATATGCCGTTATGAGGCCTTCGTTTTACGAGCGTAATAGGCCTGAGTTATCCCCCTTAGATTATGACGTAATTGGTGCCAATTCAACTGGGTCCCTGTCTATTCTCAACGCAAAAGATATCAAGGACCAGTTTGCGGTAAAACAACATGGTCTATGACACACTCCGGCGCAGTGGTGTCTCAGCATAACACAATTTTGGCTGGCATCTGAGATGCTAGAATCACAAAACTGTACCTACACCACGTGAAGCGGCTCTAACAAAGCATGATGACGTCATAATGTTTATCAATTGGCACCAATGACGTCATATTGCAAGGGGCATAAGCCATGGTGTTTTTGTTATGGAAATAGAACACTTGGTAAATGTGAAAAATATGAATCGTTTTAGTGCAAAAAATATGTTAATTAAATATGATGTTTTTATATTTTTGTCTATGACACTTCTATGTTAACACTTTTAATGTGGAAAAAGTACAAGAAAAAATGGTTCATTTCCGTGTGAACTTGCCCTTTAAGAAAATGGATTGGGTGCTCCATCATATCCCAATGAGTTTGCTCATAATATCAACCCATGGTATGTCTAGACCATGCTCAGTTATTAACAGGCTGCCATGATATAGTGGAAATATTGCTATACAAACAAATATATAAATAGATCTTGTTGAAATGAAAATCATTTGAGAAGATTGAAAAAATGAGATTCTCTCTTGGGTGATGTCAATCGCTCAGCATCATTTGGAATATGCAAGATAAAATGTGATGGATTTTAGAATTGTTCTAACATGAAAATGGACTGCAAAAACAGGTGATGAAGTAATCAAATATAGTAATCCAATCCTAATAGGAAAATGCCTGCTACCAAAAGTTAGACAGGGATTTGGACAAATAAATAATCTATTTTTTGGGTCTGAGAGATATCGTTTAAAATTAATACCCACCATTTTGCAGGCTGAGTGGTGTGTCTCCTTTCCATGACAACACTATTCGAGATTCCCTCATCAAGACTGTTGACTGTGACTGGCAGTTTGACACCGCCTTCAACAAAGTCTCTGCCGATGCGAAGAACTTCATCTCCAAACTCCTTGCCCTTGACCCAATGTAAGTGAAGTGAATCCACATGCAGTTTAAGTTTCTCTAGTACATAGTTCTGATGTGGTTATTCATTACAGCCTCATGTGAACTGAGGTCTCCTGTGCTCATTAATGCCCAATAAAAATGGGGATTGGTTGGTGACAATGGCTGCAATATTTCGTGGAAGGATAACCGTCAAGAGGACCAACTCTAATTGACCTGAATGTTATCGTATCCTGATGGCATATTGCTCATTCTGTCATTCCTTTGTTGTGATATGTTACAATAAGCTTGCTGGCAAAATGTCATGGTTAGTTAACTATGGAGAAACTGTTGACACACATATTAACAAATATATATGCAAAACATTATTTCATCAATTGGTAACACACTAAGACTTAATCTCTTGAGCTTCTTAAAATTGCATGGAGAGTTACATTTTTGTCTTACAAAACTTTATACAGCCATAGATATGTCAGTAAATGAATGATGAAGCTGATGGATACTGCTGATGATGGAGCCCTGTAGTGTTAACATGGTTTGAATATCCTAATATTATTTCCAGGGACCGCTTGACAGTTGAGGAGTGTTTAGAACATTCTTGGCTGAAGAACACCACAGACCGAAATGGAGGTGCTAAGATTGATGTGGGCAAACTCAAGACTTACCAAACTCAGGCACGCCAGGTAAGCAAGTGTGAGGTAAAAGTGAAAGATTGAGAAGTTTTCAGATGAATTGAGACATGTTTGCAAGGAATCTGGGCAAACAAGACCTTCACAAAGCCAATAGGTTAGATTGTTATCTTACATGAGTTTTGTCCCGAGAATTGTCCGGAATCACTTTTCAATGTGGACATTGTTTTCTTGTCCCCAGACTGGTGAGCCTTCTATGCGGACTGTGGCTGACCTGTACAGTCTGAGCAAGTTGTTAGAGGGCACTCCCCGCCATGGAGGTCTACACCCAGAGGTCGACTCGGCCACAAGCAAGATCACTTTCCCAGGGTCCGAGGCATATGGAGAGTTTCTTGATGATGAGTCTTGGTAAGGGAATCACACTGACATTCTTTGACTGCAATTTAATAGATATGAAAGAACCCATTTGATAGATTTCTTTCCATTACATGTGGTAATAGAGCTTATCAATGTTTTCATTGATATGTATTGCTGGTTGTCATTTCTTGATATACATTGGGTGGATACATATTTTCATTTGCGGAAATTTGGAACACCAACCTTTCGTTTTGCTGTTCATTGTGGTGTTTTTGGTTTCTTAGTGAGAAAATATCACTTAGTGGTTTCATGAAAAATGAATAAAAGGTATCAATTATTGCCAATGCTTGAAAAAATAAGAGTTAGAGTAACTATATCCAGTGTCACAATGAAGACAAGATTACACTTTATCATATGCAAATGTCAGAGAAATTCCTGGCAAGAAACATTTCATATTGGAGCAGTTATCAAAACAAAACAATCACCCACAAAGTCATCCTATCGATCCCATGCTAGGTATGACTGGCAGATGCGCTACCAGCCCGGCCATGAATCAGAGCTCTACCCAACCAAGGACACTGATTACTCTCTGCGAGTGCGTGGCTACCGGCGCCAAGCTGGTGAGCCCGATGACAGCTTTGACCTTGAAGATGAAGTTTATGGGGATGACGATTACTCTGTAAAGGCACCTACTGTCCGAGAGCGCCGCCTGTTGTCTGATGTGGACAAGGAAACCCTGCCGCCTTCCCTGGAAAAGGAAATGGCATGGATGGCGGAGATGAGAGAGAAGAGACCAAAAGATACTGATGAGATGAGCATTGCTTCCAAGCGATCATCCCTGGGATCTGTTTCAACGGAAGGTACTTGAAACTCTTATAGCAGGGTCTTAATGGTATTTGCCAGGGCTGACCTGCAGACGCATATCTTAACTGAACAACTTCTGTAAGTCTATGTGGTATATACATGCAGAGCAATAATATTTGTTCTTTCCTCTCTAAGTGAATGTCTGATAGACTCTGCATTGGGTCAAGTTAGGTGAACTTTCTATATCCTTGGTATAAGTGAAAAAAGTATTAAGAGAAACATCTGATTCATGTTTCTTGAATAGGAATTTCTAAATGAAAACAAAAGTATAGGCTACACATATTTTGTTGTGGATACTTCATGTGCCCTGCCGTTTATGAGCGCCATGGCAAATACACTGGTGACTATATATGTGATATTTATGTTCTTTATGGGTTTTATTTTGTTATCATTAAAGTTTCCAAAAGAAATGAAACCAAATCATTTTGAAAAGCTGACATCTGATTGGTGCAGAATAGTTGTGTCCGTCATTTGGAATGTTTTAATTTGTAATCAATGATACATCTCCTTAGATATGTTAGACGTCATGAAATTTATTTGATTGGTGTCCTTTCTTCTATAGCCATCTATTTCACAAGGTTAAGAGAATAATTAAGACATACAATATGATCAAAAGAAAGCTGATAGCTCCTATATCATTCTGTAGATAAAAAATGCCTGATCAATTAATCTTGTTTTGCTGTTTGGTGGTTATTTAGTAAATGTCAACACATGATCTTAACCTGTGGGTTTGTAATTCATCCCTTTGATAAAGGAATAATAACACAAGTAAGGCATGTCATTTCACAATGACAAGCATGGGTATGCTTCTAACAGCTCAATATTCAATGTACGCCACCTTCACAATGAAAAACGACTTTCTGTTTGCAGGATTCCCTGGTCCAACATTCAAGGCCAAGCTGGAAGATATGGCTGTCGGGGTAGGGGAGACAATCACGTTATGTTGTCACATGATGGGGCCGCCC
Organism: Haliotis cracherodii; assembly: GCF_022045235.1. NCBI lineage: Eukaryota > Metazoa > Mollusca > Gastropoda > Lepetellida > Haliotidae > Haliotis > Haliotis cracherodii. The sequence goes on from NW_027266285.1 coordinate 189,697, forward strand.
ATGCCCACTGTTGCCTGGTATCGCAATGAGGAACTCCTTTCAGATGCTACTCGTACAAAGATCGGTGTGTGTGGTGATGGCCGAGCTTACCTCACCCTCTCCAATGTGAAGGAGTATGACGCAGGCATATACAAGTGTGTCGCCCGGAATAAGTATGGACGCTCCTCGTGTAGGTGCAGGCTGATGATTGGAGGTGAGAGTTGATCACATGTTGGAAGTACTTAAAGTTGATTGGTCAGTGAGAGGTATCAAATGTATGTTAACATGTAAGTAACATAATGAGTGTGAAAGCATAAGAAACATAAAAGATTGTTCAGTTTTGAGATTCTGAGTTGTGAGAATTCACTTTTAGTGCTGTTGAATTTTCTTGACCACAAACACATACAGTTACATCTGTCTAACCCGGACTAACAAATCCAGATCAACTCTACAGTCTGGAATGTACTGTTTCAAAGTGTGTATATTTAGAATTGGGAAAAGTTTGTAAGGATACTTCTTTCAGTTTATGTGTAACATTCAGATACAGGAAACATGTTTTTGTATCATTTTAAACAAGTATATTGGTTTAACAGCATGTGACACAACTTGGATATCAGTTGCTACCTTCATGTCAGAATGATTGATCCATGTGATCTTATAAAGTACTATGTATCTTGCCTTGGGGGAAAATAAATTTCTCATCGGGTGAATAAATCCCTTATACCCCGCCATTAGCAAGACAGTCTGCACATGGATTTCTGAGAGGCAGAATAAATCCCCAATAATACCCCGCTTCCAAGCAAAAAGAGGCACGCCATTTCCTGAGTCAATTAAAGTAATTGACATAGCACAAGTTAACCTCTGTTCAATCAAACAGCTGTTTTTTATCAAATTTTAATTTATTTGAATTCTTTTACAATGTCCTATTAAAACATGTCGGTAACATAGATTTGTTGTAGCAGGATCACTTGTGGTATTAAAACCTAACATGGGATTTATAAAACCCCATGTAGCCCTCATGATCCTGCTACAACTTATAATGTCTGATGGATAAATATGTCAGACTCACAGCAGTTTCCTTTTCTGAGATGTCTAGTCTATGGCCATAAGCAGATAGTTACCCAGCAGCATGTGTTGTCCTTACAGAGCCCCCTGAGCGGCCAGGTCATCCAGTGGTAACTCAGATCACCTCTGGTGAGGCCTTTGTCATCTGGACTTCAGCCAAGACTAATGGCAACTCTGATATTCTTTACTACAGGCTGGATTACAAGAAACCAGGTGAGCGCTTGTTTGATAATGACAGAGGCACCGCAGTACTACAGTATTGCAGGGCACACCAGGTATGGGCCTCACACTCTGTACCCATGTGAAGAATGGAACCTGGACCTTTGTACAGTCAGTCAATACTAACCCCCACTAGGCTACCCAACTGTTGTGTCTCTTTAATAATGTTGGTTCCTTCAATGGGAGATGATCAAAGATGAAGTTATGTAAGCAAGGATTATATTCCACCTAAATATTATCCTGGGGGAAGTTTTACTTTAGAGTATAGTATAGGATAGGATTAAACACACTGGTATGGGTTCAAATTCACTAGGGAGAATCATCCTGACACTAGAGAATTTCATACCCGGGATAAAAAATAGGGTAGGATCATATTCACTCTTACAGTTACACATGTTTGGAGACAGTGTTCCCTTGTATAGATGTATTCTGCATCTGGAGTGGAAGATTGGTTGAGCAAATCTAAGACTTCAACAAGATTATCTCACATTCATTCAGCACTACTTGTGTACTAGTGGTTACTCAGCTATTATGTCCAAGAATCAATTGGTTTAAATTAAAGGACCATGCTTTAATTGGGGTTAATTTGTACTGATATAGCCAATATGTCTGGCAATGGCATCAACAATCATCAGTCTGCAGCAGAATATTTACCGAGTCGCACATGGAAATGACATCCAGATTACTAAAATGTGTCATGTTTCACTCTTTTAACAATGAAACTATTATCTGTAGGAGCAGAGAAATGGAAGACAGCTGCCAAGGTGACCACAGAGTGTGCCATCGCAACAGGTTTGACGCCAGACACACCCTACAGGTTCCGCGTGTGTGGAGTTAATGAGTTTGGGCCCAGTCCTTACAGCTGGGGGTCTGTGGAAGTCACAAGCAAACCTGCAGGTACGCAACCGTTGTGTGTGGGTGATTAATGGGTGAGGTTTAGTGTGTACAGAGATATACAAGTTTGAGGTGGGTGAATCTAGTGTAAAGAGGTGGGTTGAAGGGATGGGTAAGTCTAGTGTATACTGAGATATATAGGTTGGATGATGGTTTTATGTGTGGGCAACTTTTTTTTTACAGGGGGGGTGGGGGGGGATTTTTCATTTCTTATTCACTGGTGGGGGGGATAGTTTGTTTGGTTGGAGTTACATTGGTGCAGTGATCAAGAAAGGGATCTGTTGGGCTTTAAATAATAAATACTTCCTTCTCCTCCTTGACAGGTGCACCTGCTATTACCTCTGATCCTGAATATGACCTACGGTTATTGCGACAGCGTCAGACTGTGGCACCGGAACCACCAGCAAGTCGATGGGAAGTCAGTGAAGTGGAAGAGGTTGAGACTGAAGCTGAGCTGAAGAAGACCAAACCAGAAGATGTGTACAACCTCGGAGACACACTCTGGAAGTCAGTATTTGATATACTAGCATTTATTGATGTATCCTCTGAGATATAACTTTGCTCACCTGGACTGACAGTCTAATCTGATTTTTCATATGGCTGTCATAAAGAAAAGGCTTTATGATCCTTAGTAGGGCTGTACATAGAAGTAATGTGGTGGTTGCATGAAAGTTTCAAAATAGAAAGAAGAGTAACTTTTTTCAGGCATGTGTAGGTCTAATTCCAAAAACAGGATGTGCTGCTATTTACTCTATTTATTTACCCAAGTGATGCAGGTCTTAGATGTCTACCTCTCTGGTGAAACCCTCAAGCCCGTGTATGGTACTGATAGAATTAAAATCAATCAGGGCGAACCAGGATTTAAAACCATGAACATAGGTTTCTGGTTTTTCCAAGGGAAGCAACTCTGCACAGGGAATTGCAGCACTTTAGATGACTTGGCCACCCGTCCTCTGTGTGTTTCTTTAATCAATCCTGTACCCCAGTACAGGATTCTGAAAATTAAAAGGGAAAAAAATACATCAAACAATAAAGAAATAACATGTACTCATGACTTGAGAAAAAAATAATGATTTTGGTTGGAACATCAGCATTTCATGCTCTTGCTGTTCACAGGGGCAAGTTCTCGCAGTACATAAGCTGCAATAATGCTGCGACAGAAAAGGATCATATAATGCGAGTGGTGCCTCTAACAAAGGACAATGAAAGTGACAGGTTGCGTGAGTTTAACATTCTCAAAGGCATCCAACACAACCACGTTGGACAACTTTTGGAAGGATTCCAAACAAGCACAGACTTTTACATGGTGTTGGAGAGAATGACAGGGGACAATATTGCTCGTTACCTTGGCTACAAACGTAGATACAGTGAGGATGCTGTTGTTTGTGTTTTACGGCAAGTGATTGATGCCTTACAATTTTTGCATCGACATGGTTATGCACATCTGAATCTTCAACCTGGTAGCATCATCATGGCCAACAGACAGAGTCTCAATATCAAGCTAGTTGATTTCAGCCTCGCAAGGAAGATCTCACCAGAGGGAGATACTGTGCCAAGGATGGGCTACCCTGATTTCATGCGTAAGTAACTTAGTCTGATTATTTTTAGATGATGTAGGGTAAGATCTCAAACAATTGTATTGTAGGTAATGAGAATTGGAGTTATTCTTTCCAAGTTATAAGTAGCTACCTGGGCAACAGATATCTTTTTCTCTCAAGACAGGTAATAATGTGAGTCATAGTAAATGTTTCTTTAGCTTTGATGTTATCTTTCTTGTTGCAGATCAATTTAGTTTACAAGATCAATTAGAATTCTTTTTTTATTTATGGTTTTCTGTCTTAACTAAAGAAAGAATTTGGGACATTCTATTAAAACAAGTAGTCATGCATCATCAAGGGAAGTGAGACTTCTGACCTCTCCCTATTTCACCTTCAGCTCCTGAGGTTGTTGTCGGAGAGCGTGTGGGCTGCTGTGCCGACCTGTGGGGACTGGGTGTCCTAGCCTTCCTGCTGTGAGTATACACTGGTCGCCCCAGCAGGGGCACAACACATCAGGAGTAATGTTGCATCAAATATATATAGACATTCCAAACAATATCACCTGGAGTAAGTGAGTTGGGTTTAACAACACTTTGAACAGTATTCCAGTTATATCCGCCTCATGTCTGCTTGATGTGGTAGGAAAGCCCAATAACTTCTTGTGAAGAAAGCATTACTCTCTAATGTTTATTTTTCATCAAATTTCTGTAAATAATTATGAAGGTGAAAATATGATTGGTACTAAAAATATTGTCTATGTAGTCAGGTATTATCACTGTTAATCTCTAGTGGTTGAAGGGTTTGTAAAGAAGAAAACACTTATTTTTATATTTGCTTTTCAGCAAGAATAATTTTACAGAATCACATTCATAGCTTATGTCACATGACTGATTACTGTACAGACTGGTGAAGGAATTACTAGTGAATATTGTCAAGAACAAGGCATACTATTTTTTTATTAAACACGATTCCTCATATCATGTCCATAAATACATAGTTCTTGATGGGTTGGTATCATAAAGTGTCATTTTATTGAGAGGCACACACAAACTAAACTTTCTGATTACCTTGTGTTTCAGGCTAAGTGGGGAGTCTCCCTTCTCTGCCCACACAGATGATGAGACGCTTGCCAATATTGCATACAACAGATATAATGCTAATGACATGTATGAAAACGTCTCAAAGGAGGGACTAAAGTTTATCTTCAAACTCCTCAAGCGTATCCCAAGGTGAGTCACATGCACAGGCACATGCACAGGCACACACACAAGCACAGGCATATGCACAGGCACATGCACACTCACAGGCACACACACAGGCACATGCACAGGCACACTCACAGGCACACTCAAAGGCACAGGCACATGCACACTAACAGGCACACACACAGGCACACTCACAGGCCAACGCACAGGCACATGCACAGGCACACTAAACGGCACACTCACAGACACACACACCGGCTCATGCACAGGCACAGACATACTCACAGGCACATGCAAAGGGACATGCACAGGCACACTCACAGGCACATGCACAGGCACAGACATACTCACAGGCACATGCAAAGGGACATGCACAGGCACACTCACAGGCACATGCACAGGCACACTCAAAGGCACACACACACTCACAGGCACACTAACAGACACATGCACAGGCACAGTCAAAGGCACATGCACAGGCACATGCACACTCACAGGCACACGCACACTCAGGCACACTAACAGACACATGCACAGGCACATGCACAGGCTCATGCACAGGCACTCACATACTCACAGGCACAGGCACATGCACAGGCACAGCCACACTCAAAAGCACACGCACTCACACTAACAGGCACACACACAGGCACACGCACACTCACAGGCACACGCACATGCACAGGCACACTCATAGGCACATGACATGCACAGACACACTCACAGGCACATGCACAGGCACACGCATACTCACAGGCAGATGATCATCTTTGTACATGTTTTTCATGACCCTCCTTGAAATAACAAAATGCAAAAGGCCTAAATATTTTATTATAAAATGTCCATTTTTTCATGACCCTCCTAAAATATGTTAATGATTTTTTATGACCCTCCCCTTGTGACTGTCATATATTTGGTTACCCTGCACTGATTCTCACCCCCACCTCATTTATAATAATGGATCAGTTCCTTGGGATAAAGAATGTGATGGATGGTAATCAGGTTTGTAGTGTCATCAGAAGAACTTTCGAATGAGTCTACAACTGTCTCAATCTGCTTATACACTTATCAGAAAGTAACCAATGAGCTACAGGGAACGATGAATTAACTGCCCTGTATGCATGGATGTTGCCAGTCCTCGTCTTTGTGAACCAGCAGATCTGTTATGTTTCAGGAACCGTCCAAGTCTGGCTGACTGCCTGGACATGAAGTGGATGCTGCAGACAGATGCCATCATCAAGTCACGGAGTGAAACTTGGTTCCCAACAAACAGGATCCGCACTTTTGCTGATGAATATGACAAACGAAGAGTGGCTGACAGCTTCAGACTAGATTACACAAAGCTTGAGCTGACGACCAAAAAACCCGTAGAAAGCAAGCGTGTACGCAAAGAGAGAAAACCTGCAGCTGAAGCTGAACCTCAAGCTGATCAGTCCGTAACTGAGAGCACAAAGAAATTTGCCCCTAAGGTTATAAAGGAATTGGAGGCTGAACCTGAAAGTGAGGCTGGTGCAGGTGAAAGTGAGGCTGAGACAACAGAAGAGAAGATAGAACAAGTTGCTGATGATGTTGTGTCCAAAGCTCTTGATGAGGCCATGCAATCTTCTGAGTTAACCAGTGCATGAATTCCACACCTTGTAAGTGGTTTTAAAAAACAAAATACAATTGTACAGGATAAACAAATATAATTTTCTTGAAATGATCAATGATTTGTTTTGTAATTTGCTCTGTGATTTGTGTTGAAATTACACTCCAATTTGTTTGTACACACACAAACATGCTTTAAGAAAAGGAATTCTGAAATAGATCTGTCACTGTAAAGCATTGGAAAGTTATTTAATGGAGTGTGGCGAATACAAATTAATGCAGTTCATCTGCTACTATATACTCTGTAAGAAATTCACAATGAAGGTTTATCTAATCTTATATTTATTTCAGATAGGATTTCTTACCAAGGAATGATGGAATGAAAGAAGAGCGGTGACTTGTTGAGATGTGTATTTTCGAAAAATACGTGAAGACTTCTATATATTTCTACCTATGTGATAACCAGTTGCCCTTCATCTAGATATTTCTGTTTGCCTGCAGTAACCTCAGTGAAACATTCTGTACACTGAATCAGATTAAATCATCACTTATTTGACAATTCCAGTTTGTTCAACTTTAAAAGTCATAATATAGAGAAACTGGCTACTTCCCTGTTATATATGGAATAAAATGGTTCTATTTGATTCAGTTCAGTGAATGTTAAACTGGGAGACAAAAGTGTTTCTCTTTATTCAAGGTTAGTGAGTGACCTTGACCTACTTTGTGTGTTGCTCCTACTCAGATGTGTGAGGGATTGTGAAATGTGTAATTTTTGGTACAACCTTGCATCACACCTAGAAGTTGTGTACATTTTTGAATATTTATTTTTGAAAGGGTCAGTTGCAATCTTCAGATTCTGAAGTGAATTGTGAAAATGTGATATTTTAACCTGTTTGCATTTGAATGCATTTTATGATGCTTGACTAAGTCATCTATGTACTTATGACACATTATATGTGATTAGTTTGATTCCTCTGTGCTTTCTGGAATGCTCAGTGATTAGTGAACATATCAATCATTGTGTAAGTCATACCAAAGAAGTGATATCATTGGGAAAACTATTTTTTATCCTTTTAACCCAAAATGAATGTTGTAAGCGTAATTGGTATATATTTGTGCATATTTTTCTATGTAAAAAAGAATACAGATGCACACTTGCATCAACATTTTGTCCTCACAAAAAAATAGTTTTCTATATTCACAGTATATGAAAAGGAGATTTGGGTGGTCCAATGTGTTATTCATTTATTTCATAAATGTTTACGTTGTAGATGTCTTTATATTTTGTATTCATTGATGGACAAAGATAGCAGTTTGTGAACAACCACTGAGCATTCAGAAATAACAGATGAATTCTTATGTGCAATATTTTTTTCGATGTTATGCTTTATCATATTACAAGAATTACATGCAAGTTTTCTGCAAAGGTTTACATATGTGTATCTATTTTATCAATGGATGTAAACAGCTCCTTGCATTAACACAGGTGGATCCAGAGGTGTGTGTGTGTCCAGCCCCCACCTTTGGAATGTGGTATGTTGTAGGCAGTAAAATTGATGATGGGAGGATTTTCATATTTTGGACACCTCCAATTTTAAAAATGCCGGATCCGTCCTTGTATTAAGTTAATTTGATTTGAGACAAGACCAGGGCTATGTTTTGTGATGTTGAGATAAGTACTAAGAGTTGGCAACTGCTATATGTAGATCTCATAGGACTCAGGGTGCAGTGCCTATGCCCAAATTTGTGTACAGTAGTCAGGAATACATGATGGGAGGTTGTGGTATAGTTTTTGTGTGACATGTTCAGCCAGACTGAACAGTTTGTTTGCATTGTTTTCAGAATATTTATTTGAAAATACTGAGCTCAATCTGTGACAACATGTTTTTGACTTGGCTCATTCAATATCACAGATTTCACAACATTTGGCATTCAGGGGAGATTACTGCTTGGAAGGGAGATAACTGGAGAGGTTATTTTTCTGATCCATTGCTTGTATTTTTCAATCATTTCTTCCGAGTTGTTTCTTTCTTTTTTTGTAATGGTAGATACTGAACTTGGATATTTAGGGTTTTTTTTGTAAAAGTATAATTATTCAAGTACATTTGCTTTGCATGTATTACATTGAATGAACAATGTAATGACCATATGATGAAGGATTTTGTGATTGAAATGTTTACCAACCAATCTGTGATCACATTACTGCATTTATTGTGTGAAATACCCTTTCTTCGTGTAGACTATTTACCCTTTGGGTGTCAGGAAGGGCAACTGTGAACTCCTCACTATGTAGCTGAAATAAACCCTGTGATAATATCAAATTGTATGTTGTTAATTGACTCTGATAATGCCTATTTTACCTTTGGAAAATGCCGAAGTTGTAACAGTCTCACTTGTGTTCTGTGATTCTACAATTTCTTGATTCAACAGAGAACTTGTACCTAATTCAAAATCAGATCTTGCATGATTCCACAAAAACATCTTGATTTTTATCCCTCGCTGGGCCAGAATGGCCGAAGGGGATTATGCCGTGGTGCAGTCCGTCCGTCCGTCTGTCTGTCCCACAGAGGGTACTAGGCTTGTGAAATCAACTCCTCCTACAGTTTCCAGAGAATATCCCTGACTTTACTACAAACAAGATGTCGACATGTTGATGATTCGCATATTGCAGTCCCGTTTCATTTCGACAAATTTTGACAGAGTTACTGCCTCTGTTTTACGGAGCTTCATGAAAAATACAAAGAAAATATAAATACATTAAAAAAATTCATGCGGGGGATGTTGTGCTCTCAGAGCACTCTTGTGGAGTAAGTGAATGTGTGGTGTTTTATAATCAGCTATGGATAGTCCAGCCATACAATGACAGCCCCTTAAAGTGAGTGAGTGTTAAAACACAATTCAAACTTGATCAAAGACGAGATTCAGGAAGGGTAGTATGGGAGGAGATAAACAGAAATGTGTTTGTTTAAATAACACCCTCATCTTGCTTCCTTGTAAACCTTTTATCTGCAGAAACTCCTTGCTTTCCTAATCCTGCTACAATTTCTTGCTCTGACACATCAGACAGACAGTCAGGCACAATGCCGCGACAAGAGTCCTTATTTGCAAACAATTAGACAGATAGTAGATTTGGAAATTGCTGTCTCTTTGTGAATTCAACCACCAGAAGGACGTTGACAAGTCTTAACCTTTACCTCTCCACAAATTTCAGAAATACTTTTGATATAACAAAAGCATTGAGATTGATTGTCTGCTTGCCAAGGATCTCTATTATAATGAATAACGCACAGGAATCAATATGTTGAGATACATCATCAGTTTCAATTTCAAATTATAAATGTCTTCTTTTTGGACGATTGGAACCCAACAATTGTTTGGACATGGTGAAAGCAAAACAGTTCAGAACCCCTGCTCCCCACCCTCCATCGTGTCTGAACAAGGAGTTTTATTGCGTCGGATCTCCAGCGTGCAAATACCAGGGATACAGGGGTGTTATACTCGAGCAAATATGACATGATTAGCTTTATTTGTTAAAGACCTTCATTGCTAGTTCGGCCCATAGCAATACAGTATTCAGCCATCTACATTACCAGATCGGCCCACGAGCCACCGCCTTCTGGCATAGAAGATTTATTACATCAATAATTAATGTATTCTGCGAAGACCAAGACCAAATAATACATTTGTTAAAAATAAAATACATGTATAGTATGCACAGGGCTTGGAATTACCAGCCGATTGACAATTCTAGCACCTGTTCGGGTAAAGTCAGGGTCAAAGTTGTGTGTTGGGCAGGACAAACCTGTTCCTGGCACAATATCCCCCAACTGCCAAACTCCCCATTCTCCACCGGCATAGAGGCGCAACCCACGGCAAGCAGGTTGCTCAATTTTGTCACCTTTTTGGACAAGCAATGGGGTGCTGGGGTCATATTCTGATACGATATCGGTGTCGTCTACCGGACATAGAAAAAGTAGAGAGCGCTCTCGACCCACAGCAGACGATCGACATCGAGATACAGATCGACATTCTAAGGATCGACCCCTAGAGTCACATCATAAGGCTCGACATTCACAGGATCGAGCCTCAAAGGGATCCGAAGGAAAGCTCTTCTTCAGGTCGTCGGTCGCGGGATCGATCTTCTACGGGATCTTCATCACGGGAATGGACTTCTACATCGAGGCATTCCTCCAAGCAGAGGGAGATCGTCATTATGAGACCAATTCTGACTCTTCGGATCGTCATCACTCTATGGATCGATCCTATGACCATGGCCGATCCCGTTCGATCGCGTTCTTTGGACTCTTGGCTCTCAACGCCATCCCTATCGAAACTCATCACGAAATTATGGATACGACAAGCCCCTCGGCTAGGATTGATATCCATCTCCATCCCATCGATACCAGCCTATGCGATACTACCTTTTCCCCACACCTAATCGATATGGGGATAATCGATATCGGCCCTACTCCAAATACCCTTCAATGCCTGATTACTATCGCTATGCTTCTCCTATACATCGACATCGAGATTGACATTGACATGAGGATCGACAGCAAATTGACATCGACCCTCATCTCATTTACGTTCCGCGTCCCCTACTGATACCGATACAGATCAGTGATCACCCAACATGTCGCACTCCCTGGTCGTAACGCCGCCCTCTCAACTTCCTGTGACAGACCCTTCCACTAGTACGGTTCCTCCAGCGACTAATGCCTTACCAACTTCATTGGGTCATAGAAATCAGACCGAGTTCTCGGCATCACAGATGGGATCGCTTTTACAGTCCTTGTCGGCAGCCTTACAGCAACGCACCGAACAGTCGGGCGTACCACCTACCGATGCTAAAACCACAATTCCATTACGGACGACTCCAGGTACTGCGGTTAGAAACAGGCTCGATAACAGCCCCACTCTTCCGGAAGCTATCCCTGACAGCCAGGCTTCACCTCCATCAGCTACGCCCTGGAGATCCTACTCTGATTCTTCCTTGGATCGCGTACACACTTTCCTCGTAGTACAACCGAGGGTGATCTCCTTTTGGGGTTTGCGATGTCCACTCCCGCGGCGATCATGGCGAACCTGGATTTGGCCTTTGTCGCCTTCCGTCGTCAGAAGCACAAACTATCTATGCCCCAGTTCAGCATCGCTGAGACGGGGACAAATGGGATGTCAACCATTGTCTCTTCTCGGGAGTAACATTGCGACCGTCTCCCCAAAGCTTTCCTCAGCTACATCTGTTATTGATGCTCGGGAACTAGTTCATCTGGATGTCACCATCAGACGGACCCTCTCCTTATTGTCAACCATACTGTAGGCGACAGACGCAGTAGCTATGTCCGTGGCCCATGCTAAGAGGTCAGAGGAATCCTACATCAAAGGGACCCTAAATTTAATCAATAGAAATTCCAGGATGTCATGGACCTTATCACACATCAGTTGGGATCACTTACTGCTCAACTGCGAAGAGGTCTACTCACCAGGTCCTACTCTACTGTCCTTCTTAAATACATCATGTTAAGAACAACACTCTGCGACTATTTCAGTTAAGTGTTTTAGAACTAGGAAGACAAGAGCACTCATGTAGCTGCATGTATTGGTCCAATTGGCTTGTACTGGGAGGTTCAATAATACTTGCGTTTCAGGTCTTCCCAGTGAAGCATCACCTTTTTGATAAAGGCATTGATTTTAATGTTGCATTTGTATAGATATAAAGATTTCTGATAAAATAAATATTGCTGTCTGGTGTATGATGGCATTATTCCAGTAATCCAATGTGTTTTTAAGAACCACTCATATGGCTTAAGACTTTCATTATTAAACTGACAATGAACCCCCTGGTGATATTCATTTGTGATACCTGAATAAACTCTGGAACGCCCCTAAGAAAATAACCAATCTACTGTGATGATGAGGATCAGTGTGTTATGTTTGGGAGTTACTATACTAACTATATATCCTTCTCATGATTCAGTAAACCTGCTACGGTTCTAAAGTTAATTGATTACTGATTCTTTAGGGGTTTGTACAGATGGTTTAACACGTTTGCCATTCACTGGATGTCGGATACAGTGTATGCTTTCCCAACAGCACAGGCAAACATTTGAAACACCCCCGTATAAAATGAGTTCCCTCTACGTTATAAGCATTGCGATCATTTGTATGAATTGTGTTTCTCCGGTATTCGCGAGGAAAATGTGTTCAAAGGTAGACGATCTGTCACAACTGCGGCAAAACCAGCGACTTCCTGGAAAAGAATTATTTTCAACCATGACAGATGGAGTCATGTTATGTGCACGCTTATGCCTTGGTGTTACGCTGTGTGGTTCTTTCAACTTCAACACCAGAACTGGTGCTTGTGAACTCAATGACGTCACTCTTGGGACAGAAGGAACCGAAGTAGTCCATGCAACCAATTACGTTTTCTCCGAAGTCAACTTTTGGCCAAAGGTAATCTTCATAACCTATGTCTTTCATTAGTTTCTCTGTGTAGTTCTTGGGGCGAAACATGTTCCTGGTAGCCATGCTTGTCGATACAGGCCGCAGAGATATAGATGAAATGTTGTGGGATGTTGTAGAATGTTGCAGAATGTTTCGGACTGGCACAATACAGGCTGTAGAGATATTGCTGTTATGTTGTGGAATGTTGTAGAATGTTGCAGAACGTTGCGGCCTGGTGCGATACAGGCTGCAGAGATATTGGTGTAATGTTGTAGAATGTTGCGGACAACCGCGATACGGGCCGTAGAGATATAATAGGAATGTTGCGGGATGTTGTGGAATGTTGCGGCCTGGCGCGATACGGGCCGCAGAAATACTGGTGGATTGTTGTGGGATGTTGTCGAATGCTGCGCAATACAGGCTGCAGAAATATTGGTGGAATGTTGTGGGATGTTGTAGAATGTTGCGGACTGGCACAATACAGGCTGCAGAGATATTGCTGTTATATTGTGGAATGTTGTAGAATGTTGCAGAACGTTGCGGCCTGGTGCGATACAGGCTGCAGAGATATTGGTGTAATGTTGTAGAATGTTGCGGAAAACCGTGATACGGGCCGTAGAGATATAGGTGGAATGTTGTGGGATGTTGTGGAATGTTGCGGCCTGGCGCGATACGGGCCGCAGAAATATTGGTGGATTGTTGTGGGATGTTGTAGAATGTTGCAGAATGTTGCGGATTGGTGCGATACAGGCTGCAGAGATATTGGTGGAATGTTGTATAATGTTGCGGACAACCGCGATACGGACCATAGAGATATAGGTGGAATGTTGTGGGATGTTGTGGAATGTTGCGGCCTGGTGCGATACGGGCCGCAGAAATATTGGTGTAATGTTGTGGAATGTTGCAGACAACCGCGATACAGGCTGCAGATATATTGGTGTAATGTTGTAGAATGTTGCAGAACGTTGCGGCCTGGTGCGATACATTGGTGTAATGTTGTGTAATGTTGCGGACAACCGTGACACAGGCTGCAGAGATATTGGTGTAATTCTGTGGAATGTTGCGGACAACCGTGACACAGGCTGCAGAGATATTGGTGGAATGTTGTGTAATGTTGCGGACAACCGTGACACAGGCTGCAGAGATATTGGTGTAATTCTGTGTAATGTTGCGGACAACCGTGACACAGGCTGCAGAGATATTGGTGTAATTCTGTGTAATGTTGCGGACAACCGTGACACAGGCTGCAGTGATATTGGTGTAATTCTGTGTAATGTTGCGGACAACCGTGACACAGGCTGCAGAGATATTGGTGTAATTCTGTGTAATGTTGCGGACAACCGCGATACGGGCTGTAGAGATATTGGTGTAATTCTGTGGAATGTTGCGGACAACCGCGATACGGGCTGCAGAGATATTGGTGTAATTCTGTGGAATGTTGCGGACAACCGCGATACGGGCTGCAGAGATATTGGTGTAATTCTGTGGAATGTTGCGGACAACCGCGATACGGGCTGCAGAGATATTGGTGTAATTCTGTGGAATGTTGCGGACAACCGCGATACGGGCTGCAGAGATATTGGTGTAATTCTGTGGAATGTTGCGGACAACCGCGATACAGGCTGCAGAGATATTGGTGTAATTCTGTGGAATGTTGCGGACAACCGCGATACGGGCCGTAGAGATATGGTTGGAATGTTGTGGGGTGTTGTAGAATGTTGCGGACTGGCGCGATACAGGCTGTAGAGATATAGGTGGAATGTTGTTGAATATTGAGGACTGGCGCAATGTTTGCCGTAGAGATATAGGTGTAATGTTGTGGAATGCTGTGGACTAAGCGATGCAGACCTCGGGAATGTTTAGGACAGCAGTGATCTTCCCGAGGCAAGAGTGTCCACATGCCTATATCAAAGCCTACTTTCCACCCTTGCCATTTCAAGCCTACTTTTCTGATCTAAAATATGAAAGGACTCTCGCACATATCGACAGCCCCATCAGAGAACGTTCTCCAAAATCAACATCTGGGTTCCGAAAACGTGGTCGCTGCCATCGCCTGTCGAATTGTTCCGAAACCTAAGTGAAGGCAAATATTTCGGAGTGGTTCAAAGTTTTTAATCAACCCGCCAAAGAACTATCTATACATATATAGTTCATTGTTTTTTTTTATTTCGAACGACTGAACGCTTATAGCAGTGGTGAGGTGAGGTGAGGTGAGGTGAGGTGAGGCGAGGTGTTCAACGTCGCGCACAAGATTATAATACAGGGACGTGCACGTGTGTGGCTGCTTGTACATGTCCGCACAAATGCCAAATTTGTAGTGCTAGCACACTGAGATATCATGCCGCACTCAGACACAACATCCGAGCCGACCAGTCCTTGTTTAAGCCCGATAATGCCGACCACCAGGCAGGTTAACAACAAGTTTTTAACGTTTCAAACTCCTGCTCTCCGGGAAGACGCTCTACCACTTGACCACGGAGGTAGTCTTATGGCAGTGACTGAGATGCAGTGTTATTTCTAGACGAACCCTGCGGAGTGTTTCATGTTACTGCGATGTTCAGTGTTACTTTGTCCTGCCTAGTCTGTATGTATCTATTAGTGTAAGATGAGGCAGTAATAAGAATCCAAACTGTGTTGGGTGAAATGGTTTACCGTAGCGTCTTTGCCGTGGTTATTTTGAGTCTGTCAGGGGTGAAATCTCGAATCTTTTTGTAATCTGATGGACCAGTTAGCCATCTTTGTGAAGCCATTCGAAATAAGAACATATTTGATATCGCCTTTTCATCAAAAGGGAAACAACTCGTGTTCCACACAGGGTGGCGCCACGATCGCTGATATACACGGGTGGAAACAAGGCTTTCACATAGGCAAATATTTCATGAAAACATGGGGTTTTAAGTTTGTTTGTTTGATTTGTACTTTTTCAATGGATTATGGATGTTAGAAGATTTATTATTATATACTCATATGACAATGCATGTGTTGCCTGCCAGAGACTTGCCGGACTGTGCATGAACCACACGTGCCTCGAGTCCCAGTACTGTCAACCAAAGAACGACACTGACTACTCCTGCAAGCCTTGGGGTGAGTATCAAGGACGACAGGCATTCCAGTATTATTCATATCATTTAATATTCAATTTTTATGCCATATTTAAGTTCTTTTCCTTCTTCTGGCGCTTTTAAAATGACCGAATTCTTTAAGTTCGCCTGTGTCACGAAGAGTGTAGAAAAAAACCAGAAATCTGGGAAATACAATCATTCTAATTTATTCA
Source organism: Haliotis cracherodii (assembly GCF_022045235.1). NCBI lineage: Eukaryota > Metazoa > Mollusca > Gastropoda > Lepetellida > Haliotidae > Haliotis > Haliotis cracherodii. Next base: position 205,902 of record NW_027266285.1, read on the forward strand.
AAGTGTGTTTTTATTTTTGTGTGTTTTATCTGAGATGCGTTGTGCACATATAATCTATTTATGAAATGAGAAAAATATCAAGTATTTGTCATATACTCAACAACAAAAGTTCCTGTGACACCAATATTTTAGTGTATTTTCAAACAAGTGAAGTTTGGTTTCCAATATTGTAGTACATGTATGGAATCAAGTCACAAAAACGCAATTGCTACAGAAAAGCATGCATTCCATGCAAAAGTTAACTTTCATGCAAGCCCCATGAATTTCACTACTCAAAAATGGGTATCAAAACATGTGCATTAACGGGATTCCATATGCATTGTTTAGCATCGTGCTGACAACAACCACTAAGAAAAACAACAAAATTATGCAATTATTCAACATTACGAAATGCCACGCCTGTCCGAGAATGAGCGTCCGCGAGTCATTGGTATGCTTGAAGCAGGATCGAGTCATGGTCATGTTGCAAGAAAATTTAACGTCCACAGAGACACCATTTGGTGTTTATCGCAACGTTGGCAACAGCCGAATGCAGTCAGAGACCATCCTCGGAGTGGCAGGCCACGCGTAACCAATAATCGATAAGACAACTGGATTCGAACAACACACCTACGAAATCGATTCCAGCCAGCAACAGTGACTGCAAGAAGCATCCCTGGCCTCAACGAATATCTTCACAAACCGTACGTCATCGCCTCAGACGTGCAGGGATTGTCGCCAGAAGACCCACCAGACGTCCCATTTTGACAGGAAACCACCGTCAAGCACGCCTACAGTGGTGCAGACAGCGTCTACGCTGGACGGCTATGCACTGGAGACAAGTTCTTTTCACTGACGAGTCTCGTTTTCACCCCAGCCACATCGATGGACGGATTCGAGTGCACCGACGTCGAGGTGAGCGTTACGTCAATCATTGTGTCATGGAAGAAGATCAATTCGGGGAAGGCAGCGTTATGGCATGGGGTGGGATTACAGCAAGACAGAGAACCCGTTTGATAACTGCAGAGGGAAATCTGAATGGACAGCGCTACCGCGATGAGATCATCAGCCCTGTTGTTCTACCGTTTTTTTGCGTCTTCATGGCCCAGGCATTACCTTTCAACATGACAACGCCCGGCCTCATATTGCTCGACTTGTTCAGGATTCCCTTCAACAAAACACGTTAATCTCATCCCATGGCCGGCTCGCTCCCCTGATCTCTCACCAATCGAGCACATGTGGGATGATATGGATCGGGTCCTTCGACGTCAACCACGTGTTCCACAGACACTCCAGGAACTTCGAAACATGCTCCAGCAGATATGGACAGATATACCACAGGACGACGCCTGGTCCATTCAATGAAACGAAGATGTGTTGCATGCATCGCAACCAGAGGTGGACACACACGCTATTGATTTGTAAATTGACAGTCTGGCATGTTCATGTTTTTTTTCACGCATTTTCTGAAGTTAGTATGGCAAATTAAACCATTTGAACACTTACAGGAGTCTTTTATCTGTTGCAGACCGAAATTGTTTCAGATTTGGCAAAAAACAAAACTTTGAATTAAATCTTGTTCAATGGCACAGGAACTTTTGTTGTTCTGTATGAATATAAGGTTGTCATAGACATTACCTATAACAGTGGGTATATTCAACGATGATGTTTATCGCTAAGAAAATGGACATTTCTTGGAAAGCGCACTTTGCAATTTTTTTCATAACTGTAGGTAATAATCCTTATCGGCTGAATGGTTTCACTTTATAAGCATTAATTTAGCATACATGCGTTAATCATCGCGATGTTTCGCTATTCTATTTCAAGTGGCGAGGACTATAGCAACACATACCAAATTTCAGTACATGTTGTCGTAACTGCGTTTTGGGTTTAAGGCCAGGTTCACACAGTGCCGATTATGGCTCCCGTTTGAGATCAGACAGCGCTACGACACGTAAAGTGAAAAAGTCGGATTACTATCCTCAATGATCTGGAATGTCCTATCATTGTCTGAACGCAGTCGTATACGTTCGTAACAGAGTCCTACGGATCAGGAAAGGTCCAGAGTGGTCGGCCAAGCACTTCCGACGGTATACAGCGTCCCGTAACATTCGGGAAACTTTTTTTTCGGGAAAACTCCGATATTGTCTCGTCGGATTACAATCGTCACTGTCTTGACAGATTCTGCTGTATCGGATCAAAATCATAACAATTTCCTGTGTTGTCTGGGCGGTGTCCTGTGGATCGGGCATAAATTGTTCATTGCCGTTTCTTGTCGATTGAGTCCAGATTGCGTCCAGATCTTGCCAAATGCGAACCGTCTTCGATTCACTGTCCGGCCACTGTCTGATCTGTGTCGGATTGCATTCGGGAGAATCGGGACGCTGTCAGAGCTGATTCGGTCGTTTTTCACCATGCGGGAGATACTAATCAGATCAGATTCGGATTGAGAACGGGAGAATCGGGACGAATTCGGCTGGAAACGGCTGAATCGGGACAAAATCTGATTGTCAATTTCCCGCCACGAATCACAGGATCTTGATCAGACTTTTGACACATTTTAATTGGGAATGGTCCTATCAAGGACGGCAGTAAAACTCCTGAATGAGTGACTGAGCCCTAACTGAACCCTTCTACAGTTACCTATTTTATTGTCGTTCCGTGTCGTTATACGTACATCCGTTTTAATCGCTCCAGTCCATCAAAGACAAATTCTACACAAGCGGCACGTAAGTTTCGGTATTTTTCCGAGTGCGACACACACGAGTTCATGGTCAGATCAAACTGTTAACGAATCAAATTGAGGCATTGTTACATGTGACATGTGACAAAGACGGAACACTAAAAAGAGATGTTCACTACTAGCTTTGGCGGCGACTGAAGCCAATCGACGCCATTTTTCAGTCTGTGACGAGGCTGGCCTGTCTTGTGTAGAAATTGTCTTTGATGGACTTGAGCGTATGTGAGTATAACCTATGAGTTGTATTTATTCCTGGAGATTCGCTGTGCAGAGTTGCGTCCCATGGGCACGCCAGAAACCTATGATTGTGGGTTCGAATTCCGATTACGTTTCTAGGTTTGTCAGCTCCATATCCGTGCTCGTTGCTTTCACCGAAGTAGTAAACGTCTGAGACATGCATCACTTCGGGCTTTCCTCCCACATTAAGCTGACACGCCGCGATATAACTGGAATACTGTTAAAAGCGGCGTTAAACCCAAATCACTCACTCACTCACTATTCCTGGAGAGAGAGGCATAACGTAAGTTCCGAATTGATGCCCTTTGTTATGTAGTAGTTCAAGTGAGGGTAGAGTTGAACTCATAAGCTGCTCATCGTTCATTATAAAATCGCTGAAATCAGACATGTGCCTAACTGGCACCCTATTCTGTTCTGAAGTGTCCGGTTAAAAGGTAGGTAGGTTTAGTTCCTGGAGAAAACTCATAATCTGTTAAATATTGTTAATTTTACTTTGCATATAGAATACGCAACTACTGAACTGGTGGCTTTTGCGATTCGGGAATATATAATTTGCAGTTTTTTGCTGTCGCTTCAATGACAGATAATTTAATCGAGTGTAGGATTTGTTACCAGTGTCAAACTATCACGTTTCATTTACTGGACTCCTTCAAAGATTCCATCACAGGGGGAGATGGTTGTTTGAAATTGTTGGAAATTACTTCAACTGACCTCGACTCGTTTTTTAACCCGTTCACCTTGCGATACATGTTTATAAACAGAAACCTGTCGTTTGTAACCTGAACAATAAGTGTTATCCACTAATCAACCCTTCACAGTATATATTATCTATTAAAGAACGACATTTACTTCAGGCGTTCTCTCACTACTATAATCGGTACAAAACTCACTCGTATCACTTATAATTAAAGATGCAGTTTGCTGAATATGTGTATATTTGGGTGAGGGTGAGGGTGAGGGTGAGGAGGGTTTACCGCCGCTTAGGACAATAGTTTAGTTTTATCACAGCGTGTAATGTACGAGAAACGTCCGAAATCACACAGGTCGATGGCGTCTACAGCCTTCATGAAGTCCAAGATCGCGGTAACGTTGCACACAAACCAGGGCTCGAACCTACAATCGTAGTTTCAGACAGTTCAAAGAGACGCAACTCTCAACGGCATATTGCGAACTAGTAGGCTTTCTCATTATTTTTTCAACAGTGGCTATATCGTGCTCTGATGTGCAACAGTGTCAACCAAACAGCCCAAATGGGGAGTACTGGCTCCATCTTGGGAGCCATCCGTTCAACAAAACCCGGATATACTGCCACGACATGAGTACAGAAAATCCTCAGGAATATGTTACGCTTCTCCACGAAAACGATGGCTTCTACCCTGCAAAACAATCACCTGGGTGTACGAACGAATACAGATGGCCAAACAGAGGTGGATCTGTGTGGTTCCAAAAGATTAGATTAGATGTCAAGGTGAGTAACATAAGACGAATGTAATTAGGGTTTATACAGTTAGAGGTATTTAAATAACAGTGAGTTAGTATTGAACCGCACTTAAACAGCATTTCAGTCATATCATGGCGTGTCAGCTTGGTGTGAAGGTCTTTCAGATACGAGGGGCGATCGATAAGTTCTAAGCCTAACAAAGAAAACAAAGTCAGTTTGATACCCAAGCTTTTTATTTTTCGACATAATCCTCTTTAAGGTCAACACACTTCTGCCAGCGATGATGCAATGCCATTATGCCACTTTTGTAGAAGTCAACTTCTTGGTCACTCAAAAAGTTGTTGACCACTGTAATAACGTCATCATCTGACTGGAAATGAGTTCCAGCTAAATGTCTTTTCAACTGTGGGAACAGATGATAGTCCGACGGAGACAAATCAGGTGAATAAGGTGGATGTTGGAGAAGTTCAAAGCCACACTCATGGATTTTGGCCATTGCTATCAGTGATGTGTGTGCTGGAGCATTGTCGTGATGATAAAGCACATCTTTCGTCAACTTTCCACGTCGCGTAACTTTGATTTTCTCTCTTAACTATCTCAGAAGTTCCACATAGTAAGCCCCTGTAACAGTACGGCCTTTAGGAAGCCAGTCCACCATGATCACACCTTCAGAATCCCCAAACACGGATGCCATGACTTTCCCAGCTGAAGGCACAGACTTTGCTTTCTTTGGAGTAGGAGATGTGACATGTTTCCACTGTTTAGACTGTTGTTTTGATTCAGGTTCAAAGTGGTGGACCCATGTTTCGTCCATTGTAACAAATCGTTTGAGAATGTTATCTGGATCACCTTCAAAAAGCTTGAGGTTCTCCCTTGAGAGATTCTCTCTTTGACGTTTCTGATCAGCTGTCAACAGTTTTGGGACCCATCGAACAGAAACCTCGTGCATTCCTAGAATAACTGTCAGAATGAAATGCACTCGCTCCTGAGAGATGTCCATTAAGTTGGCTATCTGTCGCTGTGTCACTCGTCGGTCGTCCATGACTATGTCCAGGATTCGCTGTACCATTTCAGGTGTTGAAGACACAACAGGTGGACCAGGACGGGGTTCATCATCAGTGCTCGATCGCCCACGTTTAAACTATGCCACCCATCTTTTCACTGTTGCATATGACGGGGCATCTTACCCTAGTGTGGATAACATATCCTCATATGTGGCATTGGGTGTTATGCCTTTCATGTAAAGGTATTTGATAACAGCTCGCTTTTCCTGTTTCTCCATTTTAAGTCATCTCATAACCCCCCTCGCAGTCAATAGCTTATACCAAACTAAATAATGTGTCCAATACAACAATCCTCCTGTGTATGTCACTGTACTTGATCAGTCTATCACCACCACAAAGGAATTCCTCCGTACCACAGTCCTTCAGAGGTAGGCTCACAACTTATCAATCGCCCCTCGTATTTTCCGCTCCGAGCCCCACGGGCAAGAGTATAGTGTTGACAAACCTGGAAATGTTAGCAGGGCGATTGTAGGATTCGAACCCACGATCATGGGTTTCTAATTTACCTAAGGGACGAAGCTATGCTCAGGGAATTACTGGGCATTAGACGACTGTCCGTCCGTGCCCAATAAACTGACATGTCAAACCTAGTTAGATATTTAAGGTATCTAACATCTATTTTATTATATAAAAGCCTTATTTTTATGCCCGTAAATATATGGTGATAAACGTAATAATTACTAGGAAATGGGAAGATGGTCGGGGGATCTAGGAACGGAGTTCATCTTTCCGACCGTCCGTCCGATTCTCAATGGGGACAAATGTTCTCAAAAACTATGCAAGTTAGAGAAATGGATTTTTACAAACTGATCTTACTGGTCAACATCTTAAACGAGTTAAAAAATTGGTGCCGTTAACTATTCTTTGTCACAGCTCTAGCCCTTGCTCCCCGCTTTTCAACTCAGTGCCTACTGCGTGATATTCAGATATGTTTTCTCAAAAACACCATAAGTTTCATGAATGAAAGTGTGCATGCTTATCTTGTTAAAGCTGAGTTCGAAATTGGTGACGTAAAATATATTTTTCCAGAGTTACATCGCTTGCTACTTGTTTTCATGTTTGTGCATACACAGGTAGGCCCTTGATCAATGGCTGTTCTTCTTTGTAGTGCATGGGGAAAGTAAAATCAGATTTTCTCATGACATAAAGCCACCCCGGTGCCTTGCTCTGGTTTATAGTTAACATTCACTTCCATGTTATTCACTACTATTCGATTAAACAAAAATTCTAATGTGCCCCATGGCTAGGGATAGTGATAACCCTATTTTCTTGTGTTAAACAGGAATTCAACTTGATCCTTGGTTCACGGGTTCCATTCATTCAAGTCAAAACTGCTATGATCTTCATTGTATTAAACTATAACGCACTAGAGACCTTGTTTATAAAATACTTAATATAACTTTGACACAGGAAGTCCAATTGGTAAATCTACAAAACACCGAGGGACCTCAACCTTAACCAAACTTAGGTGATGTTATATATGTAAAATCTCCATTCAATGCTAACATTAACTTCCTGAATGTAACTAGTGGCAAGCATTTCGTAAATGACTGACTTTCAAACAAGCTTGGCATGTGACACAACCATATGTATTGATTTAATTATTAGGTCTTCTTAAATGTTTGAAACATACAGATGTTTGACGAATTATTCCAAAACATACAGATGTTTGAAAAATTATTCCAAAAGATACGGATGTTTGACGAATTATTACAAAACATACGGATGTTTGACGAATTATTACAAAATATTTTGCCATATTTTATAGTTTGACCTTGACATTGGCCTTATTTGGAGGTCACCCAAAACGTGATGCGTTTGGGAGCCTGCCTTAGAGATTATGTATAGTGCGTTTTGTCAAAGTCAAGTGATCTTGTACACAAGCATTTCTAACGCCTATCTCACACTGAGTGAGTGAGTGAGTGATGTTTTACGCCGCTTTTAGCAATATTCCAGCAATATCACGGCGGGGGACACCAGAAATGGGCTTCACACATTGTACCCATGTCGGGAATCGAACCCGGGTATTCGGCGTGACGACCGAACGCTTTAACCACTAGACTACCCGACTGCCCCCTATCTCACACTGAGTGACCTTGACCTTCAATCACATGCGAGAACAATAGTTGTTGCAAACGTAGGTGGGGGGATAACTATGAAGACACTGCCAATACTTTCTGAATGAAACCAATTTCAAGCCATTTCAAAAGCCTTTAACTCAACCCTAACATTTGACACAGCCATGAGGTATTGTCTTAATCATAGGAAGACTGCGATTGGATAACGCATCGACTTTTTTATAAATTAAATCGAAATTCGGGAAATTTTAATCATGTTTCATAATTCGACCTCTAGTAACCTTGGCCTAAATACGAAGTTCACACAGTTGATGCGAATGAGACCCCACCCTAGAGATCATATTTACTTTTACTTAGGTTACATCAAGTTACATTCATAAACACCCAAGCTAGTCAATATTCGTGTACACACGTTTCTTACGCCTATTTCACACGGAGTGACCTTGACCCTCAAAGTTATTCCCTTATAGGGGGTATATCATGTATGACGTCTGACATTTGCCATGAGCACGTGGCTAAGAAAGCCAGTACAGTGGCAGGATACAAAACCAAGCAAACACATTGACCAGGCCCCATCTTAGAGGGAGCTGCCTAATAAAGACCAAATAGACAGCCAAATAACAATAAAAGAATTTACTGTCGGGATGACAACACTGTGGAACATTTCTCTTATACTGTAATGAGTACGCCTGAAAACATGAAGGATGCAATAATATAATTTATGACAATTATCAAATCCATGGCCTATTTTCCATCCATCCAAAGAACATGGCTGTTGTACGGAAGGACTACACATTCGCCAATTGGACTAATGCGGCAATGCAATATGGCAGAGCTGCTGACTGCTATACCACTCACGGGAACGGTCTGGCAAGGTGTGGAACTAAAGGAAGATTTACAATTGACTTGAGGGGAACTGGATTGGCTGTCGTGCCAGAGGTAATTAAGCATGTGATATTATGTAAATAAAAGCGACCAAACCCTTTCAATATTCATATTAAATCCTCGCTACAGGCGGAGTCGATTTACGACATCGACTACTAGTATATCACGAGCACGTGTTTATGACTCACTCACTCACTCAAATAGTGATGATACCTGGGGTTCGTGAAAAAATTTGCATCATTTTGTCTCTGACGCGTCAAATGTAGAAATGTCCTCCACATGTCCATCATAAAACATTGTAAAAGCTATACAGAGGCCTTGAATGTTGTAACATAGATCAAAAGATTCTGACCAAGGGTTGTATGGCGCTCTGTGAAATCTTGGTAAAAGAGCACGCTCGATTGTACCCCAAATGTTGTGAAATGTAGATACCAAAGGCTGGAGCTGCAGGAATGTTTAAAGGGAAAGTGCGTGCGTGCGTGCGTGCGTGCGTGCGTGCGTGCGTACTTGTACTAGTCCGGACTAATGCCGAGTTCATAGTGCTAGCCCACAGAGATAAGATGCCGCAGTTTAACTGAACCGACCAGGCCTTGTTTTAGCCCCATAGTGCCGACCGCTAGGCAGGTAAGCACCATCCTTTTAACGTCTTTTGGTATGACGCGGTCGGGGTTCGAACCCACGACTTCGGCTCTCCGGGCAGACGCTGTATCCACTAGACCACGGAGGCGGTCCATTGACCTGATGTTGCTGAGTGTCCGAGGTATCACCGATACCGGCTGCAGAATTGTTACAAGAACTGTATGTTTCACCAGATGGTCGCAAGTATTGAGTCCTATCATCATGCAGTGAGGCAGAGGAAGCAACAGAAAGGGTAGTCAAGTAACTTTGAAACAGTGCCAAAATAAACACACTACTTCCGTTAAGTATTATGATATGAGTATGTCTGGAATTTGAGAAAATATGATTTATTTAGTATTTTAATTGTGTGAATGTGTGTGTTCGTATGCTCGTGTGTTCTCGGAATGACTGTGTCTCGGCTACGACTACAGAAGGGGTCTCCCACATAGAGCCAACCTTAACATCTTCACTGATAGTCTCACAGTCATTTTTATATGCAAGTTAAAGTGAATGGTAGTGATTTCAAAACAACCAAAATATGCATGTCATAAACTGGGAACAGCCATGTTTGAATAAAACGTTTTTTACAACGAAACACTATAATCAAATAAAGCCAACTCCATTGGCAAGTTCAATGGGTCGTTTACGATTTTGTGTCGGTATATTTCAGGATTAGTAGGAATAGGTTGTCCTAATGTTCTGATATTAAATCAACCATATCAGAGACTTGTGTTATGACTGAGAGTACTCAATACATCTCTTCGTTATCTGTATTGATGTATATAGAAGAGAAGAAAAACTTTAATAGGTCTTTAAAAACATCCCAAGTTCGTTTGTTTTACAAACATTGATCACTGCCGTTAAAGACAAATTTGTTTGAAGATAATCGGCCCACAGATAAAAACATGTTCAAAGACGTCAAGGAACATTCATCAAGTACGATCGTTAGGGACCGACCTTTAGTGGTTATCGAACAAAATAATTATGCTTCAGGCTTTTCTGACCAAAAATAAACTGCCTGCGACAAAAAATGCAAATTACTTTGTTTGAATTCTTTGTAACTCATGGCATTCTCATCAAATTTAATAGTGCTGATCTTGCATCCATTGTCGTACATTCTAAACATTCAGTACACTGCTAAGAACACATAAACCCCACATGGCACACCTACCTTTCTTTACTTATACTCTGTAGAACGCTGCAAAACACACGTATATCCATGCAGCTGTAACAATGTGGCAACGAATCAACAAACATCTATGGGGATCTTCTTCCGTATTAACTCTACACAATAGCAGCTTATAGAAGTCGGCGTCATGGGAATGAACATATATATGTGTAGAGGCTGATGAAGTCATCGAGTTGTTGTTTTAACCCTTGTGTTTATATCACATTCAACAAATTCTCCCATCCAAGGTTCATGCTTGAAGTCATAACATAGCATAATCAGCACACATGAACCAACCTTGTTTGTCACCTCAGTGGATCAGCTTATTTATAAATATTAGTTAAACATATTCTGGATATTTGGCTAAGCTTACAACTTGTTTATCTCAAAGGGTGATGAAACAAGGATGAAAATCCATGGGTGCCACACAGCATTGAGGTAGGCTGGAAAATATCCGAACGTATTCAAGTAAAGTATCTATTATACATATTCAGGAATATATAGGATATAATCACTAAATGCATAATACCATATGGTATAATACTCATACCTTATGGTGGTAAAGATACTGGATTTATCTATTAAAGTGGGGAATACTGGTATATGGCCTTTTAGTTATTCATGTAGGATTCATCCATACCCCAGATTCCCTTTGTCTTCCAAGACTGTTGGCAAATTGAGATGTAGTCATCGTTATGAGCGAATGATTTAGTTCGGGTTAGTCAGCTGAACCAAGTGACACACGTCATCTGCTTGCTGCTTTCTTTTTTCAGCAAACTTGGAGGAAATACGGTTATTTGTCTATAATCCAGTCAATTACTCGCAACCAAGAAGGGACCGTCATCGAGTTGAAATGTGGCGGGTACTGTGGACATTGTGATCCAGCAGGGCCTCTGACGTTACAAGTAAATTCAGCTGAGAGTGAGTGTTCTTCGCAACTGATAACAATTTGATATTGTTACGTGTCGATTCAAAAATTGAAACTATATGTTAACCCAAGAATCTGTACGTAAAAGAATTTGGTATGAAACTCTCTCTTCTTTTTATTTCTCTTTTTCTGCTTCCATTTCTCTAAGCCGAATTTCTTTTTCCATAGCCACGTTTTCTCTTCCAAATTCTAATCTCTTAAAAAACATCAGTTTTTTTCAATCAAGGCCAGAACATCATCATAAAAAATTCATTCCAAACAGATGTGTTATAACATTTTCCTTGATATTAGCCTTAAGCATACCCGATTGGATATCAAGTTTGTAATGTTCGCCCAATTCGACCAGTTCAGACTTTTTGAGTGAAGAGAATTGTTCCGTAGAAGTTTGGCTAACAAACTCATCTACACTGAACACCATAGGGATTGTTGGCTTCACACAATTTTAGACAATGAAATACTTATATAATAATTTGACAAATAATTTGTGATATATATTAAATTTGATCCCGGACGAGCCCCCAATTTCTGTTATGTGTCAATTCTCAAATTGAAACAATATATTACCCAATAAATCTGCATGTTAAAGAATTTAGTGTGAAATCAACATATGGTATCAACAATTGTATTACACAAAAATCTAGGTTTACAAATAATGAACACAAATTACTGCTCAGCAATAGAATTGGCAGTACACAGTAGAGTGGTCGTACAATATTCAATCGCAGTATAAAATGTGAAAGCTGTGGAAATAACACTGACAAGGATAATAATCACCTCGCCGCAACAGTGGTCAAGCTTCGGAGATAGGTCCTGGCTAGGAATCCAGGGTGATAAATGATCTTCATATGAAAGCTGTTCTTGGTGTAATGTCTGATGAAATGTGAGATGACAGACGTAATAAGTGGAGCGGACGCGTGCCTAAATATCTTCATGGACATTTCACATAAGGCTTGGCCAATCCATCACAGAATATTCCAAGTTTCTATAACACACGCCATCCATCCATGCTATTCCGGAAGTTAACAGATTATTCGAGCATCTAAATATTATAACTTCCTCACCACTGCTAACATGAACTATTACTACATTCCTGACAACTAATCATTGTCCAAATACAATGCAATGAACTGCTACTGAATCTCAACAAAAACAATGCAATACATTTACAATCATTGTTTAACAATACATTACACTGCCATATATAATGATAAGTTATTTAGGAGATAAACATACTGTGTTCAATAAAGAGCTAGACTAGCAATAGGTTTAACCTCGCTGAAGAGAATTTGGAACCGAAAGCTCATTGTGAGTTTCAAAAGTAATATTAAGCGGATTAGAAACTTGATCGACCAAGAGGAATAGAGAATTTTCGAACTACTTGGAAGAATAAGTTCGCTTTTAACTGTTCTTTGAAAAGTATATTAGTTTAATTATCTCAGCTCGTCATAACACAATCTTTACCCGGACTAGTTATAACCAAAATAAGAAAGTATTCGAATAAATTTATTTGGACCGCCGAGTTCTCGACCCAAATGCTTCAAGCAATGGTAGGGCTACGACAATCGTAAGACCAAGACGTTTCTGTGCAAAAGAGATTCTGTCAAAACAAAGTGTCATGCATTTGATTACACAGTAAAATTCAGCTTTTTTATAACACCGTGTGGCGTAATAACGAAACATTTTTGTTTTCAATGACGATCCCCGAAATAATGGTTGGAGAGATCCTGAGCACGGGACAGCAAACTTTAAAATAGACGGTTTTGGTTACAATTTCCTTGCTTGATGTCACCCAAGACATTTAGCTTTCTTTGTAAAGCCGGCACAAATCAACTCTAAGTTCGCAAGGTTATCGGGGACAACTTACCGATAATCTACAAATGAAAAAAAATAAACAACTTAGTTTCTGCCATGTGAAAGCATATATAAGTATTTCTTATATAAAATAAAATACAGAATCTAAACAAGAGGGCGAGAGTCTATTTGTCATAGACAATCATGGTTCCAACTTTTCAGTCTGTAAACAATAATAACCGGTGTCTTGAGTGTGAAACGTACAGCTAACCAGCCAAAGTGGCAGATAGATTACTCATGACATTGTCTCTTCTGGGGATAATAAATGTCTGTTCGTAATACTGAACAGACAAGGTTAGGGATAAAGAATATTTTTACGAAATTGATTGGTTGGTTTCCATTACACAAAATAGCCCCCGAAATAGTCATGACACCCAACTGTTTTTGTTCAGAATAGAAAACCGTATGTGGTACATGTATGCCGTATGTTGTCTTTCCAAGTTAGTTCACGATTCTACGTCTCCGAGACTGGCAATTTACCGCTTTGTTTTTGTATTGTAGGCCAGTTTGCGGTTGTTTGGTTTTGTCATTTGATACTTTTGCATGCTTATATCGGCGAATATGTTAACAAGCTTACCACTTTCTTTCAGACATACCGTCGACTTCTACCACAGAGGTAACGTGTGGTTAGAACTCCCTACCCATGTTGTATGCCTGTAGAGAGAGGGAGAGCGCCTATATATCGCAGTCAAATGTCTGTCCAACTACACCTGAGCCCCCGAGTCACTGAATTTTGTTTCCAAGACGCCTTGGGCAGTACTTCATTTAAATTGCGGTCTGTGGGCTAAATGTAGAATGGAAGTCCAATTTTATGCAAATCTTAGCCGCTTACAACTTTATTGAGACCATGAGCACGGGTATTGTGCTCGCATCATAAACAGGGCAACTCTTGGATCCGAACCCACGATAAGCGGTTTCTTGCACACCAAACGGATATAACGTCATGACACTACTGTTATTCGACCAACGCTCATCCTCGATTATCCAGTCTATGATATAACCATTCCATTATGATTAAAACCCCTGGCACATTCCTCAATATAACTACATGACGTCACCGCCTCCACTGCCCCTATCTCTTCTTATAATTGATATTGTATAGCTCGTTAATTTAATTTGACTGAACGGTTATTTTTAGCACTGTGCTATACACCTTGATAACTTGATATCGTAGCGAATGGGTCCAGGTTATTTTTTGCAGCTGAGATATCATACACGGGTTATCGAGGATGACTAACGCTCAGCGTTGTTGGAAACAACATGGAAACCTTAAATGTGTTGTCGATTTCGCTCACAAATAAAACTAATTCGTGCGAGTCGGGAATGAAATATTGATAATATCTACTTCAGTAGAGGTACGATAGATTTAAAAAAGATAGGGTCAAAAAGGATTTGGCTGACTCACTGTCCACAGATGCTCCTTGCTTAAAGGTTATACCCCACAGTTAAAATTTATACCTTTTCAATAATGCGCATTATGCATATATACATTTCTCGCGGAAATAAAATATCCGGTTAATGCTTGAATATAGGACTCCAAAACTGACAATTTAGTTCTTGTTGGTTACACTTTGTGACCTGGATGCACTTGATCGTTCCTCATATCAAACACTGGATTGTCTGGTCCAGACTCGGATATTACTCACCGCCGCCATACAACTGGAATATTTCAGAGTGCGGCATTAAAAAACAAATACAACTGAACAATGAATGCATGATTTGAAGAGTAGTCTGCTGGAGGTGACTTCTGTCACCGGGTGATCGGGTGGTCAGACTCGCTGACTTGGTTGATGCATGTCATCTTATCACAATTGCGTGGATCGATGCTCAGGATGTCAATCACTGGATTGTCTGGTTATTAATTTTATTTCTCCATTATTGTCAATTACCACTTTTCCTGGTGCCTTATGATACTTTGAATTAAATGCTGGACTCCTGTGATAAGGGTGTTCAACGCGAACCCCCGATCATTACATCATTTGGTCTCTTATATATCCTGAAACTTGCTCATCTTCTACTTGTCGACACTTCTCTGGATTCTCAATATATGTTGAACTCCGTTGGACTGTTGTGGTCATTTCAGCTCTATCACCTGGATCTTGTTCATCTTTAACCTCATTGTAAAGAGAATGTACAAGAAATGTTTGTCACTGTATGTATATAAAAGTTGTATATAATTGTTAGCTGAAAGATAAATAGTTACTTCCTTTCATGCAGTGTGTTATAATTGTCACCATAACTATTGTTCCTCAAAAACAATGTGCAGTGAAAGGTATCCGCTGCTGAGATATATTCAAGTAAAGTCTTTGGTCCATGGGTGTTCCATTTAACCGCAAGAGTGTTTGCTTAATAACAAAATTAATACAACGACGTTTGGAATAGTGTAGTATAAACATGTTTTCAAAATAATGTGTTAATGATGAATGTTTGAGAAGAGAGGAATGTGTATTTAACATTGTATTAACAATGAGACTTATGAGTGAATGAGTGAGTTAAGTTTTAAGTCACATCGGCAATATCAATGGTTAAATATAATACATGTATTGAAGCTTATGTAAAACCTGCCAACGAGGGACAGTAAAATAACTAGACTTATCACAGAAATAAATGTAAAACTAGTATTTAATCATAAAATCAATAGCACTATACAAAACATGACAGTATAAAAACGGGATATAGATCGCCAGCAACTGAAAGTAGACCACCATGCTAGGGTCCATGGGGACTTACAGTACTTTTGCTACCTGCATAGACCCCAGCCGGATTTACATCATCCTTTCAGCTGTTGGCGATTTTGACAAATTTAGCCAAAGGTAAACGAACATATATACTACTATTAAAAATGTGGCCAAAATAAATATACTTTGAAAGACGTGGTCTTACATACCCTCTCAGGGGGACAATAATTTTACACTACTTCAACCCCCTTCGAGGATACAGCCACTAACGATCTCAGTTATCAAATTTATTTTAATAATTATAAAAACTATACTATATACAAAACATATCAATCAAAATTTATGCAACAATTCAATTTCTTTTAAAAAGTCAATAATTAAATGAACACTGATATTAAAAAGATCCTTTAAGGATGAAACTTTGAAACATATATCCTTTGTGATGGAAAAATCAACACAATCAAGCAGGACATGCTTGACGGTGATTCTTTCATCACAAGGGATACAAAATGGAGGATCCTCACCTTTTAAAAGATATTCGTGTGTATACCTGCTATGTCCAATACGACGTCGTCGCATAATGACCTCTTCAAATCTGGACTGACAGCCCAAGTAGGTGTAACCAATATTTGGTTTAATTTCATGTAATTTATTGATACCTACTTGGGAGTCACACTTCTTTTGCATCAGATAACAAATATAAGAACTGATTACAGGTTTATAATCAGTGTATGGGATAAGAAGTGGTGTCACAGATTTGTTGAGTGCTGCTTTTGCATTGAGTTGCCTTTGATGCCCACATGACTGGGCAACCAACAAAAGACGATGTCGTATTGGCCAGTAGCAAGTTCATTAAATAATTCAATAATTTTGATTAAAAGTGGATGTTGACATGATATGTAATGGATAGCCTGCAGGCAAGAAAGAGAATCGGAAAATAGGATAAACTTCTGATATTTTGACTGTTTACTGATATATTGTAAAGCTCTTAAAATGGCATTGGCCTCTGCTGTGAAAATAGAACTATTATCGGGTAATCTGGAGGAGATAGTCCTGGATCCAATGACAGTGGCGCTGGCAACAGCGCCACTATCCTTGGATCCATCTGTAAATATAGATTTGTAAGTATTATATGTGTTTCTTTATTCATTATATTTTTGTTGATAAATAAGTTGATTGGTTTCCGATTTCTTTAATTTAGTTAATGTCAGAGCCACCTCTGGCTTTACTAATTGCCAAGGTGGAGAAGACAAAAGCTGCGTGGGGGCTATAGCTTCAAGATTAATTTTAGCGGCAGAAATATCAGATTGAAGTCTTATTCCAAGTGGGGGGAGAACCGATGATTTTTTATTATAGAGATTTTCATAAAGGGGGTGAAAAACACAGTCATATGCTGGATTCGAGTTATTAGAGCGTAATTTAGTGACATATTGTAAGGATAATTTAATTCGGCGTTGTTTGAGGGATGGTTCATCAGCCTCAACGTACAGACTGTCAATAGGAGAAGTTCGGAAAGATCCAAGACAGAGTCTCAGACCTTGATGGTGGATAGAGTCCAAAAAGTTTAAGATTACTTTTGCAGGCTCCACCATAGATGATGGAACCATAATCAAGTTTAGAGCGAATAAGTGCTCTGTACAGTTGAAGGAGGGTTTTCTGATCCCCTCCCCACTTGGAATTTGAAACAACTTTTAGGAGATCAAGGGCCTTCAGGCATATATTTTTCAAATATTTTATGTGAGGTAAAAACGTTAAATGGTGTTCAAAAATAAGACCCAAGAACTTAGCCTCTTTTACAACTTTAATCGGAGTGCTATCTAAAATTAAATCAGGGTCTTTATGGGGTTTGTATTTCCTTAAAAAAGTGGATTCAATTTGTTTTGTTTTTTGAAAATTTAAAACCATTTTCTAAACACCATTTATTTATCTTATTTAGACATAATTGTAATTGTCTTTCGATAGTATGCATGTTTTTACCACGACATGATATGTTAAAATCATCCACGAATAAAGATCCATCAATGGAGTCATTTAAAACCTTAGAGAGGCTATTAATTTTAATACTGAACAAGGTGACAGACAAAATACTGCCTTGTGGGACACCCTGATCCTGATTATAATGATCAGACAGGGTAGTACCCACGCGGACTTGAAATTGTATGTCAGATAAAAAACTGGATATAAATTGAGGCAAACGGCCTCGCAATCCAAAGTCATGTAAGTCTTTTAAAATACCGTGCTTCCATGTAGTGTCGTATGCTTTTTCTAGATCGAAAAAGATAGACACTGCATGTTGCTTATTTACAATGGCATTCTTAACGAATGAGTCCAGTCGAACTAAGTGGTCAATGGTACTGCGATTTTTACGGAATCCACATTGGATATTTGTGATTAAGTTTTTGGATTTTAAGTACCAGGTTAATCTGTTATTGACCATGCGTTCCATGGTTTTGCAAACGCAACTAGTCAATGAAATTGGTCGATAATTGGAAGGATCAGTATGATCACGACCAGGTTTAGGTATGGGAATTACAATAGCATCACGCCATGAAGAAGGAAATTCTCCTGACGTCCAGATTTTATCAAAGATCATCAAGAGGGTTTCTAAACAGGATTGCGGTAAATGTTTTAAGAGTTGATAATGTATAGTATCAGACCCTGAAGCAGTGTCATGAGATTGCCCAAGGGCAGTATTGAGTTCATGAATGGAAAAGATTTCATTGTAATCCTCCCCATTATCTGAATTAAAATTAATAGGTTTCTTTTCTTGTTGCTTATGATATTTTTGGAATTGAGGGGCATAGTTCGAGGAGGAACAATGTTGAGCCAGAGTTTCCCCAAGTTTGTTAGCAATATCAGTTAATAATTCATTCCTATTTTTAAGGTGGTGGACACTAGATTTAGAACCCTTACCTTTTATTTTCTTAATCATGTTCCATACCTTCGATATCGGCGTACGTGAATTTATCTTCGAGACATAATTTTGCCAAGACTGACGCTTGTTTTGTTTAAATGTACGCCGTGCTTTAGCGTTTAATATTTTGAATTTATTTAAATTGTGGACCATAGGATGGCGACGGAAATATTGTTCAGCTTTTTTCCTCGCCTTCCTAGCTAGTTTGCAGTCACTGCTGAACCATGGTTTGCGAATGTGAGGATTTGAAGAGGACCTCGGAATACATTCATCAGCTCTTTTCTTAAGACTATCAGAGAAAAGCTTTATAGGAACAGTGGCATCAATAAAAGCATCAGGATTTAGTTGGTTTGTGCAAAGGACCACATATAAAGCCCAGTTTGCCTTAGGAAAATTCCATCTTGATGATGGAGGAATATCAGATGGTGTCACAGATTTTAAAATGGTAGGAAAATGGTCACTTCCACAGAGGTCATCGTGGACTGACCATTCAAATTCATCAAGTAAATAAGAGTCTACAATGGACAAGTCAAGACAAGAGTAAGTTCCAGTTGCCGGATGTAGATACGTATGAGAACCATCATTAAAAATGCATAAATCGTTAGTTAAGAAAAAATCCTTAGTAATTTTCCTTTGTTATTGATATCATTACTACCCCAAAGTGGGTTATGATCTCCCATGATGACACATGGCTTATGAAGCTGGTCATACAGTGCCTGAAGATCAGACTGTCGGAGAGAGTACGATGGTGGGACATACAAAGAACATAAAGTAAAAACAATATTTAATGTCACACGTACTGCAACAGCCTGAAGCGGGGTACTGAGGGGAACAGGACTGTGAATGATGCCCTGCCTCACCATAACAGAAGATCCTCCAGTTGCTTTATCACCCGGAGGTGAAAAGCAATGGTAAGAATCATACTGTCTTAAATCAAATTGATCAATATTTTTTAGGAAGGTTTCTTGTAAACAAAATGCAGATGGTTTGAAGTCTTGAATTAAGAGCTGAAGATCATTAAAATTGGTCCGAAGTCCTCTACAATTCCACTGTATCAAAGTGGGAGAACAACTAATGGGGGTTCAACTGGAGATCGCGAGCGTGGGGAAGGTCCTCTCTGCTGTAACGGCAGCGGTGGAGTGACCTCCATAGCTAGAGGTTCAAAAGGGTTATGAACCTCTAGTGGGACAGTTAAAGGTGAAGGCACCTCAATGTGTTTGAGGGCCTTGGAGTCTTTTTTCTTTTGTTGTTTTTTTTTCTTTTCTTGTCGAGGATACATTTGGTTTCATATCAGGAAAAGATTTACAGTCTGGAATAGAATCTGGAAGAGGGTCGTTGAACAGCTCAGTTTGTGAAGCTGCTGATGAAGTTGGGGATTTGTCAGCATGAACTTCATACAAGATGGTCTGTTCGTCAGAAATCCAATTTATAGACGTTTGGCATCCAGTATCCACTGGAGAAAGGAGACTGCAGCAGAATAGGTCAGTGTAGAAGAGGAAGGATTAGATTCCTGATCAACCAATTTCTTGGCATCAGCAAAGGAGATGTCATTTGTGTACTTTAGTTTTAGAACTTTTGTTTGTTTTATAAAAGCAGGACACGATTTGAAAGAGGACATGTGGTCGCCGCCGCAGTTGGCACACCTGATGTTATCAGTGCAATCAGTGCCATCATGATGTTTACTGCAGCGTGAACAAATTTGGGTGGCATGACAGGATTTTGCACCATGTCCAAAATGTTGGCAGTTAAAACACCGGAGTGGGCTGGGAATGTAAACATCCACACCAATGTTAAAGTACCCAGCTTTTACAGATGAAGGGATCTTTGGAAGAGCAAACGTAAACAGATATGTGTTGGTCTTGATGATGGTATCGCCTTCTTTCCTGGTAAATCGTTTGACAGACGACACACCTTGTTGCTGCATTTCTGTTGCAATCTCCTCTTCAGACATATCTGAGAGGCACTTTGCGCGATCTCGTACAATGCCTCTACACAATGCCCCGCCAAGCCTCATAAACATAATCACTGAAAGTCGTACTGAAGACATTTAATGTCAAATCAGAAAAAACACATTTGAATGGCAATAACATTTACTAGGATCGTGGATTCTCTTGACACCATCGCAAAACATCATGTAGAAGCCACACCAGTACTCATATTTTCCTTCAAAATCACACATCTAAAAATGAGACATCAGCAAGTACAAAAAAACCATGTGTATTAGCATTTTTTGTCAGGATATAAAAAATGTCTCTCCTTGTTACCACCACCAAGTTCAGCTTAACATGGGTCCTCCTTTGGTCAAAAGTTTGTTCCACCTCTAATGAGTGTGTCACGCGTTGCACACGAGTGACGAACGGGGTGCACACCCGTGTTTAACGCGTTGCACACGGGTATCACACGCGTGGCGGACGGGTTCCACACGAGTGACCAACGGGGTGCACACGGGTTGCGTAACGCGGTGCCCATGCGTGTAAGGGGAATGAACTTCTAGGCAGTAGTGTACTAGTCTGAAAGGTGCACTCCCAAAACTTCTACATGCCAAAACATCTACAGAGAGTTGTCATGGCTGATTGAGTTTACCTATTGTTATAATGGTATAGTCCTCCTGTAAATAAGAAGACTCATTAGCTTCTTTACGATGTTGTTTTAGAAAGGCAAGGAAGGGTAATTTCGGAAGATTAAATAGTTACAGATGTACCTAATGAAAACAACTTATTTGGAGATAAAGAAGATTATAATATAAAGACCCGTCACTTACAATGAAATTAGTTCCTTGATGCTGTTGGTCATCTTCTCAAACTTGGTTAAGAGACTTGAAATATAATAATTTTAGTGCTGTATGTGACAGAGTGAGGCCAGTTGTAACATTAAATTAGTGTGTGTACTATTTATTTATACCAGTGCTTACATTTAATTAGTAAGTAGTCTAGTGCATAAAGTGTGTGTACTATTTATTTATACCAGTGCTATATGAGAAAATTGTCTTCATTGTCTTCAAATTGTTTTGTTTTGTTGTATGTGGTACACTTAATTAATTGGACTGTTCCAATCAATGCCCAACAGGTAATAGCCAGGAGATTAGTGGTGCAGTGGACCATAAACTTTGTTGTTTTAAGCTGTAGAAGTTTTGGCATGTAGAAGTTTTGGGAGGACACCGTCTGAAAATACATGCGAACTAGCTCCATATAACAAATAGTGTGTACCCCTGCACAGTATGTTTTGATTACAATATAGTGTATCTGTGCATTTAAGATGAACATGTACATATTGTATACTCTGCAAAAAAGGAAATTTATAATAAGGAACGAATAAATGTTTTTATTGTCGTGGTGTATAACCATATTGTAAGTCATCACCTCGTGCTTTCCTCACATACCAAACTCACATGGAACTGAAATACTGTTCAAAGCGGCGACGACCGGGAATCCACACAGTTTTGTAAAACGAAGAACTCGACTTCTGTGTGCTCTTGTTTTGATAAACCCCTCCCAGGACTGGATTGTTAACAACATGGTCAGCAGTGTATTATCTCATTCTGTATCTAAAACATCATTTATTCTTGTGATAGTGCACTATAAAAGTGTCTCCTATACCATCTGTATTAGCATTGTTATTGATGGAGAAGTTATCGATAATTATTAATATAGACGGATCTCCACCTGAACGACACTAAAGAGAACAGAACCGATCCATGCTACATTATACATGCAATTGTTAGCAGTCTATAATATACACTCACTGGGGACGCAAAGTTACTGTAGATAGAAAATGAGATCTAGACCTCACGTTTTCTGCGTTGCAGTATATCTACCCAACAATAACGGCCAAACACACACACCACTACGTCCATATGTTTTTCATAATAATATATTTTTAAGTTGAAACGTATGAATCCCTTCTCAGATTGCTTTATCTCAGTTCTATATGACGTACTATTTTACTTCTCTGTGTCGTTCTTGTTTTCTCTTCAGTGTGAGGTTAAACTGTATCATTTTTACTATTTTGATATTTTGCAATATGTTGTGGTCATCAGTTATACAAATCAGTTTCGGTGTGTCTTTTTAACAAGATGTTCTTCATTAATATTCACCGCCAGCCCCACTGTAACAATTACATGCACACTTTGCTTTGACGATGCCGGTTGATGTTGTTCAATACAGGTGTTTTTGAATCTATTCTACATGCTAATCATTTCGGGAAGATGATACACATTTATCTATATTTTGGGTTACATTGCTTATAAAGATTATACATATAAACGTACGCAGGCTTAGTCGATTTTAAAGTAGATTTAATCAGTGCTGAATTAGATAGTTATGATTTTGTATGTTTAACAGAAACCTGGTTGCACCATGATATTCTAGCCCCTGGTATTACACTGATACCATTTTCAAATCGTAGCCTGTATTAAGGAATATATTTTAGATCTTTAATCAGAGTATAACTGCGTGGATATGTTGACATTTTTTACGTAGTGTTTCTACGAGGACTCACGGAACATTTTCTCCCACGAACTATATATTTATATAGACTTGTCATGCAGTTCAACAATTGTAATTTTCTAAAACTGCTTTTGCTACGTGGTGTCTTTGTGGTATATTTTGATGGAGAATATCAGCTTCTCAACAAGTTATACTTGCGTGCATTATTGCGTGTATTAATGGTTGAATAATTTTGAACTGAACTGTCCGAAAGTTTATATCTAACATTTTGGAATTGAAGACAGTGATAAAGTCTTATGTCAATATGTGGACTCATAAATATTGTTTTTATGTTTTAAAGGGATATGATATTTTCTTATGAAATATCGCGTAATAGAGTAATTTGCATGCTTTACCATTCATTGTACCATTCTAAACCATGTGAATGTTGTATGTCAGTCAATCGGGTGAGAAAACAGCCCAATCCTCGCTCTATAAAGGACTATGTCAATCATTTTGCAAGTTGAAATGACCCCTGATACTTTATGAATACTTTTTGACAGTTTATGGAGTAAAAATCAATGCTGATTAGTCAAACCGCTATTTTGGGCTTACCATGCGGTTCAAGATAATCGAGCACTGTTCGACTTGTTTTTAGCCGAGCGGTCCTAACAGCGCCTATGGAAATACTAGACCATAAATGAACTGTTTCGATTTGCCAATGGAAATACTACACCATAAATGAACTGTTTCGATTTGCGCGGTTTCACCAACTGCTAGCCCCTAGCGGTTTGCAGTTGGTGAAACCGCGCACAATGGAAACTAAGTCGCCGAACTTTTAAGCATAGTTTTTGTATATAGCATTTCACCCGCCTTCCTTAACGTGCCCCAAACCGCGTCGCAAACCGCGCACATGGAAACTAAGTCGCCGAAATTATAAGCATAGTTTTTGTATATAGCATTTCATCCGCCTTCCTAAACGTGCCACAAACCGCGTGGCAAACCGCGCACATGGAAACTCAGCCTAAAGGACGGCGGCTTTTACATAAGCCAGTAAAGCTTGTTTGTCAATCCCCATTCATATATTTAAAAATCTGTTGAAACAAAATACATTGTAAAGCCTGGTTTGTTTGCATTAAAATCAAAACAACGTGTAAGGTGTAAAAAGCTTTTACATAAAAGAGCAAAATACATGGGGGAGAGTAAATACATAATTCTATATAATTTTCTTGAATGGAGCACATTTGAGAGAAAAAAGATAATCCCAGCATATGCGATATTACCGTGTTGAAAGAATTTATATCAGTCATATATTTCTAACTTAGATCACCGGTATGTAACCCAGGTAAAGCATGCATATCGGGGAACATTGTAATGTTGGTACAGTTTATCATTTCTTCGGCTTTAGCATTACACACTGGCTTTTCACATTCCTCAAGGTTTTAATGTTTATTTGTTTATGTACTTTTTTATTATTTTTTTTCTCTGCTTTATTTTTTCTGGGTTAAATATTTATCTAAATATACATTTAGTTACTTGTATGTGTGGGGGTGTTAAACAGAAACCTGGTTGCACTATGATATTCTAGCCACTGATACCATTTTTAAATCGTATAGCCTGTATTTAAGGAATATATTTTAGATCTTAAATCAGAGTATAACGGACAGCCTGAGCAGGAGGCGCGCATGGATATGTTGACAGTTTTTAAGTAGTTAGTGTTAAAACCGAATGTTTGCGAGGATTAATAAGATTTCTGAATTCAGTTACAACAGTAACCGTACATGTATTTGTTACATTAAGTCATTTCATTCAACTTTGTTTGGTATGATATATATCTTATAATTATTTTAGGATGGAAGGTACAGTTACCAAATAAAATATACTGAAATATCAATTCATTATGACCATATTTCAATACCTTTTTTTAAAGCAACCCACCTTACTTTAAAGATATCTATTTAAAGAATATAGTACTTAAAGACATTGCAACAAACCGAATAATCAGGGGGAGACTTTATACTGAGGGGGGCGCGAAATATATCCGCCCGGGGGAGATTTTATTTCAGAACAGATTCTCCGGGGGAGAATCTGTACCGGTATAAACTCTCCGGGGGGAGAATTTGTACGGGGGAGAGTTTATACCGGGACACCGGCAATTACCAAACCCACACGCATCAGAAATGTCTATGTGTGCTCTATGGGGTGTCACACTGACAGCCCTCATGCTTATGGCTTGAGACTCTATGACCTTTCCTAGTGATTGTCACTCTCCCACGACCTGTGGGCATAACGATCCCCGATGACCTATACAATATACATACATGTGTTGTAAGTGTGTAATTAAAATAAAGGACGAATCTAGGAACAGTTACAGTGGATGATTGCGTTCGTTGGTGCGCCTATTGATTATTACATATCCACCGCCGTGAGGTTGTCTGAATCTCTATCTAACCTGCGCCTGCTTCAAGCTATCATGTTTTTTTTCAGAAATATCCCGTTGAACTTATTTCAGGATCGATGCAAATAAGTAGTTTGTTGGATACAGCCGGGATAAAATATAATAATCTGACCCCCGCCCCCGCCCTAAACAAATACATTTGGATGACTAGACGATGATATTTGAAACCCCCAACCGACCCCCCTTCCCCCGACCCCCCACCCATACACACAACGACCACCGCTCCCCACACGCACCAATCAATACTTATAATGAAACATTTGAGCTATGATACCTTCTTTTATAGTATTTCCAGTCATACATCGATGCATACCTTGTACGAAATGCCCCCGTATCTGTAACAATGTGTTGATTGTGTGTCACAATCTAGAACGCAAAAGTATAAGATGAGATCCGACAAATATATTACAACAACAACAACAATGATAACAATAATAGGTAGAAGAGGGATGAGGCAGTTTACTAGAAGAGGGGGGATCAGTCAGTTTACTTGGAGGCGGAGTTATTGACCATCTTGTGGAAGGTCAGGCCTATACATACTAAGGGGTGCAAACTCCAGAATGCCCATATCAAGGGCAAACTTCGGGCTGAGTACAAATGTAGACTAAAGAAAATCTGGAATTCAGAGCTGAACGCTCGCAATACAGTCAAAGCCACAAATACTTATGCTGTGCCCGTCCTTTCGTATTCTTTTGGTGTTGTTGATTGGACGAAACAAGACATTCAGGGAAATGCCACTCTCTCAATCGCTTATATTTACCAATTATGATGGGAGGGCGTGGTTTGATTAATATCGAGGGTCTTCATGATAGAATTGTTTTGTGCATTTTTGCACATATTTATTTGTCTGATTATCAACTTGTGAAGCATGTCAAGTTTGAGTTTAACGCCGCTTTTGACAGTATTCCAGTTATATCACGGCGTGTCAGCTTAATGTGGGAGGAAAGCCCAAAGTGATGCAGGTCTTGGACGTTTACCACTTCGGTGAAACCCACATGCACGGGTATGGTGCTGACAAACCTAGAAATATAATCGGGGCGAACCAGGATTCGAACTCATGGGTTTCTGGCGTGCACAAGGAACGCAACACAGCGAATCGCAGCGCCTTAGACGACTGGGCCACCCGTGCCGCCGTAACCTCGAGGAACCATGGGTAGAGGATTATAATGATTGCGTACACGAAAAAATAAAATCACCATTGTTGCGTTTCATTACACCTGATTGCCTGAAAAAATGTAATTATAAAGTCCAAATCTAATACGGCGCCAGGGCCTGATGGTATTCGAAACCGGTTTGGGAAACTGTTCCATTGTGTCCAAACATAATTATTTTTACTGTTTAAATTCTATTGTGGATACATGGGATGTTCCGCCTTGGTTGTGCAAAGGTCGAACAATACTTCTCCCAAAAATTTACCCCCAAAACTTCCGCCCTATTACTTGTCTGAATACACAATACAAAATATTTACAGGCTGTCTTATGTTGTGTCATCATAATGCGCATCCAATGACATTGTTTACATGGAGCAGAAAGGAGCTAGGAAGGGATGTTGGGGATGTAAGGATCAACTACTAGTTCAGAAAATGATCCTTGAAGAGGCTAAAACTTACCATCGTAACCTTTCAATGTGTTGGATAGACTACCAATCTCATTACATTAAGATCTTAGTTCTAGCTACCGCTAAACAAGGATCTGAGGACATACCAATACGGTTCACGTCAGACCAACATTTCGCGAACTTTGACCGACTATTGGAATGATTGACAAGAAGTCGACATTAGCCAATCAGAAGGCAGCTTTCTTGTGCCTAAAGAGACTAGTTTTAAACTGGCGACTACGCTTCGAAACAAATTATGATAAATACCTCGATTAAGACTTTTGAAACTGAATAAAAGAACATTGTGTAATGGCTATAGATGGCTTAGATTGTATGGATTCAGTCATGAAGCCCGTAACTGTTGTTCGGAATACCCCGTGTTCATTGTTTCGAAGTTGCATGATTAGCAAACACATTCCGACTGTCACTTTTATGATCAGGTAAACTTCGCTCTGATTGGTCGGATGAAAGGTCGTTCTGACGTGACCCGGAATGGGATGTCATCAGGTCTTTGTTTAGCGATAGCGAGAACTAAGATATGATTTTAATTAGATTGGATAGACTACAGAAAAGCTTATGATTCTGTACAAATGGATTTTGAGTCACTGGAATATTTTGACCTCCCCGAGAGACTACTTGTTTTACTCAAGTATTTAATGAATTGCTGGTCAACTCAACTTGAGATGTATTCGTAACCCATTTCTATTAGAAGAAGAATATTTCAGGGCGATTCTTTCAGTCCTTTGCTTTTCTGTTTGTCACTAAATCATTTAAGCTTTTTGCTCAGCAAAGAGTGAGTGAGTGAGTGAGTGAGTGAGTGAGTAAGTATGATTTTACGCCGCTTTTAGCAATATTCCAGCAATATCACGGCGGGGGACACCAGAAATGAGCTTCACACATTGTACCCATGTCGGGAATCGTATCCGGGTATTCGAAATAAAGTCAAAGCCACAAATACTTATGCTGTACCCATCCTTTGGTATTCTTTTGGTGTTGTTGATTGAAACAAGAAATTCAGGGTATTGACACCCTTACACGAAGAAACATGTCAGACAATAGATCCCATCGCCCTCGCTCTTCTCCCTATCACTCACATTTACCAATTATGATGGGAGGGCGTGGATTGATTAATGTGGAGGCTCATTATGATAGAATTGTTTTGTGCATTTTTGAACACATTTATTTGTCTGATGACCCTCTTGTGAAGCATGTAAAGACTTCTGATGAAAACAAGGCATTCCACAGTTTTCTAAAACGAGCCAAGGATGTGGGGCATAATCTCAATGTCAGTGTTGATTTTTTTTATGGTTCTGTACTGCTGGACGGTACAGAAATGAACGTCAACCAAGCGAAGTGCCATATCAAATCGGCCCAGACTCAGTTTTTTAAGGAGAGGCTTTCTGAACGACCACTGCACCGAATTTACGTGCAGTGTGTTGCCAAGATCAGCAACCATGCAGAGTCCTCTCCTGGATGAGGTCGTCTGGCCTGAAAAGTGAAACAGAAGGCTTTCTGTTTGCTGCTCAGGACCAGTCACTCCAAACTCGGAACCGTCAATGTGTGATTTTGCATCAAAATGTAAATATGAAATGTAGATTATGTAATGCATTTAATCAGACTGTCCAACATATTATGAGTGGATGCCCCGTTTTGGCACAAACACAGTATCTTAAGCGACATGATGGAGTGACTCGATCCTTTTATTACCGTCTTCGCCATGCTTGTAGTTTTGACACAGAGGTCCATCCATGGTACGACCCGGAATATGTTGAGGGCGTCACGGAAAAAGATAGATACACAGTTCTTTAGAATAGGGCCGTATACAGTCTCAGACGTATCCAGGCCAACAAACCTGTCCCTTTTGATAAATCCAATTAAATGTTTTTTTTATTGAATTTTCTGTCCCTTTTGACACTGAAGTGATTGACAAATATTGAGGAAAAACATGGCAAATATGCAGACCTCACTTTCGAAATGTCACGTTTTCATCCCAAATACCAAGTTGTCCGAATCCCCATTGTTCCCGGTGCCTTAGGTTTGGTATCTTCCAATCTGTTGACTGACATTGGGAGAGTGCGCGTGTTTGCTACCAGGAGTACAGCCCTTCTGACCATCTTGGCAATGAGAAAGGATGCAGTGTTGGGGAGTCTTCACATTCTCCTAAAAGTTCTGAGTAGGTTTGACTAGGCAGCGTTTCCTGGGAGAAGTCCCGTTCGCTGTCTGGACTGCGTGTCAAGGGGGCAAGGGTCCAGAGCTCAAAATGATGGAACAATATGTATATTTGGTGATTTCAACACAAGAAGTAGCGACACTGATTACATTGAGGTGAAGATAAGATGGCGACACGCAGTATACTGGATTGCACCGCTAATAGTTACAGGCAACACATGGCAGATTTTCTGATGACTTTTGCATGTTACACAGGAGTGAGAGACGTTATGATTTCACATACGTTTCAACCAGAGGTAAATCTGTTGTAGATTATGTGTTTGTGCCACATTACCAATTACCCTTATATGATGACTTTTCAGTGCGGCCTTTGACTGATTTAATAAAAAATCGTGATTAATTCGTGCCATAGAACTTTCCGGATCATTCACTGTTAGAAAGGTCTGTGAAGATGAGTGATTGTGACAAGGTGGGTGGTACAGGAAAGGGGAACACAGAAGATGTTCAGAGGAAAAAAGGTATCAGATATTACAAGGTCAGAGATATTTTAAATGACTTTCTTCAGTGTGACTGCTCTGATACCATTTTACAACATATTGCAAAGACAGAACATACACTTGACGCTAGAAATGATGTGAATACTGCGTTTGATGAGTTTACAACACTTATAACCACAAGCCTGGATAAACCGTGTCCAATAAAGATTCAACAAATTATCTAATAATACCAAAGGTAAGTCTCGTCAAAATCCTTACTGGTTACCGAAAATTCAGGGATAAGGTATACGGCCTTGAACGGGACTGGCGACGAGCCATCGGGACAAGTAGCAAGACAATTATGCGGGAACAATATTACTCCCAGAGAAAACCGAATGAACAGAAAGTATAAACATGCTTACCATCTTCATGAACAGTCGTTACTTGACGGCTCTATGCATATGATACAAGAAGCTTTTGGAAATCATTTTCAAAATTTGAAATTGTGACAGAAATATACAGATTCATGTGGAGGTGATTGGTGAAGAATGGGTGACAATAACAAGTCATAAGGGAGTTCTTGAAAAGTGGAAAGAGGATTATGAACAGCTGTATAATCAAACTGTCCTTTATTGAAAATGCGGGGCTATTGGGGGAAGAGAAAAATCGGTTCAGGAAACAAAAGGGCTGTTGAGACCAGTTAGTCAGTTATTAGCTCACGGGGTCCGAAGGACCGTGTTGAGGTTGTCCCACATCGTGGCGTCCGTCATCCGTCCGTCGTCCGTACTTCACCAATTTATTCAAACAACTTCTACTTCGAACCACTAACAAGAAATTAACGAAATTTGACTGGAAACATCCCTGGGTGGTGGTGATTCAAATGTGTACAATAGTTATTAATCATATGTACAAATTTGTACCCAGGGGCAGAGGGGCGGGGGCCAAATGCCAAATATGGGTAATTTGGCTATATTGCTTTAAATGACGATATCAACCATATTTGGTTGGAAGCATTCTCCAGTGGTGAGAATTCAGAATTGTTTAAATTGAGGGGCTGACCCCCAAGGGGCTGAGGGACGGGGTCAAATATGAGTAATTTGGCTATATTACTTTAAACGACTTCTCCTCTGTAACTAAGAAATAGATATCAACCATAGTTGGTTGGAACCATTCTCCGGTGGTGCGAATTCAAAATTGTACAAATTGAGGGGCTGACCCCAAGGGGCTGAGGGGCGGGACCAAATAGGACTTTTTCTCTGGAGCTAAGAGATAGTTATCAACCATATCTGGTTGGAAGCATTCTCCAATGGTGGGGATTCAAATTGGAGTAATTGAGGGGCTGAACCCTACCCCGTGCCCCGGGGACTAAGGGGTGGGGCTAGAAAGAGTATATAACTTGGACACAGTTAAGATCCCAACCATGTAATCATATGTACAATTGAGAGTATAATGAGAGGAATGCACATATGCTACCAGGACTGGCCCTTCTGTTCATCTGTCCGGCATTCCCAAAGGAGTTAGAACCTTGACCATAACATGCAAACCGATATTATCCCCACCCTATGATATACAGATACATTGAATACATTTGTTTGTTATGATTAATTTAGAATACTACCTTTAATATGATTTATCCTAGATCAGGCCCTATGGGCCTCTTGTTATAACATTGTCAACAACAGGCGAATTTCAGGACAGGATACTGCATCATTGATATGTAGAAAGCCGTTGCTAACGTCAACAGAGGCTGCATTTGGATGTAGATCCCTAGAGGGCGTTAGTTGTGCAGTCAATATTAACGGGTTGTTAACACGTTAATTTATAACGCCCAAGGGCGTAAAACAGGTCTGTATTATGTCTCCAACACTATTTGCAAATCTATATTGACCATCTTACTCGTGACATTAGCTTGAATTGTGGTATTAACATCGGCAACATTAACCTTAGCATCTTACTTTTTGCTGATGGCATGGTGATACTTGTACCGACTTAAGAGGACCTGCAGACAAAGTTGTGTAAGATTCGTGAATGGTATGCAAAGGTAGGGCTTAGAATTAGTACAGACAAAACAAATTTGATACATTTCAGACCATCTAACGTCCACCCTCCAATTTTGGTTTCACATGTGGTAATACATCTGTAGATTTTTCAAGGGGCTATACATTTCTTGGATGAACATTTAGACCTAAAATTATCAGTAAGTACTGCAACGCTGGCGGCATGGCCAATGATGTCCTTACAGCTCTATTTAACTCCCTACACAACATGTACTCCGATATGGTGCAGGCTTATGGGGGACAAAGTGTTATTAATTCAGTCTAGAATAGAGCATGTCGGTTTTTGTTCTCGGCGCTAGTACATCCAACAAGCATACGCCAGGAGATATGGGTTGGCATCTTGTATTGCAAAGCAACGCTCAGAGATACACATATGTATGGTCAGTGCAATGTGTGTATGTGGGTGGGGAATGAATGGTCTGTGCAGTGTGTATATGAAGGTAGTGAATGTATGGTCTGTGCAGTGTGTATATGTGTGTGTGATGAATGTATGGTCTGTGCAGTTTGTATATGAAGGTGGTGAATGTATGGTCTGTGCAGTTTGTATATGAAGGTGGTGAATGTATGGTCTGTGCAGTTTGTATATGAAGGTGGTGAATGTATGGTCTGTGCAGAGTGTATATGAAGGTGGTGAATGTATGGTCTGTGCAGTGTGTATATGAAGGTGGTGAATGTATGGTCTGTGCAGTGGGTATATGAAGATGGTGAATGTATGGTCTGTGCAGAGTGTATATGAAGGTGGTGAATGTATGGTCTGTGCAGTTTGTATATGAAGGTGGTGAATGTATGGTCTGTGCAGTGGGTATATGAAGATGGTGAATGTATGGTCTGTGCAGAGTGTATATGAAGGTAGTGAATGTATGGTCTGTGCAGTGGGTATATGAAGGTGGTGAATGTATGATCTGTGCAGAGTGTATATGAAGGTGGTGAATGTATGGTCTGTGCAGTTTGTATATGAAGGTGGTGAATGTATGGTCTATGCTGTGTACATGTGTAGGTGGGGAATGTATGATCTATGCTGTGTATATGTGTAGGTAGTGAATGTATGGTCTATGCTGTGTACATGTGTAGGTAGTGAATGTATGGTCTATGCTGTGTACATGTGTAGGTAGGGAATGTATGGTCTATGCTGTGTACATGTGTAGGTAGGGAATGTATGGTCTATGCTGTTAACATGTGTAGGTGGGGAATGTAAGGTCTATGCTGTGCACATGTGGAGGTAGGGAATGTAAGGTCTATGCTGTTTACATGTGTAGGTAGGGAATGTAAGGTCTATGCTGTGTACATGTGTAGGTAGGGAATGTAAGGTCTATGCTGTGTACATGTGTAGGTAGTGAATGTATGGTCTATGCTGTTTACATGTGTAGGTAGGGAATGTATGGTCTATGCTGTTTACCTGTGTAGGTAGGGAATGTATGGTCTATGCTGTTTACATGTGTAGGTAGGGAATGTATGGTCTATTCTGTGTACATATGAATGGTTGTGATTGTATGGTCTATGTTGTTTACATGTGTAGGTAGTGAATGTATGGTCTTTGCTGTGTACATGTGTAGGTAGGGAATGTATGGTCTATGCAGTTCGTATGAATGATTGTGTTGTAAGTTGTTTGGACTGTTATTATATGTGATTTATGAAAATATGTCTTTTCTCAACAAGTAATATGCAGACAATGTAGGAAATAATTAATGCCACAGTTTGAACAAATACAGCATGAGATAATAAGTTATTACAGTGCTACAAAGCAATGCCATTTACAAATTGTAACTATGAAAACTTGTTCAGTTTCTGGTATTCCTTCCACAGGAACAGGTCACAATTGTGAACGATTGTTGACCATGTGGACCGTATCTTGATTTACAATGCGTATATTCCCAATGCGCATGTTGATATTGTATAATTAATCTTTTAGTGACAATCCTGGTTAATGGAATCATGTACCGTGGAAGGGGACGCGTGGCGGTTGTTGTTCAGTTTTAAGAATCCACCTTTCCTTCATTGGTCTTCATAATGTGTAAGATCCTAATCCAGCGATAACCTCGCGTTCATTTGTTCTTTTTGCTTCACAAGCGCCTAGGCCACAAGTCAGGTGAAGTTAAGCAACGTGGTCTCTGAGAGAGGTTGGATGGGTGACCGCTTTCGGCAACTTGACCCCTGACTGATTCTAGGGCTTCGTTCCTGCCCCACACTGAAGCATAGAACAGTGTTTAAACATTGTTTCCTACAATTCAATATATATTTTTATTGAAGTTTACACGATATGCAGATTTTCCATTGGGAAAGAGGTCGGTCACATGACCGCGAAACTGACGTTCATAAGTGTATGACCGACACAATTTGACGAAGATACGTATTTTACTAGACCGTGTTCTTGAAATGACATAAACACTGACGCACTATTTCTAAATTCCTTGGGAAACCCCTGGAAATCTCCAACACGAATACTAATCATCAATAGACAAATATAATTATACGCAAAGGTAAGTCTTTTATCATTTGTATTTCATTTATTTAAGAAACTGAATCCTTACAATATTTGAGTATAGTCAGTGTAAAGGCACCAACATTCATTCTATGTTAAGTTATACATTGAGACAAAACGTGTTGGCCATTTCTGACAGTACAAATTTAACATTGGCGTTATATTAATTTTGTAATTGAGTTATATTGTTCAAAAGTTATAAAAAATGAAAGATATATTACATGTCATATTACAGTCTGGGATGGGTACTGGAAATAAATACATTCGTCACCACTCGCCCCTTTCCGTAACCTGCACGAAAAGACTCGTCCCCCCCTTTCGATGAATGTTATATGCGGAAATACGACAAACCAATCAGAATGCACGTATGATTTCAAGTTCTTCGTCAAAGAATCCCTCAGAAATAATGTTTGATTTTACATATGTTGTGACAAGAAAAGCTTGTTCGGATCCTTCTTTTTAAGAGAAAAAAACCCATAGGATGATTTCAAGCAGTGACTGAGAAATAGTCTGCCCCTAACAACAGATATCGAGTGAAATAACACTTGTTTCCGCAACAACCGCCACAGTGCCATTTAATGTGAATTGTCACTGATAAATTAAGTAATAAAAATAGAATACTAATCGAGTTCCAGTGTAATACCAAGTTTATGAAACGAGTGTATAGTTCTGGTATCTGATGAGCGAATGGTTGCTACATGGGAGCGAGTTTAGTATTTTATTTATTACTTAAATTACTGAATAAGCAGACATATGCGCAATCATTCAGCATAATCCAATTGAATTTAACAGAATAATACTTCAACACGTCAAACGTTTATATATATTATTTAATACCAAACAAGGGCATACCTTCAGGATTAAGAGTACCGTTCCACAAAGCTATTTTAGCGCTTAGGTTATCGTAACTCCCATACTATAACATAGACTTACGACTTTCGTTGTGCAACGATCGCTTTGTGGAACTGGGCCCTGCGCTACAAAGTTTACAAACAGGTCACAATACCTTATGGCATAATTTGTGGAAGTTTGTTGCATGTACCACCGGCGAAACAATACCATGTGACGTCAGCCAAGTAATAGGGTTGCTTGGGTCATCGAGTGCGCATAAGCTCCTCTCAGTGATCTGTCATCTCTACACGCAATGCCGTTGGATAAACCGATGTGGGAGTTTTCAATAGTTGTTAGTGAAACTTGTTCCCGCTGTACATAAGCACGCACTTAAAAAAAAAAATTGGTATTATACAATGTGAAATGCAGCTGTATTTTTATTAATCCGACGTGTTATAAATAAATCTTGTGAGATGCGCCACTCGTGAAAATACAATTTTTGTCACGTCACTCGTTGATCAACATGTTGTTAAAAATACATTCAATTCTCAAAGGATTAAACGTTTGTTCGATTCACATCCAAACTCTAAACATAACACACTTTTAATTAATAGTATAACTCCAACACAAATTGATTTTCTGCAAAAAGGCCTATATTTCTGAAAAGGTGATTAATGATAGGACTAATGCTTTCTGGAAAAATGCTCCTTTTGCATGGGGAAACTTAATAGAAAAAAGGGAAATTCTATCAAAGAGGAAAAAGACATATTATCACAACCTTTATTGCAAACTACGAGTATAAGAATCGGGAACACTCAGGTATATCATTAACATTACTCGGTAAAAAGTATTAATCTTGTAAATGATTTGATAGACGAGAACGGAAATTTTCTGGATCTTTTAGGCCTTAAACATGTATACGACTGTAAAACACATTTCCTGGAACATTCTAGTCTTATTCAAGCAATAAAACCATATCTAAAGCGTAGGATTATAGCCCTAACAGCTTAGTTACATCTGCCCTTAATACTATATTTCCTTGAAAATTTGAAGTAGGGGATAAAGGGTATTTTATGTTATATTACGTAAAGTATCCAACGATATGATATCCAAAAAATACAATAAAAGATGGGAACTAGATCTTGGCCTTAACACGACGGGTAAAGATTGGCAAACGATTAATCGTAGCTCCCACAGATGTAATGTGTCCTCAAAACAAAAATGGTTCCAATACAGTATTATTCATAGAATTATACCAACAAACGAGTTACTGTACAAAATGGGATATAAAGAATCATGTCTTTGCAATTTTTTGTAAACGAGAAAAACAAACCTCAGTGCCCATGTTCTTTGAGTGCAAAATTGCAAAACTTATCTGGAACAACCTTACGAAATGGATCAAAGACAAAACTGGAATAGAACTAGAATTTTCAAAATTGATAATTTTATGAGGATAACATCAAAAACGAAATGATGTATTAAATCATACTATAAGCGTAACAAAGCAAAACATATTCAAATCAAACATTTCCGACTCCATACCAAATTTCCCACACATCAAACAAGAAATAACCGATTTATATTACATCGACAGAAATATATCATATTCACAATATATGACAGTGTGGTCTCTGTCACCACATATTCGTTTAAACCCACGAACTTGCACAATCCAACAATATGACAGTGGAATAGATTTTGTTTGTTATCATCCATAGATATACTTTGTATGTTGGATGTATTTAAGATTGTATGTGAACTATATTCTGTAAACTTATTGTTTGTTTTCTCCAAAAGAAATAAAATCATCAAAAAACATGTTGTTTGTCAAAAGTGGCCAAATATCGACCATGTGTTTCAAAATATGTCACTATCAAATCACTGTCTTTTGTTTATGAATTAATATAGTTGAAAGTCCTGTCGCCTTCAACAGCCATGGTTTACCTGGGAGCCCTTGTGTTGTTTCTTCTATACGACGTTAACAATTCAACAAAGGTTTGTACGAAACAGAGTAATTATCATTTCCTTCATCGTGGCGTGAAACTTCCTGGCAAAGACTTTGTCCGTGTTACGACAGAGGGCGTCGTTACATGTGCACGAACATGCTTGATCACTGGCATGTGCAAGTCCTTCAACTTTAACACCAACAATGGTCAGTGTGAGCTGAACTATGCCACGCTCACAGCTGGAGGTCTGAATGTCAGTCATCTGGTCGCTGCTGCTGGTTTTGTCTTCTCGGACATCTCACACTGGCCACAGGTAATGCTTCTGAATGTACGGTAAAATTGACGAAGAACCATTAGAAATCACCACCCTCAAAATTATTCTAAAGATATTAAATGTAGAATTATGCTGCACATGGCGTGTCGCACATGATCAACACACAGGTAAATACATATTCACTCGTATTCAATGAAACAAAACACTTTTAAGGTGTAATGGAACTGTATGTTCTCCCCAGAAGTTATTTATGGTATACTTAAACACATACATCATAATATGTATCTATCTAACAGGGAAAATGTAGCAAAGCTCTGAGGTTTGCGGGTTTTTTCTACCTTTATCGATGAGTATTTCTTGTGCGCTATCTTTATATATAATTGTATTTGTGCAGGTAATATAGTTGCACAGGATTTGAAATCTTCAGGAAATTGATTAGTTGAGAAATAACGCAAACCTTTAGATATGGGGATGGACCTTTATGACATCTCAGTTCACTGATGTACTTTCTGACTAATCCCCGCACGCAAAAATGCCCTGTCATAACGCAGACCTCCCAAAATGCATACCTGCCATAAAGCAGACCAAGAAGTAAAGTTATATAACAGATGCTTGTCACCCCCACTTATTCAATAGACCTTAGCAGCACTCAACCATCTACTATCTTCTCCTAATTATAATATACAAACAGCGGCAGAAACATATTTTGTTATCAAAACTTGCAATCGTATTAACAAAGAGCTTAACTATCCATTATCCTCAATCTCTCTCATATAGCGATGTCAGATAGAGCCAAAGTCAATCAGAGGAAGAGAGGAAACAAAGAGATTGAAACCGACTGTTAAGTCATGTTGAGAAATTGCCAGAAAAACCCGCTTGAGTTTCCAGATGATGTGGGGCATTTACTTAAATTAAGTTGTATTGTACACCGTACAATGTATACTGTGGTTTCAGTTCAGTGTATTGAGACTAATGCCTTTTATGTATAATGACCAATAAATGCTACATCTCAAGTGAAACGTTTGGCATTTCGTGATTGGATCATACCTTATAATTGCAACAGGTAAATGGCAAGAGGTTAGTTGTGCACCAGTCCGTAACCAATTCATTTATAAGTGCTCTGCGTTATGGGAGGTCTGCGTTATGGGAGGTGTGCGTTATGGGAGGGCACCCGGTTGCTAGACCGACATTAAGTCCTTGTTAGCATTTATATGGACAGTATAAAACATCATGAAAAGTTTCTGAACAAGTCATTTTGTTGTTAAGAATGTAGAGCTAAAAACGTAAGAATAAATTATAAAATTTAACATTAACTAAACTGCATACGGCCTACTTCCACATCCCCTAGAATGAACACACACTGAAGTGTAGCATACACAGTGAAAAACATATAGCTTGACTGCAAGGCCGTTCACAAATTTCCTCCCTACGACCTATCGCTATGAACAAAACGAAGCAGCAGCACATCTAAACTGTAGTAGAATGGACCCGATCTGTGTCCGACAGTGATAGACGACAGCAATCTATGATTTGACCTCAGTATCTTTTTGACAAATCGTTATAATCACCTTTTATAATCAACAATTATTTATCAATGATGACTTACTATTGTAACCGCAACAGGTTTATACATTTTGGGAATCTTTCCTGTCACATTTATCGTGTCGGACATTTTGACGTCCTCTATTTGATCTCTTCTAATGAGTAACTATTTTCTTCCGCTATATTGTTGTTGATTGGAGTCAGGTTAAACATGATATTGTAAACATCCTCCGACGTCCTGCAGTTTTGCCTTCACTCGATGAAGGTCAAGTCAAGAATATCTGGCCATTAACATCAAATTTACCGCACACGAATACATCTAGGGCGTTGGGGTAGGCTTGTGGTTAAAGCGTCCGCTCGTCACGCCGAAGGCCCAGGTTCCATTCCTCGCATTGGGTACAATGTGTGAAGCCAATTTCTCGAGTCCATCGCCGATATCGGGAATAACACGGCGTAAAACCCAACTCACTCACTCTAATATATCTGCCTGGCAATCGACAAGGCCAAAAATTACAGTGAAACGCAGTCATAAATATAATCCCTGACGATAATACATCAAGCTATCGGGAAAGCAATATCTCTTCCTTACTAGCGTGACATTTAGTATTGTCTATTGGAGTCAGTATTGGATAAGACCTGTGAAGATCCGGGTAGGGAATAGGTTTTCAGCAACCCATGCTCGCCGTAAAAAGCGACAGGTGGTCAGGCTCGCTGTTTTGGTTGATGCATGTCATCACATCCAAATTGCATAAATCGATGTTCATGATATCAAACACTTGATCATCTGGTCCAGACTTGAATATTTACAGACCGCCGTCATACAGCTGACAAAATCTTGAGTGTGGCGTTAGACAACAAATACACAAATATTGGATAATATATGGTACGTCAAAAATGTGTTAAGAAATGGTCGTAAATGCAGATGTTATCATTCCTGGATTAATGATTTATAACCGAAAATTATGTCTAATGTATATTCGGGTATTGTTTCATCTTAATAATTGATTAATAAGGGATTTTGTTCAAGAAACTTTCTGGCGCATGTGCATATCACAACTGCATAGTCAACACCTACTGTAAAGCCCTGGACAACAAGAAGAGTATTTGCAGCCGTTATGGTAAGCTGCCTTACAATACTATCTTTATTTAGCACTCCATACAATCAATTCCAAATAAGTTTTTGATGAAATAAATAATTTGGCCTTGTCTCCAGGCGAAGGCATCAACTAAAACTTTGCCCATATTCATCGGAAATCTCTGCCAAAAACAAAGTCGATTGTACAATTCCGACTATATAAGGGGCATGTGTTTATGAATCACTATCCAATAGTGAACCAGGTGATCGCGAAAAGGTGAGCGTGTCCTGCCCCACCTGTGGCACCCGTCACAAACACAAATTGTACACATGGTACAAGTCAATATAGGGAATAGCATCGGGCATAATGTTTGTCACTGATGCGCCAAATTGTCCACATGTCTACCATAAACCATTTTGAAAGCTTTACTGAGGCCTTGAATGCTGTAACCTTGATCAAACAACTTTTGACCAAGAGTTGTATGACGATCTACGAAATGTTGGTACAAGGAGCATGCTCGATTGGCTTGAGCTGCATATTGCTCGACATAAAGGGAAAGTTGAATGTTAGAAAGTTGAGTCACCCCTCTTGTCATACAGTCTAGTTGAGCGTGTTTGGTCACACTGAATCTTTATGCATAGATCTAAATATGAAACAGATGAAGCAGCCTCACTAGTCTCCTGTGTTAACTATGTAATGGTCATTGAACGATAAACACTACCATCCTTGAGTGAAGTTCTACAAATCTATTTCCACTGGAAATGTATTGTGGATACTGTGGTTTATGATACAATAACGGTGTTGGTAGGAAACGCTTGTCTCGAAACATATGTTGGCATTAACTCAAGTAACTGTATTTGAACATGGCAGTAGCATATCTGCATTCTATCCATGTGTGGAAACGTACACACAATCTCTTCAGGATCCTAAACACATTCCTTATGTTATGAAACTATTAAGACATCACCAAAAATCACACACAACTAAATGGGTATTTTTCTCCCAGTCATACCAACATCGTGTGCAGAAGTTAAAGCATGTGAACCCTCCAGTACAGATGGGGAGTACTGGCTACGTCTGTTGAACTTTGACCTGTACAGAACCCGGATCTACTGTCACAACATGAGCACAGCCAATCCCGTGGAGTTCCTGACACTTCCTACTCCTAACTATGGCGTTTTCCCCAATGTTTCTAATATGAACTGTAACGGAGAGACACCCCTGGTAGGCAACTGTGTTGGCACATCAGGAGAAGTATGGTACAACAAAATCAGAGTCGCAATCGAGGTTTGTCGATTTTCGTTTGTTTTGTTTATCATTTCCTCTATCTTCTCCTGTCTGGCTTTTGTGATATTGATAATGTTACAATCAATATGAAAATGAGAATGAGAATTAGATGAACAGACAGTAAACGTTCATAACTGACTGACATAATAAGTCTTTCTCTTTGCCTTTTACACTCAAGTGATCCATAATAATGATATGAATTATGTCAGAGTGGAGGAAAGAATATAGACTTGATATAAGTTTAGGGCTCGAATTGTAACATAAATGAATTGTTTCGGAAAATATTTGCACACAATGTTCGTCGGGTTTTACGAGAACAAGATAGTTAGATTACAAGATGGATGTCCTGAGAAAGAGTGTGTAGTAAAACAATTTAAAAATAAACTTTTCGACTCCAGATATCACGCTAAATATTCTTTGTTTGTTTGCTGTTTAACGCCACACTCAGCAATATTCCAGCTATATGACGACAAACATTGAAGCAGCGAACGAAAAGACATTTTGTCTCTAACAAAAAAATCCGCAAAGAATGTTAAATGCTTAGTCCCTTACGAAAGACAAGTACCCACAGCAAATTAGAAACACCGAATACATTAAACACTACACTCTCGAATCAGAGTAGACTTGCAGTAATGACACCAGGTGTTCCTTGAAAACTTTTAGGTTACGTGAAAGATTGTGGTCGTATTAAGTAATATTTAGAATCTGTAGTATCAGTGAAGGCACTACCATAAGTCATGGTCATCAGCAATAACGATCAGTCCATCAATCGGCGGGGAAATCCGTTTCACAACCCAGAGCAGATGTGCTCTCTTCAGTGATGTCATTCAATGGCTCTCTTCGGTATCTCAACAGATTATTTCTGCCACTTTTTAATCGTAGTATATGTGTTCATTTAATTTGGCTAAATTTGTCGACAATCGCCAACAGCTGAGGGGATGATGTAAATCCGTCTGGGGTCCATGCAGGTAGGAAAAAGTACTGTAAGTCCCATGTACCCCAGCATGGTGATCTACCTTCAGATGCTGGCGATCTATAGCCGTTTTTACATTATACTGTTTCATGACTGTTTAGTGATATCTTTTTATGGTTGTATGCTAGTTTAAATATTAATCTGTGATATTCTAGTAATTTTACTGTCAATCGATGACAGATTTTTATTTAGCTTACATTATTTATTTACATTATGTATAAATAATGTATAACTTCCCGTCACGATATGGCTTAAATATTGCCGATGTGACGTAAAGCATAAACTCACTCACTCACTAATTCACCCAACAGATTGGCATTGTGCAAATATAATTACACATTTTTTATATCACACATTTGGTGACATCGTACAATTA
This sequence comes from Haliotis cracherodii, assembly GCF_022045235.1. Taxonomy (NCBI): domain Eukaryota; kingdom Metazoa; phylum Mollusca; class Gastropoda; order Lepetellida; family Haliotidae; genus Haliotis; species Haliotis cracherodii. The sequence goes on from NW_027266285.1 coordinate 248,448, forward strand.
AATTTACAGACTATGGATGTTGTGCGCAGTGACACCACATTTGCTGTCTTCACAAACCTACAAGCTGATTACGCCCAAGCTATGGACTGCTACTCTATACACAACAATGGTGTCAGTCCTTGTGGAACCAAGGGCGAGTTTATCGTGAATCTATTAGGCACAGGATGGGTAACGAAAGCAGATGTATGTATTCAGACGATTGATGTCCTTTTGTTCCTATGCATTACTTTGTTCTTATGCATGATGGAATGCTTTCAGGTGCCATGCGATATATTTGTGTTTGATTTTTCAGCAACAATGGAAAACCGGTGGATGGATGTCTGTAATCGAGTCAGTAACTCGAGACGACACTGGATCTGTTGTTCGTATCAAGTGCGGGGGCCTTGCGGGCTTTTGTCACCCAGATGGACCCATGATATTGAAGCCATATCCAGAAGAAGGTAATTGCATGTCTTAGGCAGTGAGGAGATTGAAGAAAAAAAAATGTTTGACATGGTTGTAGAATATTTACATTTTCTGAAATATGTCATCGTGTTGTCTACGAATTTTGCAAATGGGTCATGTATGTCTTGTCCTCAATTCTAGAGATGTGTCAAATAAAAAAAGACTTGTCCAACTGATTCTAACATTATGGCAAATGTATGATAAGGTAGTGTAAGTAGTGTTTTAAGATATATTATAACTTATTAAACTTCAAATTGAAGAGCACTCTGTAAGAAGGAATGATATGAGTAGGATGATACGAGTGCATGCGAAAATAGAAACCACATTTCATTTCTACGAGTCACTTAAATGATTATCTGTTTTGAACTTTACATTTATCGAATAGTTTTACGTGGATTCATTTTTATCTATTGAAAGTAATTAAAACAGGGGGAAAAGCCCTATACGTGATAGTTTCCCGCTTCCAGGTGCTTCCTCAATCCAAGGAACAGAAGTGAGGTGTTTACAGTGATGCTGCAGGCTTCATCAAAATAAACAACATACCAGATGGCGGTCTACACCCTTAAGAAGGAGTGAATTACCAGAACCACAACTATACTACATAACTTAACTGAGAAGACAGTGCATACTATTTTACAATTATTTGTTTAAGATTTATGTATGTGTACAATAAATGCCCACACCTCACAAATGGAAAAAAGAAGGGAAATTAAAATAAAGCTTTTGGACGAAATACGTTCGATATGCCTCTGTGTAGATTTCATTATAAGAGATAAACTGAGTGTTAACAAAACAGTAAATCAAAACCAGCCGCTTTCCTAAATAAATGAGGCCTTTCAGTAACAATGCCTTATTTCTGTTGGATATATGTTTTAAGGTGTATAGTACAAACGAATATAACTTTGTTTGGCTGAACCATGTCGCTTTGATTTCTGTTGATGTACCATGCAGTTGAAATGGCAATCTAAACACTGAATTCGTCATTCACATTTCTATCCGAATTGTTGTTGCTCTTTTAATGTGACATTTATACCAGGACGGAGAAAGTGCAATCAGTATTGATTTAACACTGCATGGAATGTTCAAATTAACAGAGGACTAAAAGCAAGCGGTGACCTTCAATCAAGGGTTCATCCCTCCAATGTGCCCAACAGGTTAAAAGTATTCAGTTCGTTATGACATATCACTCTGTTCATGAAAGTCATGAAACACATTGCTTCACAGTTAAAAAGAAAATTGTCTACAGCGACCAGAGTTCATAATGTTGATAATTATGTTTATGATAAAGTTCATACTACTGAAAGTGTTATCCTAGAAGACGAGAAATGTTATAATTATATGTACTTTGGTACAACACGGATTCCACCACACCCGGATTTTACACCATTGAAACAAACGCAGTAGGAAGAGCATGCTATGGCCGAATTTGCGTGTGTTTCCCGATATGAACTAACTTTGGTCGTTTATTTCATATGAAACATATGATCCTCGTGTATTGCCGTATGCATAAGCACCATTGTCATACATGCTATGACTAGATTTACAGACATTTCAAAGCATGAATTCAAAAGTTGATACTCCAGTAAATACTTGATCATAGAGTATTTCCAAATGCATTCCTCTCAATTGTGCTGAAATTTCCGTCTCCTTTCTAAGTTTACTAGGGTTTGAAATATAGACATTTCCTGAGGTGGGAACACATTTGTAAACTTTTCAGAAACTTTTGTATTATTCCGGATATCAAGGGTAATATATTTGAATATTTTTTTATGCTCTTATCACCGGTACTAAAACAATGAGATCACATGTTTCCAACATTTGAAATATTGGGTTCACGTTACTTTATGTTCACCTGTGCTATCAATGCTCATATGACCTCATTAACCTCATGACGCTAAGAGTCAGGCCACGCTAAACACCAATATGCAAGAAGACACGTTCCCATTAGGTCACCAGGTTATTCACGTCAATTGGCAATTGAGTCAGACCTATGGCAGACCAGGGTTTCCAAACCATAGAACGTTTACTCACACGTTATCATTCACATTGGGTATTGATAGTTTGTTGGGGTATTCAGTGTATTTGTCCTCTGTTCCAGTCTATTAGGTTTTGTAAACCTATGAGTAGACCTTTTTGAAAATAATACAATGCTGTTTTAGGTTTAAACTTCTAATTTGCATGTGTTCATGTGTTACATAACTTCATTACAGTGACACAAGTTACATTAAGCGAGATGTACATTTGTGCATTATTCACTGCAGTAGACTTCTTGTTTACACGATGTCTGTATTCAGTGCGCAAGACAAGATACGTAAAACATTTCTGTACGCAAGCTGAAAAAGCTACATTGAGTAATTACGCACAGTGTTGTTATACGGTTGTGTTATTTAATTTCTGCATGTGTATTTGTACGCAAGCAACTCGTATGGTTATGGTGATTTACAAAATAATGTAGTTTGCGTATTTTACACAAATACGCATTTTATCTGGGGCTCTGGAGAAATATGAATACATTAACATCTTGTACAGATCCCTCCCCTTCTTCCCCCTCTCCCTATCCCATGGAGCATTGGAGAATATATCACACGAGCACATCGCACATACAGATATACATGCACGTGCACATACATACATGCTGGCACACGCGTCATAGTACAGTTCTGGGACACCCTTGCCACATTCCATTTTATCAAATATCTTAAATACAAGTTAATCAGCTTACATGCAAACATTATACTCATTAAACCATGCCCAGGGACGCGAATAGGATTTAGGTGCGTCACTTTTCACCAATAAGGAGAACAATCTGCAAGATAACGGGACGCCCATGTTCACTTTGCTCGGTTAAATATGAGCCATAAACCGAGGGAACAATGGACGCGAATAGCTAGAAGATTGTTGATACGGCGTTAAACAATAATCACTCAATCACTCCAAAGAAATATATATGTTTAAGTTTGTAACATCCTAAACAATACAAATATAAAACATGTTATAATTACTTGTTTTGGATTTTTCCGTGTGTCTAATATCTTAAAGACAAAGGAATAAGAGACATGTGATATGGAAGGATGTATGTGGTGTTTGTCGTGATCTCTGCCAGCAGCGTAATTGGTAAATTGTATTTTTTTCCATAACCTAACATGACGTTGTCATTTGTTTTAAATTCAAAATGAAATCGGCTATTAGTTAAACATGTTATAGAGAGAGGATACTTTTTTAAGCATGATCTGTGTCAGTATTTGTAAGGAGATATGTGTTATTCTTTGATGTACAAGACAAAAGGTAAAAGTGTAATGTCCATTTCAGGAATTCTGATAATTATGTTTCCTGTGGAACAACATGTGACTTGCACACCAGTGAACGTTAACAAAAGCGATAAAATCCTGTCCTTGATCATAAGTAATCTCAGCTATAATATCATTGTCTATTGTACGATTCTGATTAAATAATAAGCAAACTGGTTATGTTTTACAATGGAATAGTGATGTTAACAGGTTTTTGTGAAAAGGTGAGCTTATCCTGGCCCCATGGTGACACCCGTCACAAACACATGCAAAGGCACGTCAACTGTTCACATGAAAAAAAGACGGGAATATATGGTAAAAATCAATATGGCGAGATTGCATCGGACATAATTCCATTCGCTACTACTGTTGTACTCACAAATCAATCGTTCTATACTGCAACAGAACAAAACACACACATACAGATAAAAAACAACAATAAACAATGTGTATTGTTATATGTGACATGGATACATAAATAGAAGAAACAAATGTATTATGATCAGGGTTAGTTTGTATCCCATCAGTAAGTGTGAATGAGGCCTAACACATCTGTTTAGTCATGTATCACTCGTTATACATCTAGTTTGTCCAATGCAGTATTAGAGATACACCAAAATGAAGCAGCACACTAGAATATATTCATTGCACGGCGCCAGGTGCCCTACCTTAGTTATTATATGGGGGTATGGGCAATGGACCATGGACCATGGACCATTGGCAATGGGGATGAGTAATTACTGAAAATATGTAACTTTTAAAAGAAACTTTTACTGGGGTACAGTTGCACATATGTAAAGAAATTCACAAAATAATTACACGACACGGATTGTTCTTCTACATGTTTCAGCTTTATCTTCAGAGGGGAGTCATGTTTACTATATACTTCAGTGTGAAAGACTGAGTTTTTCCGAGGATGAGAAAAGTTACATTTTCACTGCAGTGAACATAACACTTGATATTTCACTGCTGTGAACATAACACTCTGACGGAACTATTGTCATACAATAGAGACTCCTCTCAAATTGTCTCCCATTATCGTAATTGTCTAGCCCGTACACGAACTTTTAACTTCCTTTTTACGTTAGTCCCACTTTGACAAGGCAAAATAATGACAGATGGTCATTTATGGAGTTAATATAGGTTCTTGTCGTTTGTTATTCTCTTGAAAATATTTCGTTATCAACTGTAAATTTCTCATCTAACTCCTCAATCGAGACTTCGTTTCGCAAAGCGTCATTTTTGTTACTTGACCAGCGAGTATTCTTTCGTTTCCGACAGCAGTCTCGCAGTTTTCAAGAATATTTTTTGTTAAAGTTGACATTATATATAATCATATCTACATGTATGATACAGAATTTTCGTCACCCTAAATATTTTTTGTTACTTTTGTTTACATTTTGTAAGATTTTGCAAACACGCAACTACATTTTTAGTTGCAAATACAAGAGGTGGTGGTACCTTCCCTGTACGTTAGGTAGCGAAAAGTTATGTTCAAGGTTTTACATTCGTAATGAAATAATTTAATTTTCCGTTATACAATACACAAAAAGTAAATAATAAATAGACATTCGTTACCACTCGCCCCTTTCCGTAACCTTAAAGAAAGACTCAATGTTATGTGCGAAAATACGACAACCCTATCAGAATGCGCGTATGACTTCAAGCACTTCGGTTAAAGAATCCCTCGGGAATAATGTTTGATTTTACATATGTCTTGCATCTAAAAATAATCCCAGTTAAATGTGTTAAATTCTTCTGTATAATACCGTAAGTCCCAATGTGCTTTAAATAGCATCTGAAATATATAATTATGTGGGAAACATTCTGAACCATTACGCAATTAGTTGACAATATTTTTTAGAAATATCATGTTTCTTTCATCGAGTGACTGGGGAAAAATATATCCTTTTCCCCCGTCACGAAATATCCTCTATGTCTTCAGGGACAAGTGATTACAGTTACAGATTATATTTGACGTTACTATGTCATGACGTCACAATGCAACTATATACAATTGCATGTAACTCTCCTATGGAGGAATAAAGATGATAATCAGGAGTATTCATTTTAAGGAAAGGGAATATCTTAAATTTTATATCTATTTCTGCTGCCGATGTGAGCGCCTTGTTTTGTGGTCCTTTTCCTGCTGTTTATGTACGCGAATTCTTCTCCCAGGAGATAAACATGTAGGAGAAAAAAAATATATATAAAGGTACATGTTCCCTGTATCAATGCTCTCTGTTGTATCGTTATACTCACGAACAGACTTCATCACTTGAACATAAAACCCTTCGGATTCATATTAACTGTATAGTTATTCATATCACCTTCAAATCTACTATATCATATATAAAGGACATGGGTTATGGGTCATGTCCGTAAGATATTAACACATTTATCGTCTGTAAAAATGTGTTAAGGTATAAAACAGGTGCTTATGATTGATGTTTCAGTCTCAAAAGGAACAGAGGCTGTGTATGTTATAGCTAAACACGATATGCCTTATATAACACATGCCATGGTCTCCATATTCTCATCCGTATTCTCAACATGTTTTTTTCATAAACATGTGCATAAAAACTGTGTAATTTTGTTAATGGTGTCATTCCTTAATTAATTCAGCGCACATTACGTTTACAGAAAATCCACTGTTGTAACAATCGTTATATCAAACCCATGCAGAGCCTTAGGGATTTAATCAAGTGGGAAAAAAATCAAGCATGTCAGAAGAGAAATGTCGATAGTTATGTGAGACCATTTAAGTCTGTCAGTTACCGATCACATATTATTATTTGATAATAGCCCCAATAAACCCAAATACTTTTAAAAATTAAATGGACTTGATTATCTGAATATTGTCTCATTTTGCTTTGATAAAAAAATCTAAAATGTTTGCATTTTAAACAATTTTAAAAGGTGTTTCGGATACAACCATATTTAGGCATCAAAACGCGTTAAAATTACAGGACAAGGATTAAACACTTTTACAACTAATTCTAAAACGTCTTCATATTAAACAATTTCAAAGGGAGTTGAGGATAAAATCATATTTAGGCATCAAAACGCGTGAAATTACAGGACAAGGATTAAAAACTTACAACGTTGTTGCCAATCAGACATTTTGGGGGGTCGGTGGGGAGAGATGAAGTGCACACTTCCTATATAGAAGACAGAGACCACATTAGATTACTAATCATTAGCTGAGATAATGATAAGGCTCAGGTCATGAAATAATTTGAATTACTAAACGATACTCGAGACCCTAGCTTCAATGGCTACTGTATGCGATATATTCCATTTTGGCGAATGAGGTAAATCATACTGTTGGATTTAGAACATTAGTTCGTGAAATGCATGACGTAGAAGTGTTTTTCAGGAACTCAATACATGCTTTTTCTTAGGTCAAGTGCTTTAGAGGGTTTCAAAATTTCATACTTGTGGAAACAAGCGTGCCTTGACGTATGGCTGAATACCACCCCTAAGAGATGAAGACGAGGCGGCACTGTACAGCATGACATACTGCTCACTGGAGCATTTCATGGCTTCACGACTTTCGACGTGATCATGTGTTGTTGCCATGAGACCGCAGACTTATTTAAATGTTTATTGCTATACATCGATACATGATATATTAATATGCAAGATTTGGGATGAAAAGCCTTGTGGATTTGAGGCATCTAATGGAATTAGATACCTGAGTTTAATCTTACTTTTGACCAATCAGAATCAATTATTCTTCATGGTAGTACAGTATTTAGACCCCATAGCAAAATAATGCCGAGACATTGTTACATGGAAGTCGCCCACATAATATAGACACTGAATACAGACCTCATTGTCCCCTGAATCCGTATTCAACTTGTTTGAAGTGACAAGCGAATGATGTCATCATCAGGTATTATTATTCGGTATTTCGATTTTATTAACAAAATAGCTACACTTTGCATTACTTGGTGAGATTGTGAGTACCGAGGCTTTCATCAACAAAGTGAGTGAATGATAATGTATTGTTTGACACATTTAGAAATATTCCTGCTTTATCACGGAGGGGGGTACCATAAATGGGCTATACACATTGTACCCATGTGGAGAATCGAACCTGGGTCTTCGGCGTGGCGGGAGAACGCTTTAACCACCCAGCTACATCAACCGCCCTTTTATCCACAGAAAGAACCTGTGAATGTAAACTTCAAATGACGAACATGGAGTTGGATACCATATTGACATATTTAATAACCAAGGGCAATGCGTAACATTATCCCTGGCAACATCGATCCCCAACCATATGTACCGGTTCCACGTTATCAGTGAAAGGAAATGTAAAAAACAACCCAATTAAACATCCACTTTGTAAGCAAATGTCTTTAGAGTATAACTATAGTAGGAACATTTTTAATCAAAGGCTTATGGCTATGTGTAATTATTAGTCCTTCGTCGTGAATGTTTTACTCACAGATACGTTCAAGAACCACTTACTCTTAATCAATATAAACTGATGGGGTTGGTCGATAGACAACGCTTAACAAAGCAATGGTTCCCAGTATATCTGCTGGTGATACATCGATACAATAACCATTACACAAAGTACACAAAATTAGTTTGCTAAAATACCATTTAATGCAGATACTTAACAGACCATTGAGTCCAACTATCATTCAGATGGACTCTGAGTTAGCTGCCATTCAAGCTGCCACTAATGTTCCCACAAGATGAAGTTAAAGTGTGTTTTTGTTCATTATACTATAGAGGCTATATAGAGAAAGACTCAGGAATTTGGACTTGCTGTTCACATCAAGGAGGATCTACAGTTTCAGGAATGGACCGGAAGAGCTGCTGAATTACCACTCCTACCCATTCGCAGTGTTCCAGATGCATGACTCGAGGCGATGAATGACACATCTGCAAGTCCACGGTGAGACGCCATGAACGACTATGTCGTAGATGATAACGTTCGTTTTACAATAGACATCTGGAACCACCACTCTACAATAGGACCAAGGACAAACAACAACTTGGAACTAGACTAATCAAGGTTTCCATTCAAGACTGAACCATTCAATGCATCAATATCATCCGAACGTGTACAGATGTTTGGCACACATAAATCATAGTGCGATGTCAGAAAGAGCCAAAGACAATCAGAGGAAGAGAGGAAACAAAGAGATTGAAACCGATTGTTAAGTCTTGTTGAGAAATGGCCAGAAAACCCCGCTTGAGTTTCTAGATGATGTGGGGCATTTACTTAAATAAAGTTGTATTGTACACCGTCAGAATGTATACTATGGTTTCAGTTCAGTGTATTGAGACTAATGCCTTTTATGTATAATGACCAATAAATGCTACATTCTCAAGCGAAAAGTTTGTCATTCCGTGATTGGATCATACCTTATAATTGCAACAGGTAAATGGCAAGAGGTTAGTTGCGCACCAGATTATTACCATTGTATTTATAAGTGATCTGCGTTACGGGATGTCTGCGTTATGGGTGGTCTGCGTTGCGGGATATCTGCGTTATGGGAGGTCTGCGTTATGGGATGTCTGCGTTATGGGAGAACACCCGGTTGCTAGACCGACATTAAGTCCTTGTTTGCATTTATATGGACAGTAAAAAACATCATGGAAGTTTCTTAACAAGTCATTTTGTTGTTAAGAATGCAGAGCTAAAAACGTAAGAATAAATTATAAAATTTAACATTAACTAAACTCATACGGATACTTCCACATACCTGGGGAACCCCCTTGGAATTCCCTAGAACGAATACACACCTAAGTGTAGCATACATAGGGAAAAACATATAGCTTGACTGCAAGCCCGTTCACAATTTTCCTACGACCTATCGCTATGAATAAAACGAAGCAGCAGCACATCTAAACTGTGGTAGAATGGACCCGATCTGTGTCCGACAATGAAAGACGACAGCTATCTATGAATTGACCTCAGTATCTTTTTGACAAATCGTTATAATCACCTTTTATAATCAACAATTATTTATCAATGATGACTTACTATTGTAACCGCAATAGGTTAATAAAGTCTTTCCCGTCACATTTATCGTGTCTGACATTTTGACGTCCTGTATTTGACCTCTTCTATTGAGTAACTATTTTCTTCCGCTATATTGTTGTTGATTGGAGTCAGGTTAAACATGATATTGTAAACATCCTCCGACGTCCTGCAGTTTTGCCTTCACTCGATGAAGGTCAAGTCAAGAATATCTGGCCATTAACATCAAATTTACCGCACACGAATACATCTAGGGCGTTGGGGTAGGCTTGTGGTTGAGGCGTCCGCTCGTCACGCCGAAGGCCCAGGTTCCATTCCTCACATTGGGTACAATGTGTGAAGCCAATTTCTCGTGTCCATCGCCGATATCGGGAATATCGCTAAAAGCGGCGTAAAACCCAACTCACTCACTCTAATATATCTGCCTGGCAATCGACAAGGCCAAAAATTACAGTGAAACGGAGTAATCCCTAGCAGTAAAACATCAAGCCATCAGGAAAGCTCTTCCTTACTAGCGTTTGATTTCAAACACATGACATGTGAAGATCCGGGTAGAGAATAGGTTTTCAGCAACCCATGCTTGCCGTAAAAGGCGACTATGTTGTCATAAGAGGCGACTAAGGGGACAGGGTGGTCAGGCTCGCTGTTTTGGTTGATGCATGTCATCACATCCAAATTGCATAGATCGATGCTCATGATATCAAACACTTGATCATCTGGTCCAGACTTGAATATTTACAGACCGCCGTCATACAGCTGACAAAATCTTGAGTGTGGCGTTAGACAACAAATACACAAATATTGGATAATATATTGTACGTCAAAAATGTGTTACGAAATGGTCGTAAATGCAGAACTTATCATTCCTGGATTATTGATTTATAACCAAAAATGATGTCTAATGTATATTCGCGTATTGTTTCATCTTAATAATTGATTAATAAGGATTTTGTGCATGTGCATATCACAACTGCACAGTCAACACCTACTGTAAAGCCCTGGACAACAAGAAGAGTATTTGCAGTCGTTATGGTAAGCTGCCTTACAATACTATCTTTATTTAGCACTCCATACAATCAATTCCAATTTTGATGAAATAAATAATTTGGCCTTGTCTCCAGGCGAAGGCATCAACTAAAACTTTGCCCATATTCATCGGAAATCTCTGCCAAACACAAAGTCGATTGTGCGATTCCGACCATATCAGGAGCATGTATTTATGAATCACTATCCAATAGTGAACCAGGTGATCGCGAAAAGGTGAGCGTGTCCTTCCCCACCTGTGGCAACCGTCAAAACACAAATTGTACTCATGGTACAAGTCAATATAGGGAATAGCATCGGGCATAATATTTGTCACTGATGCGTCAAATTTGGAAATGACATCCAAATGCTGTATGCTGTAACCTTGATCAAACAACTTTTGACCAAGAGTTGTATGACGATCTGCGAAATGTTGGTACAAGGAGCATGCTCGATTGTACCCCAAAACGTGTGAAATGTAGACACCAAGGGCTTGAGCTGCATATTGCTCGACATAAAGGGAAAGTTGACAGTTAGAAAGTTGAGTCATCCCTCTTGTCATACAGTCTAGTGGATAGTGTTTGGTCACACTGAATCATTATGCATAGATCTAAATATGAAACAGATGAAGCAGCCTCACTGGTCTCCTGTATTAACTATGTAATGGTCATTGAACGATAAACACTACCATCCTTGAGTGAAGTTCTACAAATCTATTTCACTGGAAATATTGTGGATACTGCGGTTTATAATACAATAACTGTGTTGGTAGGAAACGCTTGTCTCGAAACATATGCTGGCAGTAACTCAAAGTAACTGCATTTGACCCTCGCAGTGGAATATCTGGATTCTATCCATGTGTGGAAACGTACACAGAATCTCTTCAGGATCTTAAACACATTCCTTATGTTATGAAACTATAAAGACATCAGCAAAAACAACACACAACTAAATGGGTATTTTTCTCCCAGTCATACCAACATCGTGTGCAGAAGTTAAAGCATGTGAACCCTCCAGTACAGATGGGGAGTACTGGTTACGTCTGTTGAACTTTGACCTGTACATAACCCGGATCTACTGTCACAACATGAGCACAGCCAATCCCGTGGAGTTCCTGACACTTCCTACTCCTAACTATGGCGTTTCCCCCAATGTTTCTAATATGAACTGTAACGGAGAGACACCCCTGGTAGGCAACTGTGTTGGCAAATCAGGAGAAATATGGTTCAACAAAATCAGAGTCGCAATCAAGGTTTGCTTTTTTCTAATTTTATTATCCTATCCTGTATCTTTGCCTGTCTGGCAAATGGCATATGCATACGTTAACACTCTGGCGTTTACCGGGTACATATAAAGTAAAAACTAGCTAATACAGAATGAGCGGAATATCTGCTCGAAACCGTGAGTTTCAAGCTCAGAAACACATGATGTGAGAGAATTTGGTAAAATATTTGTTTCCGCGCTACAGTTTAACAATTATTAAGAAAACGAAACGAAGAATAAATAAAGTGGGAATCACATGATGTGTTACTTTACTTTAATCTTATAATAAGCTTTAGTCAGTTGAACAGGCCCTTAGGAGCAGGGGCGGAGGGAGGGGGTCCATAGTCCCTGTCGAGTGTTTTCTATCAACAGTTTCACAAGGAAACTTTTGCTCAACATCTACATCCATATGGAGTATTTGCTGCGAAACAGAATTTAGAATCATATAGACATATGTTTATACTTAGTAAACTTAGTTTTGCACTGGAAATCATTTCCTCTTTGGAATAATGATGTGTCGATATAAACCTCTGTCCCTGAATCATATCATTTTCCCTGGGGCTCCTTTTCAATTAAAAGGTAGTTATTTGTTTCTATCGAACAGTTGTTTAGCTAAGCCGCGTGTGTATTTTCTCTGACATGATCTGTGATCGCTGTCAGCGCAGACTGGGCTTATATGATCCTTTTATTGTCATCTATTAGTTGTTAGTGAACCTATTACCACGTTTTCATCATAACTTTATTCCTGTGACAAGCTCGATATGTTATGAACAAGTTTCGTGTCAGGCATACGAGACAAATGTTCCTACGTATCTGTTTCACTAACAGAGAAAATAGTTTCCAGATTGTCATAGCTGTTTGATCATTCATCCATCCTGTTATAAGTACAGAATCTATGGACCTTTTCCCAAACACTTAAAACTTCTCAACAGATGAAACTAATTTGATATATATTAGCATATATACTGAGTAATATATTGTATGTCTTGAATTAGATCCACAAACAGTGATACCATAGATACAAACAAAATTGTTGTTCTGGTGAATGTTAATTTCACTCAAAATATATTGAAAATGATGTTCACGCCGTCATGCCGAATGCCACTTTTTCATTTTTTGGAAATGTCTTTCAAGAAAACATCGTATTCAGGAAATAACCCGGCTTCTAACATTATTTATATATGTTTTTCAACCAATCAGATTGCGCACACATTTGGATCGTTGAACAATTATAGATATCTCCCTTTGTCGCCGACCGGTTTGGATCTTAAACATCATTTGTCCAAAAGCACTTCTTACCAAAAGTCAAAATTCGTACAGATCATTGCCCTAAACATATGACACTGTTACTCCTATCGCCGATGATGACAATTGTTTTCCCCGGGCATCAAATGCACAGTCGTTTGTCATAGACATGTTTGGACATATCAGTTACACGTTTTTCTTGTTTTGATTCACCCTCTTTACTGTTAATGACCTTTTACATGTTTCAAGTACATGTTATTGCTCACTGTGTGCAAGACAGCTGTAAGTTTATTAAACGGTGATATCTCCTACCGCTGAGTAATAAAATGAATGAACATAAAACATAAAAAACTCTTCGTGCGTTTATTCTAAAATTAAAGCTAAGGTCACTATAATGGAAGAGTCGTCTACGGATTCTCTACAATATACTCGGTTAAAACGAACTCTATGGGACCACTAATTGTAGTTCGTTATAACCGTAGTTCGTTATAAGCATATATACAGCACATTGCCAGGACCAAAAAATAAGTTCGCTATATCCATTAGTTCGTTATAAGACGTAGTTTACTGTATTTGTGAAACCAACAACCTGTGATTTTGGAATATTCACTTCGCGCCTTGTCAGTCTGATATATGTACATGTACACAATTTCTAGAAAACTGTTTGGAGTGGCCGAGGACAATAACCCCTGTGTAAGCAGGTACAATGCTGATGCTTTAACCATATGTTCACTTAATGCCCGTTTACATGATAGTCGACGTCTTTATCAAAGATACTATCTTACTTTCAGATGTCATAGAGTCTTCAGCAAGAGAAGTGCCGTGTTTTCTGTGATCTGTAAACGTGAACCAATAAGCTGCTGGTCTATGCATTAACTGATAACAAATCGCACATGAGCACACCAGGCCAGTTCACCTGTGTACATGTCTGGTGTCGCCATGATTGTGGCTTTGAAGTCAATGGACATCCTCCGTATTTAGCAGATTTCCACCACTTCCCTCATTTGAAGAAGGAACTGTCTGGCATGCATTAGGCAAATAAAGATCATTTCCGCTGCGGAGGACTTTCTACACCACCACCAGCAGGAAACCTTCTACACCAGTGGGATCCGGACATTCCAGGATCGTTTGCAAACTTGTGTGGTCCTCGGATGGGATTATGTTGAAAATGATTAGCAACCAACTCCATTAAGGCAACCCATCACAGTTAAGCTCAGAATCTTTTAGCAACCCCTCCTACCCGGAGACCCATTACAGTTTGGCATTACTCTATGAAGGTTCAAGGATACTACAGTGAACGCATACAAACTGAAACCCATTCAAATGACAGTAATTAAGAATGAGATTATAGCAAAAGTGGTGTTAACAAAGGTGCGTTTGGACTTTTATTCTCGAGATGGTTTTCTAGATGACCTCAACTACTTGCTCATTCCTTCACCTAGACACTTGAATCTTTATACATTGTACCACACCGATGTGTCTGACTACCAGACCATGACAGAATATCGTCTCTAATGAAAATCCTACTTAACAAAAAAGATAATGCACATTAATACCGTGTGTTGCTGACAATGGCAGCTAACAGCATTCTGCGATGACTAATGCATTTACGTCTGTACCATCAGAAACAGCTATGGTCGCCATTTTGACGTTGTTGTTTTGTTCAATATAGCATTGTCTTATGACTTGCTTAGCTTGTAAGTGACGAAAATTGATTATCTGATGGTGAATCTAAACTTCAAAGAATGGTTGTTTAGAGCATTATTTAACCCACATGATGCATGGCCGTCAGCTGGCTTTGTATACCGCTCAGTGCCACACTGCGATGGCGTCACGGTTTCAAAGGCGTATACATTATACATTATTTCTGCACAAAGTGTAACCAAATTGTATAACACGCAACTCGAGTTGATTGTCTTTCCAACAACATCTGAAGTCAACAAATCCAAAAGATGTGTGCACGCCTAGCTATTGATAAAGGTGCTGATATTGTAAGTTTCCTACTTTTCTACATTGTGCAATCACACATACCTCTTATTGATACTTCGGGTGTTATGATGTGTTGTTAATGGATTAAATCTAACTTATAAAAAGCTTGAAACGAGATGTAAAATTAATTAATGGGTAATTTTAATTCTTATTTGAAAGCTTAAGAAGGGTTGAGTAGTCGATAAGTCTATAAGTCAATTTAATACAAGGAAACGATAACTTGCACAGATGAAAGAAGGCAGTATTATTGATTTACGGTACAATTATAAGTAATATCTAGATTAAGTGAAAGAGAAAATTACGAAAATACGAATTACTTCGATTAAAGTAGTGTTCAGTGTATAAACAGTTCATGTGCTCAAAACTCTGAACAAATTTGTTTTACTATCACCTCTAGAATACATACACCATCGTCTCAGCTTGTATTTCGCACTTGGCTGCGTCACTTAGACCTTTGCTCAAAATATAGTTGTATGGCCAGTCCATGAAATACAATCTGTTCCTTCATATTGTTTTATGAGTACGACATTAGAAGTGTATTTACACCAAGGCATGTACATGTACATTCAGGGGCATACCTGATAGTTTATTTCCAGTACAGTTTCCCATTTCATCCCAGTCTACTAAAGGAAAAGTTTGAAATAGATATGGATCGTAGATCAATGAAAGAAATGGAATTATTTGTCATAAAAGGAAAAATATATTCTCGGTATTCAACTTCGAATATTTAACCCTCGACATCTTTGTTATAAATGTTTTTTAGTTATTTTGGCTTTCCTTATTTTCTTTTGGCCGAGCTAAACTACAGCTTGAAGGGACGATAACATTATACAATTTAAAATTGTGAAAAAACAAGAATATATTCATTTTGCTCTTAGATATTTCAAAAACCAAACTACGTAACACTGAAAACATTTTGTCCTACAGAAATCGATTACCCATACATTGTGTGTCGATCTAATTACCTTTGTACTGTTGATGTTATAAATTGAACCATTCGAGATTCTAAAAGATGAAAAATGCTAGGTTGTTTAATATTGTATCCATTTTGACAGCTATCTCACTTTAAAAGTTTCCATTCCCGTACTGAACTATGTGCTCATTATTTTCTTTGAATATCAAGCCTTCAAACAGCTATGAAAAGCACATAAGACAACATACCAAAACTAGAAAACTGCGCCAAATATTCTAACAGTGTTGGTCAAGTGATAAACGGAAAGTTGCAGCAAACTTTCATCAGGCTATTGGAGTACGAGTTACAGGTCAGACGATTAGAATTCGTCTACATGTAGCTCATCGCCATGCTCGACGGCCACGTGTTGTGCCGCCCAATCGTCACATTGCCAACAAACATCAATGGCGTACACAACGTCGAAACCGGGGTATCCGTCGCTGGTCACGCTGGTTTCCCAAGATTAGAGTGCTTTATTGGATCATCTGTACATGTTGTGTAAGCACCAAAGAAAGAGACTATCGCTTGTTGGAGTGTATGTCCATAGTATATAGATATAGAACATATAAACACATCAAACTTTTTCAGTTTTGCAAGTGATGCAAACATCATAAAAAGACTTGATACCTTCTTAAAAAGAAGTTTTCCTGTATGATTGTTGCAAAAGATGTTTGTGTATAACTAGACTTTTACTTCTGAACACGTCTGTCGGTCCGTTCAGTAAGCATGCATTGCGCTGTAATGTATTACTTTCATTACAACATCTCTTTCTCGTCGGGCCAGTTAAGCTAGTTTTGTATAGAAGGGGGAATTGAAAGCTTCAGAAAACCAACACAATCATTAATTGTTTGTGTTCCTCGAGTACACATATGCATGATACATGTCAGAAACCCAATGGTAAAACAGCACTGTGTAATTACCCAGTCTAGCCTCTTCACAAAGTGTTCCTGTCATTCTTCAAATCAGCGTCACACTGAACTCGACTGCAGTGAATAATACATAAAAACGTTATGTGTGTCTTTATTGTAACTTCCACACGTATATTGATGTTGTAAGCATATACAGTGCTATGTTTGTCTTTATTGTATCTTCGACATGTATATTGATGCTGTGAGCGTATGCTGTGCTAGGTCTGTCTTTAATATAACGTTGACATGTAAACTTGAGGCAGCATGTCTATTGTTTGTTGCTAAAAACCGCACTCGAAAAATATTCCAGCTATCCAACGCCATCCTTGTAATCAATCAAGTCCGAACAAGACAAACCAGTGATTGATATTATGACTATTGATATTATCAACCAAGTGACCTAGCCTGATCACTCGATCCATTAAGTCTCCATGCATACGCATATTTGTTGCTGGGGACCAAACCTAACCCGGCGTTCCCACGGGGTTTTAGCTTTACATGAACAAATGCAAAATAGAAGTCACCTCACACAGCATTGTTGAGCAAAATTATTTGTAAAAAAGTCTACTCATTGGTTTGAGAATACTCAATAGACTATAACAAAGGAAGTAAAACATATTGAATACTCAAAGAGAACTATCAATACTTAATGTGAATGATAAAGTGATAAAATACACAATAAATATATGACAAGTGGTTCCATGGAATTTGATTGGCTAATCTTAAAGGCTCAAAATGCTATCTGAAGCCCTGGACTTCACATATTGTTGAACATGTAAGTAATGTAACTCTGTAAAGTATCATTGTTTATAATAAAGATAGATTAACTCATTTCTATACTTATCTTATCCACAAGTCAACTTTCCACCCAACAGTGATCGCGTATCATGTGACTTGACAAAAATATCTTGTGTATTTGAAATTCATTTCGTCTTACTACATATACTCTTGAAATTGGTCGGACTTCATTTATTAACTATCCCACACCATAAATAAATAATAGAATGATATACTCTTGAATACCTGTTTGTATGTGTGTATGGGTGTATGGGTGGGTAATAAAATTAATGAATCACCAGATTTGCCGACGTCTGGGGAGAAATTGAACCGATTACGTCTTCAAGATGGGGTGAGGTGAAACGTCGCGTTCAAGATTATTGCACTTATATAGCGACGTGCATGCACGTGTGTGTGTGTGGGTGCTTGTACTAGTCCGGACTGATACCGATTTATAGTGCTAGCACACTGAGATACCATGTTGCTGGTTGACATGGTAATCCCACTCAGACACAGTACCGACCAGTCCTTGTTTTAGCACCAGACAGGGTAACAAGAAGTACCACCATTTCACGTATTTTGGTATGACGTAATTTCAGTATATTCTGGTCAGTTATTAAGGGGAATAAATTAAGACATGTCACGATATTGCCAACACGGCACAAAAAACGTCTCATAAATCACATAAAAATATTGTATGACCGACCGGGTTTCAAATAATAATCATATGCGCTCTGGTATATTGTTTGAGTAAACCGGAAGGCATTGTTGGAGTCATTCCAATCTTTATTCTGACACTAGAAATGACGTCATAGCTGAAGACGATCATTCGACGATGGTGGTTTTCTACGAAGGCGGTCAACAAACAAATAAACCAACAAATCGCATTGTTTTAGATTTATTTCAGAAAAGACAAACATCTATGAAAATGTATGAATCTGTTTTCTTTGAGTTTCCACGAATGAAGGTTTATGTCGTGTAATAATATATGTCCAATGTTTACAACAAGAAATCATATGAGTGTCATCGGGACAAAACTGCAAATTCATACCAAATTTTATTATAGATGTATCTTGTTATGTACTGGAATTAACATGGGTTGCACCGATGGCATAAACATAGATACTATTCGTATATTCCTAAAAAAGGAAACGCATTGTTGATATTGATATACACATATGAAAGACATTTGCATATAAACAATACGTGAAGCATACGTGAAACAATTTGATGATGCAATTTGTACCAAATTGATAATGTCATTGTTGGAAACATCAAAACGACCATATTAACCACAACGTAAATACAACAGAGAAAGTCCCGTGAAGATTTTGGGATAGGATAGGTCTTCAGCAACCCATGCTTGCCGTAAAAGGTGACTATGCTTGTCGTATGAGGCGACTAACGGGATCTGGTGGTCAGGCTCGCTGACTTGGTTGATGCATGTCATCGATCCCAATTGCGTGGATCGATGCTCATGATATCAATCACTGGATTGTCTGGTCCAGACTCGATTATTTACAGACCGCCGTCATATAGCTGGAATACTGCTGAGTGCAGCGTTAAACAACAAACCAACCAACAACCAACCAACAACAGAGAAAAGTACACGAGGGTCACGGGATTGCGTATGCTCTGCCTGTGAAACATCATGGATCGTGCAATAAAAGTGGACTCTCGGTAGAACAAGGTCGTCATGTTTGATTTGAAGCAGGAAAATCGCAGTCGGCTGTAGCTAGGGCATTCAAAGTGTCCTAGGGCACCATCTATACACTTTGGTACGGCACCAACTGCATGGTACATCACCGACTCAGGTCAGACCGTTGGGAAGTGAAATTGGGTTTAACGTCGCGTTCAAGCAACAAGATGCATGCACGTGCGTGTGTGTGACTGCTCGTACTAGTCTGGACTAAGGCCGATTTTATAGTGCTAGCCTACTGTTTTGTTTTAACGCATTTCTACATGAATACGCCACTCAGACACACGATACTGACTCCGAGCCGACTACTCCTTGTTTTAGCCCTTTAATTCCGAGTGCCCGGCAGGGTAGCAACAAGTACCACCTTTTAACGTCTTTGGGTATGACGTGACCGGGGATCGAACCGTTGACCATCCTCTCTCCGGGCGGACGCTCTACCACTAGACCACGGAGGCGATCGTCAAGTACACTCTAGCGATAGAGAACAATTTGGTTCAGTGACGAGTCAAATCTATGCTGCATCTAGCTGATTTGGGGCGAATGTGTACCGACGTTGCCATGAGAGATTTAGACACAAACTGTATACGGGAAGTCGACAGATTTGGTGGTGAAAGTGTAATGGAAATCTGGTGCATCAAATCTGGTGGAAATATAAATAAAGAGAACAATCTGTCTGGATTATCTGGGATTCCACTGGGCGTAAAAACCAAAGTAGTGATGAAAAATATGTGAATGTATCACTGAAAATCAGTTATTCGCGAAAAGGGTAGCTTCAGCAACGTGATTTCGGAAACCCTGCACCCGACCGTTGTTCCCATTATGTACCATGCTGAGACCATCTTGAAAACACGACAATACTAAACTGCAGGGGCACGGGTGGCCCAGTCGTCTAAGGCGCCGCGATTAGCTGTGCAGAGTTGCGTCCATTGGGCACGCCAGAAACCTATGATTGTGGGTTCGAATCCCGGTTCGCCCCGATTATGTTTCTAGGTTTGTCAGCACCATACCCGTGCTCGTGGGTTTCACCGAAGTGGTAAACATCTGAGACCTGCATCACTTCGGGCTTTCCTCCCACATTAAGCTGAAACGCCGTGGAATAACTGGAATACTGTTAAAAGTGGCATTAATCCCAAACTCACTCACTAAACTGCATACATCTAAAATTTATAGGTCCTCTACTTGGCCCGATGAATCGACAAATTTGAACCTGAACTACAGGTCGAGTTGGATGCCATTCCAAACGTGTGGTCTGTACTCTTATTGCAGGCCGCCATGTGGCATGCTTTATATATTTTTAGTTTTAGTTACCTGAGGATGATTAATAGTTAGAAAGACGAAAACATACGAAAAAATTTATACGTGAATAATTGACGTGTCTGGCGACAGGAGAAAAAAATACAGTAAGCTAAACATAGTGAAGTATTGTTCATGATCAAATAAAAACTACCCACTGACAACGTTGTGGGTTTCAATTTAACAATATCTGCATATCTCCACCTATCTAGTTCAATATAAAATAGTATTACAACAATGTAACTATCACTTTGAAAAGATTAATTATATATAATATTGATAACTTGCCACTGTAGATATACAAAACATTTTCTGACATTGGGTCATTGCCATAATTGTTCGTTCAATTCTAGACAATGCAACATATGTTGCTAACATTTGATGCGCCAACAAAAGGCTATTATGCCATCCCATTCGAATAAAATGTTAACAAATATCATGTTTACCACTACGATTGTGTCAACTTAATAACTCTTGTTCATGGAAACCAATAGCAAATGTTTCAGAATGTCATTGTTATGCAAACACATTACCAGTTTTGTTTTCGTGATATGTTTGTTTTCTATTTTTCTTAGCATTAATATTTAAACACAAAAGTGACATGTTCTCGTTTTGAAGGTACAATTACAAATTACAATTTGTTTATCTTCTGGGCCACATATGTGCGGTTTATGGCAGTATAGGTACTTGCATCAATAAATATCTTCGTGTCGTGTTGATCATCTGGATCAAAGTTATATTGTGTCATCCATGGGCAGGAAGTCCAAGGCAGTACATGACGCTAATGGTAGCCAGACGAGACACTGGTTCCTTATGACCTTGACCTTTGTCCTTTTCCGTGTCACACATTCATATCTCAGACACGCATCTAGTCATACGTTCCTTGCTTTAGGTGTATGAAACAAAAGTAGTAACAATATGCAACTATTGTTTGGATAGGTTACCAGTAATCAAAGGTTAGACCACCTTACTGAAGATGACGGGGGCTCAGAATACCTCTGCTTCCTGCATGATTCTAGAGCAGGATTTATGTCATCACTTTGGTCACCAGTGGTTGTTCGTAAATTCTAAACCAATATTAAAAATCAAATAACAATCAAAGTAATAAAACACTAGTTGATATTATGAATTCGATAAGTATGTGACTAACGACAAACGATCCACAGTAGCATAATACTGACTAAACATTTGACGTTTCCCCTCAACAGTGACCCATCAGGTTCAGACGGAGAGTACTGGCTACGTCTACCGAAGTTTGACCTGTACGGGTCCCGCATCTACTGCTACAACATGAGCACAGGCAAGCCACTAGAGTACCTGACATTACCAACTATGGAGCGTTCCCGAATGTCTCCAATAAACACTGCAATGGAGAAACAACCCTGCCAAGGGATGTCTTGGTAAGGCAGAGCAAGATGGTACAACAAGATAAACATCATCATTGACGTATGTATCTCACACAAGCATGCATACCCCGACAACATCCACTACCGCCCTTGATGTGGTGAGTTTGTTTTTGTGTGTGAGTAGCATGGACTCCTCTTTGAACAATATTAAAATTTGTTCATGGGTATCACCTTAACGTAAAATCCACGAGCATCTTCAGTTCTGGCAAACCTCTGCGAGAGACTGATACAGTATTACACTATAAAGGCCATTTCGCATCGTGTGGTACCAAGGGCAAAATGCACTGTCAATATAACTGGAACGGGATGGGTAGTCACAGAAACTGTAAGTGATGGATTAAGTCAAATTTCGACAGTTTTAGGTAAAGTCCGATGCTCATGGTGTCAATTACTGGATTGTCTGGTCCAGTCTCCATTATTTATAGACAACCGTTATATATGGAATATTGCTAAGTGCGGCGTTAAGCAACACACAAACATACAAACAAACAAACAAACAAACAAATTGATGAAAGTAGTGAAACTTTGAGACCGTGAATCGACACAAGGATATTTCCGAAATCATTTCTCATGATTAATTAAGCAGACGTATGTAAATAGGGATGCTTTAAGGATTTGTCTGAAAATGGCCTTTGGTTTTGAAACCAGGTGGCTTTTGTATGTCTCAGGGATGACACATCATGTATTTCTCTTGTACAGCCCTTGGAAGAGTTGCTGACTCAGTTATGCCAAAGTCATCCTTAAAAATCTCCAGAAGCATTTACTGTAAGTCAATAAAACTTGGTACACTTTATTCTTAAGGCGGTGTTTTGTCACCGTACTTCGAATTTACCCATGTCACGGTCAAGGTTACCGCTTTGCTCCCAGGCTTTATTTCCGGCACCGCTCGGCAAAGTCCGGCGGTGGTCGTGATTTATTGGCTCGACTATTTCATTCCCTTTTGCGATCTAATGGCAGTCTCAAACCACGTATTGACTAGATATATGTTATCTCTTATATGTTCGCTTCCATATTCTTGTTTTAAATATGTTTTTGTAACTATGATTTTCAAACATTAGTGGAATAAGCATGTACACTCTCATGTATTTATGGTCATTTTGGCATTATCAATAATTGTACATAGCTTGTTGTAAATATTTAATGATACAGTTGGATAGCCTATATTTAGCGCCCTGGTTTGATACATACAACTTCGGTGTATATGTAGTTGTTAGTTTGTTATTCGAGTCGTCAATAAGTGGGTTCGGGACACTGTTCGATCTAGACTCTCACGTAGTCTGGTTGTACTGAACTAAACGTAGTTACTAGGGTTTGTAGTAGTTTTGCTTGTAATGATAACCATCCTTCCCGTGATTGTCTAGCTAGTTGGACATTTTAGCATTTCCTTGTTCAGTCAAAGTGACTGAAACTAGAGTCGAGTAAGACCCAAGTAGCCTGAGGTAAGGCTTAACGTCACAGTTCAAAGTGATGGTGTTTCGTAAAG
The DNA here is from genome assembly GCF_022045235.1 of Haliotis cracherodii. Taxonomy (NCBI): domain Eukaryota; kingdom Metazoa; phylum Mollusca; class Gastropoda; order Lepetellida; family Haliotidae; genus Haliotis; species Haliotis cracherodii. The sequence goes on from NW_027266285.1 coordinate 272,224, forward strand.
TAGGTTTGCTATTTTCGATTAAATGTCTTTTTCTGAGGATTTATGTTTGAAATCGTATGCCTGTAGTTGTTATATCATTGGGGTACTTAAGTGTAACAAGTGATGAAAATGCAATGGCATCAGTTATAGCCTACTGTGACCTGCGTTCAATGAGATGCATTTGCTAACCTTTTCATTGTTTTATTTCATATATAGTTTTTAAAAACTGGATACCACTATGAATGTTCTTGAAATACTTGTCACCGATGCTAATGGGCAGTTAGATGCATATGACTTTCAAACATTCGGCTTTTTTAAACCGGAAGTGAAGTCATAAAACCGGATGTGCTTATATAACTTTCTTTTTAATTTTGCTTAAGACATGAGACTTCCTTTTTTAAAGTTGCATAGAAAATGGCATGGTCTTTCCACACCCGGAAGTGATATAATTCGACCGGAAATGTATATAACCGGAAATATATATATGTATATTTCTTGTCATAAAGGTAGTTGAGAGGCATAGGGCACAGGACATGTTTTGAAATTGTCTTACAATAGGCAGGTATTTATTTGAGGTAGATTCCCCAATATTTTAAACAGAAATAAAATACTTTAAAGCTGATATGAGGTTGTAGTAGGCTTGCATGTCACCAAAACGAAGCTAACGGTATGACACTAGAAATGCATGTAGGTATGTTAGAATTTTTGGGGAATTCTAAAACAGTTTTTCTTTCAGTCTTCTTGTTATCCTAACAAGTGTCTGAAATCGAAAATATAGTTGATGTTTAACATAACATAAAATAGTTATCAGATTTAAAAAACAAACTGAGAGGAGGTAATTACGTAGGTTAAAATGTTGTTTTTCAGACGCAGCAAACAATATTTCATTAATGTTTATGTGTGTATATATGTATGTATATATGTGTGTGTATATATGTGTCTATGTGTGTGAGTATATGTGTGTGTATATATGTGTGTGTATATCTATATGTAGTTGAGTAAAAAATGTAGCATGTGATTTTTGTTATTTCGTGGTATTAATATTTACGCATGGTCATAACTTAATCCTCAACTGCAACAAAACATTTGAGCGAGAATAAGGGGATTCTGTTTTTTGTGAACATGCCATGTTTGCATTGTTTTCTTTGACAATACTTTCGCAAACATACATTTGCCTTAAATATCAATGGGTATATACGTTTGATGGTTATCGTCTATATTTTTCAGATGAATGGAAAGTCTCGGGATATGAAGCAATTGAATCAGTAACCCGTGATGACCCGAGATCTCATCAAATGCGGTGGCTATGCGGGAAGTTGTTCCCCGGATGGTCCCTTATGTTAAAGCCTTACACCGAAGAAGTTAATAATCATTACGAGGAAAGTATGTTACCCGCATTGCAACGTATTGCACTTTATATTGTTCCCTCCTACCGTAAAAGTCTATAGAAGCATAATGAATTGAAAACTCTGAAGAATAATTAACTTTTTTTTGAAGACCTTTATTCTAGAACTTGTACAACGTTGTACACATAAGATGGCGAATCTTCAGTCCTGTTTCATGATTTAGGCTCCGAGGACGTATTGAGGAATTTACACCAAATTTGGTTTCTTTATTTTCTTATAAAAGACCGACCAGAATCGTTAGGCAGCAACTGAGTCAATGGTCAGACCAATCTGACTAGAATTTTCCCACGTGTCTGCTTTCCAAAAATTGACTTAATCATTGATTTGAATTGGAACTTAAAATAACGTTTGTAAGCTATTGAATGTCAGAGTTGACGGTTAACTGTACACTGTATCAATGCAACGGAATTGAAAGTGAGACCTTAATTGGTGACATCTATTAGTGGAGATGTTTGGAGACAGTTAGGGTTATACTCCCAGTGAAATGTGGACGATGTAATGAAAATGTGACTTGTCTTTCACGTGTTTCTTCATCCAATGTGTGGTTGTGACTGCGTTTTTTGAACAGTAGATCACATTTTGTGGCTATTTGTAGATGTCAAATAGCCCTATCTCATTTTCGGTGAGTGTGGCAGTGAGTAGATGTATAGAGAGTTCGCACGTGACTCAGAAAATACAGGTTACAGAGCCCTTAATAGGTTTTCAGGGTCAGGCCCATTTGGGCCCCCTCACCATTGTAAAGCTGCAATATTGCTAAAAGCCGCCAAAAACCACTCGCTTGTGATATCAAAATAACAATGACAGCATTTCGAATCAAATCATTAATTCAGTTTGATAATTGATCATTTAAAGGTAAAGATTATGCATGGCAGGAATGAAAAGAGCAGCCGTATGTTAAACTCTTTTGATAACTGAGGTTCAAGTATAACTTGTGAGGGGGCGACATCATGAAGGGCATGTCACCTCCCTAGCTGAGGAATCCGGGATAGCTGAAAAAAGATAGGTAAACATTATGAGCTATGTGGAACATAACTGGTTATCTTTTCTAAGCTGGGCACAATTATACAGTTTTTTCGCTATTAATAATGGACTAGTGTGGTGTTTCTAGGTAAACTGTATTATTTTATGAGCTACGGCGGGTTATGGATTATTTGTCACTTAAATCTGATAAGTCCGATATTTCTTGTAAGACAATCGCATGTTTTTGCTCAATTAGACCGCAAAGGCTAAATGAAAGTTTTTTTTTGTGAAAGAAGTCAAATAAAATGAACTTCGCGCTGCTAAGACGTATGCTTCGAATTTATTAGCCAAAAGGTTAATTTCAATCGACTCATAAACACACAATGATAAAAATAATTCCTCAAATATGTGCTGTTGCGGCTACTATTTTATAATGAATATCTCAACCCTATGTCAATTTTTTCTTCATAACTCATAAGGACTTACCCGTTCTGTAGAAAGGCTTGAGCATCAAGCCGCCATCGGGATAGCAATACCCGGGGAAGCCACCACATTTTAGATGAACAACAGCCCCTGTGTCATCTCTTTCTATCGATTCTATTATGGCACGCCATCCTCCTGCTCTCCATTCTTGCTGAAATGGCAAACACTCAACATTGATAAGATTATCAATAGATGTAAACTACTCGGAACATATGCACATGACATACGTGATGAGATTTATGACTGATTTTATTACCATCTCTATACAGGAATAAGAAACAGGAGCCTTCTCAGGCACCTGTAATCGCTGAGAATAGTTTCTTTTGGTCAGTCCATAATGTAACTGACATACTGTTCAAAGAAGTGTGAAACCCAAACGCACTCAAACGCTTACTATACGCGATAACAAACATAATGTTTCATATTTCAGTAGCCATGTCCATATATATCTGGTGAATCTGTTATCACAAGTTTTTGCAAGTCCGAACAACAGTTTTGAGATACATGTGTTAATGTTTTTTTTTCCTTTTGTTCAATGTTCCTTTCAATTCTATTCCTTACGTCTGGTCCTACGATCCATCCAGTGTTTGTCAGGTTCACTGTAAACTCGCCCCTAGTTCCACATGATCTCAGGACACCATAGTCATGTATAGTGAAACAGTCCGTGGCTTCGGCGTAGTTTAAGTCCTGATTAGAGAAGTCGGCAAATGTCCTGTCATTACGTTGAACTTTCATGTTCTGTGAAAACACATAGTTATCCTTAGATGATTATGGAACATATTCAGTTGTGGACTATGGCATGCAACTCTTGTTGTAAATGTGAACAGGCATATACAACACCCCATTTAATTGGATTAACATGTGAGGGCTCTGGGGGTATTCTTATTCATATCTCTGTCACAAACATGAATGAGACAAAATTAATGAAACAATCGGAGCAAAATGGAAGTGACAACCGCAAAAAGAACACCTATTTCACAGGTATTGACGTCCGCAACAATAGATCTAGACATAATACTAGTTACAGACATGTCAATCTGAAGGTTTTTATATCATTATGCTTGTTACAGACCAATCACATGTGCAGATTGTCATACCATCATATTGGTTACAGACATGTCATAGATGCAGACTGCTATACAATCATACATTTCACGAACCTGACTAATCTGCAGATTGGCATACGTCCATTCTTGACTGTTAACAGATATACACCAGTATGTGTCAATGGCTGACAATGGCCGAAAGTTGTCACATGGACGTTGACACGTGCGGATTCGGGCTTTTTTGAAAAGTTCATCAGTAACCCGAGGCTTGTCCTGCGAGGAGACTTAATGATTGTACCCCGACGATGAAGTACGTTCTTCATAATATCAATCACTGGTTTATATTATTTAGTGCGGCGTTCAGCATAATATGTCAACTATACAGAATAAGGGGAGTGTGAAATAAGGTATATGGGATTCGATAAATGCTCTATCAATTGACCATTTACCTCAATATGCACTCTTATTTTGTGGTAAAAGGCTTCACCACCGCTTCCTTTACAGTTGAGGACTAGCGATGTTTCTTGATAACAACCGTTGTTTGACACATTCGGATATATTCCATAGTTAGGAGTGGGCAGTGTCAGGTACTCCACGGGGGTGTCTGTGTTCATGTTGTAGCAGTATATCCGGGTTCTGTACAGGTCAAAGTTCAGCAGACGCAGCCAGTACTCTCCATCTGTGCTGGAGGGGTCACATTCCTTGACTTCTGCACATGATGATGGTGTCGTCACTGAAGTTGAAAGAACGTTTGTATTTGTATATAGGCGGTACCACTCCTCCACCTTCTAAATATGGTTAGTGACTGTGTTGCAATGGACGCTGCTCTGGGACTTTGGCCAAGATGTCGGTTTAACTTAAGCTTTAGTTATATCAGTGATCTGATATCGTTCCATAATGTACCCACCTGAACTAGAAATAAAGGAAACTAGTGTATTTCAAATTTAGATGCGTGCATTCAATTTAAAAGTGGCAAAATATCCTCAAATGTGTATGACAAGAACCATGTTTGTGTCAGTTGTAAATAATACCTTACATTCCTTCGATAATATATTATCCAAGGCAAATCTGATGAAATTACACATAAACGAAAATTTCAATCAAGAAAATAAAATGTCACTCGTTCTGCCTTGGATGTGCTGCACACAAATGGGCATTCAAACGCATTCCCTAATCAACCTTTTCATAATATTGTGGTTTTAGCAAGTACATCGTTGCATACTCAAATGACCTTTTGCAATTTATGTGAGTATAAATGTATTATTAGTATGCCCATAATCATATCAAGGCCACAACGCAAAAAATAGTATTTCTCTAAAACTTACCAAGTCTCCCACATGTATATTCGTCCTTCCCCAAGGGTTCACAGAAACCGTTAACTGAACAGTTGTGATTGGCGCACGCTCCTGCAATTGTCTGCAATGTTTACAAAAAAACCTTTACGTTTTTGGGGTTTAACATAATCAATACTGTTCGGTTGCAGATCCCCTGTGAAAATACAAAGACTTTTCACTTATGTGATTTATGCCAATAGTATATCTCTATTACCAATATATTACACTTCGGTTCGCTTTGGATAAAATTAATTCTTCGTTTACCCTTGTAAGCCATTAAATGTGATTTTTTATATTACCTTTGGCCACAGTGAGATGTCCGAGAAGACAAACCCAGGTGTTGTCACCAAGTAGCTGGCGTTAAGACCTCCAGGTGATAACGTGGCATGGTTCAGCTGACAGTTGCCAGTGTTGGTGTCAAAGTTGAAAGAGTGACACATTTTACTGGACATACAATTGTATGCGCATTTTACTGGTCCCTCTGTCGTCATTGAAGTAATTTCGTGGTTGGGTAGTTTGTTGTTTTGTTGAAGAAGCGGAAAGTTACTGGACTTCGAACATATTTTTGTAGAATTAGCATGATGTTGTGAAAGAACCAATAGAAGGAATATCCCATCTAGGATACTACCTGCTCCCATCACTGCCTCCATTTTATGCTGCAAAATTGAATAGTGTCTACAGCTGATAACATGTGTTGTAGTGATCACTAAAACGCTTACATAATCATATTCTTCATTCTCTACATGCTGCATCAAATACTCGTCATTATCACCACTGTCGTTCTTCCACACATCTGTATTTGCACAAAGTAGACTATTTTGCTTTCTTATATCAGGTAACCAAATTCGATAACTTAAAATGTAAGCGTTTTTAATATATTATAGATAAAGGCATTTCCACATGAAAATCATTTTCTTCCAAACTAATGGGACACATGTAATACAATGAGGCGCCGCAATTCGCTGTGCAGAGTTGCGTCCCTTGGGAGTTTTAGAAACATATGATGAAAACATACATCACATGTTACATACAATAGTTTTCGCAATACTCACCACAGCAAATTTCGCATTACAATTGAGAAAGGCTTATTGTCTCTTCAAACCTCGAATACGTTTGTTTATTTACTGAACATTTTCTTTCTGGACTTGTTTACATAAAATGTTTGTATCATTACAATTGCTTGGAAAGCACACACATATTCAAAATATATATTTCATCAATTCACAAGGTGATATGTGTTGAGTAACAAAATGAATGCATCCACATAGGGTGCCAAGATACAGCATATATAGTTATATTCAACACTTATATTCAACTTATATTCTGTTTCACAACATATGGCAGTATCTCTGAACTTGTTTGAAAAGGTGGCATTATAACCAGCGAGGACTGTACTAAATATGTAACTTTACTAGACTTTCAGTTCAGGCTCTTACATAGAATAGTTGACATAAAACAGGAATTGCTTTAGATGCAGGTTATATGAGGTTTTATTATTTTGTACAGCCTCTTAAACGATGTTAATAGAATGTGCAAGCTTCAAAAATATTTACCCGTATTTAAATAATGATTACTCCCTGAACACAATCCGAACTCAGCAGTGTCGGACAAATCCATTTTATGAACAGGTGAGTTACGTATTTCCCGGATATTCTCATAATGTTTACGTCTATTCTATGTACCTTTTCTTCAAATACCGATTGTCATATCTCTCCCGCCTTGCGATGCGATCGTTCGGCCATTGCGTTCATCTGCGATGCCAAGCTGCATCTATGATGAACACCTCACTAGACACTTCCCTCGAAAAAGGCATCATCAAGCTGCGAACACATGTTCGAATCTCCAGGGATGACGTCATGATACAACAATGCTTATTAAATAAACCACGCTTCGTTCTTTTATTCTTTGCGATTTATGGCGTAGCTATCTTATATTTACCACTATATTTCACCACTTATTACATATCCAGTACACAAGAGAATAAGTAATGACTGGGTAAAGTACTTGTATATTTTCACAACCCATGTAATCAAGTGTACGTTTTCACACTTTTGTTGTCTAAATTGTTTGTCTATACAATAGTATACCACAACACCTAGAGAATTGAGTATGAAGTGGCAAGCGTAAGCATCCATATGAAATTGCTTTATTTCTCTGACTGTCACTCTCGACTATGGCTGACTGTCTAAAGAAGGGTACAGAGGCTCAAGCATTAGACCATGGTACAGGACTTTGGACGGGGGCTACGATAGTGGGCGCAGATCCACTTACTAGACAATATACGAAAAAGGTACTTCCATGTAAACTTATCTATTAGTTTTAATCCTTAAGCTCAAAAAATGTCTTACCCAACCAATAATAATTTCGTTTCATAATATTTACACAGTACATATGTATATACGTAATTAAACTATTTTTTCAGAGAACCCTTGGAACCTCTGATACAGATCGAAACCAGATCCAGTGCGTTCTACAGAGCTTCAGAGTCCATCGAAGGTAAATTTTATCTAAAGAAACGGGATAACAGTAAAACGGCATACCCCTACCCCTAAGTTAGACAGCAACTAGTCCCGTTGCCATTCGCTAGAATAGGCTACGCTCTGCAAGTACACGACTGCCAAGAAGTTCATTCCCCTTACACCCATGGGCAACGCGTTACGCAACCCGTGTGCACCCCGCTGGTCACTCGTGTGCAAAGCGTTGAACACGGGTGTTCACCTCGTTCCTCACTCGTGTGCAACGCATGACACACTCATTACAGGGGGAACAAACTTTTGACGAAAGGAGGACCCATGTCAAGCTGAACTTGGAGGTGGTAACAACACGTGAAAATTTTTTATATCCTGACGAAAAATGTCAATAACCATTTTATTATATGTACTTGCTGATGTTCCATTTTTAGATGTGATATTGTTGGAAAATATGAGTACTGTGGCTTCTACATGATATTTTGCTATGGTGTTGAGAGAATACATGGTCCTTGTGATTGTTATTGCTATTCAAATGTTTTTGACATTAAACGTCTGTAGTACGACTTTCAGTGATCATGATTGAGGTTTCGCGGTGCATTGTTTTTATTGGACCCTAATTACTTTATGATGATGGTTTGTCTCGCATTAGTCCCATTTGTCACACACATCTATATTCCCAGTTGTTACACAGCACCACAGTAAGACAACACCTTCTGTGTAATGGACTAGTCCTAACTGGAGTACATAGGATTACCACTCAGAACAAGTCAAATGTGATCTGACCGATAAAACGGACATTTTTCAAGTTCGAAAATGCATATCCTACACCAAGAGATCTGACTTGTGGTTGTCGTTCAGGGAAATTTTTCAGCAAATCACTACATGAATCAAATTCTTCAACCTCACCTCCTTCCAATCATTGACCACCAGAGGGAGCTGTTTCAACAGGACAACGCTCCACCGCACACAGCTCGTGTCACGGTAGACTACCTTCATAATGCAATCATCAACGCCTTGCCCTGGTTGTCGAGATCTCCAGATCTCAACCCAATCGAACACCTCTGGGATGAACTCGATCGACGTGTACGTCAATGTCAGAACACGCCGCAGACACCCCGACAACTGGCTAACGTGTTACAAGCAGAATGGCGCAGAATTCTACAGGACAGAATTCGTACACTTATCCAGTCAGTGCCAAGGAAATGCAGAGTCGTGATTGCTGCCCGGGGCGGTCACACGAGATACTGGTTTCAGCGTTACTTTGTGACCTTATGTGACATGACAATGAACAGTTTTCAAGGCCTTTGTACAACGACAACATGTGACTATCGAGCTCCAAAATTTCATATTTGTATCTGTGATAATTAAATTAAATATATCGACTTTATTAGGTACAATATATTTGCTAAAAATGTACCTGTGCGTTTCTTTTTATGAAGAGTGTATATGTTGTACATATCCGTATAACGAACTACGGTTATAATGAATATATCATTAAAATTAATGGTCCCTTAGAGTTCGTTATAACCGTTAGTTTAGTGTATATATCTTTACATAAGTACATAAAGTACACAATGTACAAGATTACTTTTCTACTTCTTCTTGGATCACTCCATTCTGAAATACTTAAATAGGGTAGATCAGTCAGTGCCTTCACCGATGACCTATGTTGTTTTAATGTGTGTGACAAATGGGCCGTATAACTAATTGGAGTATACCTTTGACTCAGCTCCATAGCCGTGACACTGGGAAATGGCAGCATTTATACACTTGAGAGAACTTCTACTAATTACCGTACCACTGGTAGAGACCAGTAGACGTAAGCGCTGGGTTGTGTATAAGATCGATGGCCGTTGCATAATGGCCGCCAGGAGAGTTAAACATTGAGCTAAAGCAGTGTTGTTTTCACGGGCTCGTTGAAGAAATTCCCAGCGCTACTGTCAATATATCTTCTACTTTGACACATCATTTTGGCATTTACAATACAGTCATATTTTTTCAACGTACATTAATAGTTTACTGGTCATATGTTTCAGAGTATTTGTCAATTGTGTTGAGCTTACAGGCAATAAATGTAAATGTAATGTAAAATATAAAACGTCTCGTGTAAAACATAAAGTAAGTACGATAGTAAATAACAATATTCAAATCGCATTAAAATGATAACAAGATACATATGTAATCCTAAAGCTTGTATTCCACATTCATCGCCCGGAGGTAAACTGATAAAATACAGGGAAGAGTGAGTGAGTGAGTGAGTGAGTGAGTGAGTTGGGTTTAGCGCCACTTTTAATAGTCTTCCAGTTATATCGCGGCGTGTCAGCTTAATGTGGGAGGAAAGCCCGAAGTGATGCAGGTCTCAGAGAGATCATAAGGGCCATAATGCCAAACTTAGTAATACGTTCTTCACTAGTAACCAAAAGATAAATACATACTTTGGGCATACTAGGAGTGCTTTTTGTATATTTATTGTTGACATTTAACATTTTTCCATTTTGTGACAAATTATTGTCATCCAATATTATTTTTAAACAATCTTAAAATATCATTTCTGATATTTTGATGTTGACTTATAAAAATATTTTTCTCTTACTTTTCGGTAAATATGCATTGAATACCTATTGCTGATAACACATTTAGAATTTTACTTGTGCTGTCTTTGCACTTGTCTGGACAAATCACTGAGGTCTGGCATGATCATACCAAGTGGTTGGTAGAATTATGTCCTCTTTTTGTCCCATTCGGACCTCCATACACAACTTTTCTCTGTACCGCGATACGATGGAGTTCTCTCCCTTGTCAAACAGAGCGCGAGGCCCGGCTTTTACTCGGAGCTACTAATGTAAATAAAGAACTTTTATCAGTAAAATATGCATTGTTTGATAACATGAATGATATCTGATACAGAGAACACGAATAAGCATAAAGGTTAGTGAGTGCATTTAGTTCCGTTTAGTGTACATGACAAGTACCGCGATACCCCGAGGTTGCAGGCTATATTGTTCTTTGTAGATTGTATCGAGTAACGTGATTGCATCACGGTTATGGTGTTAATTGCTGGTCTTGTTTCTGCACCATCATTTCTTTCATCATGAAATTTAAAAAAACAAAAACTTTTAATAAACCAATGAAATAATACTAACCCGACCTTCATTTATTTATTTCTCTGTCATTATTACATGTTGACATGTGTCTACTTTTAAGTGTATATGTTACAGGAAACAAGTATAATCAGTGATTAAGTCTAATGACTGTAAATTTGAATGACATCTAGAATTACATTGCATCTTGGCCTTAAAACATTTGTAGCGTTTGGTCTGACACCGTTTAGTTCCAACACAATTACACCTTACAAAGCCTTGACCGACTGAGTCAAGTTGAACCGCTTGACGCAAAGACAGTGTTCGATCGGTAGTGAAATCGTCAGCATTTTACAGTTTGGTGACACATACATCAAACTGGTTACGGGAATATTTCCCATTTAGAACACCACCCTTGACTGCAATTGTGAACATGTCATTGTAACTACACTCAATAACTACACCAATTATGTTACGTGGATCACCTCTTCCTCTGTCGACATGGGGGATAGGAACAGTTACATTGTCTCCAACACTTACAGGCCCAAAAACACGTTTGCTGCGTTTCACCATGCGCTGGGCTTGTTCTTCTTGTGCTTCTCTGGCTCTTTTTCTGTTCTGCATGATGCTGTTAAGTTGTGCTGCTACTTGATCTTCCTGGGAGGCGGGCGATGTTTGAGTAGATACTTCTGACGCGTCACTGGATGATGGAGTGGGCTCTTCTAATGACTTGTCAGCATTGGAAACAGGAGATTCAATGGCCAAAAGTAGACCATCTTCTGACTGCAGTTGCTGAAGAACTTCGTGTGGGAAGGTTGAAGATGCAAGGCCAGTCCGAGCATCAGATCCAAGGAGAGCTGCAAATGGTGAGGTTTTGATACCACTGTGGAGACTTGAATTCTTCTGAAACTGGACGAACTTAAGTCCTACAGTCCAATCGCTGGTGTCATTGTCTCCAAGCCAAGCAACTAGAATGTCTTTAATGTCACAGTTCGCCCTCTATACAGAACCTTGGCTTTGGGGACGTCAAGGCTTTCCGTGCACGATCACCAATGAGGGCCACATAAGTTTCAATTCAGTTACAACCTGTGCTGTAAATTCAGATCCATTTTCACTTTGGAGCACACAAGGAGCGCCAAGTAGGAGAAATATGTCCGAAAGTTGATAGGCGACTTCAGAAGCACGTTTAGACGTTAGGGGACGCAACACAACAAACTTGGTAAGATGATCTTGGTAAACCATGATCCACTTATACTGGCCTTGACTCATTGACTGCATGTCGATGAGGTCCACTTGAGCCCTTGAATTAAAGTCCTTGGAAAGAATGGGCTTGACAACGGTCCCCTTGTTGGTTGATCGCTTCCTCTTCCGCTGGCACTCCGTACACATGGATTTGAAGACGGAGATTGAATCAATGGAGATGTTGGCATACTTCTTATTTATTTCATGAATCATCTTATCTCTTCCGCCATGACCAGTTGCCAGGTGAGTGCGCTTGATAGTGTCGTACGTATCTTCGATGGTCACGAAATACAGTGGATCTTCCTCTGATAAATGGCGTCGTTTGATCAACTTGTCAACGTCACCACACTTCAGTACTTCATACTTCTTCAGGAGGTAGTAGTGGTGTGGTGTCTTCTTAGTGGTACTGGAGGCTTCTAGCAAGTTGTTAATAGATTCCAAGTAAAGCTCCTTCGGGATGAGGACACGCCTGTTTTCCTCATACATCTTGTACAGTGCATCTCTGAAGGTATCGTGAGGCCCCATGACTCCAAGGTATCTCTTTACTTACTTACTTACTTACTTACTTACTTACTTACTTACTTACTTACTTACTTACTTACTTACTTACTTACTTACTTACTTACTTACTTACTTACTTACTTACTTACTTACTTACTTACTTACTTACTTACTTACTTACTTACTTACTTACTTACTTACTTACTTACTTACTTACTTACTTACTTACTTACTTACTTACTTACTTACTTACTTACTTACTTACTTACTTACTTACTTACTTACTTACTTACTTACTTACTTACTTACTTACTTACTTACTTACTTACTTACTTACTTACTTTGGAGATTTAACGCGCGCTTTCCGACTGATGTGTATTTCGCACACGGGCCCGGCCAGGCCATTCAATGTGTTTCCGAAAGGGGCGAAAGTGGTGTGTGTAACCCAAGAGGGGGCTTTAGGGGTTGCTTATATAGAATTTGGGAATTTTGAGATTTGGAATAGATGCCGATGGGATTGGGGAGGAGAACTAAGGGAGCTGGGTATGGCGGGTGTTTGATGGTTTATGTAATTTTGATTTGGTAGATTATAGTGTTGTATAGAGGTATCTGGTCAAGGTGAACCATTTATATGTGTTTGCCTGATTGGCTAAGAACAGGATTATGAAGCCATCTCACAAGTTATTATAGTACATGCTTCTGCTTGTTAAGAGAAGCATGTTGTGTTTTGATTTCTATGGACAACTAGCGAGGCCTTCTCAAATGTTGTTACAACACATGATTCTGTTTGTTTACAGGAGATTGGCTTACGACAGGATTATGAAGCCTTCTCACAAGTTATTATAAAAAGGCAGGGATATGCTTTCAGTAAACAAATATAAAATCCCTTGGTTCATTTCAGTGATTATGTCTAGTTACTGAAGATTTCAGTAATTAGACATAACCACCGAGTGAATCAGTTATTAGACATAATCACTGAAATTTCCAGTTATTAGACTTAATCACTGATTATACGTGTTTCCTGTAACATATATACGTATGATATACATCGTACAGAGTAAGGAATGACACACCATCGTAACATATATGTACTGAATATACATGTAGCACGCCGGTACTTCGATGCTATAGCACCCGTTACCCCGAACTACTGTGTAACGGTTCACCCCTTGTTTTCAGACGTGCCATTCAGACAAATAAGTCAGGTGTGACACTTATCACAATCTCATATAAAGATTTGATACATGTCAGTGATTAAGACAACATATCAATACACACGCTTTCTACCTATTCAGTATGTATGTATGATTACATGGCTGTATGTGTGCATGGAAAGTATGGCTGTATGTACCATTACATGGATGTATGTATGTAAATTATGTGTGTGTATTTATGTATGCATGCGTGCGTACATGATAATATATGCATGTTAATGCAACAAGCGGTGCGTGTGAAGATAGATTTAAATACGTTTGACATACTAATATATTTCAACACCTTTTTAAAAGGTAAAATTAGATAATTTAAAAGTTAGTAGCATATAAAACTTGAAAGGTCAACAAAAAGATATAATTCTTATAATAGAAGGCCCATAAGGGTATTTAGAAAGGTACCGTAACTCGTTGCGAAAAAATAGTTCTCTTGATATTAATACTAGACATTTCCCTACACCCAACTTTTTCACTATTTATTAAAAAAAAGTTAATAAGAGGATTTTTGGTGGGGGAATAGAGGTATTTTTTCAGAGAATGCGACAACGCAACAATGTCCCTTTTAGTATTCCATATATAGGTACACGTACTAAAACTGGAAATCTTACAAATCCACTAGCATTATCCTACCGTCGCGTTCTGTATTATTGCCATCAAGTAAACAACCAGAACGGCCAAACACCAAATGGGAATACCTCCTATGGGTGATCTCTTACTTTACAAATGGACAAAGTGACCGTGGGTATTTTTTAACGTTCATGAAACCATAGAATAGGGCATTCACAATTTACGCACGCTTTCTTCTTAAAGGGAGAAGATGATCCCATGAGCATTCCTTTGCCAATGTCAAGATACCATGAAACACATTGTTTCAGACAGTGTGGATACAGCTTTAATCCGTCATAAATATTTTAATGTTTCTACTATGAAAGCACTGTTTACTCAAGTTCACAACCATAAGATGATTAGCATTCTTGAAAGAAATTAATCTTTATGAAAATATATAGAGTTTAGTCCAAATAGTCAGTTTTATTCGTTTTTCAGACAGACAGTTTATTCAGTAATTTAGGCATCAAGGCCCATAGTACAATGCAGATTGGATATTAACATTTGTCACGTGATGTACATGATTAGATGTTAAATCAAGTTACACATTCCTTATTATAGGGAGAAATTTATACGTAAAATGGGAATACGTTTCACATATATGTAAGACATGGTATTCATCCTCTAATTCTCCGGATGAACAGTTTTTACAAAAAGAGTTCACAATATTACCGTCTTTGAACCTGCGACATACCTTAAAATTGTGCAATGAAATTCTAAGTTTACAATAAGCTCTGATTAAAGTTTTATCATTTACACAAGTTAAATATTTTTCAGTTTGTATCAATGATTTTACTTTGCTGTAATAGCTAAGATAAAGTGATTCAGAAATATTTTGTTGACAAAATATATCTTTTACTCTTTGCTTAAATGAATATAAAAATCTCCCACATTTTGGGAAATCCATACATATGAAAAGCCACCAACAAATAATAGATTTCTCACATCTGAAACCCAATTATTTTTACCATTATCATCAAGTACCTTTAACATTTTGTAACACTGATATGGGTATCTATCAGGCATCATTCTAAGTAATTTAATCCAATACTTAATTACCCTTAATTGGTTGGCTACAAAGATATTACTACGGCCTGTTTCTCCAAGGGTTGTCTTGTTTGGGCCAAACTTACCAACACCTAGAAAACGTTTGAAATATGAAGTGCGAACTTTTTTCAATTGCAGCCTAATACTAAGCAACCCATATTTCAGAACCATACAATTTTATAGGCATAATTTTACCTTAAAAAATAGTACATGCTGTTAAAAATGACACACAACTATTTTTCCTGAATATATTATAAAGAGGCATAATGGCTTTCGACGCCTGAACAGCTAATTGCTTACACGCCATAGACCATGACAATCTAGAGGAGAACATAGGACCCAAATATTTATAGTAAGTGACAACACTCAAGGCAGACGAACCAAGAAACCACTTTTCATGTTTTGCAACATTACCACCTTTTCTAAAAGCTACTGCATTTGTTTTATTCAGATTTACTTCAACACTCCATTTTGAACAGTACCTCTGTAACACATTTAACTGTTTTTGCAAGCCATTTATGGATATTTAGGTCTGTGGTACACATAACTGTTACATGCTACAGCAGAAATGCTGAAGTTGCTTACATTAAACTTGGATTGATTGTTATAACTGTATCCAAGACTTTTTGCATTTGCAAAAATAGCCGTGAACATTAACTTATTGTAAAAAAATAACTCTATACGCCGTAAACAACCAGATGCATTATATTAACGATCACAGCTATATCTCCGTCCTACCTGGAGGGTTTATAAGGTATTCAGGATATTGAATGGAAAGTTCTAACTATTATACTAACCTCAAACTGGTGTACCGGATCACGTCGGACCTCGCTACGCAGATTCTTCAGGCAATTGAAGAACGCAGTAGAGTTGACAACGCGCTGAAGTATCGACCTCACCTAAGTTATAGACGCGTCTAACTCAGAGAACAAAACTCCATCTCGTAAAATATTTAATAGCGTACGCACAGCTACACACAGGTAAAAGGTTAAACAAGATATAAAGACAGACCGATTGCATCAAGGCGCATTGATTTTGTTTTGTTTGTTTGTTTGTTGTTTAACATCGCACTCACCAGAATTCCAGCTATATGACGTCGGTCTGTAAATTATCGAGTCTAGACCAGACAATCCAGTGATTGATATCATGAGCATCGATCCACGCAACTGGGATACGATGACATACATAAACCTAATCAGCGAGCCTGACCACTCGATCTCGTTAGTCACCTCTCCGACAAGAAAAGTCGCCTCTTACGACCAGCACGGGTTGCTTAAGACCTATTCTACCCCGGATCTTATGACAAAGATAAACCAACTGAAGTTTAACACTAAGCAATAAACCTAACTTAATCCTTAATGCTTTGAGTAAACAGTTACTCAAGTCGAAACAAGTCGAACTCACACAGCAAACTATACGTGTAACAGGCTAAAATAAACAGGTTAGCAACAATGATAGTAAACAAGTAAGTACTAATATACAATTGACCCGTTCGAAAGATAGAGAGTATTAAATCTACAGGGTATACGTATATGTCGCCACGACGCCCGTCCGAATAGGTTAACAGGCTGTCTTCACTGGTGGAGAGCGACTCCGGCCTTTGATCTTGCACTGTCGCGGGCGTAGGAACCAAGTTTGTTCAGTTTATTTCTCTGAAAAAACACCAACGGTGGTACAAGAGATTATATATATATATATAACACATATAATATACAATGCAGATCACGATGGTAACACGCCTCAGTACAAAAATAAAGAATTAAAAAAATTAGGCACTTTAACATGATAATGTGTTCAAATGTACAATGAATCTGGACAGATGTTTCAAAGTGGATATATTTTTAGGTGATAACGTTTTACGCAATTTACACATATTTGGCCAGATATAACAATTATTTGGGATGTAAAGAAGTTGTTGTTGGAGAAGTGCTTCACACCTAAAAAGATAGTGAAATCCGTCTCCAACAGCAGATGAATTGCATAGTGTGCAGACACGGTCTTCTCTCAATAACCCTCTCCATCGGCCGGTTTCAATGGGCAAATGATGATTGGATGTGCGACATTGTAAAATTGGCAAGTAGATAGTTTTGGGAAGTAGTAGAACATTTTCGAATTTTGGTAATTCTTTTAAATGTGGATAGTATAAACCTTTTGAACTTGATAAGATACATTCACGCCACTGTTGAATAAATTCGCCTTTAAGAGTTCTCTCGACCTTTGAAATCAGCCATAAAGTAGAGCAAATAGACAGACGGGTTTATGAATACTTCTGACAGTCCGAAATCATTTAGTATTTTTTTAACTGTGGCTATTCACTTAAACGATTTTGCAGTTGCATCTTAGTCTTTATCAAATAATTTTATAAATATTAGATAACTTTGTGGGTCCGTTATAATTCGTTAATTTATGCCCGAAGGAAATCATCCGTTTAAATACTTTCTATTTTCAGCGGTTCCCTGCCACGTTCGCCATAAAATTGGGTGTTGAATTCCTCAGACCAGTTACTATTTTAAGAAATTCAATCGCATTTTCTCTATGATTTCTAAATTTTCAACCCCCATATTTCGGAGCAGAAAGATTGGCACTACCATCACATCAAACGCCTTCAATAAACAATCTAATGGTAGGTTAACATTTCACGCTCTTTTTATTAGGCAGTACATTGCTTTTGTCGCGTTTGCTCTTAGTGATTTCATACAAAACACAAATTGTCTATTTATGTGAAAATTTATACCAAAATATGTATAATTATCAACAATCTCCTGTATCTTTCACCCAAAATGAAATATTAATTTGGTTGATTTGGCTGGACCCCCTCCAAAGATTATTATTTTTGTTTTTGAGATATTTACATTTAATTAGCTTCCATTTTAAGCAATATTGATTGCAGGAATCTAATGATTTTTGTAATTCAGATTGGGTATCGCTAAATATGACTGTATCGTCTGCATAGAGTAATACTAAAATATGTAACCACACTGTGATGTCATATCTTTATATACAATCGAATGAGATCCCTTGGCATCCTTGTTTTGTAAGATACGGTTCAAGATCATTTACAAATATTCAAAACAATAGTGGTGATAGATTTTCGCCCTGTCTAACACCTGATTGAGAAGGGAAATACTCCGATTCTGCATTATTTGATTGTACCATTGATTTAATATTACTGTACATATTTTTAATTAAAGTTAGGAATCGGCCCTCAATTCCACTGTTTTGCATTTTAGACCAGTCCTACTCTCTCAGACAGTATCAAATGCTTTTGTAAAATCTATGCACACACAATAAAGTTTTGTTTTTAATAGTTTCAAAATATGCATCGACGAATGGATAACGATTATACAACAAGAATTTCGTACTCGCATAGATTATTTGTCCGGGCATTAAAATTCCCAATTAAAATGACGTGCTAACTTTTTGACATAATAGTAATTATTGATTGCTCAATTTCATAAAACGTATCGCTTGTAATATACTTTGATCATTCGGGTTGGATATAAACAGTCCCCAAGCACAGATCCCGATCAAAACTAAATAGTGTTTTACATACTTTAGTCCAAAGAATGTAATCGCATTTTTCTTCAGTTACGGATATATAATCTCTATATTTACTTTTATATGCTACACCTATACCACTCGATCGCCTTACAGTACCCAACCTATTCTGAAGAAAAAGAGTATATCCCGATATATTTAACTCATCCAAACTGTTTGTTTTCGTTTCTTGAAATCCAAATATGTCTCTTTTACCTGTTAGGTCAATAAATTTCTTATATACTAGGCGATGTCTGAGGCCACATGCATTTAAACTTAAGAAATTAAGACTATTATTTTGGTCAGTACAGTCATCATCATCACCATCACCATCACCATCACCATCATCGTCGTCATCATTATCATCATCATCATCGCCATCTTCACCATCTTCAACAGCGACAAAATCATGTGCAACAACATTGGCATCATTATCACAATTACTAGCAAATTCCGAACCATGATTTACAGCATTTTATATTATTAAGAACAGATTTGTTTTTCAATAATTTACATGAAATCTTTGCTTCATGGACTGTGTTTAAAATAACTGGGGTACAGGCATGATAGTTCAGGACATCTGTGACATCTTTCGTATTAGGTACATCTGTGTTTGCGTATGTTTGGGTGAAAATATTTACATCAGTTAAATTGGTTTCCTTATCTTAGGAAACATGGTTATTCAAAATATTTACAGAGTCCATTGTATCATACACATTGTGAACACCATGCATTTGATTTGCTTGCTACATTTATCTTAAAGGCTTCTTGTTTGTAAGTTGTGTGTGATCTGTGGTATTCAGAATAGCAGATAGATTGTGAGCATGCTTTGTGTTTTCTGTTGAAGTAACTATTACATTTACATCAGAACAATTGTCAAGATTACATGCAGTAGGAGCATAGGTAATCAGTACATTTGAAGAGTTCACGTTATCAAGTACTAGTGGACAACATTAGTGTTTACAGTTGTTTGACTTGAGACATTTACCCCAGTGTGTGTGGGTTTTTTGGACAGACTTAGGGTTATTACACATATAATCTGTGTCAGTAACATTTGTGTTTACATTAAGTTTATATTGAATATTTTTCTCAGAGTTTATATTTAGCTTGTATATGGTAGAAACATCGTTCTTACTCCCCTCTGCATAAACCAAGTTCGGGTATTTTCTCCCAGAGGAAATGCAGCATAAGCTGTATATACGTCAAGCGCGTACGTCGGAGTAGAAAACCTTCGCTCGGGTGGTCTTTCATCACAGGCAGCAGCCAAGGCCATTAAGTGTTACGGATTAACATTTAAACTAAAATGAGTGATCAGTCAAGCATGGTAAGGTGCGGTGATTTCACTTTAAGAACATGTCTTATCCATAATAAAGACTCAATTGATTATTTGGTTACGGCCAAAAAAAGGAGCGATCCTTCAGTCTGGACCTCGTCACACAATTATGAAATGTAGAATAATGTGTTGATTCTTTATGTTACAGAAGCAAATATGACTGGCCCAAAATACGCGTATCCAGTCATTCCATCAGGCTGATCAGGGTTTTATTTCAACCAACGTATTCAAACAACCAATTCGCATTCAGGTCAGTTTCCGTTAAATCAAGCTTCCCGTAATAATATTCTGACGTGACGCAGAGCGAGTCCGTAGTTTCCGTTTGCAAAAAGGGTATGCATGTCCTGCTCTACTGGTAGCACCGGCACTCACATATTGTACATAAGATATAAGTGTTTGTTTGAACACACAAATGTATAACCAAGGTCAGGTGACACGTGTCGAAAAGAGACATTTTCAGAAGTCGTCACTTTCTAATATATGAACATGAATCTTTGAAACAAGCTGCAGGAGATGGTAACTATATTCCTTTTGGGTTGCTGACTTATAATTCGATCCCCTCCCCCCCCCCCCCGCCCCGATGGGACCTTGATAATACTCGCCATTTCCTAATGTATAAATAATTATATATTTCGGTTGGTATTCTAATCACATATGGTGAATGTGATAGTACATATTGTATTACACCAATATCAGCCTGCCTCTTAGTGATCAAGCATGGATCATACAAACTAGTGTTAAAATCGAACGTAATGATACAACGGGAGAGTCTGCATGTCTGTAGGGGCGGTCGGGTAGCCTTGCTGTTAAAGCGTTCGCTCGTTACGCCAAAAACCCGGGTTCGATTCCAGACATGGGTACACTGTGTGAAGCCAATTTCTGGTGTCCCCTGCCGTGATATTCCTTGAATATTGTTAATAGCAGCGTAAAACCATACTTACTCACTCCACATGTTTGTATATAAGAGTTCGGTTAACATCTTCACATCGATCACGTTTCTGATTCACATCCGACTAAGCATTGTATAAACTCGGTGTAGTGTGGGAAGTTTAAATCCCAAATTGAAGACATCCCACGTAAAGCTCTTCATAGATGACAGATAAAAATATACATTGATAAAAAGAAACAATGGCATTATTATCATGGTTAAATAGTAATTCCTTTCAGGGTGCATACGTTGTCCCAAGCGACAAAATGGCAAAGAGATTGTTCAAGAGATGTATACGGACTTAATCAATAACTAATCAACAGCGTGTGAATAAATTACTCATCCGAATTCTACTGACCCATGGAACAAAGGACAAGTTCCACTAATTTCATTCGGCCCAAGAGAGTTCATAGCTTAATTTTCCGTCTTCTGTTAGCATCACCTTAAATCGATGGACCACTCAAGGTTCTGTTTATATGTTGTTGTCAAGAAACGGCCTGACTTCGCCTTTTGTACTTTGTCCTTCTGTGAGGTCGTCAAATGAAAGCTTAAACCGTGGATAATGGTCACGCTAGCGTCGATATCATGAAAACAAAACAAGAAAAAAACCAAGATGAACATGCCAATACGTTTGGGGACTGTCACTGCGTACCATATTTGAAGATGTATTGACGAATGTTATGCTTCTTAAAAACATTTACAGACCTGGAAACAATGCAGATAAACTCTTCTTTATTTCTATATATCAAGGACTTCCATGTATCATTTTGAGCTATCTACACTTCACATTCACCCATTCATCTCATTTTACTGTAATAAAAGTGTATGATACCCTAGACACATGCTGAAACCTTGGAACAAGGTTGTATTTTCCGCCAGATGATCGCAAGTACTGAGTCACAAGGGATGAACTCGGGAAGCAGCAGAGGCAGTTAAAGGGGTAGTCAAATAAATATTTCCATGGAACAATACCGACACGTTGTATAATCGATTTTGGTTTCGTATTTCAATAAGAGGATGGCATATGTGAAACAAAATCAAATGTGTTTCGTCAAAGATTGATACTGGTACGATTTAACGAGCGTAGAAAGCGGGGTGTAGTTTTTTCTAAGGTGTGTATTAAAAATGCTTTCTAAATTCAATTCTTACATATTCATGTCCTAACAATTCCTTCATGCCTTTGAAAAATACCCAATGGCCAATCAGACGGATCAAATCACAATATGGTGCGTCTTGTTTAAACAGGTGATTAAATGGCTTTATCACCTCATATGAGGTTTAACACAACTAATAGTTTTTATTTGTTTTGAAAATGTGTATTCTAAAACTATTCAAAATATAAATGCCAACCCACAGAAAAACATAGCGAGAGCATGAGAGCTTACTTTATCATTAGACATGCAACAACCACACAACAATTAAAATTGTTTTATTGTAGATTTAAGTATATATATATATATATATATATATATATATATATATATATATATATATATATATATATATATATATATATATTGAACAACATAAGTTCCTGTTAATGCAAAGTTATGCTTTTAACCAAATCTGAAACAATTTCGGTTTGCAACAGATAAAATGATTTATTTTGCCATACTGACTTCAGAAAATGCGCAATTGCATAAAAAAACATGAACATGCAAAAATGTCAATTTACAATCAATAGCGTGCGTGTGCACCTCTGGTTGCGATGCAAGCAACACATCTTCCTCTCATGGAATGGACCAGGTGTCGCACAAAGTCCTGTGGGATATCTGTCCATATCTGCTGGAGCAGGTTTCGAAGTTCCTGGAGTGTCTGTGGAACACGTGGTTGACCTGGTTGACGTCGAAGGCGCCGATCCATCTCATCCCACATGTGCTCGATTGGTGAGAGATCAGGGGAACGAGCCGGCCAGGGGGTGACATTCACGTGGTTTTGTTGAAGAAAATCCTGAACAAGTTGAGGAATATGAGGCTGGGCGTTGTCATGTTGAAATGTAATGCCTGGGCCATTACGACGCAAAAACGGTAGAACAACAGGGCCGATGATCTCGTCGCGGTAGCGCTGTCCATTCAGATTTCCCTCTACCACTATCAAACGGGTCCTCTGTCTTGCTGTAATCCCACCCCATACCATAACGCTGCTGCCCCCGAACCGATCTTCTTCCATGACACAATGATTGACGTAACGTTCACCTCGACGTCGGTACACACGAATCCGTCCATCGCTGTGGCTGAGGTGAAAACGAGATTCGTCAGTGAATTGAACTTTTTATTTTTTTTATTTTTCTTATTTTATTTTTTTTTGGTGTGAATTGAACTTGTCCCCACTGCACGGCCGTTCAGCGTAGACGCTGTCTGCACCACTGTAGACGTGCTTGACGGTGTTCCCCTGTCAAAATGGGACGCCTGGCGGGTCTTCTGGCGACAATCCCTGCACATATGAGGCGAAGACGTATGGTTTGTGAGGATATTCGTCGAAGGCCAGGGATGCTTCTTGCAGTCACTGTTGCTGGCTGCAATCGATTTCGTTGGTGTGTTGTTCGAATCCAGTTGTCTTGTCGATTATTGGTTACGCGTGGCCTGCCACTCCGAGGATGGTCTCTGACTGCATTCGTCTGTTGCCAACGTTGCCATAAACACCAAATGGTGTTTCTGTGGAAGTTAAATTGTCTTGCAACATCACGTTGACTCGATCCTACTTCAAGCATACCAATGCCTCACAGACGCTCATTTTCGGACAAGCGTTCGTCACGATATGGCTGAAATACTGCCGATTTGACGTTAAATCTTAACTCACTCACTCACTCACTCACTCACTCGGACAGGCGTAGCATTTCGTAATGTTGAATAATTGCGTGAATAACGCACATGTTTTTATACCCATTCTTGAGTAGTGAAATGCATGGGGGTATGCATTAAAGTCAAATTTTGCATGGAATGCATGCTTTACCCTAGCATATGCGTTTTTGTGACTTGATTCCATACATGTACTACAATATTGAAAACCAAACTTTACTTGTTTGAAACCCCCCCACTAAAATATTGGTGTCATGTGTCACAGGAACCTTTGTTGTTGAATATGTATATATATATTCAAAAACAAATATATATATGCTCACCCGAGTGTCTTTTGCTATCAGATATATTGACACGGGTTGATAAAAGAGGAAAAACTCCGAGGCTTATCCAGCATCATTCTTCCATTTTTTACAGTTTGTAGACAGTAATAAGCAGTGTCTTAAGTGAAAAGTACTGCTAACAGCTTCAGTAGCAGAGCCATTAGTAATGTCATTTGATTGTGACGTCATGGTAACCAATGAGGTCACAATGGTCTGCAAAGCAATGTGATGCAATTTCATTACAGCGATATCAATGTAGATACCGCTTGTTCACACACACACACGCACGCACGCACGCACGCACGCACGCACGCACGCACTCTCTCTCTCATGTTTGCAAAACAACTCCTTGGTGTTCAGGAAGTAACATATTGGATTGTATAGAAGTTTAGACCAGTTAATAATTAAAGGACATATCCTATTTCCATTCTTAATTTATTCATTCCACCTGGGGCCAGGTGTGCTTCTCGTTAGATTTGCATTTTAACAAAAATAAATTTTCAGGAGATGTTCCCAGTAGGTGTTGGGCGGTCTTGGGTGTTGGTTGCAATTTACTTGACGGAATGGTGTCGTCGGAGAATGCTTTAGCTGATTTGTAAGTATACGTGTGTTAATTTTAGCATAACGATATTTGAGGGAGTTGAAATTGTGATGAACCTAACTGTCATCTAAGAATCAAAATAAAATCGACAAAAACATTTCAATTATCATATGAATTTTTTTACCAAAAGCAGAATCCATTGTAGGACTCCGACTGTATCATAAGCATGTGTTTATGACAAACAGACAGACATAACAGACAGAAAAAAGTGACCGACTGACTGACTGACTGACAGGCCAGTACAATAGTACTCTATCTACTCCCAACTCTTTAAGTGATACGGATTGACTAGATTACGAATGTGTTTATAAGTTGCGTTTGATCTGTGTCGGGTTGCGTGTGTTTTATTAGCAAAGAATTAGAGACGTTGATATAGAATATAGGAAACTCAGTGAAGATTAACAAACAATATCAAGTACAATGTTAGGTAGAATAAGAACACATACGCATATGGTATAAGCTGTCTGACAAATGGGATGTCTGACAATTGGGAGATTACCGTACAATGACATTTTCTTGTAGGCAAACTCGTCATGGAACATTCTTATAGGAAATTGAATAGATGTTCACATATGGATTTTATTAATATTCAATACAACATCTTCTTTCAAATATCTTA
This sequence comes from Haliotis cracherodii, assembly GCF_022045235.1. Classification (NCBI taxonomy): domain Eukaryota; kingdom Metazoa; phylum Mollusca; class Gastropoda; order Lepetellida; family Haliotidae; genus Haliotis; species Haliotis cracherodii. The sequence continues at coordinate 297,729 of NW_027266285.1, forward strand.
TTGAAAAAAAACTGCAAGTCTGAGAAGAATGTATCTATTTTTGCTGTTCATTAACAAATACAAATTGTCTTTGTGTTGGATACGTTTAATAATATTTAGTTAGGTAAATCTTACCTCTTCATATACTGAACAAATTAATAACATATGGTATTCATCTTTTGGGTAATATTTGCAGTAAGGACACGTCGACGTAAACTCTAATTATCTTTGGAATGTCTGTATAACTGTATATTAAGAGTATCTAGGCCACATCTGAACTTTGTTAAACATCCGCGAAAACATATCTATTGCATAGTTATTAATACATCTCTGGTAGTAATTCAGTCTTAAACAAGGAATAGGAATGTTGCAACTTTCAACATCTGATATCAGCTTACCAGTCTTGGCAATAGGTATCATTACGAACTTAATCTTTCTTTCCCTTTTACAAAAGTTCTCCGAAGTATGCATGCCAATCTGCAGCAGTGATGGATGAAGATCCCGGCTCATATCTATAGCACTATTTCTTAATAGTTAATTGTCTTTACCCTTTGCAGCTTTTACAACTTCTACAGAGACAGACTTCATAATCAATCTTTTTTCTTTTACAAGTATCTTTAAAATGCTTACAGGCGTTCAAATACTCACTGCAATGTTCACTTTCAGGACATATTTTGTACGTTTGTGTGTTCTGCATCACCTGTCAAACCAGTGTACCTATAGGTAGCTTAGTTTGTTTGCATGAGGCCGTCGGTCTTCGTGATGTCCTATAGTTGATATAATGCTACGTTTAAATTGGTCTTGTAACATCTCTACAGCAGAGTCTACATTTGTGTTTAATTTATTGCTGGGACATTATTGAGTGAGGCGTTAAACAACAAACAAAACATATAGATATTGTCAATTAGTTTTGAAGAAATATATATGCACCTGTTCATAAACTTCACAAACCCACCCCCACGTGCGTGGTCCCACTGAAATCTATCTATGCTGTGAGATGAATATGCAGGACGAGCGAGTGTGAGGTGTGCTTGTTTTGTCCATGAATGTTCATAACTGTTTACCTTGAATATTTATTATACTGCCTTTGGGAATATAACAACCACCACATTCATGGTTTAAGTCATGCGCATACAATTGTATGTCCATTAAAATTTGTCATTCTTTCAACTTTGACACCAACACTGGCAACTGTCAGCTGAACCATGCCACGTTATCACCTGGAAGTCTTAACGCCAATCACCTGGTGACAACACCTGAGTGTCTTCTGGGACATCTCACAGTGGCCACAGGTAATTAAAAATAAACTTGAATCGTATTGTGCATTCCAAATCCTTCATCATCCTCGATGTATAAAACAAGTTATAGTTATAAGCTACAATCATCTTGTATACCCATTTTGCAGACAATTGCTGGAGCCTGCGCCAATCACAACTGTTCAATAAACCGTTTCTGTGAACCCCTTGGAAACGATAGATATACCTGTAGCCGGCTTGGTGAGTTTGGACTTTATCTTCGTGGAAAAATATAGTGTAATACTCGATAAAGTAGGATTTTTGGGGGAAGGGAAGACAAGGGGAAGGGAAGGGAAGGGAAGGGAAGGGAAGGGAAAGGGGGGGGGGGGGGGGGGGAGGGAAAGAGGTACGGTTGTTGATTTGGGATGGGTTAGGATGACGTTGAAATATACCATTGACAGTATGATATAATTATTCCAGTATAGGATGTGTAATAGACTATTTTTATGAATATTATTGTTTGTTTGTTATTTAACGACGCACTCAGCAATATTCCAGCGATATGACGGTGGTCTGTATATAATCGAGTATGGGCCAGACAATCCAGTGATTGATATCATGAGCATCGAAATCGCTCTACCGTTTAGTTCATCCATGTTCATAACTGTTTACCTTGAATATTTATGATACTGGACTGTCTGGGAATATATCAACCATCACACTCTTAGTTGAAGCCATCAACCAGGAGATAATCGACTGAGAAATCTTCTATAAAATCTTGTTTTGCTCCCATACACGCATTCATAGCACCAAACATAGTCATTACAGTACCTGGATATTCATCACATAATGTATACAGTTTTGTCCAAGAACAAGGGAACATGTGGACAAGTTCGGAAAAGGGAATTGCATCGGACCTGGGTTCTATCGCCGATGTCTCCAATTTGCAAAACTTCTCCCCTTTTTTACCCTTTGAAAGTCTTACTAAGCCTTCAATGTTTTAACCCTGATCAAACAACTTTTGAGCAAGAGTCGCATGACGCCCTATCAAGTCTTCGTAGAAAGAACATTCTAGATTGAACCTCAAAATGATGTGAAAAGTAGACACCAAGGGCTGGAGCAGCGGGAAGTTATGGCATACGATAATAATAGGTATACGATAATGATAGGCATACGATAAAATAATAGGTGACTTGAAGGAGAAATGGCAGCTGTTAAGAGGCTGGCGCTTTCAGTTAGGACAACTTGTCTACGCTCTATCAAATGCACGATTGTCATTTCTGCTTCAAGTCATCTATATTTCCGCTTTATCGAGCTTTACTGTTTCTCCCTATCTCACCAATCGCAATGTGGGGTTTCATGTACTTGTAGTAGTTGTGTATTTTTTCATCTTGTTATTTTAGCCATTTAAAACTTTTTTTTCTGATTTTCTGAAATAGATAAAATATTGTAAGTGGTTTCTACTGATACTACAGTTACTGAAGTCAACGAGTTTGATATGTTAACATTCGTGAGTGAGTGAGTGAGTGAGTGAGTTTTATCTGCTTTGAACAAGAGTTCAGTTATGTTACGGCGTGTCAGCTTGATGTGGGAGGAGGGTCCGAAGTTTTGCAGTATACGTTGCCACTTTGATGAAATGGGTCAAATGCTATTAAATTAAGAAACTTGATCACAGTGAATCTGCGATTCGTACCGGCGATCATAGGTTTCTGATATCCCTAAGGGACGCAGCTCTGCACAGCGAATTTCGGCGCCTTACTGGACCACCCTGGTCCCCTTTAATTTAAACAAATGCTTTCTAAGACAACATATCTTCCCCCGAAGGACATTCATCATGTGAAATTATCCAGATATGGCTACCAGAAAAGAGAAAACAAAATAATCTTCTTTTCGAATATAATGTGCAAACAAAAATGAGGGACATAATGACACTTTGATAATGATGAGTATCTGATGCAGCATGTAGAGAATGAAGAATATGATTATGTAAGCGTTTTAGTGATCACTAGTGTACGTGTTATCAGCTGTAGATAGTATTCAATTTTGCAGCATGAATGGAGGCAGTGATGGGAGCAGGTAGTATCCTAGATGGGATATTCCTTCTATTGGTTCTTTCACAACATCATGCTGATTCTACAAAAATATGTTCGAAGTCCAGTAACTTTCCGCTTCTTCAACAAAACAACAAACTACCCAACCACGAAATTGCTTCAATGACGACAGAGGGACCAGTAAAATGCGCATACAATTGTATGACCATTAAAATGTGTCAGTCTTTCAACTTTGACACCAACACTGGCAACTGTCAGCTGAACCATGCCACGTTATCACCTGGAAGTCTTAACGCCAGTCACCTGGTGACAACACCTGAGTTTGTCTTCTCAGACATCTCACAATGGCCACAGGTAAAATTAAAAGCATTATTACTTACTTATTATTAATTACTTATAAATTGGTAGTGCCGAAACATAAAGAATAACTTGAATCGCATTGTGTATTCCAAATACATAAGCTACTACTGTAATTATAAGCTACAATCATCTTGTATACCCCTTTGCAGACAATTGCTGGAGCCTGCGCCAATCACAACTGTTCAGTAAACCGTTTCTGTGAACCCCTTGGAAACGATAGATATACCTGTAGCCGGCTTGGTGAGTTTGGACTTTTTCTTCATGGAAAAATATAGAGTAATACTCGCTAAAGTTGTATTTTTTGGGAAGGGGTTGGGAAGGGTAGAGAAGGGGGAGGGAAGCGTAGGAGGGGGAGGACATATTGTTACGGTTGTTGATTTGGGATAGGTTAGGATGAAGTTGAAATATACCATTGTCAGTATGATGTAATTATTCCAGTATAGGATATGCAACAAACTATGTTTATGAATATTATTGTTTGTTTGTTTGTTGTTTAACGACGCACTCAGCAATATTACAGCTATATGACGGCGGTCTGTATATAATCGAGTCTGGGCGAGACAATCCAGTGGTTGATATCATGAGCAAAGCAATTGGGATACATGCATCAAACTAAGTCAGCGAGCCTGACCACCCGATCCCGTTAGTCGCCTCTTACGACCAGCATAGTCACCTGTTACGGCAAACATGGGTTGCTGAAGGTCATTCTACCCCGGGCGTCACGGGTCTATGGACAGTATTGTCATCTTTACCATATAAAGCATTTGTTATAATGAAACTCTAATAAAAAAAAGTAAAGACATCGACTTGGACTGCTTATAAAAAGAAAACAAGAACATGTACACACTTAATTTGAAATGCATTTTGAAGTTCAGTCAGTTATGGTACAATCCAAAAGACAATGTTATGAAGTTTGGGATGAATTAACAAACGCAATCAAACACATCTGAGAGTGATAATATATCCTTTTCACTAAAGCACCTCCATCGATTCACCCGAATCCTCAAATCAGGATGGAACAAGTTAAACCTGTTCTCGTCGCTGACAGTATCCTTGGCCAATCACGTCGTTGCTAATGTTGCACAGTTCGAGACAGCTGACTCTATTTCGCCGATGTTGACGGGTCAAGGCCATTCCGCGTTTGGGTCCTGGGAATTCCTTCAACTCGTTATCGTAATGGCCTTGACACTGACACCGCCAAGAAAAAGTTGCACAGATGTAACGTGTGCAGATAGTGGTGTTCCTGTGTGGTCTTCTGCTTCATTGGCTATCATTCGGGTGGTATCGCCGAAGGAGTTTGGCAATGGTCAGTCGGATGTAGTTTGGCAATGGTCAGACCCGAGCGTTATCAGTGCCATTCGAAGACCCCCAGCACCCCTCGCTCTCTATGTTCTGCTGATAATTTCTAACATAGCTCTGCTTCATACATCGTTCGTGTAAAATCATTTTTCTCCAAATGCACGGACTCCTACCAGTCATATAATGTTTGAGGTGTTTAGGCAATCGTTTTCAAATCGAGTTCAGTTTCGGAAGTATTAAAACCTATTTACAATCTAACAATGTATACTTTTTCATATCGGCAGTGGAGTTCGGTCTTGACTGCCGTCGAGTTCGGACGTCTTTTGCTTCTCAGCAACTTGTTTAGTGTTATACAACATACTTGACTGTTTATGGTTCTTCCTCTTTGGTTCTTTTGGCTTTTGATTTCTCTTGTGTTGGACTGCATTCAAACTTTTAATTTTTATTTGGTGTTTGCTGTTTGTTACAGTCAGTTGTTGGGGATTATCCTCGGCAATGGCTGACAACAGAATGGAATGTGAGGACGGACTTAAAGTGGCGGCCTCAGGGAGGAAGCGAATTGGTCGTATTCCAGATGGTACTTCTAAAAAGGCCTGTGTTGCCAAGCCACCAACTACTGTACCTCCTACTGCTTGGTCTGATCTAACTTTTGTATTTGATGATCCAGCGCAGGTCAAATCAACCACTGTCATCTTTAAAGCCGATGTAGATGAATATGATGATGGTTCAACGACTCTCTGTCAACTTATGACACAGCGTGCTTTGGCTCAAGCCTTGGATAAGGTCACTACAGAAATAGTCAGTGTTAAGCGGATGGCCAGGGGAGATGTTAGTGTCACAGCCAAAACTGTTGAGGCTGCCAAAGCACTTTTGCAGGTCACAGAACTTGATGATCATTTTGTCACCACTCATGAGCCTGAATCCTTAATGAGAACACGTGGAGTCATCTATGGTATTGATTGATGGTTCTATGACCCGGTATGACTTGGCTTCTGCTTCATTTTCGGTCATGGATTTGACCATTGTCAGTCCACAACTGGCTCCACATTGTGATTGGGAAATGTATTTGCAGGATTCATAGTGATCATTATCCTGTTTACTAGCCTTCAACTTGACCCAATCGCTGAAGTGAGTGGTACACTTCAGCGGTGGATTTTCTCTAAAGCTGACTGGTCTGCATTTACTGCTTTGTGCTCTGACAAAATCACGCCTGCTATAAACTCAATTTATATGGAGCAGTTTTCCAAATGCTTTATCTCTAACATTATTGATGCTGCCAATAGATTTATAGGCAGAAGTTCTGGTCAACGTCCGCTTAAACCGCCTGTTTGTTGGTGGACGGATAAATGTCAATCAGCACATGATGCCAGGAAGAGGGCAAAGAAAATTATTGAAAGATCGGCTTTGCCGTGTGATTTAATTGAGTATAGGCACACTTCCCCATTACTGAAACGAACTGTTATTGAAGCAAAACGTTTGTCTTGGCCCAATTACACCAGTTCTATAAATAACAATACACCTCTATCCCAGGTATGGAGGAAAGTGAAAAAGATTTCCAATCGTGCTATTCCATCTATTGGTAAAGACACGCCTGCAACAACAAGTATAGACAAGAGTAATGCTCTGGCTCAGTCATTTAAAAAAGTATCGAGTACTGATAACTTTAACTCAGATTTTCTCCTCTATAAAGAAACACTTGAATCAGGATTCTCGGATATCTTACATTGTCCAACATATCACATTGCTGATTACAACTCATTATTTAGTTTCCACGAATTAAAGAATGCCATTTCTGGACGGAAAAATACTTCTCCAGGAGATGATTCTTTATGCTATGATATGTTTAAACATCTTCCCCTTATCAGCCTTGAAACCATGCTTTTACTGTTTAATAATATTTGGTTTGAAGGCAAACTTCCCACTTCTTGGAAAAAAGCAATAGTCGTTCCAATTCCGAAGCCTGGTAAAGATCCTACTGAAGTCACATCCTGTTGCTCTTACCTCTAACATGTGTAAAATAATGGAGAGAATGGTAAAAAACCGTCTGGTGTACTTTATGAAAAAGAACAATCTGTTTTCAGAAGTTCAATCAGGATTTAGAAAAAATAGATCTTGTGCTGATCATTTAGTGCGACTTGAAACTGAAATTAAAAAGGCATTAGGTACCACTGAATATTTAATGGCTGTTTTCATGGACATTGAAAAAGCATATGACATGTTGTGGAGGGAAGGTTTGGTAATTAAACTGTATAACCTTGGAGTTTGTGGACGTATGCTTGATTGGATAAAAGATTTCTTAACGGGTAGAACTATACAAGTTCGCATTGGAACGTCACTGTCAGATATTTATATTTTAGAGAATGGAACACCTCAAGGAAGTGTGATCAGCCCAACATTATTTAATGTCATGATAAATGATTTGTTTGAGAATATTAATATCCTGGTTGAAACATCAAAGTTTGCAGATGATGGAGGGTTGTGGAAAAGGTCCGGTAATTTTGACACTATTTTCAAAGTCTTTCAACAATCTCTCTATCTTGTACTGAATTGGTGTGTTCATTGGGGTTTTAAGATTTCAGCTTCTAAATCTTCTGCTATCATTTTTACTCGGAAAAAGTTTCCTCATAATTCAAAATCAGTCTTGTGTGGTTCTGAATTGGAGTTTGTCGATAAAGTCAAGTTTTTAAGTCTCTGGTTTGATAAGAGGCTCACCTGGAAACCCCATTTGGACTATCTGATTCAGAAATGCAATAAAGTCCTGAACCTTCTGAGATGCATTTCCAGTACCAAATGGGGTGCAGACAGGAAGTGTTTGTTACTGTTATATAGAGCCCTCATTAGATCTCGACTTGATTTCGGTTGTCAAGCCAATGGCAAATAGCAAGACTTGATGTTGTTCAGTCCAAAGCCCAAAGAATATGTCTTGGAGCGTTCAGGACCACCTCTGTTGAGGCTTTACAAGTTGAATCAGGTGAAATGCCTTTAGATCTAAGGCATGAAATGTTAGACGTTAGATATATGTTAAAATTGAAATCTTTTGGGAGAAAACACTCAACGTCAACTGTGTTGAATGATTGTATAGAATATTTTCATGACACTTGGAAAAATTGTATGGGGCCTTATGGGATGCGATCTCAGAGAACGGCTTTCAATCATACTGTGCGTGATGTTCCAATAGATGACACTACTGTTCTGCCTGAAAAGCCAACATGGCTGCTTGACCTACCATCAGTTTATCTTGATGTCCTGGAGCAGATAAATAAATGTGAGCCAACACCTCGAGTTAAAGCTATAGCTGAGGAACATATCCGAAGTCTCCAATGGTTGAATGCTATGCAGATTTACACTGATGGCTCTAATTGCCCAGTGTCTGGTTGTGTTGGTGCTGGTATATTCATCGTTAATGACAAGAGAGAACTTTCTATCCGATTGGCTGATCACTTATCAGTATTTTCTACTAAACTAGGAGCAATCATTGAAGCATTGCGTTGGATTCATTTTTTAAGGCCTGTTTCAGCGGTAATTTTCAGTGACTCTGTCAGTGCATTACAAGTAATTCGGGTAGGTTCTTCCTCGACGAGGCATGATTTGATCAACATTATTCTCGTCCTTTATAATGACTTAAGTAAAGACCTGTTAAGATGTAGAATTTTCATGGATCCCTGCTCATGTTGGATTACTTGGAAATTAGAAAGCTGACAAATTGGCTAAAGCTGCACTAGACTTTGATGAATCCGAAAAGGATGAAACAAATTTACCTTCTCCTGCAGAGTTAGGCACCGTCAGTATGACCCATGCTCAAACAAAATGGCAGCAGAGATGGGCATCATCCTTAAAAGGACGTCATCTCTTTGGCATCGATCCTTTTATCACTAAATTACACATATCTAGAAATAATCGGAGAGAGGAGGTTCTCTTAACCAGACTTCGTCTTGGGCATTGTGGTCTTGGAGCTTATCTAAATGTTATTAATAAAGACGTTTCTGCACATTGTACAGTGTGTAATCAGCTTGACAATGTAGCTATTTTTTTATTGCATTGCCAAAAGTACATGTATGTTAATCAGCGTAAGGCAATGGTGGAGGCACTAACAGTTCTCAATATTGACTTCTCATTGTCTGGTATTTTCTGTTCTAGGAATATTGTTCCCCATGATGTTCAGAATGTCATTCTCGCTTATATTAAAGCGTGTGGCAGTTTTGATACTTTATAAAATATCCAGGTACTTAGCAAACCTTTACTATGGGCAAGGTGTAGATGGGCCTAGTTGCCTGAACACCTATAAAACATTTTACTAATCAATCAATCAATCAATCAATCAATCAATCAATCAATCATATCGGCAGTTTAATAAGTATTTACTTGAAATTGAGATTTTGGTTAGGTGTTTACAGTGATATGTATTGTGTAACTATGAAACATGAATCATTATTGGGGTCACAAAGCAAGAAGTCAATTTGATTGTTTGTTTCACGTTTCTACCATTTTTTGGAATGTATGTATGTTTTTCGTATTTATATGTCCATTGTCCTTTATTCCAATGTTACATGACCACTGGCTCGTAATTCAAAGAGTTAATTTCAATAACTATCTCTCTGCGCCTCGGAGTGCAACCATTTCATTGATTAAACACCAGGTCCTTCGCTTTTCGACGTCGCTTGTATTCTCACTAAACAAAGTGCTTCCGCCTGCAGTGACACCATCATCATGTGCAGAAGTCAAGGAATGTGACCCCTCCAGCACAGATGGAGAATACTGGCTGCGTCTGCTGAACTTTGACCTGTACAGAACCCGGATATACTGCTACAACATGAACACAGACACCCCCGTGGAGTACCTGACACTGCCCACTCCTAACTATGGAATTTATCCGAATGTGACAAACATCGGTTGTAATCGAGAGACATCGCTAGTCCTCGACTGTAAAGAAAGAGGTGGTGAAGCCTTTTACCACAAAATAAGAGTCCTTATTGAGGTAAATGGTAACTATTGTGCTCTTCATCCGATGGCACATTTCTATAAGAACGACGTTGAAAGCTAGATACATCATTCCCATATTATCTTTGATTTTGCCGTTGTTGTATGCATGTAATAAAGTATCGAAACATTTACTTTAGGTCCTTGATCATTGGTTTTATTTGAAAATGACAATCTGCAGATATGACAGATTCGTGACAAGTAGGGCGGTATGACAATCTTCAGATATGACAGGTTCGTGACAAGTATGACGGTATGACAATCTGCAGATATGACAGGTTCGTGACAAGTATGACGGGATTGACAATCTTCAGATATGACAGGTTCGTGACAAGTATGACGGTATGACAATCTGCAGATATGACAGGTTCGTGACAAGTATGACGGTATGACAATCTGCAGATATGACAGGTTCGTGACAAGTATGACGGGATTGACAATCTTCAGATATGACAGGTTCGTGACAAGTATGACGGTATGACAATCTGCAGATATGACAGGTTCGTGACATGTATGACGGTATTGACAATCTGCATATATATAACAGGTTCGTGACAAATATGATGGTATGACAATCTGCAGATATGACAGGTTCCTGACAAGTATGAAGGTGTTGACAATCAGCAGATATGAGAGGTATGTGACAAGTATGACGGTATGCCAGTTTGTTGATGTGGCAGGTTCGTGACAAGTATGACGGTAAGACAATCTGCAGATATGACAGGTTCGTGACACTGACATTTATTACAGCAGCTTACCAAAGGACGGGACATCTGGCGTCATCTTGGTAACTATTTTCGTGATTAAAACGCTTACGTTCTAGAGTTTGACGCTTCCATTGCATCCTGATTGTCATAATTTGTATTTTATTTAGTTGATACGAACATACCCCGGGGGCCTTATTGAAGGATTTGTTTCTTAAAGTGCAAGTCTCGGTATATACAACTTGGATAGATCGTAATATCGTTAATGCAAATATCGTATTCAAAATATCGAAAGCGGCGCGTAATGAATGTATGTTTGCACTTTGGTCCTGTCTATCAATTTCAAAAGCTGAAACGAAAAAACAGCATGGGCGGAGCCTGTATTTACTGAGGCCCAATAGATGGTCTTGTTGGAGGAAATTACCTCCATAATTACACGCTTAGTCGCACAAGCTACCTCCAAAACTACACACCTGATAACATAACAAACCCTCCCCTCCGTTCGCACTTTAGCAGGCAAGCCTCCGTTCGCACTTTGCCAGGCAAGCCTCCGTTCACGGTCATGGTCAGCTGCACACGTTTTCAGCAAAACAAACCTTTTCTTCGACCGTTTGTAACTTCGACATTCTTCTATCCACAATTAATCAATGATCATGAAATGTGAGTGTTCGGAACAGTTACATGCCAAAGTCAACTCTTGAACTGTGTTATAAAATATTCTCAGAGTAAACATTTGTATTCACAGAACATGGAGGTTGTTCGTAACGAAAAGACATTTGCCGACTTCTCTAACTACAAGGAAATAGATTACGCCAATGCTATGGACTGTTACACTGCACACTATGGTGGCGTTCTGAGATCATGTGGAACCAAGGGCGAGTTTACAGTGAACCTTACAGACACTGGGTGGATTGTAGGACCAGACGTAAGGAGTCATTCAGATTCGTCTATCTTGGTATAATTTAAACATGTATCAGAAGCCAATTGCTTGCGCTTATTCGGATCTACGTTAGACCATGATATCATACATGACGATTTGGGGGGATACCCCGGGTATCGTGACGTGAAAACAAGGACGAATCTGTGAATCTCGAAACAAATATGATATCTAGGATTAATCACAGATCCTTAGATAATTGGGCCTATGTGCCCCTTTTTCCTGTATAGTAACAAAATCATTCATAAATGTTTCAAAAGATTTTGATATACTGACAGTCTGTTTTCAATTCCGTTGAGCATTTGCCATTTCAGCAAGAATGGGCAACATCAGGATGGCGTGCCATAATAGAATCAATAGAAAGAGATGACACAGGAGCTGTTGTTCACATGAAATGTGGTGGTTACGCTGGAGGATGTCATCCGGCGGGTTCCTTGATGCTCAAGCCTTACTACAAAACGGGTAAGTCCTCTTCAAGGAAAGTGTGTGTAAGTGTTCGTGCGTGCAGGCGTTCATGTTCTCATTTGTTGAGAAAAGAAATTATTGTCATGACATCATAATCAACTGATTATCACCCAAACGCCACCAATACACGAGTTCATGATCATTAATCACATACATTGAATATCTGTACACCAGCAGAGATGAGATAACCACTTTGTTTCATCTAATCTTAATTTGGCAAACTCTCTTTTCACAGCCATTCCGGATTCTTCAGCCAAGGAAGTGACGTGCCCTCGCTGATGCTGTAACCAAAATGCTCGTGTGCTTGTATACAAGCAAGGAGTCATGGAGGATCGATCGTTTAAAATTCTTGGATGGGGGAGATATTTGTTAGACACCAAAAAATGTTTATAGAACCTGAGTGAAAACAGAATTTCCAGTACCTCTGGGAACAATTGCATTTGTTGAATTGTATTTATTCATGAGTGTTTTTGCACATTGAAGGAAAATATGTATGTTTGACAAACCGTTCGTGTTATTGTGTTTACCTGCACACTTAAATAACTGTGGTTAACAGTTTGGTGTATATTTACAGTATCAGTTGACGTATACAGATCCATATACGTCTTTGGTTGCTGTGACAGTATTTTGCGCCTTGTGTGAAATTGACACTGTATATATGAAATTGAAGTAATCATTGATTGCTAGATTCATATAGGACGTAAATGTTGTGTTAGCAGACAGACAATGTGGACTGCCAATTAATCGGAGCATTGCCTCCCTTTTAGGACTGTCTGCACCGCTCGACATGTTGTGTGGTTGGTGTGCACATAATTCAGAATGATTCGTTATTCTTCGTAGCTCGTAAGATGTTCTAATTTTCCTAGTGCCCTTATATGTTCATCAATATTCATAATTCCCGATTCTTAAACTAGGGAAGAGATATTTCCTTGCCGATGCAGTAACAGATCAATTTCGTGTACTTCATAACATTATGAATGTGTGGTTATCCTTTTGTCATACAATAATGACTTAACTCAAGTTATAAATACAATAAAATTCATTTATCTTTCCTTTTCCTTGTCTTTCCAATCTATACCTTCAGATATTCAATTTTTCAAAGTTTTTATTAATTGCTGATTTGGTTCGAAATGATATTAATCGAATTGTGTTTTCCATCTGTGATATTGGTCGTGACATTTGTAAAATGATTGTCAGTGTTTACAGAGCTCTATATAAGCGACGTATATGCATGACATACAAATTAAATCGCCATAACCAATTTATTCAGAGTTGCCACCAGTGGCACAGGCTACACTCGCGAACATCTCAGGTTGGTAACATCACTAGTTGGTAGCGATTCATAAACACATGCTCATGATATAGTCGAAATCGTAAATTGAGATTTCTTATGAATATTGAAAGGGTTTTGTCACTTTCATTTAGGTACAAATACGTAAGAAGAAAATATATATTGCACAAATGCTCAATATCAACTTGCGTACCCGTATTTCTTTACAGATCTATATATATATCATTTAATCATTGGTTGGTTGGTTGTTTTGTTGTTTAACGCCGCACTCAGCAATATTCCAGCTATATGACGGCGGTCTGTAAATAATCGAGTCTGGACCATGCAATCCAGTGATTAATATCATGAGCATCGATCCACGCAAATGGGATTGATGACATGCATCAAACCAAGTCAGCGAGCCTGACCACCCGATCCCGTTAGTCGCCTTTTACGACACGCATAGTCACCTTTTACGGCAAGCATGGGTTGCTGAAGACCTATTCTACCCCGGAATCTTCACGGGTCTCATTTAATCAACGAATTCAGGCATTAAGTATCTATGAATAATGCACAAGAGCGTTACGTCTCGCTTTTTGCAACAGGTGCAAATTTGAAGTCAACTGAAATGGCATTTTAAGAAAAAATATTCAAAAAAGGTTAACTCATTGGTTAAAAATACCCAATTGTCTGGGCAAAAGGGAGTTAAATATATACTCACACGCAAAAGAAACGCAAGTCGAATATGCAGTATACATGTTATTTATTTTCAACAGTAAAGACAAGAAATACTAATAGGGCAAGATTGACAAAAAATTGACTGAAGACAGTTTAATCGATTAAAAGGCATATGACATAATTTTTATTTCAAATGTTAAGGGCTTACACAGTTTCGGGTCAATACCCAAAATGTCAGTCAATACCTGGTGTGACCACAATTATCATTGATCACTGCCACACATCTCCTATACATTGAGTGGAGATGACACGGCTCCTCTCACGACGACGGCAAGTGTGATGACCCTGTGCCAACTGAAGTCGTGCTTGTCGATGCCGTGGTTGGAGAACAGGACAACGTGCTGGTCGGCGACATCGGAGGTTATTGGAACGGAGACGTCGGATCACAGTGTCCCGGCTAATGTGTAGATTGTGTGTTCCTATGGTCTGTCGAGCACTTTCACTTGCAGTTAGGAACGGATGTCGCTGGTGTTGACGGGTAATCTGCCGATCTTGTCGAGGTGTGGTGACCCTGGGAAGACCGCTCCGAGGAAGGTCATCTGTGGTCTGTGAAGCATTGTATCGATGAAGGAGACGGTAAATTGTGGTTATGTTAACGTTGAAATGAAGGGCAACATCTTGGACAGACTCTCCATCTTCCAAACATCCGATAGCCTGAATTTGAGTTAGGCGTGGCATTGTTGACCAAGGAGTGGTAGGTCCAAGAATCGGCCACAGTTTTATACCCACTACACTTCGTGACAGTTCGTGCACTTTCGATTTCGCGAGAAATGGGTGCATGATACCCAAATATTCATTGAAATGGTGCGTTTTGGCGATTCGTTTTTTTATGTTGCGTTTTTAGTCGGGGCTTCCAAAATGCAACCAAAAATATTGATAACACCATCAGGCTTTACTACATGCTGAAACTCGTATCAATTTATGGTTCTGTGTCTGTTACCTATTTGCTTAAAATCACTTGCGTTTCTTTTGCGCGTGAGTATATTTTGAATACCCAAGGAAAACTCTCACTAATCATTGTGAATGATATTTCAATGAATAATTAATGATAATGAATTGTTAAAATAGGAAGCACAATGAAGCAGGTTACTAACTCCTAAGAACTGTCCGGCTCCTTGAGAGTGATGAAATACCAATGTCACAGTTTAAATGCATTTTCTTAAAACAATATTCATACTTACATAAACATGTACACACGCGTGTACATCTTGCACATTTTCCCGTACAGTAAACTACTGTTATAACGAACTCAAAGGGACCACTAATTTTAGTTCGTTATAACCGCAGTTCGTTATAAGCATATATACAGCATATATACAACCAATGGACGGGACTAAAAATAAGTTCGTGATATCGGTCAGTTCGTTATAAGCGTGTTCGTTATAGCCGTAGTTTACTGTACCTGTGTCTCGCAATACACAATGACTTCGTTCTTGTCTTGACGAGCGAGTGAGGGAGTGAGTAGTGTTTCATCCACGTTTAACAATTGAACCGCACTCAACTTTATTCGCTCTTGGCTGCTCCGGCATGATGAAGGGACTATTTAGTACCTATTTTTACAGCACTCGAATCCGTGACTGGGGACAGGCGTTGCCCAATGGTCCAAGGAACCACAATTCGCATAGCATCCCTCGGATCAGGCTCGCCAGAAACCAATGATCGTGGGTACGAGTCACCGATTCGCACTGATGTTTCTAGGTTTGTCTGACCCGTGAAAATCCGGGGTAGAATAGGTCTTCAGCAACCCATGCTTGCCGTAAAAGGCGACTATGCTTGTCGTAAGAGGCAGCTAACGGGATCGGGTGGTCAGGCTCGCTGACTTGGTTGTTGCATGTCAACGGTCCCATTTGCGTGGATCGATGCTCATAGTGTCAATCACCGGATTGTCTGGTCCAGACTCGATCATTACAGACCGCTGTCATATAGCTGGAATATTGCTGAGTGTGGCGTTAAACACCAAACAAACAAACACAACTTAGGTGCACTGTCCCAAAGTGGTAAACGTCTTCTCATTTACTAACCTATATCTTCGGGGTCACGACTGAAAGCTTTAGCCACAAAGCAACTCACCGTCCTTTGTTTATTCTCTAACTGCCCTAAGCGACTGGAGTCTTTGGTGATGCGAATTATGGACCATGGGGATTGGTTCATTTTAAACGTGGAACGTGAGTGGCTTGAATAAGCTTCTCTACTGCGTCTTCATTTGGACGTATTGGGACACTGACGTGGATGTTCTTCAAACATGAATCCTAAACTAGCAGGAAACTGACAGACCTTGACCAGACACTTTGGACGAAAAGAAGCACATGTTTATTTCATATTGATCACTAAAACTAATACAATTACTGCAATGTCGAATCGTGTAAATAGGTCCTTACATTGGAAGATTTAGGAGTACAGATATTGATCCACAAGCCACACACACTTTCTAATGGGATTTAGTTTCAGTGTTGCGTTTGTTAGGTTGACAGTGGTGGACGACGGAGCATGCCTGAGCAGGTTATCACTAGCATTGTGATGCACACCACTCTTGCCTCTTTCGTCTAGCATATAACATTATAACACTACTTTGCACCTCAGTCAAGCTGTCAAAGAGAAATCACCCTTCTAGTGCCACACGCAGCCTGCTTAAAAGGACGAAAAGGCCCATTGAAAAGCCCTAAATGGTAAAATGAACCAGCTCACCATCTTGTTCATATTTGTTAAAGCTTCACGAAAAGAATCGCTTCTGGAAACGAACCTCAGCCTAGCTTGTTTGTCAGATGCGACAAACAAATAAAAACTATATCCCAAAATAGGATAAGACAACAGTCCAAATCCTGATTGATGGAGTGGCAAAATTGCATGATAAAATATAGAACGTTTTGTTTGGGGGTTCCACTGATTACCCACCTGAAATAGACAAAACCCAAGATTATGAAACCAACTTTCGTATAGTCGACATGCTCTTCATGTTGAGCAATATTCCTCAAAGTCTCAAGAACATGAAAGTAACTGATAGATATATCTTTATAGAAGACTGTGATTCTGCACAATGGAATTTAATAAATCATTGAGTATACAAAACATTGTCAAAAACATAAAACATAATGTCAACTGCAGCGAAGCATCAAGAACATGAAAGTAGCTGCCACAAGTATGAACAGATGTCGATAATACAAGTGATTCTGCATTAGGGAATTTGACAGTAGCCTAAACTTCAACCATTAATGTCAACTGCAGCGAAGCATCAAGAACATGAAGGTAACTGCCAATAAATTGAGCAATTTCCCAATCAATTGCTTGTTCGTTGTTTAACGCCGCACCCGGCACTGTTCCAGCCACATGACGGTGCCAATCAAGTGAAGAACTCCCCACTATTGAAGTAGTTTCGCATAATGCAAATGTAGCATATTAGCTTGCAAAGATTCAAAACATGAAACGTGTCAATAACTGCCACACAGTTTTCAAGTTCTGCAATCTTGAAAGATATTTAGCATAAACCTGTTCTAGAATCATCACGAGAAAACGAAAACATACTCCAAGACGGAGTATGCAGTGTCCAGTCTACAGTACAGTAGACGTTGGCAATTCTGTATTTAATCCCAGCTGCATCTAATCCAAAATGTTTAGGTGGTAAACCTTTGGCCAACGTGCTTCCTGTGCCATTTGTTTAACTTACAGATAGTTTTTCCTTTCCGATGGCTAACACCAAATCACAAAATTTGGGGATTAGGCCCGTTTTGATTCTGACCCCCTCATATAGAGGATTGGTCGTAAACGGGAAAAGCAGAATGGGCTCGAATGTTCCATGATAAGGGGTAAGGGGTTTGACTCCGACTCCGACTCCGAGGTATTCCGAGGCAGAGAAAGGTCCAGTCATTCTGCCTCGGAATGGCGGTTGTAGTAAGGTTTGTTTGTTGTTGTTGTTGTTTAACGCCGCAATACTCCAGCTATATGAAGGCAGTCTGTAAGTAATCGATTCTTGACCAGACAACCCAGTGATTGACATCATGAGTATCCATCTACACAACTGGGATACGATGACATGCATCAACCAAGACAGTGAGTCTGACCATGATCCCGTTAGTCGCCACTTACTACAAGCATAGTCGCCTTTTTGTATTTTAACCTAATATGTATTTAAAACTAGCATTAAATTTTAAAATATGGTTATTCACAACAACCCCATTTAAAGGTACAGTCAATAACAAGCTCAGTTGTTAATTCATTCTACCAAATTAAGTCATCTTCTTTTTACAACAGATGTTTTTATCAAAATGTATCAATAAATCAATTCTTTTTTAACAATAATGAAATGTGAACTGATATTAAAAGGATTCTTGATGGGTGGAACCTTGAAATAGTTATCCCTTGTGGTGGCAAAATAAACACAGTCAAGCAGGACATGTTTGACTGTGACTCTCATCACAAGGGCTATAGAATGGAGCATCTTCACCTTTCAGTAAATATTCATGAGTATAGCGTGAATGGCCAATACGACATTGTCGCATAATGACCTCTTCAACATCTGGACTGACAGCCCAAGTAGGTGAAACCGATAGTAAGTTTAATTTCATGTAATTTATTTATACCTACTTGGGTGTGCCACGGATATAGGATCTGGTGACGGGCTTGGAATCATTGTAGGGGATCAAAAGTGGTGTCACAGATTTGTTGAGTGCTGGGTAACCAACAAAAGACGATGTCGTATTGGCCAGTAGCAGGATCATTATGTAAGTCTATGATTTCACGTGAAAATGATTGCGACTGAAAATATTCTTGATGGAAGGGAAACGGAAAATATTATAAACATGTTTGGACTGAGTATTTATGTATTTCAGAACTGTTAATATAGCCTTTCATAATGTTGTCATTTGGTAATCTTAATCATATGGCTCTGGATCTAATGACAGTGGCGCTTGTCCAGGCCTGACTGTTAGTGTCATGAGTAGTTCAAATAAATGTGGCGGCGGTGATCAACCGTGAGTGTCAGTGTTGGTTAAAAAATGTGTAAATATACTGAACAACAAAAGTTCCTGTGACATTGAATAACATTTAATGCAAAGTTATGTTTTTTACCAAATCTAAAACAATTTCGGTTTGCAACAGATAAAAGATTCCTGTGAGTGTTCGAATGGTTTAATTTGGCATACTGACTTCAAAAAATGCGTGAATTCATAAAAAAAACATGAACATGCCAAAATGTCAATTTACAAATCAGTAGCATGTGTGTCCACCTCTGGTTGCGATGCAAGCAACACATCTTCGTCTCATGGAATGGACTAGCTGTCGCACAAAGTCCTGTGGGATATCTGTCCATATCTGCTGGAGCAGGTTTCGAAGTTCCTGAAGTGTCTGTGGAAGACGTGGTTGACGTCGAAGGCGCCGATCCATCTCATCCCACATGTGCTCGATTGGTGAGAGATCAGGGCAGCGAGTCGGCCAGGGGATGACATTCACGTGGTTTTGTTGAAGAGAATCCTGAACAAGTCAAGAAATATGAGGCCGGGCGTTGTCATGTTGAAAGGTAATGCCTGGGCCATGACGACGCAAAAACGGTAGAACAACAGGGCCGATGATCTAGTCGCGGTAGCGCTGTCCATTCAGATTTCCCTCTACCACTATCAAACGGGTCCTCTGTCTTGCTGTAATCCCACCCCATACCATAACGCTACCATAACAATTTTGTTGTTTTTCTGAGTGGTTGTTGTCAGCATGACGCTAAACAATGCATATGGAATCCCGTTAACGCACATGTTTTTATACCCATTTAACAGAGGTCTGTTTCATGTTAGAAGAAAATAGCGTCAGTTGAAGTACAATGGAAGAGATGGACAATGTGCCAGAGGGACACTAAGAACACTTTATTTACATCTACAAATGTGTAAGCATGATATATCTGAACAACACCTCGTATTTTATAAGCATGATGTGAAAGCTGTTTACAAAAGCTCGATGTGAGATATTTCCCTTGCTGTGGTATTAGAACAAGAAAGAAACATAAGGATTGCTTTATTTCTAACCATACTACTTTTTCTACTCAAGTGACATCATTAAAATTTGCTTCTCGGCATATAAATAGGAGTTACAGATTTCGAGATACTTTTAAAAACCTTATCAGAGAATTGCTATCAAATCTCAGAAATGAAATACGCAGGTTAACCTTATATTTCAAACTTTTGAAATTGAACAAAGCGACTCTCGCAAGTGAGAACAACCTTCACGAATGAACCTTCTCTCGCACCATTGATCCACTCAAAGCGGATAGCCCGTTACATGCTATGTAGCTCGATGGTCATTCTAAAGTGATTTAACAGCCCAGGCAAAAAGTGGCAGTTCGTCAAGCATGATATGATGCATACTTCACAGACAGAAATACGTTCACTAAAAGGGAATCAAATGCCAAAGAAAGTGCTATTCCAAAGTAAAAATATCTAACCAAAATGGTACATTTCTGTAAAAATGAGATGCCACATACCAGTTTGACAGTAATTTTCACAAAAACAACAACATTTGCGCGGTCAGAGATATAACGAGTACCACGAATTGGTTGATGGTG
Organism: Haliotis cracherodii; assembly: GCF_022045235.1. Taxonomy (NCBI): domain Eukaryota; kingdom Metazoa; phylum Mollusca; class Gastropoda; order Lepetellida; family Haliotidae; genus Haliotis; species Haliotis cracherodii. Next base: position 318,285 of record NW_027266285.1, read on the forward strand.
AGGAGGACTGGTTAACAGATCAGGACTCGACCCTCAATTTACAAAACAGGGTTAACTGACTCTGAGAAGAGATGGATTATTAAGAACTGCAAGGTGATTGCTTTTAAAATAAATTATAGCTCACGGTGCGTTCTCGGCAAAGCAATGATCGTTTATGCATTATACTTTGCTTCGTATGAGTGGGATGAAAGGATTAAACTATACTCCTGGTTCTTTCAACAACGGAAATATACCGCGTTTAAAGTTGCTTTGCTGGCATGTTCCTAATTCGGTCATTACGGAAATACGGAATAGATAAATACTACCCATTTCAAGTTTAAGAGTCATCATGTAAAAGACGAAGGACTTGATAATGTATAATCGCACGATTACGATGCGGACTCAGCTTGGTTCTCTGTGAGGCTGGGTGCTTGGGATGAGCCAGATTGGTGTGGATTAGCTTCACAGTACAGTCAGCGTCGGCCTCGCTAGACGCACTCTACCTCTGTGGCTGACGATTCTTCAACAACTGAAATGAAGATGATTGAACTGTCACATTTGTATCATTCGTTCAGCTTATATAGACAACATAACATACAGTCGACCCTTTCTGTGTCGAACTCGTGGAGACCTAAAAAAAGTTCGAGTTATCCGGGGTTCCAGATAACAACAAAATGGATTTTATAAAAACCAAAAACATGTTACGAGAGATTATTACATGTCATCTAGACATGAGTGGTTTCATATATAATACGTTTCAACGTCAAATAATAAAATGCGTGTATTATGTGATATTGTTATAAATAATATATTGTGTATTGATTTCTTGATGTCAAAGAAAAAGGGCTCTATCAGGATTAACTATCAGAAAGGGATAGCCGTAGAGCAATTTGAGCATACACACCTAGTGGAATTACTCGTTTGGAGGAAATATCTTTTTTACGATACAGCAGGTTCTTTCATGGCTGTCCGTGTAGACACTAAGTCAGGTTTACCAAACAAAGTATTGTGTATACACCCTTATACGAGTTATAGGTGAAGGCGAGGGGCGAGGAATGGGAATGGGGGCGCTTAAAAATGACATTCGTTGCAACGGAGCTGTTAATTTGAAAAAAGCTTTTTACATTGCTTTTCAAAATCTTCATATTTGATCGTGTCCCGTAGGTAAAGTGTTTCTGTGATCATTAATAAAGAACAATGATTACATGGGCAAAGGGAAACGCTATATTAGCTCCGATTGGGGGTTATGTTAATTCTTTCTTCAAAATCTAAAGTACCATGAAATGTCTCTCATTTCAATCATTCTCTCAATCGAAGAATACATGTAACATGACTGACAGTATAATTTAGCACATAACAAACGAATTTATCCTTTTGGAATTAAGTAATCGTTGGTCCATATCCATTCAACATAATGTCACCTCAAACAAATTTACTACTACATATATAAACGTATTTAAAGTATTTTTAAATATCAAAAAATATATTTGAATTCCCTTAATTATAGTATGTTTCCAGGAGTGCCTTGATCTATTTCAAATTCCCCAATGGCCTAAATTTAAAGCATGTTCAAGTGAGTATTGTATCCATAAGTTTTGCAAAAGGCATTTTGACTGGCAGCCTAGTGGATAACTTAGGGGATGACGTAGATGTCACGTCGCTTTGAACAACATTTCTGTTACATAAGGGCGTACGTGACAACGTGGTAAGTCGAAGGTGTCTACCACTGGACACCCTGGAGACTGAGCAGGGCTCTAACACACAACAAATGGAACGCGGGGTAATTACTGGGACTCATCCTGACACCATTTTGGTTTGTGATGGCATCATATTCTTACAATGGTTTTAATAACATGTAGTAGCATGTACATATGGAGAATGTCTTTTTCTCTTGTAACAGGATGTCAAAGCGGAATTCGTGACGTTTAAAATTATGGTGAATCATAGATTTCTGGCACGCATAGAGGAAGGAACTCAGTATCTCAGTATGAGACGACTGGGACACTTTGCTCTTGATAAAAGTAGTGACCAACATACTGCATCTCAGGAGCACATCCTATCTGCCATAAACAGTCCACATTTGCATTTTGTTACACAAAGTGAGGTGAGGTGAGTAGAGGTGAGTAGAGGTGAGGTGAGGTGAGGTGAAATGGGGTTTAATGTCATGTTCAAGATTATTGCACTTATATAGCGACGTGCATGCCTATGTGTGTGTGTGTGTGTGTGTCTCTGTGTGTGTCTCTGTGTGTGTGTGTGTGTGTGTGTCTGAGATACCATGCCACACTTGCACATGAATACCCAACTCAGACACAGTATTTTGACTCCGAGCCGACCCTATTTTTGTAACCTTAATCCCGAGCTCCAGGCAGGATAACAACAAGTATCATCTTTCAACGTCATTTGATATGACGCGGTCGGGGATCCAGCCCCCGACCTTCCGCTCCCTGGGCGCGTTCCTGGCGAATATATGTACATGTGCCCTTTCTTGGGTCCAGATCACATTAATATTTGCATTTGTTACCTTTAGTTGGGAGAACTGTCAGAGTTAAGGAGCCATTTGGGTGACACCATCCAGGGCGGCCGCCACACTTCAAGTGAACGACGGAACCGTTTTCACTCCTAACAATGGATTCTATTGCAGATTTCCATCCTTCAACGATCCATGGTTGCTGTTTTATAAACAAACAGTATAACATAAAACGTCTGTAACAAGCTCGTGTCTTCATCTTATCGGCAAAGTCGCATGAGACAACATTTCTGAAAAGAGGACGTGTTTTGTCTTCGAGGGCTCAGAGTACATGTACTGAAGTACTCACGGAATTGGAAAAAAACTGTTTTTCTCAATTTAAAAATCGACACAAAGTGTTACGTCGCTGTTAATACGACATAACAAAACAACTCGAAAAGTACTAGTCTGGATTTGCTAGTTTGATCTCAGTGAACAATACAAAATGTTCTGTACAGGAGGTAATTTGTCGTCACTTTCAACATTCAAAAATAAAACTAAGTCCAAATTGACATAGCAGAAACAGACTATAGGCATTATGCACCTGTTCTCACCTGTCGTCAAGGTGTCATAGGTCATGGACATTCACCTTGATCTACTTACACCTGGTTATGCCCTGTTTCACAATAGGTTGTTTTATTCACATTTTTACACACCTTTACTTGTAAAAAGGCATAAAAACCTTTGATACGCTGTATTTGTGCCAAGGCCCAATAAGTACGAATTGAGTTTTTGAATATTTACATATTTTGTATATTAACTGCATTTATTTAAGGTCTGAGGTCGAAAAAACAGTTTTTTTTCATTTCCGTGAGTACTTTAGTGCCCGGAATCCCAAGGGTTGAATATTTGGTCGTTGTGTTGAATATGGATGGGTATTTTGGGAACCTGCTTGAGTCATTTGCTTTTGTTTACATTTCTGGTATTTAGTTTAAATTATATGGTCTGATATTACAAAAATGTAGTCCTTCAAAAGAAACGTATGTCAAGCTACTTGTGGGAAGTAACGGACAGTTACTGTTGAACACTCGGTGAGTGACGACATTTTGGCGTTGCTGCGTTTTGATGACAGACAAACATTGACCTACATATTTATGTTTCTTATTATATTTATGTGCTATTAAATCTATATGTGGATACATACATCTGCTCTCACTGCCCATCCTGTTCCTGTTAGATTGACGGTAAACTCGCCCCGGGTTCCACACGAGCTGACAACGCCATTGTCGTGGCGTGCATAGCAATCCTTGGCCATGGCATAGGGCAAATGGACGTTGGTTAAATTTGCAAACGTTGCGTCGTTTCGCACAACCACCATGTTCTGTAACAATAAAACATTGTCGTCTTGTGAAGGTTTACTGATATTACGAAAGATTTGTGTAGCAAAATGCAAATGAATCGTACACAATTGTTGTTATCAAAGAAATATTAGGTCCCATCATTCTAAATGTGAAACTTGCATATGTGTTCACATGTTAGAAGAAAGCAAGCTAACACATGTATTAACTTGTGTCATTAGCAGAATCACTTAACTCTTATAGGCTGGCAGACACTCAGGCAGACACACTGGCAGACACACTGACGACGGCTAACATTCATTTAAGAAGACACAACTGTGCTGGATAACGGATTCTCAAGCTGATACGCGTGTGCCAACTAGGTCATCAAGCAGACACACTTGTGCCAACTAGCAGGTCATCAAGCAAGACTAGCCGACGAGCAGACACTCAAGCAGACACACTTGTGCCGACTAGCAGACACGCAAGCAGACCTAGTTGTGCCGAGTAGCAGACACTCAAGCAGACACACTTGTGCCGACTTGGAGACATTCAAACAGATCCCCTTGTGCCGACTAGCAGACACACGTGTGCCAACTAGGTCATCAAGCAGACACACGTGTGCCAACTAGGTCATCAAGCAGACACGCTTGTGCCAACTAGCAGGTCATCAAGCAAGACTAGCCGACGAGCAGACACTCAAGCAGACACACTTGTGCCGACTAGCAGACACGCAAGCAGACCTAGTTGTGCCGAGTAGCAGACACTCAAGCAGACACACTTGTGCCGACGAGCAGACACTCAAGCAGACACAATTGTGCCGACGAGCAGACACACAAACAGACACACTTGTGCCGACTAGCAGACCCTCAAGCAGACACACTTGTGCTCACTAGTAGACATTCAACCACACACTTGTGCCGACAAGCACATACTCATTCAGACCCCTTGGGCCGACTAGCAGACATTCAAGCAGACACTCTTGTGCAGACTAGCAGATACTCAAGCAGACACACTTGTACCGACTAGCAGACATTCAACCACACACTTGTGCCGACTAGCAGACACCCAAGCAGACAAACCTGTGCAAACAGACATCCTTGCACACACACACTTGCAGACACTCAAGCACACACACCTGTGCCGACTAGCAGACACTCAAGCAGACACACCTGTGCTGACAACTAGACGCTCAAGAAGAGTCCCTTGTGCCGACTAGCAGACACTCAATCAGTTACACCTGTGTCGACTTGCAGATAGAAAAGCAGATACATGAGTGCGTTACGGCATGCAGACACTCAAACACATACACTTGTGTCGGCTAGCAGATACTCGAGCAGACACACTTGTGCAGACTTGCAGATAGATAAGCAGACACGCGTATGTGTTACGGCATGCATACATTCAAGCATGCACACTTTTGCCGACTAGCAGATACTCAACAACACACTTGTGTCGACTAGGAGACATTAAAACAGATCCCCTTGTGCCGACTAGCATACCCACGTGTGCCAACTAGGTCATCAAGCAGACACACGTGTGCCAACTAGGTCATCAAGCAGACACACTTGTGCCGACTAGCAGGTCATCAAGCAGACACACTTGTGCCAACTAGCAGGTCATCAAGCAAGACTAGCCGACGAGCCGACGAGCAGACACTCAAGCAGACACACTTGTGCCGACTAGCAGACACGCAAGCAGACCTAGTTGTGCCGAGTAGCAGACACTCAAGCAGACACACTTGTGCCGACTAGGAGACATTCAAACAGATCCCCTTGTGCCGACTAGCAGACACACGTGTGCCAACTAGGTCATCAAGCAGACACACTTGTGCCAACTAGCAGGTCATCAAGCAAGACTAGCCGACGAGCAGACACTCAAGCAGACACACTTGTGTCGACTAGCAGACACGCAAGCAGACCTAGTTGTGCCGAGTAGCAGACACACAAGCAGACACAATTGTGCCGACGAGCAGACACTCAAGCAGACACACTTGTGCCGACGAGAAGACACACAAACAGACACACTTGTGCCGACTAGCAGACCCTCAAGCAGACACACTTGTGCTCACTAGTAGACATTCAACCACACACTTGTGCCGACAAGCACATACTCATGCAGACCCCCTTGGGCCGACTAGCAGACATTCAAGCAGACACTCTTGTGCAGACTAGCAGATACTCAAGCAGACACACTTGTACCGACTAGCAGACATTCAACCACACACTTGTGCCGACTAGCAGACACCCAAGCAGACAAACCTGTGCAAACAGACATCTTTGCACACACACTTGCAGACACTCAAGCACACACACCTGTGCCGACTAGCAGACACTCAAGCAGACACACCTGTGCTGACAACTAGACGCTCAAGAAGAGTCCCTTGTGCCGACTAGCAGACACTCAATCAGTTACACCTGTGTCGACTTGCAGATAGAAAAGCAGACACAATTGTGCCGACTAGGAGACACTCAAGCAGACCCCCTTGTGCCTACTAGCAGACACTCAAGCAGACCCACTTCTGCAATCTTGCAGATTGACAAACAGACACGCGTGTGCGTTACAGCATGCAGCATTCAAGTAGACACACTTGTGCTCACAAGTAGACATTCAACCACACACTTGTGCCGACAAGCAAATACTCAAGCAGACACACTTGTGCCGACGAGCAGACACTCAAGCAGACACACTTGTGCCGACTAGCAGACTCTCAAGCAGACTAGTTGACGACCAGACACTCAAGCAGACACACTTTTGCCGACTAGCAGATACTCAAGCAGACACACTTTCGCCGACCAGCAGACACACTTGTACCGACTAGCAGACACTCAGCCAGACCCACTTGTGCCAACTAGCAGACGCTCAAGCAGACACCCTTGTGCTGACTAGCAGACACTCAGCCAGACACACTTGTGCCGACTAGCAGACACTCAAGCAGACACACCTGTGCCGACTAGCAGACACTCAAGCACACTTGTGCCGACTTGCAGATAGACAAGCAGACACACAAAGGCATGCAGACATCCAAGCATACATACTTGTTTCGGCTAGCAGATACTCGAGCAGACACACTTGTGAAGACTCGTTTCGGCATGCTCTACTACGAGTTCCCACTTTTGAAGTTATCGGCGCGAATGTCAAGTATGCGTATGTCTAATATCTGAGCAAAAGTCATCACAAAAATCTCACCTGTATTCGCACTCTTATCTTGTTGTACCACACCTCCCCTCCACTGCCCGTGCAGGTCCCTGTAAGACCTATTTCGGCACTGCATAAAACATTTCCTACTTTGGGGTAAATTCCATAGTTAGGAGTGGGCAGTGTCAGGTACTCCAAGGGCGTGTCTGTGTTCATGTTGTAGCAGTATATCCGGGTTCTGTACAGGTCAAAGTTAAGCAGGCGTAGCCAGTATTCACCATCGGGGCTGGAGGGGTGACACTCCTTTACTTTTCCACATGATGATGCTTTGAGAGAGACAGCATACAATTTTAAACCAAAGCTTTATGTGAATGTAGGATATCATCATACCAAATCCACAAAGAGATTGAACTCTGATTAAGTGAGCCTTTAAGCAAAATCAGCCAAATTACGCCAGGCGACATCAAGATTTGTCTTCACACATTGTATCGATCGGGGGAATCAAACCTGTGTCTTTGGCATGATAGAACAACGTTTTAACCACAGGACTACCCACCGCCCCTTTTAACGCTTCTTTGAACAGTATTTCAGCTAAACATTATCATCACAGCTTGTAATAATTAGCCTGGTGTGGGAGGGGAGCCCGAAATGAGACATACCTCACCATTTTGTTTAGTTTCTTGTTGTTTAACGCTGCACTCACCAACAGTCAAGCTGTTTGACGGCGGACTGTAAATAATCGAGTCTGGGACAGACAATCCAGTGATTGATATCACGACCATTTATATATGCAATCGGGATACGATGGCATGCATAAACCAAGTCTGCGAACCTGACAACCCGATCCCGATAGTCGCCTCTTGCGACAAGCGTAATCTCCTTTTACAAGCATTGGTTGCTAAAGACCTATTCTAACCCGGATCTTCACGGGTTCTTACATTTTTTTGTGAAGGCCACAAGCACAGGTATGTACTGACAAACATTGAAATATAATCAGGTAAAAATATAATTCGGAAAAAAGCATAGTTTTATGGCACGCACATTAGGCGTAACTCTGAACAGTGAATGCAAACTACTCGGCCACTTGTGTCCCCTTTGGAATTATGGAGAAACATTGTGTTACCATATCCGATACACCTGAACTGAATTCCGTCGATCTCTTTGCAGTAGCTGCCGGCTGTACAGTTGTGATTCGCACAAGCACCAGCCATTCTCTGGAAAAGAGACGGGATAATTAAGGAGGACAGCATCCAATGCTGTGAAATCATGAACCTTGACTGATGACTATGAAATGCAATGGTTCGGAAATGAAAGCTCATTCCAAACTTGCGATGTGAGTCTGAAAGTTCCTATAACGCATTAATATAGGATTGCCTTGTATCTCAGGATTGTTTGGTCTTGGGAGTCGGTATTAATATTTGTAAACGTTTGTTTGTACGTATCAGTACTGGCGTTGCGCCAAATTATTAAACATGCTTCCCAAAATGTATTGTCACACTAAATATCTGGACCACAGCAATGTATTTGGCAAGGTTTCTAAAGTGGAAGAAGAGAACATTGATTTGGATCATCAAGAAAATGTGTTTAAATATATATTTGGTTAACATTATACTGCAGTTATAAAAAATATACACAATGATGTAATGATTGCAATGCAAAGATGTCTCTCTGCCATATTGATCACCTCACGTATGAACTAATTATCCAAATTGGTGTTGTGTTGTTGTTTACGCTGCCAACAATATTCACGACGATGGGTTAACCATCGAGCCTGGGCCAGAAAATCCAGTGGGTGATATTAGGAACACACAATAATCAAGTCACTGTCGTGAATATTTGGCCAGACTTACTACAAACGTTTCTGGAAACAAATGCTAACCCAGAAGGAAAGATGAGGAATGGTACATGTACCTGAGGCCAGTGTTTGATATCCGAGAAGACAAAGCCAGTCGCTGGCATCAGATGAGTAGCGTTGATGCTGCCGTGTGATGATGTGGCAAAATTTAATTCACAGTCTCCACTTCTGAGGTTAAAATTAAAAGATTTGCACCATTTCCTCTTCAGACAATTCACAACGCATATGGTGATGCCCTCAGTTGAAATGGAAACGTAGCTGAAACCTGGCAGTGTCACATTGAGTTGCACAAAAGGAAATTTGCTTGGATCCGTACATGTCTTAGTCGCCCAGGCAAGAATGTTTAACATCAAGGCTCCAAATATAAACGTATCAGTTCCAATCAGCATTGTTGTCTTTGTCTGACTTATGAAAATGGATAAGTGTTATGATTCATAAGCTACTCTTTGTCTCTCTGGTGTAGATGCTGTTGTTGAAAAGGGAACACGCACACTCAGTTGGTGTTGTAACGAGCAAGACTTGTATTCCCTTGCCGTTACTATCATCGACAGTGAACCGCGCTCTCACGCAGTTCCTTCTAAACGTATATCAGCCTTCGACTTTCATAACTAGAGTGAATTCGTTTCCACATGAAGAAAAACAAAATGAAAATACAGTTGCGAACAGTGATAGGGGCTCCAAGTAATACTGCTACTTATGAGACATTGAAGTTTTCTATACATGGAGGTCTTATTGGATAGTCTACTTTTGGCTATACAGACATTAAACCACTGATCAGAAACTCTTAACGACTTTAGCTCAACTAGCATGCAGTCATTTATACGTCTGGCATTACTAATAACTTCCGGTTTTGGAAAACAAAAAAGAAAGAAGTCTGATGGTTCCTGGTCCTTTTAAAGGAAAGCTATTGGCACATCCAGTTTGGATCATGTCACTTAAGTTTCGGAAAACGCATGATTGCTACATTAGAATTTTGAAACCAGTGAGTTTTAACTTAGTTTATATAAAAAAAATATGCTCTTGGTGGAAAGTATGAAAACACAAATACATTGGTGTTTAATGGGACACAATTAGTTATTAGTACCTCCAGTTTGAATCATGTTGCCGTTTACTGCATACTGCATGTGAACCTGAAAGTCCCATGGTTCTCTAGATCCTTTTGTAACAAGGTTATTAGCATATTAGCTTCGAATTACGTAACTTTCGTTTCTAGGTTTGTCAGCACCATACCCGTTTCTTGGGTTTCACCGAAGTGGTAAACGTCTGAGACCTGCATCACTTCGGGCTTTCCACCCACATTAAGCTGACACGCCGTGATATAACTGAAACACTGATAAAAGCGGCGTTAAACACAACTCACTCACTCACTCACTCATACTACTACTACTTCTTTGTTGTTAAACGCGACACTCTGCAGTATTCCAGTAAATAATAATATGTAAATAATCGAGTCTGGACCAGAAAGTCCAATGATTGACATCATGAGCTTCGATCTATGCAATTGGTATACAATGACATGCATCAACCAAGTCAGCGATCCTGACAACCCGATCCAGTTATTTGCCTCTTGCGACAAGCATAATCACCTTTTACAATCATGGGTTGCTAACACTACTACTACTACTGCTGCTGCTACTACTACTACTACTACTACTACTAACACCACTTCTACTACTACTACTACTACTACTAACACTACTTCTACTATTACTACTAACACTACTACTGCTACTACTACTACTACTACTACTACTACTACTACTACTACTAACACCACTTCTACTACTACTAATACTACTAATACTATAAGGTATATCCGACAAACAGTAAGACTCTCAGCCATTCCTGCTTGGAGACTTGATAGAACATATTGCTATGAAAATAACCTCGTACGTGGCGCTGAAATGCAGTATTTTGTTAATGATAAGGTATGCCAATTAAGTCTTTTATTTCATGGACATGCTTGTGGGCTTATAAGTAATGCACTTGATTTTAAGTGGTACTGTTGTAATCGATTTCCATTCGTGAAAACTAGAACAATCGGGTAATATTTCAAATGGTTAATCTTTTAAAAGGTTCCATATCGATTATTGCACTTAAAACCATTTTTCTGTTTCCAGTATCTGTTCACAATTGATTTAATCAGGCGTTTCCTTGATGTTTGGGTTTGAGTTGTGAACATAAAATATGTTTCCATGGTGCTTACTACTATCGCTATAATAGGTAGGAAATATTGATGGAATTCACCGTCCCTAAAAAATAACAAGCGTTAACACTACTACTACTACTACTACTACTACTACTACTACTACTAACATACTCAGGACCAGTCACTTCCCACTCGAAACCGTCAATTTGTGTTTTTGCATTAAAATGTTAATATGAAAGGTGGATTATGTAATGAGTGAGTGAGTATGGTTTTACGCCGCCTTTAGCAATATTCCAGCAATATCACGGCGGGGTCACCAGAGATGGGCTTCACCCATTGTACCCATGTCGGGAATCGAACCAGGGTCTTCGGCGTGACGAGCTAACGCTTTAACCACTAGGCTACCCGACCGCCCGGATTATGTAATGAATTTAATGTGACTGTCCAACACATTGTCAGTGGAAGCCCAGCCTTGGCACAAACACAGTATCCTTAGCGACATGATCGAGTGGCTCAATCATTTTATTACCGTCTTCGCAATGCTTGTGGTTTGACACAGAGGTCCATCCATGGTAAGACCCAGAATATGCAAAGGGCGTCATGGAAAATGTTGAATACAAAATTCTATGGAATAGGCCCGTATATAGCCTCAGACGTTCCCAGGCAAACAAACCTGATCTTGTCCTTTTTGATAAAATCAGTGAAATCATTTATATCATTGAATTTTTTGTCCCCTTTGAAACTAATGAGATTGACAAGATTGGGGAAAAACATGGCAAATATGCGGACCTCGCTTTCGAAATGTCACGTTTGCATCCCAAGTACCAAGACTCCACATTGTTGTCGGTGCCTTAGGTTTGGTACCTCCCAATCTGTTGACATCGGGAGAGTACCCGGGTTTGCTACCAGGAATACAGCCCTTCTGACAATCTGGGTAATGCAGAAGGCTGCAGTGTTGGGGAGTCTTCACATTCTCCGTCATGTAAGCGGGCCTTGAATTGAAGAACAATACGGTTTGTGGTTCAGATTGTATGTACAATGAATAGATAAAAAAAATCCATGTTATCGATGATATATCAACCATAACAAGCATCAGTGAAACCAGAAAATATTGGAGGAAATCAACGTTTATCGCATTTATTGACTTTAAAAAGCGTACGATGGTATCAACCGGAAAGTACTATGGAAGAAGTTAGAAGAATGTGGAATTGATAGCAAAATGCTTGCCGCCATCCAATAATACCATAATGTTCAGAGCTGTCTTAAACTCAGCAAAAAGCTGACACCCTGGTTTCAAGTAAACAGAGGATTAAAGCAGGGATGCATGTTATCACCCATACTATTTAATCTGTTTGTCAATGACTTAATAGAGAAGATCAGTCTCCTAAGTGGAGGTGTCACAGTCGGTGAACAAAACGTTAGTATCCTGGCCTATACTGACGATGTGGTATTGCTAGCAGATAGTGAGAGTGATCTAAACGTGTTGCTGGAAACTGTACATACTTGGTGCGTCACAAACAAGATGGTGATCAATCAAGATAAATCGAAAGTGGTCCATTTTAGAGGGCAATCTACCCCAAGAACAGATACAGTTTTCAAGTGTAGCGAGATGGAGCTTGAGAAAAGTAACTGCTACAATTGCCTTGGAGTTTTATTAACATAGCATTTAGATTACAGTAAAATGGCGAAGTCAGAAACTAAGTCAGCAAGTAGAGTCCTTTTGCTCTTGATTTCCAAATTTAAATCACTTGGAGGCATGCCCTTTTATGTTTTTAGCAAAATATATGACACAATGTTTTGGTCAATTTTGGACAACAGGTCATCTATACGGGGTACGACGGTACATTCATGCGTGAAGGCAGGGCAGCATAGAACTATACGCTTCTATCAAGGCCTAGGTAAATATACACCTAATTTAGCTATCAACGGTGATGTCGGATGGACACCCCCGAAATTCGACAATGTGTTGGTGCTACTCGACCACTGGGTCCGGATGGTCAATAGAACGGAGAGAGGTCTCAACAAGAGAGTATTTTTCATGGGCAGGCCATGCAGATTTAATAAAAAGGAAAAGAAACTGGAATTTTAGACTGCATGTACATTGTAAATAGATTTGCAATATTTGTTCAACGCGCATATTCATCCGAAAAGAAGTTCTTATGTAAAACGGTGGTAAATGTCATGTTAACAAACTACAAGATATTATGAAAAAAGAGAATGAAAATAAACAATGTCGGTCCTACAGGACGTTAAAACACCACTTCGAATGTGAAAAGGATGCCAAAGTCCATTTGCCACGGAAGCAGAGGAGAGCGTTTGCTAAATTTAGATATGGTGTAGCCCCCTTAAGAATAGAGACTGGACGCTATGAGAATATCCCAGCAGATCACAGATACTATCTTAATTGTGTTAATTGTGTAGAAAATGATGCTCATATATTGTTAAGTTGTCCTTTGTACACGGCTTTACGTAAAGATATTTTACGGGTGTTATAACATATGGCCTGGTTTTAACAACTTGCCCTACTCTTATCAAATGACAACATGATTGTTTCTGTAGCCAAAACCTGTTGCAATATCTTGGAACATATAGACGCCTTTTAATGTTCAGATAAATTGTGTTTTGGGGTATATATACTAACACCCCATAATTGACTGTGTTCATGTATTATGTATACTCCTCCAAAAAGAAGAAAACCCAAAGCCAGATTTGTATGAGGTAGGAAAATACATTTATACGAGGAACCGTACAAGGTATTGAGCCAAAATGTTGTGGAGAGAACACTTGGTGATTGTAGTCATCCCAGTAATCGGTACATTGGAAAGTTCCAAGGTGAAGGTCAGCTACCATCAATAACGCGTTTGCCCCCCGTTGGAATCGATAGCGGCCTGACATATCCTGCCCATGGAAGAGACGAGTATGCGAATCACATCCTAAGGAATGGTAGCCCACTCGGCCTACAACGCAAAAGTCCACTGCTGCAACGTCTGGGGTTTGGTAGACTTCGGCGTAGCTGTCTATTCAATTCATCCCACAGGTGCTCTCTCGGGGATCTGGAGGGCCAGGGGAGAACTTCAACGTGTTGTTGTGTAGACAGGCTCTTGTGATCCGTGCTCTTCCTTTCCTTCGACGGAGGAGAAATCTTGATTCGTCGCTGAACCAGACATCTCTCAATCGCAATTGAGGCCATATCCTTTGCATTCGTTTTTGACGATGTTGTCGACTCAATATGACGCATCGAACAGGACGTCTTGCTCGTAGACCTGCTGCTCTAAAACGGTACGTGCAGTACGTGCAGCTCCATGGCCCTATTTTTAATGCACTGGGTGCGGTTTTTTTTCGAATCGTATGTGTTTCCCGACTAATGGTTTGCATGTCCTTGTTGTGATCATTTTGATCAGGGAACTTTGTCACTGACACTATAACACATTAAAGCTCTTCATTTTGCACCTCTTGGTCCGCTAATTTTGTTTTTAAGGCCAAAAATGTCCGTTTTGCGTTTCCTTTTTTGAAGAGTATTTTATTTTATGACTGAGTTGCTTTATCATCTCTCATAGATCGCGTGGCGATTGGTCGCAATTTAGTTTTATTGAATAATATGCATAATAGTTATGTTCTGTGTAATTGCGAGTGAGATGTAAATAAGATATTCTGTCTGTATGTCTGTCTGTATGTCTGTCTGTAATACTACCAGTCTATGTTAAACTTTTGAACCTTATCCTTGACACTGGCGTTCTCCCTGAATCCTGGCTTGTGGGCTCATTCAGACCAATCTATAAACATAAAGGAAGCCAATCTGACCCTGACAATTACAGGGTTTTTTCTAGGTAAATTATTTACGACAGTATTGAATATTCGGCTGCGAGCCAACTCTGACCATTGTAATCCCATGCGACAAAACCATTGACAATATAATTATCTATTCTAAAAGCGCTCATAAATATCTATAAGAATTTCAATAAGAAATGCATTGTGCGTCTGCTGATTTTAGAAAAGCCGTTGAAATAGTTTGGAGATGTGGTTTATGGAACAAACTGATAAGTCAAACACCACAGGAAAATGTTTGAAAGTAATATATAGCATTATCAGAATATCTAATCCTGTATTTCACACAATACTGACGTGACGGATTTTTCCGTTGTAATATTGGTGTTCGACAAAGTGAAACTTTCCCACCCTTTTTCTTTGAACTGTACCTAAATGATCTGAAAACCTTTCACTCTGATGGACTGCAAAGTGTAAATAAAAATGTAATCGATTCCCTTGAAATGTATATAAAACTTTTAAAATTACATGCTGACGGATAATGGAAAAAAACTCCAGATGATCTAAGAAAATGTAAATGTAGATGAGACAAAATATGTAGATGAGACAAAATATTTTGCAAAAGGTCGTGAAATAAAGCATACAATTTTATGTTAGATAATAATGTTTTGAAGATTGTGAAAGAATATGTTCATCTTGGTGTACTGTTTACAGACGCCGGAATATTTTGTAAAGCCCAACAAAGATCAGACAACGAAGGTCTACGTATGTGGTATTTAACAACTTTTAGAAATACCTATGGTTCAAATATATTCCGTAAATTATACACGGAATGGATTGGTAAACAAGTCGTGCGACTTATATAATTACCACTCCAATAATACATACAATCAAAAATGAAAATACAGTCAAAGTAGCAATGACTTGTAGATAATACCAGCGGATATGATGGAGGTGTGTCAGGTGCGTGTAATAAGCTGTATCGTCTGTTTAATATAATCATGAATAGATGTCAAAATGGTTTGGTTACCGTTTGCGTTTTCTGTGGTCTTGAAGTATAGAAGAGAGGTTATGCCCCATGGTATAGAAGTGTGCGTTTGATCTTATGGTACAGTATAATTCGGACATATGAGGAAAGAATGAGCAGTGTCCTCGCATATCGAACCACGGGAACAAGAAGGGTCTTCAGAGATGTGTATATCGCACGAATAGGCATCCAAATCACTTCATCCCCGTCAGAGTCGCGAGTGATAGATTTGACGTATTATCGATCCGTAGTCCAAGTAATAATGGTGTGTATAATCATTAATTGTATCAGTAATGTGTTAAATGGGTCTCTTGGAATATGCTTTTGTCAAATCTGACGATAAATTGTTCGATAAGTTAGTGGTAGTGGGAATAAATGTCTCTGTATTATAGTTGTCATACCTGCATTAAACACTTGTAAGTTGGAACTATTCCTTTCGCCTTTTTCTCGACAGGTTTAAACTTTGTGTATAAATTTATATATTTTCACGACTAGTGCCTCTTTAAACCCCGCAAGGGCGGTCGGGTAGCCTAGTGGTTAAAGCGTTCGCTCGTCACGTCGAAGATCCGGGTTCGATTCCCGACATGGGTACAATGTGTGAAGCTCATTTCTGGTGTCCCCCGCCGTGATATTGCTGGAATATTGCTAAAAGCGGCGTAAAACCGTACTCACTCACTCACTCACTTAACCCCGCAAAATGTTCCTAAAGCATCAAGGGAAAGTTTGTCTATTATTTGATTCCGATCTATCGTACAATTATACCATAAATGACTACAATAATTTAAAGTTGGTGAGATGAATGATTTGTACATATACTGAACAACAAAAGTTCCTGTGACATTGAATAAGATTGAATGCAAAGTTATGTTTTTTGACGAAATCTGAAACAATTTCGGTTTGCAACAGATAAAAGACTCCTGTAAGTGTTCAAATGGCTTAATTTGCCATACTGACTTCAGAAAATACGTGATTTCATAAAAAAACAAAACATGAACATGCCAAAATGTCAATTTACAAATCAATAGCGTGTGTGTCCACCTCTGGTTGCGATGCAAGCAACACATATTCGTCTCATGGAATGGACCAGGCATCGCACAAAGTCCTGTGGGATATCTGTCCATATCTGCTTGAGCATGTTTCGAAGTTCCTGAAGTGTCTGTGGAACACGTGGTTGACCTCGGAAGCGCTGATCCATCTCATCCCGCATGTGCTCAATTGGTGAGTGATCAACGAGCGAGCCGGCCAGGGGATGACATTCACGTTGTTTTGTGGAAGGGAATCCTGAGTTGTCCCGCCCTGCCTTTGAACAAGTCGAGCAATATGAGGCCGGGCGTTGTCATGTTGAAAGGTAATGACTGGGCCATGACGACGCAAAAACGGTAGAACAACAGGGCTGATGATCTCGTCGCGGTAGCGCTGTCCATTCAGATTTCCCTCTACCACTATCAAACGGGTCCTCTGTCTTGCTGTAAACCCACCCCATACCATAACGCTGCCTTCCCCGAACCGATCTTCTTCCATGACACAATGATTGACGTAACGTTCACCTCGACGTCGGTGCACACGAATCCGTCCATCGCTGTGTGTGAGGTGAAAACGAGACTCGTCAGTGAATTGAACTTGTCCCCACTGCATGGCCGTCCAGCGTAGGCGCTGTCTGCACAACTGTAGACGTGCTTGACGGTGGTCTCCTGTCAAAATGGGACGTCTGGCAGGTCTTCTGGCGACAATCCCTGCACATATGAGGCGACGACGTACGGTTTGTGAGGATATTCGTCGAAGGCCAGGGATGCTTCTTGCAGTCACTGTTGCTGGCTGCAATCGATTTGGTAGGTGTGTTGTTCGAATCCAGTTGTCTTGTCGATTATTGGTTACGCGTGGCCTGCCACTCCGAGGATGGTCTCTGACTGCATTCGTCTGTTGCCAACGTTGCCATAAACACCAAATGGTGTTTCTGTGGACGTTAAGTTGTGTGCTATTAAATTAATCCAAAATTAAGTACATAGAAATGTCATCGGCAAAAAGACGTACAGTGCTTTCGATCCCCTCACTCATATCATTATTAAAAACGTGGTCCTAAAACTGATCACTGAGTCACGCCGGCATTTCCTCGAGTGTCGGTATTCACCCACGGTTTATCGTGCAAACAGATCGTCATTTTTCGGTTCGGTATATTTCTGTTACATCTATTGTATAGTAATAAAGTTATTTTTAGTGCTATTTTGTCTACACCAACGTTAGCAGTAATAATACGATTCCAGTTTATGCCTGACATCTTGTTATTCAGTCCTTCAAAAACGACCAATTCATTATAATATATATATGTTCCGTTTTTGAGCAGAGATAGACTTTTCTTTTACAAAACGGATCTGGAACTGTGCACTATATCTATCTAAAACTAGTAATAGATAAAAAAGTGTACTTGAGTTTTGCATTATCCTAGCTGGTTCAGAAATTAATTATTTCAAACCATATGTCGATATCAGTTGATCTATTTTCATATCAATATTAAAGTCACATGAAGTAATTATAGAATAACCCACGAGGTACGAGTGATTACGGAAAATATGTCAAGCTCGGAACTTAAAACATTAATTTCACGAGTGACATATTTTCCGTAATCACTCGTACCGAGTGGGTTAACTATTTATTACCCATAATCATATTAAAGGCGTTTCAAGGAAACAAACTGTCGACGATCAAGAATCAGCTGTTTTGTTTCAATCCGCGTGTGAAAAAACCCACTCACTCCAATCGCATTGCTCACTTAACGTGTTGTTACGCGTGAAAAATATAGTTCTGTTGAAAGACTAGAAGATCACATGATTGCAGTTATATTTCTGTCTCATTTACACAGCATACACTATACACTAGCATTGATAAAATAGTATATTTCTAATATAAATGGTAACGCCTCCGTCCCTTGTTTGAGAGACACGTGGAATCCTGGGATAGAAATAGCATTGTCAGGTATACCACCATGTAACTATGTTTCGCGTAGGCATACAAAATCAGATGAGTCTATTTTAGCTTTAATTAAGTCCACTTTATTTTTATACCGCGCACATTGATATGAATGACCTATATCTTAAGTGGGCCTGGATTGGAGTGAAACACAACACAGTAGCATAACAACAAGAAGAAATGAAATCTGCATACTATATTGACAAAGGCATTGAAGAGTGTACAAAACTTGTATAAATTGATCAGTATATTTAGAAGATACTAGAACTGTAAACAGTCCTACGTCAGCCTGTATTGTATCTCATCAACCGGCATTGAAGATCAATGTCAAGCCAATAACAATAAAGTTGACGATAGTCCAGTAGAAAGACGACACCGACACACACTCCCCGCTCATAAATCTATACATGCATGTGCACTGGATTTTGCAAAGGAGACACACAGTTTTATCTTTTGTGATGTTATACATTAGAAATACCTATCGATTGTCATATTAAACCATTGGCCCCACTTGGTCAGCAAATATTGATATATGGTTCAGAAACATATGGGTTTGGGAAACCAAATGCGTTTGAACGCGCACATTTGCAAAAAAACTACTTAAGCTAAAACAGTCAACGCCAGATTATATGGTGTATGGTGAACTATCCATTTAGCATTCTCATTAAAGTGACAATGGGATCATATTGGTTTAAATTATTATCATTTGATAAATACTCTCTCAGGTATTGCTTACAAACTGATGTTTCACATCTTCAAAATACGGGCTTAAATTACACTCTAGTTCGTCATGGTTGAAACTTGAGGTTAACATTTGATTGATCACTATGTTTAAAAGGGTATGAGTATGCTCCATTAGAAGTGTACACTTTCTCTGTATCACTTTTGTGATTTATGAGAATAGATCATCTAATACTTCGAGAAATCTACATGTATCTTCCATGTCTGTTTTAAGAAGGGTGTTTCGACAATCGTAGTCCTAAGGCGTCTTCGTGGAACAGGTCTAACAGCATGTTTCTGTTGATATATTGCTATATGATAACTCATAAGCTAAGCTTAAGGCTACTAATAACACCAAACACGTGGTAAAATATAACATTTTTGACACTTGATAATTGTTTATATATTGGTAATTTTCTGATTAGATCTGAAATTTATTACTCCTTCAACCAGATGAAAGGGTGCTGACATTGCTAGTCTTCAACTGTCAAACGTTTACTCATTTAGTGAAAAAATATAGTAATTAGTAAAATATTTTCAGAGATGTTTTTGCATATGAAACTGAAATAATATTTCATTTTGTCAAATGAATAAGGCGTACTTTATTTATTTATGTTACAGTTACATTATGTCTAGACAGCTATGATCACAATGCCTGCAGTAGTCTACAATAGAGCCTGGAACTACTAGCGTCTTAATCCCCATTGTTCCAGCGATTATCTCAGTAAGATGATGTTCATATGAGAACAATACATGCCGGCAACAACACCCCAACCAAAATAATCAATGTTAAGTTCCAAAAAAGTTTGAACACACGTTTGATCGTGAAATCTGATCGAAAACGTTGATTTGATTGAACCATGAGTTTTTAGCAGTCGTAAAGGTCACCGGATGATGGGATGTGTGACGAATGTTACTGTAGATAATGCTAACAAGATGGAGTGCACTGGAAAACTATAGAAGGCATAGTTGTAGCCTTATAGGTATCTAAATGACCGTACTGTCGTCTTTGAAATATTGGTTCTGCAAATTGGTGAAAATAAAGCTAATCAAGTGTGTCATTATGCGATTTTTTTCTGTGGGCATCATTTCTATCAATGGACCTAATTTCAGAATAAAAAACTTATTCGGCTGAATCTCAATCTGCATTTAGGTTGGCCTGTTCTTCTTCGTGTGACATGCGGGATTAAGAAGACTCTTGAGAGAGTGGGTGTTTAACTGTGTTTAATGCCATATTGTACAGAACATCTGAGCTTAATATGGAAGCATGCCCTTCTGTTCCTGTTAGAGATATTGACGTTAATTCTGACGTCACAAAGACAACTGTATATTGTCTCTCGTAGAAAGTGTGTTTAATGCCATGTTGTACAGAACATCTGAGCTTAATATGGAAGCATTGTTACAACCCTTAATGTAAACTTACTCTTAATGTAAAACTGTTTACATTAAGGGTTGCGGGTTAACCCTTGATACAACTCTTAATGTGAAACATACTCTTAACGTAAAAAAAATTTACATTAAGGGTTGCATGTTAACGCTTGTTACAACTCTTAATGTAAAAATACTCTTAATTTAATTGACGTTTTGAAGCAGTATCAAGCATATAACAGTTGAGCATACTCGAGAACCATTAAGTATTACAAACGACAGGAATTCAATTCCAATGCAATGATGTTTTTGTTTTAAAAAAACACACCCCGGTTTAACAGGTACCGTGTCGAGTCAAAAATAGCCGTGCAAAGTTATACATTTTTCTAATATGAAGTCTATACCTTTTCTACAGCAGTTTAGCATTTCATGTGGTAAGACAATTGTTGATTGAACATTTGGCATACGACCTGTAGAGTATTTCATGTCAGTTAGGGACCGACCATTCGATCTTCTGGGGGGAGCTGACATAAGCTCACCGCGGAACTTCGTACCAGACTAGCTAGAAATGCCATCTGTCGACATATTTTATGAATTTTTAGATTTCGCATGCCGGATGAGGCACGCCGTACAAAGAGTGAGTGAGGTTGGTTTAACGCCGCTTTTAACATTATTCCAGTTATAACATGGCGCGTCAGCTTAATGTGGGAGAAAAGCCCGAAGTGATGCAGGTCTCAGACGTTTACCACTTTGGTGAAACCCACGAGCACGGGTATGGTGCTGACAAACCTAGAAACATAATCGGGGCGATCCGGGATTCGAACCCACAATCATAGGTTTCTGTCGTGCCCAAGGGACGCAACTCTGCACAGCGAAGGTATTATATATTTTAGATATTCACTCAGAATGTCGACAAAACCAGCTTATTTGTTATTTTTCAGGGCACTGATGCTTTCAGAAAGTTCGGATGTAGTGATTGGGGAATCTATTATGTCAATTGTCAGTTCTTGCACATAACCTGGACATGTCAGTATGTACTCCGCCTTACCAAGATCATCCTGAATACCCCTCTGTTCAGAATACAGCGACGAGAAATAGTCTCCCCTGTCTTGTATATCGATAAGGTTGGGGCGTTGCGGTCGTCCAGACACACGCTTTATCATGTCCCAGGATCTCCCGCTGCTGAATTTTCTAGGTCACTCCTTTTACATTGTGCTGGTCCTTCTTGATTCTACACGGTGATCTGTATTCATTGCAAACTTTGTTGTACTTAATAAGGTTATAAGGGCATCTTCAGGGCTTCTGAACGCATTTTCATGTGTTTTACAGAGACATTCATCATCATACCACGGTGAACGTCTATAGCCATCGCTCACTCGAGTACTTAACATAAAGGCGGCTGATAAATAGCATCAGTTAATAATGCGACTGCACCAGACACGTCTGTAGAACACAGTTCTGCATTCTCTAATAAGTCTGCTGGCCAAGAGGATTCCATATTGTTGACAAACACTGAATAACAGTCTTTCTATATCTGTATTCTTTACGGTTACTTGAGAGATGTGACTTTGTGCAGCAGCTTCTGTTAATGCCCAAATGTACAGGTAGATGCTAATCGAAATCGGTGATATCGGGTAACATGTCTCTCGATGACAAAAAATAATATATCACACTACATCCTAAATGCCAAATAAATGTATAGTCACCGATTTGATAGTCAGCTCCAAATCTTCCATTCACAATATGTATGTTCAGAAATGAACAGATTTCCAAAAGTGTTTTTTCAAAGTAATTTAGTAATTTATCACATTAATATCTTTCCATCTCAAATTGTGTTAAACAATCTACTAAGTAATCATTATCTTCAACATGGTGAATAACATCGTTGTTCATATAGTCCAGCGTCACACCGGTTCTACTGTTCATGTCTCAAAGTACAATGGACCCGTGAAGATCCGGGATAGAATAGGTCTTCAGCAAAACATGCTTGTCGTAAAAGGCGACTAACCGGATCGGGTGGTCAGGCTCGCTGACTTGGTTGATGTCATCGTATCCCAATTGCGTGGATCGATGCTAATGATGTCAATCACTAGATTGTCTGATCCAGACTCGATTATTTCAAAACGCCGTAATATAGCTTGAATATTGCTGAGTGCGGCGTTAATTGCCCTGTTATACCACAACATATAGCAGTAACGAATGGCGACGTATGAGATTTTTTGTTGTTGCCAAAACGCCGGCAACGCTGATACACGCTATGGATAAGTTAGGTGAAAGTTGTATACGTTAAAAGCACGCCGGTATACGTTGTAGGCAGAGGCTTAAAAACATTTTTGTGCATGCACAAAATTTTCGGCGTATGTGAACGTATGAATTATACCCACATAGTTTACAAGTGGTAAATTTCGCTAAACTCGTGCATACGCTTTACGTAATTGAAACTTTGTTGTTACTCAATTCACTTTGGAACAATACATATTTTACCGAAATATTAGTTCCTGAAATAGCCAGGATTTCTACCCCTTTGCAGGCAATCATATAAAATGAAAAAGAAAATAACAAAAAGAGCTAAAATACGGTTTCGTTTCTCACCTTTTACATATCTAGACTGCTGTCGCTTTTCGTGGTAATTAAATTCTGATGAATAACTCTACTGGTTATATTACCGCGGGGCCCGTTTTAGGCACCTTTCCCCAACGCTGAGCGCACTTGTCATACGTATACGTTTCTCATACGCTGGCCATGTTGAACAAGCCAGGCACACGCTGGCAATACGCATTTATACGCTGTCATAAGTTATGTATAAGTCAGTGATACGCTACAAATACGTTAGACATGCGTTACTTATACGGTTATGTTATGGATACGCCAAATTCATGTTTTTTCGGTGAAAGCTCGACGTATGACAGCGTACTAACTGTCTTTTACACGCTAGGTGAAAGTTACTCTAAAACGTTGTAGTGTGACAGGGCCAAACAACAAACAAAGAAACAAATCCAAGTACAATGATTGACTCAGCTGGGTACTTTTCCAGTGAACACAAAATTTCTACCCCAATTTGTCTATCTTTGGCCCTAGCCATTCGGATATCTCCTTGAGGCTGAGTTAACCTTCGACCTTGCCCGCATCACTCGCTCCTGATCCACAGCTGACGATGTTCCACTTGAGTCGCGATCTGCGACTGGAGCAGACAACTGATGCTCATCACCTTCCAGAGTAGTAGCTGACATGTCCTCAATAACGAGCCTGCCATTCTTATAATAGCCCCTCTTGTTCTCCGATCTGAGCAAAGTCAGTTTCTCACGTTGTCACTTAATAGGAATAATTACAAGAAGCCGAGCAAAAACAATGAAAAATGTGAACATAGCAAAAAGTACCCTATATATTCAATCAAACTTTGTTCATAAGAATCCTTTACATTAACATGATGTAAAAAATTACATTTAGAGTATCTTTTACATTAAGCGTTGTAACAAAGCATGCCTCTTAGAGATATTGACGTTTCTTCTGACCTTACAAAGACAACTGTTTATGGTCTTTCGTAGAAAGCTGCGCTATACATTGCAACAATAACTTAAAATGCCTTTCAAGAGGCAATTCATATGCGATCAATACACATTAAGCACTTGCAAGGGACAAAATACCTTCAGTTTCAATAACCACTATTATAGCATATGTATATTTCTTCAGTAGACAGCACGTGAGCAACCAATACGGTTAAATTCAAAGGTTACGTGTCTTTGTTCTTTGTTCTAAATGTTTCGTTTGTTGAAAGATCGTTCAAGCTTGAAGTCATAAGTAAATAAATTCATACTTTAAAGTTTACACTGTTTCTTTCATGATAGTTGACTGAATATTTGGAGTTCACACACCACACTCCGGCGCAGTGGTGACTCCACTGTCACAGGCTAATTTGCATATCACGTGACCGGACTTTTCTCTTGTTTGTAAACAAACGCGCTTTTCAGAAATCAGTATAGAACGGACTGATACAAGTATTTGGGGGCGCTTTACATATTGTTTTGCATAATCATATAGATCTGCTACTTCAACTGCGACAGTGAGTTGCATGACAATATATATTTATACATCAAAGTGATCGTATTGCTAGCTCTCCGTTGGGCTTCGATGACAGCATGTGGAGCCGTAAAACTAATCTAAACAAAGGATAACTACGCAAAAACAAGTAGATTTTCACGTATTACGATATTTTCTTAATGAACCGTAACCATTCTTTGACATTTGTTTATGAAAATGTGTAGACTTGTCAAACATGAAACGGATGAAAAGCATATTCAATATCTTGAATGGACTGTAAAAGATGTGACGATTCGTCATATGGCGCTGGCCTGTGGCAGAGGTACTATGCTGGTTGGCTGCCGACCGCATGGAACTCTGGGTAGGAGAGTGTTCACACACCTGTGAACGGACAAAAAAAGTTCACACGATGTGAACAATTTTTTGTGTGAAATTGATCGTGTGAACTTTTGCCGGAACTACTTTCTGGGGTTTCCCCGAATTCTCGATCGGTGTTTACGATTAACTCGTTTTTCTACTTTCTTTTTATTCCCTGCATTTATTAGCAATATGATTAATTTAGTATTTTTGCCTGGCCTTGTAATATTTCATCTGACTTATAAATAAATAAATACTTTGGTTCTGGTGTTCGATGTCGTCTAACTGCTACATGAAACAAAATGGATTGTCCTTACGGTGATTTGGATATGGAATGGCTATCTTTCAATACTAATAACGCAAGTAAAGAAAATTAATTCTGTAAAATTACTTAGGTGAACGAAATTGATTTATTAAGCGATATTACCTTTGATGCCTTGTTTTCGGAAATGACAGGAATCTAGCAATAATGAAAACGGTGCAGTACCCTGCTCAGATGTGGCTGCTGACACAGAGCAAACGCGACTGCTCCTGATCACTCCCAAACTAAAACCCGATTCACTATCGCATCGGGAATTTTTTCAAAGATTTTGAGAAACCATAAAACATTAACATAAAAAAAATTAAAAACCAAAACTTGCCTGTTTTACCGATTGGTCATCGGAGACGAGAAAATATACGTAGACGGAATTAGAAATCTACTATTCCGGTTTCTGAGTTGGCAGACCTTCTTCGCGCATCCAAACACAAGCAACAAATTCATAAATCGGTGATATCCCCAATTTGCTAGAGGGTTCATGCGTCGGGGGTGTTTTCCATAACTACTCCATAAACGTCATTTTCAACAGCAGTAAGTATAAATTTCATCCTCATGGACCATGACTACATAGCTCGGCAATACGTTTAGCCCAAAACTGACAAGTGATCAGAGGGGTAGGCTGGGATTTTGTATTGAGATTAGTTATTTTTTCAGCTACAGATACTAAACCAGATATTGTTTTTGTTTGAACTGAGCATGGTTTTTAAAAAAAGCATTTGTAATTTTTGTTGAAGGAATGTTTTCAACGTTCTGAAGCATCATCACCACGAATACCAAAATGGTCGGCGCCTAACAACCGAGTAGGGAAGGTTGTGTCACAGCATTCGGTTTGAGGCTTGAATGGGACGTAATTGTAGCCTGCCCCTGTAGAAGTGTAGGTGTGCCTCGGCAAGACATCCACCAATCTGTCAGGTTGGTCCTGTGCAGTTGAGATTATATCCCAAGCTCTTGGATATCTGTCCTCAGTATGTTGTGGTACCTTTGTGATGCAGAAACCTTGCCCGAATAATAACTATGTCTTGAGATGGTTCTAATACTACCAGGAACCAGGTACCAGGAACCCTAGCTCTGTTTTATTTGCAAATTGATATGCTGAATGGTAATACATGAAATTCACACTTTTGTCCGTTGACTGTCGGTACATTGTCGACAACGGGGGTTGGGGTTAGGGACACACTTTTTCAGATCTAAAATGTTATAAACCATGCCTGCAAAACATTGATCAAAGAGAACTGTCATGGATGTTGTTGTAGCTACGTGCATTGATTGTGAGAATTCGCTCATATGAAGGGATTCGTATGAAGGGATTCGGCTGCTTCTTTCAAGCCTTGGGGAGCGAGCCACTCTGCCTTGCCGTCCCGTATGCTCATGGGTGGATCTAAATCCAGCGAGGTACACCTGCTCCATATTTCATTTGGACTTTTGGGGCTATATAGGCCTCCCCTCCAATGTGTCAATGTTTACCCCACGGGTACCCCAAGCTCTTGAGGTCCGAGTGTTCGACAGTAGAAATTACCAATGCAAAGTGTGCGACTCTCCTTCGATTTTAGTTCTCACTTTAGGTGATGATTTCGTACATTAATTTTTGACGGATGCTTTAATTTACCTTAAAGCTTTTGATTTAGAAGAGCTCCAGGCCATCCAGAGATTCTAAAACTTCTCCTTGGAGGGATTCTTGCAAAAAGTACACATCGACCTAGGTGTGCACATACTATTTCTGCACGACTTGCATCCAGGGTGAGGGTCTCCAGCGATCTGGTCACTGCCGCAACCTGAGCAGATGCCGGACGGTGATGGAGAGGGAGAGACCATCTCCCATAATAGTTAACTACCTCCCTCCAATCTTCTTATACTCACGGACCGCCCCTGTGGTCTTGAGGTAGAGAGTCTCTTGGAAGGCGAAGATCAGGCGTTCGATCCCCGGCCGCGTCATACCAAAAGTCGTTAACGGATGGTACTTGTTGTTAGCCTACCTGGCGCTCGGCATAAAAGGGCTAAAATGAACTCGTCGGGTTGAAGTCAGTACACTGTCTGAGTGGGGTACTCATGTTAAACTGCGGTATCTTAGCACTATAAAATCGGCATTAGGCCCGACTAGCACACACACACACACACACACACACACACACACACACACACACACACACACACACAAATTACATTGTTACTAAGTATGTATCCAATCCGATCGTGATCAAACATTATTAATGTTAACATCAACACACAAATGAAAGAAGTACTATTTCCCACCACATCCGGGACAGTTGGGTTAACCTCGAAACAAGTTCAGAGATAGTTGGCAGGATGTCTTTTGAAAATTTAAAAGTTCTTATTGTGTGATGACAGCCAACATGGGAATTCATAACTTTTATGTAAAAGAGATAAGGTATTCAATGGAATTGTGGTTATTCGATGGTGATATATCTGACAGGTTGTCATAGCAATGAATATCTCACAACAGCTGATGTGCACATAACGCCACAAGGATAATTGTGTTTGCAATTTCACAGTACAGAGAAATAAGCAGTGTGAAGCAGGTATTGTCATGTTCAGTTTAAGTTGGTTCACAGATATCACACATTCTCAATGGCGAGTATGCCCTCCACAAGCACCACTGTATGTCCAGTGAATTTTCACTGCCATGCATGCATCTGTCAAACCAAAGACTTGTGTTTTGGACCTGAGGTTTGCAGAGATTCAGAATCTGTTTTCAATCTAGTGACATTTGTATACTAAACCGCAAAAGAAACGTCACCATGGATAGATATATGAGAAACCTTATTTGCCGAAACACTTAAACATACTTTGAGACATATTAAAAAGATGAAACTTGGCAAAACTGATCATCAAGGTTGAAATTAAATTGCCAAATGTTCTTAAAGTGAAACACCACACTAGTCTCTGACAAAGTCAGTATCTCCTTTGTCCGCCATGTGCAGTGATGACTGCCTTGCAACGTCGATACATGAAATAGATGAGGCGGTTGATGAACGCCATAGGCACTTGAGCCCACACTCTGAGGAACGCCTGACGCAGTTCAGCTGCAGTTGTCGGCCTTGGTCGGACGTCATTCAGCCGTCTTCGAATCTCGTCCCACAGGTGCTCAATGGGATTTAAATCGGGACTGAGGGCAGGCCAATGCATAGTTCTGATGCCATTCTGCTGGAGGAAGTCTCTTGTTGCTCTCGCAGTTTGGGCACGGGCGTTATCATGCTGAAAGTCGTAGTTGCGGCGACGTGCCAAATGAGGTATGGCGTGTGGTCTCAAGACTTGATCAAGGTACCAATACTTGACTCTTCTCCACTGATAGTGACGCCAATGCTGGTGCTGTGTTGCCCACTGAAGAAGGTCCAGGCGATGACGTGGTGACGGAATGGGTCCTCGGTGTGGCCTGGGACAGTGGAGGTGTCTGCTCGTCAATCGTCGACGCACGGTGTTCGCACTAATGTGTCGTTGGTGTGTTCCCATGGTCTATCGAGCAGTAACAAAACGATCTTGAAGATGATGTCGCACAATCTGACAATCCTGACGTCGGGTGGTGACCCTTGGTCGTCCACTGCGTGGTCGGTCATCTGTAGTGTTGGTGGTCTGGTACCGTTGCTGGAGCCTGTATATGATCCTAACGTGGACTTGAAATGAATTGGCTACTTGCCGTGCAGTTTGTCCAGCTTGCAATCGCCCAAGGGCTTGGTGTCGCTGATTTCTTGTCAATCTTGGCATGTGGTAGCAATTCAATAACGAATGAATGTTATCCGATCTGGGTGGATTTTTATAGGGCAAAAAATGGGGGAACGCATGTGCATTTCAATATGCACGGAACTCACGAGCATCGGATTACCATGGCCGTTGCTGTGATGCATTTGGACGATCGGTTTTATTGTCATCTGCTTTGTATTTTTATCATCAAATTTCATTTTTCCGGACAAGGTAATGTTAAATTGTAGAAACTTTGACAAAAATTACCCAGATATTTAAATGACAACTTTTCATGCAATGTTACTTGGGGTGACGTTTCTTTTGCGGTTCAGTCTATTATTTTGGGGTGGTCAAATCCAAGTTTCAAGTGTAAACTATCTCTTGCCAGACAGTTTATTTGATGATATTATTTGATTCCGCCAACAAAACTCCAAATCAGACTAGGGGTTGAGGTTCAGGGCGCAGGGGCCCAGGATTCATAGGTAGAGGAATCAACAGGGACACTAACCAGCGGTCCCTACGATCGAATTCTAAAGGAAGAACTGGGAAATAGCGGCGTGGCTGGGGCCCCGAGTGTAGTGATAGACAAGACAAAGTGACATTCCTTTCATGGAGTGTGGACGGACTTGAAAAAAAAAAATGTGATGATGATTTTTTATCCTTTGTTACCAGTTTTGACATTATAGCTTTGTTTAAATATGAAAACAGAAAAAGACTTCAGTGCTATATTTTCTGATTTTCAGTTATATAGTGTGTCTGCAACCAGACTTTCTAACCATGGGCGTTTATCAGGTGGAATTATCGTTTTAGTAAGAAATTCTCGGACTGATTTTGTCATTAATATTGTTACTTTTGAACATAGCATAGGCATTGTTTTCTCAAAAGAAATGCTAAATTTGACTGATAATATCCTGTATGTCTTTTCATATGTACATCCTGAACGTTCCAGCTGGTATGAAAATAAGGAAAACAAGAATGGTATTGAATTACTTCAAAATGATATTTTGAAACTGTTTCGGCAATATCCAAATATTCCCATTGTTTTGATGGGAGACCTTAATGCAAGAACAGGCGAATAAGTAGATTATTTAGAAGATGACATTTTCCCATTCCTTGATAATAATGGGTGTTTCTCAGATTATTTTCCAAGGTTCTGCCAACCAAGATATTCCTGCGATGAAGTAGTCAACATGTATGGAACAAGCCTACTTGAGTTGTGTTAAGTGTAAGACATTCACATAGTGAATGGTAGACTAGGTGCGGATAATCAAATAGGAGAGTATACATATGTCAGCCCTAATGGTTGTAGTACCATAGATTATGTTGTATGCTCATCTGACTTCTTTTATCATATACGAGGGGTGTTCATTAAAGATTTCCCCTGACCCACTTCCGATGGACCTAGTGGAATGAAACTTGGCATAGGTATTAGTCTTTCTCCACATAGGAACCACCAAGAGTTACACCCTTCACCCATCGTTTTATGCAACTACATGTATGGAGACCTCGCTTGTAAAAGCCCTCATTTTGCGTCTCAAACCACGACTTGACTTTAGAAATCAGTGTGTCATCATCTGTGAAACGTTTTCCCTTCAAAATGACTTCATGGTTGGAAAAAGGTGGAAGTCAGATGGCGCAAAGTCAGGAGAGTAAGGAGGATGTGGAAGGATTTCATAGCCACAGGACCGCGCTCCTGTCTGGGCAACATGAGAGTTGTGTACTGGAGCATTGTCTTGCAGGAGACGGACACCCTTGGTCAGCATGCCACGCCTCTTAAACTTGATAGCATCCCGCAATTTCCGCAGCAGTGAAGCATAATAAACTCCGTAGTTGTGGTTCTCTTTGCCAAGAAATCCATCATCACTACTCCGTGCTGGTCCCAAAACACCGTGAGCATGACCTTGCCTGCAGAGGGTTGGACACGTGCCTTCTTTGGGGGTGGTGACTCCACATGCTGCCATTGCATCGACTGAACTTTAGTCTCAGGATCATAGTGATGGACCCATGTTTCATCCTGTGTTATAAGTCTGTCAAAAAAGTTTGCCTGTGTGTTTTGGCGCGTGTCCAAAAAATCGTTTGAGCAATTGACTCGTTCCTGCTTTTGGAAAGGTGTGAGCAGCCTCGTGCAGACACCTTATGCATGTTCAAATTGTCATGGATGATTTTTTCCACAGACCCTACACTGATCTTGACATCTTGTGCTAACTCGCGAACAGTTATACGTCGGTCTGCCAAAATGGCGGTCTCCACTTGATGGATAGTGTCCTCATCAATGGCTGAAATGGGGCGACCGGGAATGGCAGCTGTTTCCACAGATGTCCGACCACACTTGAACTGGCGATGTCAGTGTTTAACAACGTCATAGTTGCTTTCATTTCACCTTGGAATAATAATAACAATCATCAACATATTTGTAAAACAAGAAACCCGTGGCATGATGATGGCTGTCTGTTAATGAAACATGAACGCTGTCGTGCACTTAACAAATTTAGAAAAAACTAAAGACAATAAAGATTTGCTGAATCACCATCAAATTGGGAATGAATATAAGACTATTTGTAGAAAAAACCCAAAGGGATTACATGAACTGTAAACGTACCACACTGGGGCAAACTACTGATTCAAAGACATGGAAGAATATCAAGGACTTGCAGAATACGAAAAGTAACTATAATCCCATAGATTAAAAAAATGGATGGAATACTTTGAATGTTTATTTAATCAATCTACCATTGAAGAAGATAGTGACTTCTTAAACGACGAAACCGAACCACTAATAATAGAAAGCAAGGTAATCTCCCACGACATCCTGGAAGGACCAATCACAAAAGATGAAATTATTGACAGTATTAATTCTCTCAAAAACTCTGGTCACCTGGTATGGACAATATTCTCCCAGAATACCTTAAGTTTGCACTACCTAACATTGTCCCTCATGTTGAGATGATTTTCAATTGATTGTATCTTTGATAGTGGTGTTTTTTCCAAAAGATTGGGATACAGGTGTTATTATCCCATTACATAAAAAAGGCTCAAGATTAATCAAAGATAACTATAGAGCTATTAGTTTATTGAGTATTTTGTCTAAAGTGTTCACTTGTATATTAAATAATAGATTATATTTTTGGGCAGATATGTGTGACAAAATATCAGAATGTCAATCTGGCTTTAGACGAGGACACTCGACAATTGACAATCTATTTATTTTAAATGCTATTATTCAAAGATATTTAGGTATGTCTGGTCGTAAGTTATATGTAGCCTTTATAGACTTCTCAAAGGCGTTTGACTCTGTTCGTCGTTCTTATTCGTGGAAAGTATTTGGAAAGCACGGTGTCAGCACGAAGGTGTCCAAAATGTTAAAGTCAATTTCTGGTAATGTCAAGTCATGTGTCAGAAGTAACAACCTGTTGTCAACCCAATTCCAATGTAATTTAGGTGTTAGACAAGGTAGCGTTTTAAGCCCCTTCTTATTTCAATTATTCATTAATTAAATTGTACACACAATGGAACAGGAGCAGCTATACGGAGTGCAGATACACCCTGCTATTATACAAGTTTTATTATTGTTCTTTGCTGATGATTAAATTTTAATTTCAGACACTATTGGGGGACTACAGAAGGAACTATCTATCTTAGATAAATATTGTGTGGACTGGAGTATGTCAGTTAACATTGAAAAAACTAAAATTGTAGTTTTTCAGAAAGGTGGGTGGCTGAAAAAAAAGTGAAAAATGGAATCTGAATGGACAACTTGTGGAAGTCACACAAGGGTATAAATATTTAGCGTTGTTTTTTATCAGCAGGCTTTCATGGACACAGCTTTAAGCAACTTAGCATTTGAAGCTAAAATGGTACTAATCAACCTATTAAAAAGCATTAATTGTTTACAACCTTATTCTCCAAAATTTCTTTTCAGATTATTTGACTAAAAGATATCACCTATGTTACTGTATGGGTAAGAAATATGGGCATTCCATAAAATGGAAGAACTTGAGAAAGTTCATTTATTTGCGTGTAAATGGTTATTGAATGTTAAACAATGTACATCAAGTAGCGCTGTTGGGTGAATGTGGCAGATTCCCTTTACATATCAATGCAATGATAAGAGCTTTTAAATATTGGCTACGTTTAATGTGTATGCCGGGTACCAGCTTACCGAAAAACTGTTAAGAAATGATATATTTATATGCTAGTCAAGGAAAGAAGAATTAGGTTACTAATATTAGAACAATGTTATTTTCACTCGGATTCGGTCATGTTTGGTTATCACAATCACCCGGTAACGTACAGGTATTTACTTCGATGTTATTTCAACGTTTGAAAGATAATTTTCCACAAATAGGGCATAGAAGTTTATGTAAAAGCTCCAAAATGTCCTTCCATTCTCATTTTAAATTAACGTTGAAGTGTGAAGAATATTTGTATTGTGTAACCGTGAGTAAATTCCGGTCATGTATGTCAAGGTTTAGATGCAGTGCATACTGGCTGGAAATAGAAACTGGTAGAAAACTTAATATCCCTCACGAAGAAAGATTTTGCAAATTATGTCAATTTGGCCTAATAGAAGACGAGTTTCATTTCCTGACTAGTGTGCCCTGCATATACTCACCTACACCATCACTATATTTCCTCCTACGCCATCTCTATATTCCTTCAAAATATTATCTACACCCAAATGTCATAAGTTTAATATTCTTTTATCTACAACCAACACAAAGCTGATTATCAATATCGCTTAATATCTGTATCACAGTAAAGAAGGGAGAACACATATTTTATCATTGTGACTGTTGCCATAAATATGCCATGATACATTTTGTACAAAGCGCCTGTGGTCTGTACTGTACTGAATAAAGAATTTGATATAGTCCAGTGAGCATTGTTACTAGTTCTAGAAATCTGTCATACCGGTGCCTTGTCTACTGCAACTCTGATATACATCTTAGTGTGGGTGGAAATCTATCAAAAATCAACAAACCATTCCTCAATATTACTTTATTATGGAATCATCCTCCCATTGACATACAATTCATAATTTCTGACATTGATTGACTTTTTCATATGAATCCCACAGGTAATATTTTGGTGACTAAGATGATTATAATGGATTGCTTACTCGACTAGAAAATATAGTGGAACATGTACCATAGACATTTATGCTTGTTAGAAAGTCTGGTGTACCAGACCATAAATGATGGTACAGCGTTCTCTCAATGTATCATATCATATATTATATGTCTGTTCAATAGTGCACTATGAAGTGACTACAGTGTATTAAGATTGATTATCACATAAATACTCTTAAATAAATTGTTATGCATACACAAGTACAAGATTTGTTAGAATTCTAATTTGATATATTACTCCCTGTTTGTGCTTAGGCACTCATGCTTATGAAGCTGCTTTGTCCTCTAACCAAACACAAACAGTAACCAAGAGCATGCGATACAGAATTAGGTGGCAATTTCCATCAGATGTAAAAAGCTCTGACAGTTGTGGTTTTAAGTCTCACAACAATTACTTTAAGGTTGGATGGTTCGATCAAAAAGCTTTAATGATAGAAGGTAAAGACCATAGTTTCTTCTTTCATGTTTCAAAAATGTCAAAACCAAAAAGCAAAATAAAATTAATTACAGTTAGGAAACAGTTAGGTTTAATTTGACATCCTTAATAATAAAATAAGGAGACAGTAACATAATGGTTTTGCCTTTAACGTAAAAATTATTTTATTTTGTTTACACAGACCAATACAAAGGTGACATTTCTTTTAGTTTGCTGCATGTAAGCATATTGTCCAAGATGAGTCGGAGAAAAATAAATGACATGTTCATTATACTGTTCTTCCCCAGCAGTCTATAGTTAATCTCTTCATTACTGCTGCATAACAGTTGAACGATGGTTGCATATCATCATATAAAATGTAATGAAGAAAGATTATGCATAAGTATTACCTAAATGAACAGAGTGCAATTTATGACATTCTACTGTTTTCTTTGTTAATACTTCTCGAGAACATGGCTGTGTCTAAAACCTCACCCAAGTCTATTAGTCACTGCCAGAACTATGTAGGTACTGAGATGGTTTTGTGTTGAACTAAACTTGGTCAAAATAAATATAAAACGTGGTATTTCACTTTTGTCTATTTGACATAAAACATCACCTGTTAACACAATGTATTCTTCAAAAATCATTTAAACATGCCTTCACACATTTGTTAACAATAACAATTCATACAAATCAATGGCACTTGTCCATATTACAATATAGAAACATATGAAAAGACATTCCATTAAAAATAGCATATTTTACTAGTACTTGGCACTCACTATTAACCACATGAAAAGAGTCATAAGGTACACTTACTAGTATCAAACACTTTTTACCTGCTAGACGTTTACATTACAACAAAGAAACTTTTCAGATATATGTACATATCTAATAAATAACTATTGCACTTAAGCGAGTATTCATACATGTAATATGCATAAAATGATGGAGTGAGATTTCAAAGAAGACTTTTTTTTGTTAATTTGCCATTTGCCCAAGCCAAGAGAAAGTTAGTCAAATCATAAACAAAGACTTTCCATTCTTTTCTGTTCTGTCAATGAACTCTAACAGGTGTGAACTGATGTCTGTCCATTTACTCTTACTGGTGTGAACTGTTGTCAGTCCATTTACTCTAACTGGTGTGAACTGATGTCTGTCCATTTACTCATCTCACTCTCATTGTTGTGAACTGTTTGATAGGGCTTGGGCAAACCATAAACAAAATTTGGTAATGCCAACACTGGTCACAGTACGACCTATAAGGCAAATACACAAAGCATGGTATAGAAAATAACCAGTACCAAATCATATTCTACACAGTTTGCATACTTATTGCTCAGAGGTATCTATGAAAGTTGAAGTGTCATAATGCTGTTACAGAAATGTGTGTGGAAGAGTAGCAACTTTACTTCTCAGGCACTTTAATCATCTTGCCATTTATGAGCAGTATTCAAAATGTTTTCATTACCTGGGATGAATCTCTAATAAATGAACCATTTTATGAAGAGTGATGGGATGAATGTTCTCATCTAAAAATGCTTCTTTCAAGGAAGCAATTTGAAAAACCTCCCTGACTATGCATACAAATTGAGAGTTTCCTAAAACGTGCCGAGTGCAGTTAATGAATATTTGCACAAAAACTGTTAACTTTTTACACAAAGTAGAAACACTGATCAACTGATTCCAGGGGAGTTGATTCACACACATTTGAAATTCCATAGCTGAATCATTTATGTGAACATGCCTGCCAAAAAGGTTCATGCATAAAGCCAGCTGCATTTAGCAAAGCACCAGAACCCTCAGTTTACCAGTTTGAGTTTTCCCAAGTTGTACTGTTGAAACAGCAGTAGTTAAATGTCTATCATCAGGGTGCAACTGTTCTTTTAGTTCTATGGTAAATTATATTGTACAAAATGATGTTAGAATATTATTGAATAAATTGTTTGCATAGACAAAGTAACTGAAAATATACAGATAAAATGACAGAAAAGGCAATGCTCAAACCTCTGTGGGTGAAAATTCCAATTACAATTAGGGACCGACATTTTGATATGCTGGGGGTGGGGGCCAGGATTTTTATAGAAAAGAATAAAATGTCCCAGAAAATGCCAGAAAGAATATTTATGATTCAGACTGTTGAAAAGGAAAAGAAAAGAAATTATTCTCAGTCACAAAAAACCCATAGCTGCAAGATGTTATAATTGTTTTGTTTTTTTATTTAGGCTCATAGTTTCAATGAAACAGATCTGGTTTTGCAGCTGCAGCTGAAAAAACACACACACAAATATCAAATGTTCAATCCCTAAGTACCACAAACTGATCAAGACATTAAATGCATTCCAAAGGTGTGTGGTTAAAAGCACAATTGATTTTGATTAGTATTCAACAACAGCAGGCAATGTCACTGGACAGCATTTTCAATACAGAAATATTAAACTAATCTAATAGATGGTGCGTATAAGGTGCATTTTATCTTTGACAATACCTAAACAGTCAGTCACACTCAGCTGAAGGCTGACAGGGCATTTATTGGAACACACTGGAATTGAATCAGTGGAATGATATAAAAGCAAAAGCAGAAATAAAAAGATTGAAAAAATATGTAAAGGCAAACAGAAAGTAAAACATATTTAATTGAAATTCAACTCATAAACTGAACAAGCATTGTTTTCTTAACATCCAGCAATGATAAAGCAAAGGTCTGAACATCAGAAACTGCATTGATATACACATATATGCTGATGCAACATTATGCCTTGAGGAGACAGGGTGTACATTTGGAGGATGTGCCTACTATTACTGTGACAACATGTACATTGTACACAACATTTCACAGTACAATGAACAGGATACATAAACATATGCAGCTCTGCGGTTGTTTTGATTGCTTAACCAGCAAAACAAATTACATGAGATATTTCGGTTTCTGATACCTCAGAAGTTTAGTGTATCTCCATAAACACTTGCAACTGAATGCTTCCACAGACAACTTCCATAACTTGGGCTAAACAAGGTCCTGCACTCTTAATGATGTCATGTTTTCTCACAACATATTTTGTGTGTGCATCATGTTAATTTGATATATTTCAAACAGTTAATAACTATCAGAATATAATAAGAATACATATGTTTGTTTCTATAAAATATATATCTATTCTGAACAGGTCATATTGCTCCTTTGTGGGTGCATGTTTTGGCAATCTATGGACATTGTGGTGTATATTGCATACATATTAAAACCTCTCAATCACAAAACTTGGGCATAATGAAGGCAATTTATATATTTTTTCCCTTGAAATGCCACATACTGATTAATATTTTCATGGAATGTTCTTTGCTGTAGCTTATTTTTCAATAATGTCAAATGTATCTCCTTGTATAATGAAGAGAGATGAAGAAACATATTTTACATTACCATTTTATCATCAACATCTTGTGTAGCGATCAAAAACTTAAGTATGTGACAAGGATCATTTGCAAAAGTTCACTACCAAAACTATACGACTAACAATACAATTTACATTCCTTTTAAACAAAATTAAGTAGGTAATAGGCATTGGAACACATTTAATCCAGCTCCCATTGATGAATACTAAATAACTCTTTCAAAACAGATTATGCTTTTCAATGAGTGAGTGATCTCAACTTAAACAATTTGAGCTTGTGTTTCAAGTTGAAGAAAAATAAAGACAAAGGCCTTCTACTTAAGAAAACATAACTGTTTCAAATTGACCTTGCCACAATTTATTTTTTTTAATAGAAAATGTCTGAGAAAGATTTATTTTGACTGCTTTATAACAATTTCTTGTTGCTTTGTGAATAAATCAGTTTTGTCAGAAGTGGGAGGTTCATAACATGTATTTGTACAAAATACGACAGTGTTTTTTTCTGACCCAGGATTCAAATTCTGAAGTGATGGCATCACAAGCAATCACACCAACCTCAGCTTCAATAAGTGTGCCATTTGTTTGTCTGTTTGCTTGCTTTTTAATGCTGCACTAAGCAATATTCCAGCTATATCACGGTGGTCTGTAAATAGTTGAGTCTTGACCAGACAATCCAGTGATTGACATCATGAGCATTGATCTACGCAATTTGGACACAATGACATGCATAAACCAAGTTGTGCCTGACCACCCGATCCAGTTAGTTGCATCTTACAACAAGCATAGTCGCATTTTACAAGCATGGGTTGCTGAAGACCTGTTCCATTTGTTTTCACTTGGAACAATCAATATACATATAAACATACACAGACTAAAATGTCTTTTTGAAAAAGTTTGTTGGGAAGTAGTTAAAAAAACAACACTGATTCCATGTGAAGATTAACATTACAGAAATCAACCAAAAGATTTCTATTATATCTGTATAAAGGCTGGAAACAAGTAAATATTCACTAATTTAGAATTTAAACACAAACTAAAAATAAATACTATATTATTCTGTTATAAGTTTTGCATGGGAACTTATGTATTTTCTGGATATTTTAGATAATTTAATTGATTTCATAAATGACTTTATGGCCATAACATTCACAGAACTTAAGTACAAATGTTCACTGTTCTATGGATCAACAAATATATATCAAG
Organism: Haliotis cracherodii; assembly: GCF_022045235.1. Taxonomy (NCBI): domain Eukaryota; kingdom Metazoa; phylum Mollusca; class Gastropoda; order Lepetellida; family Haliotidae; genus Haliotis; species Haliotis cracherodii. Next base: position 357,582 of record NW_027266285.1, read on the forward strand.
ATTATTATTTACAAAACATATGCACTCAAGCAAGAACACTTTCCAGAATGTACAGGATCATGTTAATACATTATTTTGTATATAAAATATGTCACAGTATTGATACAAATGTAACATCTTCCCTTGATTATCCAACTTATTATTCATGATCAATATTATAGATCAGTTTACTGACAATCACAGAAGGCTTTACAAAATATCTCTACAATCTGCCTCAAAAACTCAACAACACATTCTAAGACAAAATGTTTGATCATTTGGCAAACGGGTAAAATGTACAAGATCAGAGGTACAACATTGTACATGTTTTTAATCTGAGTAACCAAGAATATGACATTTTTATACGAAAGATAGTGGGGATTAATGAAATGGACAACAATCTTGTTTCCATATAAAGATGTTGCAACTCTTTGCCTGTCAGGAACTTGTCCACATAAAAAAAGGCTTTATTGCCGAGATTGACACATGTGCTATCTGTAGAGAATTACATCACTGGGATGACTTTGAGAAGTTGATACACTGATGTTAGGATTCATGGTTAAGCATCAATGAGAGACGGTGGATGTGTTCAGTGTTAAATCATGAATAGCTTACATTTTATAATAGTGCCACCGCACTGTAGCTCACATGGATATGTATGTAGTCAACAAATTCAAATATCCAGACATTAAACAAAAGTTGTCACTGCAAATATTTTCTGCATAAATACTGTGGACAAATGAATTAACAAATATGAAACATGTAATTAAATTTAATGTTGAAAATCTGAAAGAATGAATGTATTATAGTATAACATTGTTGCAATACACAACAGTAAAATTTACTTGACATAAAGTTCAAATTCTGAGCTTAATATAATTCTAAGGAGTATAGTTTCTCTTATGCCAAACAATTTTCCAATTGTCTCACAAAACACACACTAATATCCTAGTGATTGGAAAAAAATATGATGTCATCATAATGAGAACAACAGATATTAAAGTTCAGCTTCCTCAGCCTGGTTTCATCAAGAGAATTATGTCATCAGAGCCAAACATATATTGGGAGTTAATTTAAGATCATCAGATTACATTTTGAGCCGAAATCAATATTGCTGCAGGTACAATTTTTCATCGTCAGCAGCACATGTGTAAAGTTTTAGTTTCATTTGTCCAGTGGTTTCTGAGGAGAAAATGTTTAGAGAACCTAAAGTGCATTTTGAGAAAACTAAGAGTGTGGTCCAAATACAAAGGCCGAATGAATAACAAAATTTAAAATATCTCAAAAATCGGAATATGTTTTGATGCCCTTTACTACCTAAACATGTATTAAATTCCATTATATTCTGAACAAAACGATCATGTCACATCCATAAAAATAAACCGTTTTGATAAGGCTGCTGTGATACATTGAAACCTGGTTTCTGAGCGGACGATTTCTACAGAGCAAGAAATTGCATTTTGAGAGAATTTAGTTGCATGGTGAAAATGCAAAGGTCAAATTTTAAAATATCATGAAAAATGTAACATATGGGATGAACCCCACTATTTACTACATATATACTAAATTGATTACATTTTGAACAAAGAAAGTTGAACAATGGCCATAGAAAGTTTACATTTTTTGGTATGATTGAAGTTCAAAGGTCAAATCTTAATAGCAAAATAAGGAACACATGTTGAGCTCCCCTACAAGCAGCATACATACCAAATTTCATTTCATTTGAAGTGAAAATGGCTGAGTAGTAGTCATAAATATATTTGTCTATATGGCCACAGTGGCAGCCATATTGGTACTTGGATTTGAACCTCTTCGACAAATTCTGGTGTCAACATTGTTGGGAACAAGCATGTGAAGTTTCAGCTTCATTGGTCCAGTGGTTCTGTTGGCTAGATCAAGATAACCAGGCCATGACATAAGCTCACCTGACTTTCAGTCAGGAGAGTTCAAAACATAAGGGCAGTCCTATTTCTGAGAATATGCAAAAAAACGTATTACAAAAAAGTATCATTGCAAATGCAACTCTGATCTTGCACTTTGAAGTACAACGGCAAGTGAAACAATGGAGGGTACAGAATACATCCTTCTAGAAGTCATATAACCATATAGACATATTTTACAGGAGCTACATACATCGATATCAACAACATCCTGCAGCAATAACCAGCTGAACTTTGCCATATGTGCATTATTTGAAAAGCAATAACACAGATCATGGGAAGAACAGTAGCCTGCCATAGTAACAGGTAATACCAGGTCGCTGAAATATGGACTCAGACGAACCGTTCATGGACATAGGCATATCAGTGGAGAAGTGACAGATGAACTGTTCATTGAGGCATGCTGAGCAGATACAGACAGGAAACCACATGGCACACTTTGCTTCTTGATGATTTACACTTTCAAATATTATAGAAAAAAATATTTTGAAAAACTTAAGATTTCAACATGATAAATTCTTGTTGTGTTGCGATTATTGCTTTCATGCTCCAAGTTCAAAAAAGGAAACATTGTTGGCAGACTGCCCGACTACATATGGGTCCCCACGTATGAAAGTGAACGATCTGATACCTTGTATGAGCTTTGTCCAGTCTACAGTACAGGAGCAGAAACCCATCTCGGACAATTTTATATGTCCAGATAAATTAATTTTCATTTGATTAATTTTGTTTAAATATCAAACCCTTCAAGGCTAATTGCGATGTTGTATCCAGGAACACTGAAGACAAAACAAAAACACAACTGAGTGTTGCTATAGTTTCTTGTAATAACCTTTGACATGCTGATGAGTGTAAAAAAGACACTTGGATGGAAACACATTGAGAGGTTGCGTTAAACAGATAAAACATTCAACCACTCCTTTGTACCGCATCACTGCCTATCATTGGCACTGATTCAAAAAATAATCATAAAAAATTGGCATGGCGCAAAGGAGATAAATAACACTGACCTCAACTATTAGTGGAGTTAATGTTGAAATATACATATCACAAAAGTGATGGTTTTGGTGCAGTCATTGACAGTATTACATTGTAGTAATTATTGACAACATTCATCACAGAATTGTTCGGTAACCTGCACTACACTAACATTTTTCTTGTCACCAAACATTGCTATTGCAGTTGACATTAACAATATTCATCACAAAACCAGTTGTTTAGGTCAACATTGACATCTTACTCATCACAAAGCATGCTGCTACCAACCGTTGTACAGTGTTATTGCAGTTTTTCCATTGGTCTTAAACAAAAAAACAATCAACTAGGGTTTGTTATAATCTTCCAAAATAAAATATTTATGAACTGCATAACTGAACTAGACTGACACAGTGAACATCACAAAACCTAGGTTCTGGCAAAGTATGGTTATAATCAGACATCACAAAACCTTGCTGCTGTCAAAGGAATTGTTAATATCTGACAGGACAAAAAAACCTTGTTGCTGTCAAACCTATTGCTAATATCTGACATAACAAAATATGGTTGCTGTCAAAGCTACATTTCATATTGGACATCACAGAACCTAGCTGTTGTCAAAGCTATAACTTATACCTGACATAAAGCCTGGTTGCTAATAAAGCCAATGCTAATATCAGATATCAGAAGACCTTTACAATATATGGTTGCTGTAAAAACTATTGTTCACAGTAGACATAACAAAACCTGGTTGCTGTCAAAGCTATTGTTAACATTTTACACCACAAGACCAGTTCGACACTGGATTCTACCACTGGACATCTTCCACTGACACAGATGTTTATTACTGGTTCATAAATGCCTAGCCATTTATGCTGATGCCACTTTGACAAATAAATATTCATTACTGAATTGTTCTGTTCTTGATTACAGCCTTGTCATCTCCTTCCCTGTTCTGGTGTCATGAAGACGTCATGGCTGCCATGTCACATGAGATGCTCTCTACAACCAAATCACGTTGGTTGGTTGTTGAAACTTGGCCACTGAAGTTCAGAGCATTGTTATCGTATTTCCGGCTTGCCTTTGGTGCTGACGATGATGAGTTTACCATCACGAAGTCCAGCAAGGATGTGACTGTTGCCATTGGTTACAGTCAGACAGTGGATGGGGACAAGCAGCTGAAGGGTGGTCAGGTTCCTCAGGCTGCAGCAGAATGAGATTGTTAGTAGACTGAGTGAGTGACTGTGAGGGAACGAACTGCGATTAATACTGCTTTTCCCAAGGTGTGTTTGTTATTGTTGGCTTGGCTTAATGTCACCTCGGTACCAGATATTGTTACTGATGAGAGGCAAGCACACTGAGTTGTCTTAAACATCTAAGCCATGGAATCATATGATTGTAGACTATGAATCTTCAGGGACTGACAAATCACTTTTTTTATCGATAAAATGAATCCATCAAAGATGTTAATGCTCTTAGATGGTTGCAGAAAATAATCACTGCAAAGTTAATGTCTTGAAAAAAGTAAGAAGTACAGGGATTCTAAACTGTTAAGAATAGAGTTTGAAACAGGTGAGATGAGGTGAGGTGAAAGGAGGTTTAACCTCGTGTTCAAGACTATTACACTTATGTAGCAACGTACATGTACTTGTGTGTGGCTGCTTGTACCAGTCTGAACTAATGCTGATTTTATAGTCCCACTGAGATACCATGCCACAGTGTAACATGAATACCCAACTCTAACACAGTATACTGACTCCTGAGCTGACCAGGCCTTGTTCTTGCCCCGTAATGCTGGCAGGCAGAGTGTAACAACAAGTAACATCTTTTGGTATGACGTGGCCCGAGATCGAAACCCCCGATCTTCCGTTCTTTGGGCAGCTGCTCTACCACTAGACCACTGAGACGGTCAGTTTGCAACAGACAATGTTTTAGCCATGGTAATTTTCTATGAAAATGAAGTGAAAATTCCATGTACTACTTACCCAAAAAGTTGCTTGAACATAAGGTGTCCCTGACAGTCCCCAGCCACCAGGTACTGTCCTGCCACAGCCATATGTCCCAGTGGGTAGCGCATATCCTCGGTGAAAAGGTGCTTGCCGTTCACAGAGTACAGGTTCAAAGAGAAGCGTTCCTGAAACAAAGTTGTGACGGTGAAAGGGAAAACTCTTGTCATCAACGTAACTTTCAAGATAAGTCATAATGAACCACCCGAAAACTGAATGAGGTCTTTACCTATGGTATTTGAATCCAGGGATATCCTAAATCGTTAACTTTGGGGTTGGGGGTGTTGTCGGGGTGGGGGCGTGTCCTAGGGTCCTTGAGATCTTTACTTATGGTATTTGAATCCTGGGGTCTCCTAAATCTTTAACTTAAACATTATGACAAGGACCCCTGGACTTTCATGCTTAATTTTGAACACTGTGCACTACTGGTAGTACACTGGGACACACCTCAACAAGCATCACTGTCCTACTGGCTTTACAACAGAATAGCCTGGGATTTTTCACACACATTTTCAAATACACCTGGCGTTTCCTAAAAGCACCACAGTGCTATTTGCATTATAAGAAAGTAACATGACCTGCCTTACAAGCACCTGAACACTGTTGGCACTACTATAAAACACAACTGGATTACCATACACCAACTGCCAGGACTAACTAATTTCATGCTAAACCAGGTGTTAACACTGTCAGTATCAGTGCTGTGGATGTACAGGTATAATAACTTTCTGAAGCCTCACGGCAAATCTGTAGAATTAAAACAAAGATAGAAACAAAATATAGATTGAAACGCGAGCTCTACAGCCCTGGTGTTAAACTTACCTCACATGTGGCGGTGTACTCCTGGCAGTATAACAGAATCTGGCCAATCTCGGACACCAGCATCATGGGAATGGAGAGCCTTGATCCAGGGTCAGATGGAGGGCGGAGTGTCCGCATGTAATGGCCTTTCCTTACTGTGTGTATAATCACTGACCCATCCTGCATATACAGCAACACTCATCACATCAAAACCAATCATGTCAGGAATGTTTTGTTAAGAAAGCATCTTTAATGAACTGGGAATTCACTTTGTCCAACAATGATGAATGGGACCACAAAGATTTGCTTTTGCAACATATCTTTAGGCTCTTTGACAATCTGAAGAGCAATTCCTTGCCTGAAAACTAAATGTTGATGAGCTGACCAAGTTTTAGTAGAAGGGCTTAGTGAACTTGTTTACCACTGCACTCAGCAATATTCCTTTTATATCACAACACTGTTTAAATAATGCCAGCAGAGTCAAGTCAGCAAATCTGACTACCGGATACTGGGAACCTATTCTTCCCCTAAATCCTAATGGTGGGCTAGAACTTAAGAACCTCACACAGTACACCAACTTAATAGTCTAAACTGTAAAATATCAGTCTGGTGAAAATAAATGACACAAATACGGGGGAAAATTGTTCCCCTTACCTTTGAGGCTGAGAGAGCCAGATCTAGTTCCACAGAGATGTGTACTGAGGTCACTTCTGCATCATGGCCATACAGAGTCTGGACTGGCTTGTTGTACACGTTACTGCTGACTCCACCCTGCAGCCATTGAGGTGTCATTAGTACCTTCATATTTACTGCCTTATCAATCAGTATGTGATTGAGTGCAACATCAGATTCACAGGAAACAGTGATAAAATCAACAACAACAACAACAACAATACCTGCATGTGGGATTGAGAGTGACAAGCAGAGGTTTTGTCCTGCATATAGCCATGTCCCAGCCATACCATGGCAGGGAACATAACATGTTACATATTTGTCTTACATTCTCCATACCATACTAGCAAACTGTAACATTTGACACAATCATGAAATTTGAACCATCTATTTTAATTTTACCTTGAGTCACCTTGATGTCGCCCAATAGAGGGTCATGTTTCATCACATTCCAATCATTAATACTCAAGTTATCTTGTGCAGAAGCTATTTTGATGCTATGTTAATTCCGAGTGACCTTGACTTTTAAGGTAATCCAATCATATGTCGGAAATATTCCCCAGGGGAATACAGGAAAGCATATCAACCATGAAAGTCTCTAACATCTGTCATGTGTGGTTGTTAAAATCAATCGTGACAGCAGTAGAGAACGAGCTCAAGTTTGAGCAAACACATATCTCACTCTAGACATTGTTAATTGATGACTAACCTGCTGCTGAATCTCCCAGATCATGCAGGTCGTGTCCCGGGAACCGGTGATTAGATGGTTGCCACAGTAGTCAAGAGCCAAACATGTCACAATATCTGAAATAGGCAGTACATAGAAGTTAACATAGTGGTCACAAGGGTCCACAATCATAGGTTTCTAAAGCGACCCAGTGACAACTCGGCACAACGAACTGCGGCCCGTAATACTGAGAAACTCGTTCCCCATCAACACCGAACATCTTTGCCATAAATCCTGTACTTTGGCTTTAGTCACACTAACTAAATTTTCAGATTTTTAACAGATGTCCTCTTCACTGTCAATTACATACAATTAGTTGTTCCCAATATAGCACTATATGAACCAAAGCTATGATGTGCATAATGGCAGGAAACCTCACTTCTTTCCAACATCTAACTAGAGGTAGATGAATTGGGGAGGTGGGTGGGAGTACTTTTGATGTAATAGAGGTAGTATTCTTAGAATTATTGACAATGATAATTATTGTTGGATAATTCTTGCGAATCTTCTACCTCTATAACATCTTTGCCAGAACATACCAGCTGGACATGGTGGGAAGTGCCTCTAGTAATTCCCTGTGTAATTGACAGTAATCCTCTCATGGAAACCATTTAATCACTAATTCTAATCCTGACGTAAGATAATTTCTTCTGAAATTCCTCCCGAGGACATGAAAATCAGAAAGCATCAAGAATCAGTCAAATATGTGCTATCTTCACTAGAATTACCGTTACATTTGCTGATCTTGTTAGTAATAATGATGTCATTTCTGGTCTATATCTACCAAATGACGTCTCTTGTTAAAAAATGGATTTGTTACACTATTTCCAGTGACATCAATTCCAGTGCAGACGTCACTTCCGGTTTGTCATGTCCCTTTTATAGGATAATGACATCTCTTATGGTCTATTTCTACAAAAAAACTTCATCTCCTGATTAGATGGACCGTGTACTGCTATTTCTGCTGCTGACGTCACTTCTGGTTATGATCTCACTTCCGGTTCTGAAGTCTCTCCGGTGATAACGTCACTTCCAGTCATCTGCACTTAGTACTAGAAGAAGTTGATACTCAAAGTGCTCCTAATCCATGTTGCACCTAATAGACAGGATAATCAAGGGTGTACTCACCCTCTGATACTGCTGGCGTTGGATCCTCGCGGACCCCTTTTTTTCGACAGGAGGGGGAAACTATTGGTGGATGAAAGTGGATGCATCGCAAAAATGGGCCAAAGGGAATATATGCCCGCTGTACGTCACGCAAGTAAAAACTGGTGAAGGCGTTTTGTGAGGCCCACTGACAGTAAGACACTACTTGTTCCACCAAAACGGATGTCCATGAAGCGAGACTCATGGCTTGGATTCTGATTTTGTGAGCTGAGCAGGATCCAAGACGGGGAGTGGAATTCAGAGCCTGCGTATAACTCGCTGCAATGGTACCCTTAGGCCAGCCTGCTATCGTAGCCTTGGTGGTGTCTATGTTGGAATGAAGCTAGCAGGATATGAAAAGTCTCCTTCAATGGTGTCTTTGTGGGTCTGTAGCTGAGAGGCAGAATTTGAGAGCCCTGATAGGACAGAGAAGTCTGCCTGGGTGACCCACTGTCGGCCCCAAGCAGACCCATGGTGGTAGACTGATTCTTGGCTACAAAATCTTGGAGCGATCTTAGAGTAATTGAGGTCCATTGTTGATCATGAGTGAGACTAGAATAGTCCATAGCATGGAGTTCTGAAACTCTTGTGTAGTTGGAATCGCGCTCTGATGCATACAATCTCTTGAACCAGAGTGGTCTCAGACTTGGAGGGATTGGCTAGGAAGCCTAGGTAGGTCAAAAGCTGTACCAGATATAGCATGTTCTGGTGTAACTGAGCTTCTTCTTAGTCAGCTGTCAGGAAATTGTCCAGGTACCCATGGCTTCGTACTAGCTGGAGATGGGCAAACCTGATGACTGCAGCTGGACTCCTGGTAAACAGCCAAGGGGCTATTGATATCCCAAATGGAATCTCCATGACGATGGATGTATTGAGATATGAAGACAGGCCTCTTGTAGGTCCTGTCTCCTGTCCTCAAAGTCGACCGCAACTTCTGTACGGATTCCATATGAAATTTTGGAGGAGGTACCAGGAATATTTTGTTTAGAATCTTTAAGTCTATTATCATCCTCATAATGGGCGAATTCTTTTTCAGAACTAAGAATACTGGAGCCTTTGGTCTTGTTGGTCTCCCATAGTTTCCGAATGGCAGGGAGGTCAGAACCTGTATTCACCTCTGTTCCCAGATCTGCCCTGGCGATAGGAACCTACTTTCTTGTAGTCAGACTGACTATGGTGTCTAGCAGGCTGTGGATGTGTCCAACCTGATCTGTCCTAATACTCATAGGAGTCTCTCCGGAAATACGGGGCGGTCGGATAGCCTAGTGGTTAAAGCGTTCGCTCGTCACGCCAAAGACCCGGGTTTGATTCCTGACATGGGTACAATGTGTGAAGCCCATTTCTAGTGTCCCCCGCCGTCATATTGCTGGAATATTCCTCAATGAGTTCCACAAAGCTGTATCTCTCTGTATAATCCTGCTGGGGTGAATCATCAGACTGATTAACCTCCTCATATAGGTCCAATTCCGCCACAGGATGACCGTGGGTAACTCCCGGGAGAGGTGGACGTTCGTCATAATCTATACACTCAACGTGTTCCCTGTACGGTTCATCATCTGCTGATGTCCAGGATTCCGCTATGAGTAAGGTCCATGCGGCTTGTGACAACTGCCTGTGGATGACGGAGCCTGTACGGGAATGATGGTCCTCCATCAAACTGCTGGACTGTCCCATGATGTAATCTTCATCATGACAACCTCAAAAACACCTCATACCAGCTTTATACTTACATGAGTACGATCACTTCAATTAGCAGCTATCAATATTGACTTAATATGTCTGTTTTAAGAAAACTATAGACGTCTGTTGAAAATCTAGTTAGTGTGACTGAATCCAAAATACAGGGTTTATGGCAAAGATGTAATAGAGGTAGAGGATTCGCAAGAACAATACAACCAACAGATCTCTGCAGGGTACAAACCTGCACAAAAACTTGCATTGCTTTAGATCATAAAGCGGAACCACATACATACTGCATGGTTACTAATGCTTGTTCTAAAACAATTTCCAGGAACATTTTCACTGACACACTAAAATATATGTCAACGCAATGTTAGCATACATCTATAATCCATATCACTGCAATCAAAAATGCATAACCATGCTCTCAAATCTTACCAATGTGTCTGACAATATGGTTGATCCGCTTCGCTTTCCCAAGATGGTAGACCTGAAGACTGTTGTCCCAGTAACCCACACTGAACAACAGTTTAGCATCATGTGACACTGCAAACAACTTCGGGACAACTCGTATACCAGGTGCAAATGGGCCTCCAACTCTCTTCTTGGTTCTGTTGTAGACAGAAAGCATATCACATAGCATTCAGTGCTGTCACAGAACATCATTCTTAACATTTCTCTATTGATAATGAAGAACATTGAGAATTTAATATTCACACACGAATGCATCAAAATATTAAATCCTCATAATACAAAGAGAATGAATGAGTGAGTATGGTTTTACACCGCTTCTAGCAATATTCCAGCAATATCAAGGCGGGGAACACCACAAATAGGCTTCATATACTATACCCATGTGGGGAGACAAACCGGGGTCTTCGGCATAATGAGCAAACACTTTAACCACAAGGCTATCCCACCACTCCAATAATACAGAAAAACATGTATCTTCATTCAAACAGAACTGAATCTTACAAAGTGGATATTTTCCTGTCACTCACTTGGCATTGAACATGGACGGATCTTTTTCAAATGTATAATAGTTGGAGATTGACTTGTCAAATGGCAGCCAGCCATGCATGCCAATTATGCCATTTTCAGTCACTGTAATCTGCAAAATTGAAGAGAACAGGAGGGAATACTTAGTATTATCATGAGATGATCAGGGATATAAACATAACACTTACTGCCTGTCAGAGTCAGTCATTAACAGCATGTCACTATTAACCTCCCATTGTTAAATTGGTATATGTAATTGCACATGCAGTAAGTTCCATGTAAGGAAATGCTTTGCTGTTTTACACCTCTATCAGCAGTATTCCAGACATATCACGGTGACCTGTAATTAATAGAGTGGGCCAGATACTCCAGTGGTGGACATTATGAGCAACGTCCTATGCTGTCAGGATATGATGACAGGCAATCAACTAAATTACGGAGCATGACCATGTGATCCAATTTAACTGCTGCTCCAAACAAGCAAGAAAGTGCTGGGGACCTTATCTTACCTAGTTCCCACAAGGTGTACATGCCCTGCACTGAGTGTGCCCCCTGGCTTGGATCACTAAGACTGTAAGTCCATATCAAGTCTTTGAAAGGCATTTACTTGTGTTACACATAAGGAAGAAAATATATGGATGTCATCTTTTTTATTACGAGGAACACAACGTTTTGGAGTTTATTCTTACTCCTTCATCAGGTGAATAAATGCTATGAGGCAGAGAACATATATATATTTACATGTACTAACAACAAAAGTAATAACATAACAAGAGGAGGAAACTTAAACGGGAAGCCAACAGATAACTGGCACTGAACTGCAATAGACAATGGAAGCCAACACTTCACAGTAATTATAGTACTCATAGTTTGATTGTTGTATTCCTCATAATAAAGAACATATTCTCTTCCTTATACCGTATATCGCTGTGTATAAGGGGAGTTTTTCGTACCTAAAATGAGGGGGCTAAGAAGGGGGGTCGTCTTATACACGGAGTCGAAGAGCTCACATTTTTTTCCACTGGCGATGTCAACCGGCGTGCGATAGCCAGCCAAGCATTTGACAATAAAACTTCGCATTTCGTCCTAAATAACTGTTCCAATAACTATTTCCATACATAAACATGATTTGTATCTCTTTTCCTTGAATAAAGTTTAATAATTTCTGCAAATAAAGTTGAAATGACCCTCGCCTCAATGCAGATTGTCAAACCACCTGACACGGTAAAACAATCAACATCCGTGAGCAGAGAGCCGGAAGTACCGGTAAGCATTTGCATATTGCACATGTGACCTAACATGTGATAACCGGTGAAACTGAAATCAATTCCTGCTGTTTTTACAGTTGTATTAACAAGAGTTGGAGACGGTGTGTACAAGTGATTGTGGAATAAACACGCTGAATGTGAAGCAAACATAAGCCTAGTTAGTTACAACATAGTTAATTGGCGATTAAATTACTTACCATTTTCTCTTATATGTTATTACTTCATAAATGAATTTTATTTTACGGGCACCAATTTGGTGTCGTACCGTGTAAACACAAAATGGCGAAGTGTGCTGGAGTTACACACGCGACCTATCATTGTAGAAAAAAAACAATGCAAGATAAACATATTTTTATTGCATATATAAGGTTTGTGTGCGCACTTGTGATGTGTCCGAAATATCAGTCGGAAAGCGCACGTTAAATCTTCTATATCAGTCAGAGTTGTGATGTGTTTGATTCCCAGTCGCCTTATACACGGAGTATAGGATTTTGGGTTGATTTTTAAGGCGTGTACAGGGGGGTCGTCTTATACGTGGGGTCGCCTTATACACAACGATATACGGTAAGTGTATAAGTCTCACCATGTTGTCTGGCATGCCATGCTGAATGATGGATCGAAACTGACTCCGAGGGATGTTCACGTAGACCATCGGGTCCTGGTCATTGGACACCTGCAACAGATAACCGTCACGCATCATACATGTGGAAGCTACACAGCCAACCTCACTAGGGTCAGATTGTTTGGTCCGATACAATACTTCTCCGTAGGAACGTCTGAATTCGAGTCATGTGAATTCTGAGCAAACATTGACAGTGCAATCTAAGTTGAGCCAATCAGATGACAGCTCTCTAACATGATTTGGCTTAATTTCTTTACCATCTAGATTTTGAAATTATGGATAGGATTTTATCAAAAGAAAACACACAGAGAAGACAAACAAATCCTCGATTGTACAAACTTTTGGGTGTAGATGCCAAGGGACAACAAGGTGTATAAAACATCCCCATTAATATAATAGTGTGGTCTTTATGATATTCCATTAAGAACTTTTATTTTTGAGATACAAAAACATGACACTCAGAAACAACAAGGAGAATAAAATATCCACAACAACATAATAGTTTGGCCTTTATTATAGTCCATTCATAACTACCCAATCCTGTTCATGTTTGAGACACTGAAAACAGATATGGTACCGGTCCTCTGAATGTTTTGCCTGCTCTTTCCCAGAACTTGCTGACTGGCGGACTAAAAGATCTGATTTTAATGAAATTGTTACATAGCCAACTCACATTCCTTCAACATGCATGCATGTTTCCTTTTTCTCCATCAGTGATAGATTTGATTCATGTTTTAGTTAACAGTTACAAATCTTTTCATCAACATAAATCAATGAATCCATACACTGTTGACACATTACAATTGCCTCTTTCAGTTCTGCATGCAACTTGGCTACTGCAGCAGTCTCTGTCCCTACTGCCCATTACACTGTACTCAATACAACAGTTCAGATATTCCTAAGCTGCATACTTACCTCTACAAAGAAAGGTTTCAATTGGGAAAGAAAGTTGAAAATGCTGAGTGGTCTCCCAGTTTTAGTTGCCCTGGTAACAGCATCATCAAGAGCCAATCTTCTTGGATGTGGTTCCTGGAAACAAATCTACCAAGGTACAGACCTGGCTGCCATACTGAGAATCATGGTAATCTGGCAAACTTTCGTTATTGATCATTATGGATCTTCTGGTGACAAGGCAGTTAAACTATCTATAAAAGTCCAGTTTCAAACCTTGACGAACTATGCTGGAATTTCTGGTCTCGATCGATGCACCACCAGTGCTTATTACGAGTTATGTCCTTTCTATGTCCTTTCTATTGAACAATCAGATTCCACCTCTCATATCACTTGCATTTGCTTCAAACAAAATAGCGGCAACCAGTCAAGACAATTTGATCAATAATCAAGATCTATATTGTAATAAAATGGATCTTACTTTGCGAAGTGCATCAAATCACGTGAGCACCTAGATTAAAAACATGAAAAAATTAGGAAAATATCTGTTGACGCTAAGTTGAGGGTAGACATGTTTTGCAAATCCTGCAATCGACCGAAATCTGCCTGGCAGTTTACATACCAGATATTGATTTCATTTGCATAGACTCGTTTGTCCTGCCAAAATATAACACCATAATTCCAAGCTAGTTTGGCAAGGGTGTAAACTTTTATACTCAGTTAACTCTCTTGCCTCAGGAAGATGATAACTATGTTGTTTTCAAACAAAGCAATAAAGTTACACATTAAATGCATCATAATGTAGGAAAGTTCACAGCCTATGTACAGAGCTATAGCATCTGACCTCAAGCTATGAAGTTAGGTGTTCAATAATGTCTGACCTTGAGCAACTGTGTTGGTGTCTGGCCGAAGTTGTTGATCATCCCTTCCAGGGCTTTCCTCTCCTTCTCATTCTCTATGGCATCCAGGTCCACGGCTCCTGCAGCAGACAACTTACACTGCACAGTGCAGCAAGATGCACCACCTCATGATGGAATATATGTTGTTTCTCTTATACAGTCTCTCCTTTTTCTTATTTGGTCCAAGTAGTCTTACTTGTCAAAAGTAGAGATGAAAAATTGAACTCTTGTTGCTGAAGCTAGTTTGCTCTACCCTCTCAAGGGAAAGGCTATATTTGTTTTACAGTATGGTACAACACATGGAGAGTGGGCTTGACAGGTGTGCTCATGAGGCACTAAAGTAATATCTTCTACACTGACAAGCAGCAACATTAACTTATTTGTAACTTCATAGGGGAACTTGTGAGGAACTTTAGACCAAGTCCAAAGCTTAATTTACCATGAAATGTTTTTCCCTTGGGAAAATAAAATTGCCTGGGAATATTTAACCTTCTACACCCAGAATACCAACAGGAAAATGCACCTAAAGATGTCAAATGGAAAAATCAAAAAAAATTCAGATTATCTGTTACATCTGGTATTTTAGTTCCTACATTTAACTCTCATGATGGCACCATGATTTCTATGGAATGTGCCTACATCCAATTGTTTGGCCTGACCAAGCTATAAACCTGAAACTGACCTTCGTAGGTGCAGTAGTAGAAGACATTGAGAGCATCCACAGCAGCTGGGCCTTTCTGCTTGTAGCCGAATATCAAGTCAATCCAGTGATGGAGGTTTCTAGACACAAACTCAGACTCCTGGAAATATGAAACCATTAGATGACTTCATTAGAGAAAGTCAAATTTGTATCCTAATGATATTAGTATTCACAACATATATATATACTAAAGGATAACAAATTATTGATATGAATTTGGATATTCATGATGTTAGTATACTTATCCTGACACAAGTCTAAGGCCCACTAGTCTGGCCTCCTAGTCTGGCCCCCTACTGGGTATCAAGCTATCCCTGTGATGATGAGAAGGAAAGTGAGGAATCATGAACAGATAACTGACTGGTAACCAAGGGCAACGGCTGCCCTGGATGTAGAAGAGGCACGTTTTGGGTTCTGTGTGATATGACTGAATTCAAGAAGGAGATTGCACGATGTTATGTCAGGATAAGACAGTGTCTTTACCATCAGTATCTCCATTATACTAACATCATAGGGAACTCCACATATATAGAACGGGTATTGGGTGTTACACTGCACAGGATTAGACATGGCTGCTTGTCTGCTCTTACACAATACAAGGGAAAATTTGGAATGACATTTTCTCACAACTACTGGCCTTATGTTTTTGAGGAATAAATCTGCAAACCAAGTAATGAAATAAAAGGCCTTTCACTAATCACACAGTTGGGCTGAACATACCAGAGCCTCCCTGTGTAGGTTGATGAACTCCTCGGGTGTGGACGCCCAGGGCGGCAGAATTACATCCCCAACTCTCTCCTTCGTCAGCTGCAGACGACCCAGGTCAAACTCTGGGAGACAAAGGAAACAGTTGAAGGACATTCTCGTGTTAGCAGACAGAACAGAACTAGATATCTGTTATGATTCACATTTCATTGATCCAGCTATCAAGGTTTTGATCGATCACAATTCACTTTATCAATTCAAATAAATGACAATAATCACAATAATCACAATAATTTGTGTCGCTGCTTGTACTAGTCTGGACTGATGCCGATTTATAGTGTTAGCTCACTGAGATACCATGCCGCAGTTTACATGAATACCCCACTCAGACACAGTATACTGACTCCGAGCCAACCAGTCCTTGTTTTAGCCCATTAATGCCGAGTGCCAGACAGGGTAACAACAAGTACCATCTTTAAACGTCTTTTGGTATGACACGGCCAGATATCGAACCCCCGACCTTCCGCTCTCTGGGCGGACGCTTTACCGATAGACCACCGAAGCGGTTGTGAGTGAGTGAGTGAGTGAGTGAGTGAGTGAGTGAGTGAGTGAGTGAGTGAGTGAGTGAGTGAGTGAGTGAGTGAGTATTGTTCTTTACAATGCTACAAATCAACTCACCATCTGAGTTCATAAGGAACTCTGGTAGGTAGAAGAACTCAGGAATGAGTTCTTTCACATCATTGGGGTTTTCATAGAGTGACTGCCAGCTGCCTGGGATAGAGTGAAACTGACGATCTGCCACATCAAATCTGAAACAGAGAAACATCCCTTGAAAAACAAGGTTCTTGTGATAATTGATGTTCCAAAAATTGCTCTGGTAACACACTGAAATACCATCTACCGTATAAGACTGTAGGAATGCCGGAAATTGAGGACCAGATAAAAGATTCAGTAGAAAGAGGCTGGCTTATGTTAAAGGTTACACTTTCATGAAACTATTTTGCTGTTAGTCAAAAGCTTCTTTGTATCGCTTCAGGTGAACGGACAAGAGATAGAATGTTTAACTTGCTATTAAACATCAGTGGTCAAGTAATTTATCATTTCAATTGTATTTCTTGTTACACTAGGCATTGTCTTATATACAGGAAGTAAGATTATGACTATGGCAGTTATGATGAATGTATCCATTCTTGGTCAACTAAGGTTTGTTCAAGGCGTCAATAGTGGTAATATGATCGTGGCTCCTGTGAACAATGTGAGTTGGTGCTGTGGTGGTATGTGGTAAAGCAGACCCTATGGAAATTGTCAGTATTGGAGGGACACACAATTTCCCCTGAAATTAATGTAAACTTATTTAATAAAATTTTGAATATAGTTAACAAAAGAGATTACAAAAAAAGTCGAGATATACAATGAACAATTCTTATTACCAGATAGTTTAACAACATGATTTACTTGCGTAATTCAGTACAGCAATTCAGGATTTGTTGATAATCTATTTCCGATGACGGATCATGATGAGATGTTGGTTGGTTGGTTGTCTGACTTATGGACCGGACAAAGCATTTTGATACAGATTTCAAGGTCCAATTCAATACCTCGGCTTAGCTATGAGATCAGCCTATCTACAGTTATGTATGGTAAGGAGAATTAGCATTCACCTTATGTTGTATTGTTTTTAATGCCACACACAGCAAATAATCATGCTCTATTGCAGCAGCCTGGAATAATCAAGTCTTGACCAGACAATCCAGTGATTGCTATCAGGAGCAACGACCCACGCTACACTTACAGGCTAAACCCAGTTTAATTAGCCTTCTTACTGAAACCTGTATCAGGGCTCGATTTAAGTAACAAGACTCACTTGCACCAAACAAAACCAGCTGGCTCCCTAGTTCCTTAAATTTGAAAGTTGAAACACAGGCTGATTAATGAAACAATGCAGTAAAACGTAATAGGAACGTGCACATAATCTTGAAGTACCCACAGTTTGATGATGTCAAGACTTAGAGAGCATGACAATTTACACGAAACACGGGGATCAATGATGTATTACGTAAATGGTGCCAGCCCAGGAGCGCCAAATTTGAGATTTAGGCGGAAAACTCCTCCTGCAGTGCTGGGACCAGTTAGGGCTCAGACACGGTTCACTGGCACGGGATTTGGAGCTTCCAGGACCACGCAAATAAAACAAGAAAAAAGGAGTAACGATAACCAATTTCATTACCATATTTATGCATGTTAAGTTAAAATGGTTAAAATGTCAAAATGTACATATTCATATCAATGTTCAGTCCAGGAGATAACCTTCTAAGAAGTTAATGATAAATTAACGAATGATAAGTTGAAATGGTTTAAACATATCCTTATTTCGACTGAAAATTGGGATCAGTAAACATGACAACTCATATTTCAATACCTCTCCCTATATAGAAATCAACAGGAGAAAATCAATGCATATACATAATAATTTCACAAAACATACCTTGGTGGTCAGTTATCAAGCAAAATCAACCGTTTTGTTTGCAATTGTAAGTGCTTAATAAATTTTTGGGAAAATTTGAATATGAGCCAATTGATTTAATTCATTCAGATAGATTATTCCTTAATTTTTTTCACCTAATTAGGTCAAAAGGATTTTGCATGATGTTCAGTCTTACATCTCATTGTTTTTTTGCAGAGATAAGAAGTTACCATTTTGGTATCTATACATCAAATAACTTTTAAACCCACCCGTTAAGATCCAGCGTAGAATAGGTCTTCAGCAACCCATGCTTGCCATAAAAGGCGACTATGCTTGTCCTACAAGGCAACTAATGGGATCGGGTGGTCAGGTTCACTGACTTGGTTGATGCATGTCATTGATTCCAATCTCGTGGATCAATGCTCATGATGTCAATCACCGGATTGCCGGGTCCAGACTCGATCATTTACAGACCGCTGTCATATAGCTGGAATATTGCTGAGTGCAGCGTTAAAGAACAAACAAACTTATAAACCATTATAATAATGTTTCTTTGATACCATAAGTCTCTAGTTTACTAAAAACTAATTAAGTTAAAATATTTAAAGTGTTAAAATGTACATATTCATAACAATGTCCAGTCTTGTTTTGATCTTCTTAAGTGCTTTAACTGTAAACACATCCACATTGTGAGTGGACTGCCTGTCACTTGATAATCTTGGGATCTGTTTAAATTAATTGTATTTTGGTTTTATGTATTTTATGCATTTGTACTCTTTCTGAATAACTCTCTTGTGTCACAAAGTGTATTTCTACTAATGTATTTCGGAATGCCTCGTTTATATCATAAAACTGAATGCATTCACTGCTTCATGGCTAATCCATTGATTTGGCTCTCGCAGTACCAACAGTAGACTCTGTGTTCGGCTCTCCCCTGACCATCTGATATTCTAATTTAGAGTTCCAAGCCCATAACCATGGTAACTAAACTTTAGAGGTTTTTAGTTTGTTCAAATATGGATTCTGTGTGGACAAGTAAGGGTTAGTCAGACACAAAATTCTGACATGCACTTGGTGCATGTAGACATACATATTAGGTTGCATTTTTCAATAACAGGGTGCACTTGTGCATGTTTTATATAGCCGAATAGAGCTCTGTGGTGCATTCGAGCAATAAAATGAAAGAGAAAAATGTCTCATGATATAGCCCATGGCATAAAGGATTTTGATGAAATGTTCTTATAAGAATAAACTCTCGATCACACATCCCTGAGAAAGAGCCAGTAAGGTCATACTAACTGGGACTTACTCAGAATGCCGAAAAAAGAAATCCACAAACTTTTACAAACCTGTAGAGGTTATGAATTCTCTGATGAAATCCTCCTTGGGGCACTTATTGCATTTTCCTTGCTCAAGAAAATCTACATGACATAGTTGTAACCATTTTCCTTAATAAAAAATGTTACCACACAAAAAACTTCGTTTTTGTATGATATACGACCACCCTTACGGGGCCTCACCACCAACGGCGCCTCACGCCAGGGGGAGCAACTCTCACCCAAATCACTTTCCATATGTCAAATGCTGACGGAATGTGGGGAGGTGGGTGGCCGTGCCCCAAGGAGGATTTCATCAGAGAATTCATAACCTCTACAGGTTTGTAAAATTCTCTTTCTGATTAAATCCTCCTTGGGGCACTTATTGCATCAGGACAGACTCCCAAAGATAATCTAGGAAGTGGCATCCGTCAGCAACAGGCGTAAATAAATACATCGTATTTGATTATTCAACAGAATAAAATATTGAGTTCAATAAATGGAACCAACCTTATCGTGAGGCACCACCGTCGAAAGGCGGGGGCTAGAGACAGGGCGTGGTCGACCATATATTATGATAAAGCCTGTTTTCGCGGCTTGTCATAAGTTGAGAATTCGAAACACCTCCCACCCCCACACTTTTTTTGAACAAGTGATATAGGGGCATAGATCACGAGAGACCATAACCAGCGCTGAGCTAGGCCAGAGGGTCCCCGAGGATCGAAGGAGCGCGTGCGCAAAATACGAGTATTATCGAGTAGTAAGGACTGATATTTATCGACCGCAGAAGATAAAATCCGGACCATTACCGAGCAGTATAACCGGAGGACTGTCTAAAATCTCGAATGCTCAATCGGCTAGAGATTAGAACTTTGCCCCGTTCGGAGAACTGACTGACCAAACCGAGTACGCTCGCTTGAGTGTTTGTCGAGTTGGTAAGGTTTGATGAATCGTGCACGGCTGGCTCCAAATAGCCGCGGAGCAGATCTGCTCAATGTGCAGAGCCGCGGCGTACGCTTTTGACGCAGCCACTGCTCTAACCTAATGAGCCTTCAACCTGGTAGGGGGGTCCCTGCCTGTAAGCGTATACGCTGTACAAATGGTTGAAACTATCCACCTCGAGATAGATTGTTTACTCGCAGGTGAGCCAACCTTCCTACCGCCGTAACAGCAAAATAGTTGGTTATCCTTACGGACACCAATATTTCTGCTGATATAGGCCATGAGAGTCGTGCGGACATCCAAGACATGAGCATGTCTTGCAGTGGTCCCCGACGCGGAAGGCTGTGAAAGAGCAGGTAGCTCAATAGGAGCCGTTCACGTGGAAGCGTGTGCGACCCTTTGACAGTAAGAGTCCGGTAGTCGAAAACTGACTCTGTCCCGGTGATATTTATCGACCGCATGGAAGACAGTTATTTCGGGATCGGCTGACATAACACGAATGTCGCCTACCCGTCTGCCGGACGTTACCACCACAAGGAACGCCGTCTCCCAGCTCAACAGCTGAAGAGAGAGAGACCACAGATCCCGAAAGGAAGGACCGGACAGCCAATCGAGAATGATTGACAAGTCCCAAGGGGAACTGATCCGCCGGACTGGCGGTCGGATCCTGTCCACACCTGCTAAAAAGCGCTGCACTAATGGGTGTGCACCCAGAAGTGCCCCGTCGACAGTGACGAAAAGCTGCGATAGCTGTAGAGTAACCCCGGACTGTTGATGCGGCCAGGCCGTCATCTAGTCGCGACTGGAGAAACTCAATCACGGATACGAGATCTGCAGAAAAAAAAAAAAAAAGATCTGCAATCCCTCTATCGACACACCAGGGCGCATAGCAGGCCTATCTATCGTACTGAACGTTTGTCGAATCTCTCCGCGAAGCCAGTATTGTGTCTGCAACTCGTGCAGGAATACCGCTCTTCTGGAGGCGATTCCTGACAGTGGCTAAGCCACCCATTGAATCCTGGGATTCGGGTGGAGGGCCCCGTTCTGGGATAGGAGGTCCGGTCATAAAGGTAATATAACAGGAGGCTGAGACAGAAACCTGAGTATTACATGAAACCCACTCTGCGCCGACTAAAGAGGTGCCAGGAGCACAATTAGTCGCGCAGGCTGAGTGCTTAGCTGAGACAGGACCTTGGAAATCAGAGGTACTGGGGGGAATGCCCACAGAATTCTGTCCGTCCAATCTAGCTGGAAGGCGTCCGGTGCCACCGACCTCGGGTCGTGGACTCGGGAGCAGAACGTTGGTGTCTGGTGATTCATCACAGACGCAAACAGATCCACCTGTAACGGCCTGTATAACAGGGAGAAAATCCCGAATATCCCCGGGTCGAGCCTCCACTCGTGAGGAGCGAGGATCCGGCGAGACAGAGCGTCCGTACGGACGTTGTCCACCCCCGGGAGATAAACAGGTAGCACCCTGATATCGTGAGAGTCGCACTATAGTAGGAACTGCCACGTCTTTCGTCGAAGCGACGGAGACGCCGTTCCCCCCTGCTTCCGGATGTAAGTCATCGCCGTTTGGTTGTCCATCTCTAGACGAACCACTTGGCCACGAAGCAGACCCGGGAAGCGTTGGAACACCAACCTGACCGCTCTCAGTTCTAGCACATTGATATGCAGTTTGATCTCCTGCTGGGACCATAGTCCCGAGGCAGTGTGATCATTCAGAACGCCTCCCCAGCCGGAGAGTGACGCTTCTGTTTGAACTGTGAGAGACGGAACGGGAGTGTCGAGGGGGAGCCCCCGGGACAGATTCCCGACCTCGGTCCACCACTGGAGGTGTGTAATGAGCCAATACGGAGTCTCGAGCACAGTCTCGAGATCTTCCGAGTTCGCCCAAATTCGACAGAGTGCTTGTTGAATGGGACTCATTCTCAAGCGCCCCGCCAGACCAAATCCACTGTCGCCGCCATGTTGTCCAGTAACTGGAGCTATGTACGAGCAGCGTGACTTGCGCTTAAGGGACTTGATATCTTGTGACAGAGATACACGTCCTCTCACCGTGTTGAAATTAGCCACTAGGAAGACTAGATTCTGAGTGGGGCTCAGATCTGACTTCTTGAGACTGACCATCCACCCTAGCGTGATCAGAATATCTATCACTTGTTGTGTAGCTATCTGACTCAGGGATTGCGATAGAGCTCTTAGTAACCAGTCGTCGAGGTACGGATGGCAGAACCGACCTTTTGACCTGGCCACTTGGGCGGGACTCAACATCAGCTTGGTGAACACCCTCGGGGCCGTGAAGATCCCGAATGGTAGAACCCTGAACTGATAACACCTCCCGTCGAAAGAAAACCTCAGGTATTTCTTGAACTCGGGGTGTATTGGTATGTGGAGATAGGCGTACTTAAGTCTATTGACGTTAGCCATTCTCCTGTCTCGACAGGTGAGATCACTGTTTGGTGACTAGGAAACAAGTCGAGTAGAAGCCCTCGCTTTCCTGTCCCTCGGGACCCGGTTCGATCGCAGCTTTCATAAGTGCGTCGACCTCGGCACGGAGGAATTCCGCCTTCTCTCGGGTAGCAGGCACCGGAGTGTGCTTTATCCCGGAGAAGGGGAGGGGCGGATGATGTTTCCACCGAGGCAAATGGCCATCCCTTAAAATGGACGGGGTCCGGGGATTGTGATGTAACTGTCTCCGATTCCTTCAGGAATAGAGTCAGTCGGCCGCCTACGGGGACATCCGGCTGGAGGCAGTGAACCCCGGCTGTCGGCAGTTCGATAACTTGCGACTGTGGGTTCACCCGGGGCTCTTCGGGCGCTAATGGGAACCCATCGTTCCCAGCCCCGCGAATAAGCTGTTGGTCTCGACCAGCTGCCTTGCCCCGGCCCGTGCCTCTCTTGCTCCTCCCGGCGCCCTTATACCTGAAGGAAGCGGCGGCTTCCAAGCAGGTGTGGACGTCTGACCCGTGCGTTAGCGTAGGGGGGGACAATTGGAGAGGCCCGCTTACGCGGTTTTAACGCTTGGTACCTCCAACATGGCCTCATGAGTCTTTGATGGAAGTATACCATTGAGCGGCCTCTCGGACCACCTGCTGAGCCCCAGGGAAGAGGGTGGCACCCTCTTATACGGCAAAGCAAGTAAGTCTTGGCATGTGTAAGTCGAGTATTTAGATACCGACATCCACCGCCTGCGCATGCCCATAACAGCGCACATCATCTGCGAGGCACAGCTACGAATAGCGTCCCGCGTAAGATAACTGAACTTCCGTTAGTTGCGCGGCCAACTCCGAAGAGTCGACCGGCCCCCTCTCCCGCTAACTCCCTCTGTACAGCCGACAGATACGCGGAGTGTACGGACACACGGAGCTGTTGGCATGCATTATGATATTGCTCCTCGAAGCATATGTAAGCAGCCTTCAACTCCGCACCGCACGCGGGAAAGGGGGGGCAACAGCCGGCCCTGCTTGACCTTAGTCAAGTTGGGTGTCTCCGACTCTGGCATGGGCGCAGCCACCTGAGGCAGTACCTGGACAATCCTGTCCCGCACGTGCCTCTGCACCCGGCCCGATGCCGAGTCCCGGTGCCGAGTCCCGGTGCCGAGGTGCCGGAGGTTCAAGGGAACCCACCTGGCACCGGGCTAGGTATCCACTAGTGGAAGCCTCGGCCTCGGAAGAGGCGTCTGGCTCCGCTAGGGAAAGTTGTGCGTCGGTAGTGCACGGGCCGAGCCGGCGCCCGCCACCACTACGCTGGGGATCGACCGCGAGCCAGAGCCGAAGCTCGGTCTCGGATCGTCCCCGAGACAAAGGGAACCAACCTTGCTCCGGGGCAGGTATCCACTAGTGGAAGCCTCGGCCTCGGAAGAGGCGTCTGGCTCCGCTAGGGAAAATTGTGCGTCGGTGGTGCACGGGCCGGCGCCCGCCACCACTACGCTTGGGAGCGACCTCGAGCCGGAGCCGAAGCTCGGTCTCGGATCGTCCCCGAGACAAAGGGAACCCCCCTGGCTCCGGGCTACGAATCCACTAGTGAAAGCCTCGGCCTCGGAAGAGGCGTCTGGCTCCGCTAGGGAAAATTGTGCGTCGGTAGTGCACGGGCCGGCGCCCGCCACCCCTCCGCTGGGGAGCGACCTCGAGCCGGAGCCGAAGCCCGGTCTCGGATCGTCCCCGAGATCAAGTGGCCTGCCTCGGCCGACGCCGGGCATAACACAGATCTCGAAGCCGCGTCCGGCGCCGACAACGGGGAAGGCTCAGCCCGTAGCTCCTCCGGAGCCGAGACTTCACCTCCTCCATCATCGACGCCATCGGCGACTTAAGTAACGCAGAACAGTCTGCCAAAGACAGTGCAGGAGAGGGTGCAGTGCTTACTACGGGGACCCTCCAGCCTTCTCCCCCGGCCCCCGGAGAGGGAGCGGGGGAGACAATCTCGGCAGCTTTTTTACCCTTTTTAGATGGGGAGGGAGGGGGGGGGGGGGGGGGGGGGGGGGGAAATGTCTTAGTAGATCTGATATCTACCCCCGCCTTTATAGACCTCTTTAAAGTGGAACAAGTCAACTTGTCTCTTTTGGGGGGTAAAGGCAATGTCCTCCGCCAGACATATCAGGCAGCGTTCGTGCCTGTCTTAGAACAACCCGTACACAGTTTGAAGGTCTTTGTAAACAAGACCGTAATTTCTGAGGTGGGCGGGAAGGGTATTAACGTGTATCAGTGCGATATAAAGATCGGAAAAATACGTGCATAAATTGTGAAACTAGAAGCAAAGGCGTAATGTAGAATGCGATTTGTAACGCGATACTAATAGCCAATGTCGTAGTTTAACTATAACACCAAAGGGGCGTGTTACGCGCTAAGATGAAAAAACCCGTAAAAAAGGTAAGTGTAGTTTATAAATTAACACACCACCTTGGGTTTTGTAAAGGAAAAAATTGTAGTCCAATGCTGTATGATATAACAAAACCCCAAGCCGTTTCTTAATGGCCTTGGTGTTACATGTATCAGCCCGTGGGACTACAATATGGACGCCATTACGGCCATTTGAATTCAAAGGTGCCGTGCACGTGGCGTCAATTACAACTCTATAACTTCACAATGCGAGGTATTACGCCTTTGCAATGAAAGAAATGTACCATACATACAGTTTGGTCAGCCATGGTTCTTGTCGAACGATAGATTTCTCTTATTTTGTCTTGTGTGAAAAATCAACACGTCTGTCTCTTACAGATGACATAAGGAAAGTGATTTGGGTGAGAGTTGCTCCCCCTGGCGTGAGGCGCCGTTGGTGGTGAGGCCCCGTAAGGGTGGTCGTATATCATACAAAAACGAAGTTTTTTGTGTGGTAACATTTTTTATTAAGGAAAATGGTTACAACTATGTCATGTAGATTTTCTTGAGCAAGGAAAATGCAATAAGTGCCCCAAGGAGGATTTAATCAGAAAGAGAATATAATTGATGTGATATACATGTGGCCAAGCTGAACAGATTGGGATATGATACTAATAAAGTAAGGTATTTGTATGTAGTGATAAGCTTTAAGATCAAAGCATAGGCTCCCATTCATTGTACACTTGACTCACTTGCCACTCTGCAGCTGTATGTGCAGCGTGGTGAACGGCTCCATCCTCAGCATGTAGTGCATCACACTAGCAGCATTGGAGTAGTGGGTGCCGTAGTGAAACTTCTCTATGGTACCTGTTGGGTCCTCAAACGTTTCATACCTGTCAACACAGTTTATATAGTCAACACATAACTTATACAGTCAACACACACATCTTACTGAGTTAACACACACACTACATATAACAAACACAGACAGCTTACAGGGTTAACACACACAGTAAACACAGTCAACACAAACAGTACATAAAGTCAATGCGCAGAGAACATACGGTCAACACACAGAGCACGTATGGTCAACACTCACAGCACATAGTCAACACGCAGAGCACACAGTCAACACGCAGAGCACATATGGTCAACACTCACAGCACATTGTCAACACGCAGAGCACACAAGTCAACACACAGAGCACAAGTGGTCAACACGCAGAGCACACAGTCAACACGCAGAGCACATACGGTCAACACTCACAGCACATAGTCAACACTCAGAGCACAAGTGGTCCACACTCACAGCACACAAGTCAACACGCAGAGAATATATGGTCAACACTCATAGCACACAGTCAACACACAGAGCACATACGGTCAACACGCAGAGCACACAGTCAACACGCAGAGCACATACGGTCAACACACACAGCACATAGTCAACACGCAGAGCACAAGTGGTCCACACTCACAGCACACAAGTCAACACGCAGAGCACATAAGGTCAACACTCACTGCACACAGTCAACACGCAGAGCACATACAGTCAACACTCATAGCATACAGTCAACACGCAGAGCACGTATGGTCAACACTCACAGCACATAGTCAACACACAGAGCACACAGTCAACACGCAGAGCACATACGGTCAACACTCACTGCACACAGTCAACACGCAGAGCACATACGGTCAACACTCACTGCATACAGTCAACACACAGAGCACAAGTGGTCCACACTCACAGCACACAAGTCAACACGCAGAGCACATACGGTCAACACTCACAGCATACAGTCAACACGCAGAGCACAAGTGGTCCACACTCACAGCACACAAGTCAACACGCAGAGCACAAGTGGTCCACACTCACAGCACACAAGTCAACACGCAGAGCACATACGGTCAACACTCACAGCATACAGTCAACACGCAGAGCACAAGTGGTCCACACTCACAGCACACAAGTCAACACGCAGAGCACATACAGTCAACACTCACAGCACACAGTCAACACGCAGAGCACATACAGTCAACACTCACAGCATACATTCAACACGCAGAGCACAAGTGGTCCACACTCACAGCACACAAGTCAACACGCAGAGCACATACAGTCAACACTCACTGCACACAGTCAACACGCAGAGCACATACAGTCAACACTCACAGCATACATTCAACACGCAGAGCACAAGAGGTGCACACTCACAGCACACAGTCAACACGCAGAGAATATACGGTCAACACTCACAGCACACAGTCAACACACAGAGCATATACGGTCAACACTCACAGCACACAGTCAACACACAGAGCATATACGGTCAACACTCACAGCACACAGTCATCACGCAGAGCATCTACGGTCAACACTCTTAGCACACAGTCATCACGCAGAGCACATACAGAAAACCCTGTTAGCAGTGCCATAAACCAGTAAATGCAATTGAGTTACCTGGCTATTACAGCCTAGACAGAGTTATCAGTGCTTTAAGTCAAGGACTTGCAATAATTCAAGTCATGTCATGAATGACAACTTTAGCAGTGTGACATCATATTTTTAGTTGTATCTCAGGATTCAAATCACAGATGTGCTACTCATGATCAAGTTGATGCTCACAAAAAGGTCAAGAACCACCTCTATGAATGTCTAAAAGAATCAGTGAGTTGGGTCTGAGTCTGGTTTCAACAGTGTGTCAGTTACATCATGGCATTTGTATCAGCTTAATGTGGGAGGAAAACCCAGTGATGCTGGTCATAGATGTTTAACACTTTGATGATACCCATGATTATGGGCACCCATGTTGCTGAGAAACCAAAGTCAACATACAGTTTGTTGCCCATTTCTATTATTTTATTTCAGTTTCTTTATTATTGGGATAAACTGAGGCTCTGGAGTCAATCTGGCATTCAAACCCACACTCAGCGGATCCCGGCACACCTTAGGGATGCAACTCTACAATGCAACGAATTTCAGCATCAGACTCCAGAACCTCAATTTATCTCGATAATAAAGAAACTGAAATAAAATCATAGAAATGGGCAACAAACTGTTTGTTGTAGTTAAAATTCTGCATTCAAAAAAGCTCACTTTTCTCTGACTTCATGCTCATTCTTAGGGTTTATGACCCCCATGGGCTTGCTGAGGTCGCGATACACTTTCGGGTTCTCTAGGTCAAGGGTTGGAGATGTGTAGTCACGCAGGATCCATGGGAACTGAAAGGTGTGACAAGAAAGTGTTACATCCAGCAATAAGAATTCAGTCACCATCTGAAGATTGTCTTCATAGAACATCATAGAACAAATACCCACCACAGGATACTGGCTGAGGTCGTTGTAGGTCCGACCTGCAATTGTATTCAGCTGCATCAGGTACTCAAAATTGGAGATCTCTCTCTGAACCCATTTCTGAAGAACAAAGAGATAGACTATGTATCAATGATAACAAAATAACCACAGTAGCAGTAAGATTTATGACAATAGCACTGAATGTCCATACCATTCTTAATTCAAGTCACGTCCTCTTGAAACTTCTGATTTATTTAACAAACCTTACTTGTTTTCAGTAATTACCGTAAAAAACACTTAGTTTGATAATCTATTTTTTTTAATCAAACATATATTGAGTTGATGTTGTCTTCTCAGGATTAGATTTTTATCATTATGTCATATAATCTCTTTTCATCTTTGTGTAAAATGTGATGTATCAGTTAGTCAGAATATTTACATGTCCTGATGCAGGAAATAAGATGCTGACATAAGTGACGTGCTGACGTATAACTGAAGCAGCCAGCTTGAGGACAGATAATCTCTCATTACCTACTTGTCTCTCTCGACATACAATAACAATAGATATACTTCATTATGAGAAAGGTTTGGTTTTAGGAACCTGCATGGACCTGAAGTCAGACTTCAAACATGAGTTACCTGTGTGACGTGTGAAACCAGACCTCAAACATGAGTTACCTATGTGAAGCCTGAAGCCAGACTTCAAACATGAGTTACCTGTGTGAGGCCTGAAGCCAGACTTCAAACATGAGTTACCTGTGTGACACGTGAAACCAGACTTCAAACATGAGTTACCTGTGTGAAGCCTGAAGCCAGACTTCAAACATGAGTTACCTGTGTGAGGCCTGAAGCTAGACTTCAAACATGAGTTACCTGTGTGACGCGTGAAACCAGACCTCAAACATGAGTTACCTGTGTGAGGCCTGAAGCCAGACTTCAAACATGAGTTACCTGTGTGAGGCCTGAAGCCAGACTTCAAACATGAGTTACCTGTGTGAAGCCTGAAGCCAGACTTCAAACATGAGTTACCTGTGTGAAGCCTGAAGCCAGACTTCAAACATGAGTTACCTGTGTGAGGCCTGAAGCCAGACTTCAAACATGAGTTACCTGTGTGAGGCCTGAAGCCAGACTTCAAACATGAGTTACCTGTGTGAAGCCTGAAGCCAGACTTCAAACATGAGTTACCTGTGTGAGGCCTGAAGCCAGACTTCAAACATGAGTTACCTGTGTGACGCGTGAAACCAGACCTCAAACATGAGTTACCTGTGTGAGGCCTGAAGCCAGACTTCAAACATGAGTTACCTGTGTGAGGCCTGAAGCCAGACTTCAAACATGAATTACCTGTGTGAGGCCTGAAGCCAGACTTCAAACATGAGTTACCTGTGTGAAGCCTGAAGCCAGACTTCAAACATGAGTTACCTGTGTGAGGCCTGAAGCTAGACTTCAAACATGAGTTACCTGTGTGAGGCCTGAAGCCAGACTTCAAACATGAGTTACCTGTGTGAGGCCTGAAGCCAGACTTCAAACATGAGTTACCTGTGTGAGGCCTGAAGCCAGACTTCAAACATGAGTTACCTGTGTGACGCCTGATGCCAGACTTCAAACATGAGTTACCTGTGTGAGGTCTGAAGCCAGACTTCAAACATGAGTTACCTGTGTGAGGCCTGAAGCCAGACTTCAAACATGAGTTACCTGTGTGACGTGTGAAACCAGACCTCAAACATGAGTTACCTGTGCGAGGCCTGAAGCCAGACTTCAAACATGAGTTACCTGTGTGACACGTGAAACCAGACCTCAAACATGAGTTACCTGTGTGATGCCTGAAACCAGACCTCAAACATGAGTTACCTGTGTGACACGTGAAACCAGACCTCAAACATGAGTTACCTGTGTGAGGCCTGAAGCCAGCCTTCAAACATGAGTTACCTGTGTGATGCCTGAAACCAGCCTTCAAACATGAGTTACCTGTGTGAGGCCTGAAGCCAGCCTTCAAGCATGAGTTACCTGTGTGAGGCCTGAAGCCAGACTTCAAACATGAGTTACCTGTGTGAGGCCTGAAGCCTTGAGAAGTTCTGCTGGTGAACGGGTGCCATAGTAGCTCAGGTTGGCTGGACGGAGGCTCAAGATACGACTGTAGATCTTGTTTCTTACTTGCTGTAGCAAAAATAACATAGCTCAATGAACTGTGTACAATGAGATGTTGCAAGTTCAGACTCAATAGGTGTAGAAGCCTTTCATTCTCGGGTATTTAATTAAAGCAAGTGTATGCTAAATTAGGCTATGATAATCCAGACTATCTAGACAGCTTTACTTGAATCAATGGGGTTTCATCATATCTCAAAACCATCAATTTACAAATGAAATGGATTAACCATGGGAGGAATCAATGCTAAGTCTTTGGAACGACTGTCTTCCCCATAAAAGCAAATTTCATGAAGGGCATCCACTTGATAAGAAAGAAACTCTAGCTTGACAGAGAAGGCAAATACCCACTTTGTTGGGTAGATTGATGAAGTAGTTGGTCTGGTCAATGAGGAACATCTCTAGGGCTGAGCGGCGGAGGTTGTATCTGCGGAAGTGAATCTCCCGCAACTCAGACAGAGCCCACTTGAAATCCTCCCCTCCTGCACACAACAAGGTTACAACCATACCAACAAATACACATTCCAGGGCACAAATATGACATCACTGAATGTCCAAAGACTGTATTGTA
This sequence comes from Haliotis cracherodii, assembly GCF_022045235.1. Lineage (NCBI taxonomy): Eukaryota > Metazoa > Mollusca > Gastropoda > Lepetellida > Haliotidae > Haliotis > Haliotis cracherodii. The sequence continues at coordinate 389,143 of NW_027266285.1, forward strand.
ACCTTGTCAGATAAGCAAATTCATAACTGATCCTGGAGACTGTGATGCTGTATTGTAAAAATAGTTAGTATCATGAATATCACACTAATAACATCAATATTTTCAAAACAAAATTATTGTCTTCCTGACCTTCTGCAAACATATTTCCCATATTTACACATTTTATCACACCTGATCTGATTCTCTCCATCCATATTTAACAAGCTTGTCGTGCCTTATCCGATTCTCTCCATCCATATTTACCAAGATTGTCATGCCTTATCTGATTCTCTCCATCCATATTTACCAAGCTTGTCGTGCCTTATCTGATTCTCTCCATCCATATTTACCAAGCTTGTCATGCCTTATCTGATTCTCTCCATCCATATTTACCAAGCTTGTCATGCCTTATCTGATTCTCTCCATCCATATTTACCAAGCTTGTCATGCCTTATCTGATTCTCTCCATCCATATTTACCAAGCTTGTCGTGCCTTATCTGATTCTCTCCATCCATATTTACCAAGCTTGTCGTGCCTTATCTGATTCTCTCCACCCATATTCCTGGATCCCCTAAAACAATAACATTCAGCTGCAGATGTCCTTGACATCCTAACTCACCATCTTCCTTGACAAAGGTGCAGTCAAAGAAGTAGACATGAGTTGTTGTGACCTCCAAACGACCTTTTATGACCTCCACTAATGTGACAAGATCACATTCTTCAGACAAGACCAGCTTCTCTTTACCAACATACTCCTCGCTGGCAGCACTGTGGAATGTACAAAGTTGTACTGTTTTGGTAATTGTTATGCCTCAAAAACGAAGAAATGAATTCAAGTTCCGCTGTCGTAAACACTGAAACTTTTTTATCCTTCACAAACTTTTGAACTGCCTCCTTTAACTTGACTGTGTGAACAATACAATCATGTTAAGAACTGGCATTGAAATCTCCTCGAGAGAATCCATCATTAACCTATTGTCATGATTGACAATAGAGATACAAAGTGTGGTGACAACACATAACTACATAATATCAATGTTGATCTTGACTTTCATTGTAAATCAGTACACCTTGACTTACTTGATATGGATTAGTTAGAATAAAACATATAATTCCATGTTTACATGACATTTTCAGTTGCTTCTGATCTCGTTACAATTTTCTGACACATGTCCTTTACAACAAAAAAGGTTTTATGTATTTTGAAAGAGAAAAGTCTGTGGCATGTAGAATGTGGCAGGTTTGCTGTGGTGCTTGAAGAGTTTTCAAAGATTTTACAGTTGCACATAGAAGTGATGATAATGTATATATTGTAACATCATCAATAGACATGTTCATACTGATTGTCAACCTCACAAGGACTTCTAGCCATGTCTATTGATATCATCTCTGTGAAGGCCTTAAATCTATTATTTCACAATTCCAATAGCATGAATATGAACTTTTGCATACAGGTACATGTCAACAAGATAGCCGACCTTGAAGCACTGATGACGTTCCAGTCTTCATCCCCAAGAGTATCATCTGCAATGTTCTCCTTCGACACCAGGGCCTCTTTAGCAACTTTGATTGTCTTCACCTCTGGGTTCTCAAGGTCAGACACACCTGGTTGACATACAGACACAATATCATGTAAACTCAGGGTATTACGCAACACAGAAATGTGCATCAAGTATGCAGAAAAGAATAGAACGGATGCCTAAAAAAATATATATTGCATCCCAAGGGACACACAATACTATATTCATCATACCAAATTCTTGACATGAAATTTAAAGTTCCTTTAACTAAATTAATTATTGATTTTTGCAGTACAGTTCACCATTTCATTACTTCACAGGACATATGACAGAAATAACACATGCCATGTACTCTGTTCAACATGTATGACATACAGATATATAACATATCCACTTTTCAACACGTATGACACACACATATGTAACATGTACACTGTTCAACATGTATGACATACATATATGAAACATGTACACTTTTCAACATGACATACAGATATGAAACATGTACACTGTTCAACATGTATGACATACAGATATGTAACATGTACACTGTTCAACATGTATGACATACAGATATGAAACATGTACACTGTTCAACATATATGACATACAGATATGAAACATGTACACTGTTCAACATGTATGACATACAGATAGGACACAAGTCAACTACTCACCCAAGTTGTCCCTTTGTCTGCTGGCCTCGATGTGAGGCTCGAAGTTGTAGTTTTGTATGACCTTCACCTTCATCCGCATGAAGTTCTCTTGGCTGGACAGTTTCCAGTGGACGTCATGTTCATTCCTGACAGACGGAGATGACAATATGTACTTCATTATCAGACTTTCTCATTTCAGATTTACAGATTTTCCTGTGAAAATTCTGACTGGTGTTTATGGGGAAACATAAAAAAAATACATTTCAAATTATTTGCATTTTTAAAAGTTATTGGAATTCCCTGCCATGTGTAACCTGTTGTGTTCAAGTTTCCAAATTGAGGTAAAAAAGTTTCGATGATACATTTCAATGCACAGAATCAAAAATAATTTTATAAAATGATCTAATCCTTTTTACTGTCATATTCCGAACTGACATTATTTCATTTGGGGATTGGTGAGTTTGTTTCATGTTAGTCAACCTACGTCAGATGCCAGCCTCCTCGCTCCCCGGTGAAGAATCTCTTGTTTGCCCGCCATTTCCTCAAAGTAGAAAGATGCTGATTTCTCAGCTGTGTTGAGACATTTTGATATCGGCGGTACTCCTGGGAGGATTTAGCTTTGAAAGGGTCTAAAACTTGTGCCTTAAAGAAAAACAATGACATCTTAGACTTGAACAAAAGATGTACAACAGACACACAAGAGAAAATTTTGCCACTGACTTCAATTGCATCATATGAAGTTGATCAAATAGGCACTCATGCAATAATGAAGTCCTGGTTCTTTGTGCCATTTTAAGGAGGAATAGGTTTCCAGTATCCATACTTGTCAAATTCACCACCTGCAAACTAGCCACACATGACCAGTAGTTGCAAGCATGAGCTATGTTCCACTCACTCAATCTTGATATTTATAATTTTTAAATTGTTAATGAGTCAAAAACAAGGAAAAGAAATAGAGAATGGAATATCAAGCTTCAAATTCAGTGAAAGTGACGTTATCTTGTCAACAAGAACAATATGTAATATTATCAAACATAACACGTCTTAGTGAATCATACGACAAGCATGAGATACTGTGACCTATTCTGACACATACTCCGCCCAGGGAGATATTTTAATAAGGTAAGTATGTGTTTCCTTGTTTTTCGTTGAGTGCCATACTCATCAATATTCCGGTCACATGTAATGGAGTCTGGAAAAGACAATCCAGTGTTGATATCATCAGCAACGGTCAACGCTGTCGGGGTATGAACAGATACAATCAACTACGTCACCGAGCCTGACCACCTGATCCATAAAGTCATGATCAGCATAAGTTGTTTTGCACCAATTATTCCAATCTGATATCCCCATGTCTGACTGAGGTAAGTAAGGATGTAACCATCCTCATTAGCACTAGATCCTCAATACCCAAAAAGGCAAGTAGGATGACGATGGTGATGATAATGATCATACTATTTTAGAAAGGCCAGAAGTGTCAAAAGAGAGGATCTACTGCAGTTTCAGCCCCTCGTACCTGGAACCGGAGCTTGCTGTCACCGATGTCTCTGTTCCTCTTGTGCATGTTCAGCATCATGTTTTCATGGCATTCACGCCAGAAGCCGTTTGTAGCTGTGTGAGACTCACTAAAGCTGGACTCAACAAAATGATGTCTTTGTGGATAGATCTGAAACCAAAAGAACCAATATTTTTTGAAAACTGATTTATCATACACAGAAAATTATTTGAATAGTTGCTAAATCATAAGAAAAATAGGATCAGGATGTAGGACTAATTCAGCACATCAAATGGTTCATCTGGTTTCATTAAAGATAACTGTCCAGGGAACTGGTGCCTTGGTCAGTATAGCATTTATTCATTCAAGATAACTGCCCAGGAAACTGGTACCTTGGTCAGTATAGCAAATATCTTGTGCTCCGGCAATTATACCTTAATGTTGAAGTAGCGGAGTTAGGGACAATCATAGCGCTACAGTGCCTTTGAAGATCAGTGTCTCGCTCATCAGTGAACTTTACGCACATAAAGTAAACGTAACACAGAAATATGGTCAGGACAGACATACTTCTTGTTTTGATGAGTTTTATAAGAATTTCACAAAATAAACTTAAACAGGGTTGAATGACGGTCAAGTAGTTATGAAAAATACATCAATGTAGAAGGAATGTAGCAAAAGAAATTGATGATATTATTAAGATGACATTTTACTGTTTTACTTCCCAGGGTGTGCTCAAAGCTTCCTGATTTAAAGCTAAGATAACAAACATCCTAAGAAGTATAGGGTTAAACTACTTGGCGTATTCACTACAATACAGCAATGTTCCTTTTGGTACATTTGCAAGATTTTATGCAGCTTTATCGATTAAACAACAAAACATTGGACTGGTTATCAAAGAATGATGATTTGAAAGCGCCCTGTCTACTACAACTCACATAGTTTGTGACAAACGTCTTCCACTCCTCGGTGTGGCAGTAGGAGCGGAAGTCATCGAAGAACGTGGGACTCATGGTGGTCTGGGGTAGGTTGGGGAGGTTCACTTCTATGTTGAGGAGTGTGTGAGCCTTGTCCACAAGGGCCTTCAGTACTGGGACGAGGAACGAGTAGTTGTCGGTGTTCTCTGAAAACAGGGAACATGAAAGTGAAGAAGAGGTAAAGCTACAGGAGACAGATGCCAATGTAATATAAAGAAACTTACCACTTGCACCCTCTAAAACAATGATTTTCTATTCCTTTCAGGCAGATGTAAAAATGTTTTTAAGTTGTCTTTAGGAATCCATTTAAGTTTTGCGTGTCATGGCCCAGGTTGGAGATAATGTTTCAAGACCTTATTTTGGGATATTGCTTTGTTACCTGGATTTGATACTAAGACCAAGGAGTGAGATACTGCTTCATAACCAAAGAGTGAGAATAGTGCTTCATAACCAAGGAGTGAGATAGTGCTTTACGACCAAGTTGTGATACACTACTACATAACCAAGGTGTGAGATATTTCCTCATAAGCAAGGTTTGTGATACTGCTTCATAGCCAAGGTTTGTGATACTGCTTCATAACCAAGGTTTGTGATACTGCTTCATAGCCAATGTTTGAGATAATGCTTCATAACCAAGGTTTGTGACACTGCTTAATAACCAAGGTTTGTGCTACTGCTTCATAGCCAAGGTTTGTGTTACTGCTTCATAGCCAAGCTTTGAGATACTGCTTCATAATCAAGGTTTGAGATACTGCTTCATAACCAAGGTTTGAGATACTGCTTCAACACCTAGTTTTGAGAAAGTGATTCATAACCAAGGTGGGTGATAGTGCTTCAAATCAAGGTCTGAGATACAGATTCATGGCCTAGGTTTGAGAAAATAAGCTGTGTAACTTCAGCTGTCTTCAAATACTTTGTGTGCCTCATGACATGAATACAAAATGAAAATATATAAATAATTCTCACAAAGCTTTGTTGCCTTCCTGCAAATTAACAAATTTCATTGACTGAAAAAAAAACCAAGGGCTCTAAAAAGTGAAAAAATGAAGAAAAAAATCCTACCATCCACAGCCCTGATGATGATGGAGTTCAATGTGCCAATGATGTAAGAGGCCTCAGCAGAGCTGCTGATGAGCTTTGTCTGCACCAGTGCATGGAGCTTAGCAGTTGCCACTGCACACATCTACAGGGAAAGAAGTGCATGTCATGAATTTGAAGCTGCTAATATCTGTTACTGATTTATAACTTTGCAACTATTATAGTCTGGTGCAAGTGAGTGAGTTCTGCATAAGCCGCTTTGAACAGTATTTCACCTGTCATGGCATGTTAGCTTCATGTGATAGAAAAGCCCCAAGTTGTGCAGATCTAGACATTTACCTCTTTTATGAAACCCATTAACATGGGCTGTCATATAGCTGGAATATTGCCGAGTACGGCATTAAACGATAAACAAACAAACATGAACACAGCTATGGTGCTGACAAACCAAGAACCATACTCAGGATTAATCCAGAAATCAAATGTACAATCATACATTACATGTATGCCTAAAAAGATGCAACTCTTTACAGTGAATTGCAGTGGCATAGACAACTCTGCCACCCGTGTCCCCAGTATAATTTGGAAAATGAAATGGAAGTTCTCAAGTTAAAAACAGAGGTTCTACAATGTGTGAGCTGTGAATGTATGATAAGTGTTAGGGCAGGTACGAGTCCAAATTTACTACCTGGGTACCCAACCCCCATTACCCGACCCTACCCGGCTACCCACTGCAAGTCTCAAGAGTTGGGAACAAAATGTCTGATTAGTAATTGTTTCACTGCAGCCCTGGCTAAAATTATATATATACATGTATCAAACATGCGTTCACTGAAGTTGACCGAAGCTTTATCTTTACTCAAACATATACAAGTCAAAAGGAATGTGTGCATCGTCAGAAATAAATGCGAGCATTTGCGACTTGTAGCATAACCACAGAGCTATAGTGAATTTTTGTCATTAAACAATATGTCATGTGACTAAACACGGGTCCGGGTAGTACTGTGGGTACCCGGGTCCTTCTAAGGATCCACCCGACCTGAGTACCCGAGTTACCCGTCCCAGCCCTAGTAAGTGTAGTTCTGTCTAATGCAGGGTCTACTCACATCCAGGTTAGGGTGTTTGGCAAAAGCCAGGAGTATACTGAGTCCTAAATGGACCATCTCCTTCCAGCCTAGGCCTGTCTCCACCTCCCACACACCCAGGATGTCCAGGAGGGACATGACATCCTCCAGCAGCTGAAACACGCAGCATAAGGCAACACTAGATACACAGAAAAGCAAACAGAATATTGTCAGCTATAGATACATGGCATATTGTCAACTCTAGATACAAAGCATATATTGCCAACACAAAACACACAGCATATTGTCAACTCTAGATACAAAGCATATATTGCCAACACAAAACACACAGCATATTGTCAACTCTAGATACAAAGCATATATTGCCAACACAAAACACAGCATATTGTCAACTCTAGATACAAAGCATATATTGCCAACACAAAACACATAGCATATTGTCAACTCTAGATACAAAGCATATATTGCCAACACAAAACACACAGTATATTGTCAACTCTGGATACAAAACATTTATTGCCAACACAAAACACACAGCATATTGTCAATTCTAGATACAGACACATCCTCAAGCAGATGAAACACACAACCTATGGTTAACACAAAGATACAAAGCATATATTGTCAACACAAACGCACAGCATATTATCAACACAAACACACAGCATTTTGGCAACATAAAACACAGAGCATTTTGGCAACACAAAACACACAGCATATTGACAACACAAGATACAGACACAAACTGTCAACACTGGAAGAATCCTATTTATTGCCATTACTTTGTTTGTTTGTTGTATAACGCCACACTTGCAATATTCCAGCTATATGACGTTGGTCTGTTAATAATTGTGTCTGGACCAGACAATCCAGTGATTGACATTACAAGCATCGATCCACGCAATTAAGATACGATGCCATGCATTAACAAAGTCAGCGAGCCTGACCACCCGATCCCACTAGTCGCCTCTTACAACAAGCAAAGTCACCTTTTACGGCAAGCATGGGATGCTGAAGACCTATTCTTCCCCAGATCTTCACGGGCCTATTGCCATTACTGAAACACACACTACATATAGTTGACACTGGACACATTCCAACCTCCAGCAGAACAAAATCTAGGATAAAGCTGACAAACCAAGGATCATTATCAGGGATATTCTGGATTCAAATATTCAAGAAACTGTCAAAAAGTAAAGAAATATAGTCAGTTTGTCCCCAGTGGGAGCGACTTGTGAAGTGGAATCTCCAGCCCTCAAAGTGACTCACCCTCTCACTGTATTTAACCTCATTATCACAGCTGTCATCAGTCACAAAATTGCGCACGATCCTCACCAACTCAATGGCATTTTCTGTGTGGACGGCTATCGGTTGACCTGGACAAAACAAAGTGCAAACAACTGTTATACCCTCCTGAAATATATATTAACATGTAATACTACTGTACAAAAAGTTCATGAATTATACCTCTCTTAATGATTGGCAAATGTTGGGCATGATGAAACACATACTGTTGATTTATGGTTTCTTTGACATCTCTAGATGACAGACTAATTCATCATGTATGGTTTATACACAACTTGAGCTACCAAATTGAGTCCATGTTATATTATCAGATTATGATGATGCAAATGAACAAAATTGAATTATCATAAATATTTTGCATGACAGGATAATTCAGGCCAAGATGTGTCAAATGAATTGTTAAGGAAACACATGCCAGAGGTTCATGAGATAACAGTGCACAATATCCTTGATGTCAGAGGTATATGAAATAATACGGTATAGTGCCCTACTCATATCCTTGATGTCAGAGGTTTTGTTTGTTTGTTTATTGGTTTTTTTAATGCTGCACTCAGCAATATTCCAACTAAATGACGGTGGTCTGTAAATAATCAAGTCTGGACCTGACAATCATGAGCATTGATCCACGCAACTGGGATACAATGACATGCATCAACCAAGTCAGCAAGCCTGACCACCCGATCCAGTAAGTTACCTTTTACGACAAGCATAGTCGCCTTTTATGACAAGCATGGGTTCCTTAAGACCTATTCTACCCTGGATTTTCACGGGCCTGATGTCAGAGGTACATGAGATAACACAGTATAATACCCTACCCATATCCTTGATGCCAGAGGTACATGAGATAACACAGTACAATGCCCTACCGAAATCCTTGATGCCAGAGGTACATGAGATAACACAGAATAATACCCTACCCATATCCTTGATGCCACAGGTATATGAGATTACACAGTAAAATACCCTACCCAAACCCTTGATGCCAGAGGTACATGAGATTACACAGTATAATACCCTACCCATATCCTTGATGCCACAGGTACATGAGATTACACAGTAAAATACCCTACCCAAATCCTTGATGCCAGAGGTACTTGAGATAACACAGTATAATACCCTACCCATATCCTTGATGCCTGAGGTACATGAGATAACACAGTATAATACCCTACCCATATCCTTGATATCAGAGGTACATGAGATTACACAGTATAATACCCTACCCATATCCTTGATGCCAGAGGTATATGAGATTACACAGTATAACACCCTACCCATATCCTTGATGCCACAAGTACATGAGATTACACAGTATAATACCCTACCCATATCCTTGATGCCACAGGTACATGAGATAACACAGTGTAATACCCTACCCAAATCCTTGATGTCAGAGGTACAGAAGTTAATACAGTAAAATGCCCTACCCATATCCTCAATCAGATATCCCTGCCTATATAGATCGATGCTCATGATATCACTGGACTGTCTGGACCAGACTCGATTATTTACAGACTGCCATCATATAGCTGCAATATTGCTGATTGCGGTGTTAAACAACAAAGAAACAAACAAACAAACAGAGGTACATGATACAACACAGTCTAATGCCCTACCCGTATCCTTGATGTCAGAGGTACATGAGTGTAGCATCATCTCCAGTAGACGCCTCTTCAGCTCATGTTTTGGACGGACTAGAATGTGAGTATCACAGATGTGGTCTATACAGGCAAACACCTCACCCCGATCCTACAAACAGACCATGTGTTGTACTGGCGTCATCAGGACAGGACAAATACTGGGATGAAAACACTCCGTTAACATTTCTATATGGGACTCCGACATGAATAAACATGAAACATGCATCTGCACAGTGTCATCAGCTAGCTACTCAATAACCATCCAAGGTAATCATGGTCAAAGGGAATGTTTCTTCATCATTTTCATTGCATTCAATGTTACTAAACTATTTCAAAGTTATTAATGGAAAACAGATAATTATTTAGACCCAAGCTTAAATACTAAGCTCCAAAAATATTTTTGTATTACTGTTTAAGGTCACATGAACTTAACAGATAGAACTAAGAAAACAGTCCTCAGTTCTGATGAGTTTTCTTGATAACTATTTTATGCAAGTTTTGTCTCATATCCTTATTTGTGGTTTACAGATATATTTTTTCGATCCAATTAACATAATTAAATTGTGAAGCTCAATTTCTTTTATTTTATTCATCAAGAAGTTGTGTTGGTCAGTACGTTTGGTGGGAAAACATAAATGCTAATCGTAATATGCTGATAGCCTGATACTGTTAAAAGTGCAGGATCCTGAGTAGTTTCACAGTCACATATTTATGTACTTACACTGTGAAGGTAATGTTGTCTTCACAATATGTTAGTATTTTGCATAGACAAAAACCAATGTATTTTATACTGAGAGGCAATGAAAACGCAATCCAATTTTCAAACGTGAATTTTATTAACATAAGAAAATTTCAAAACTTGTATTAAGTATATTAGCAAAGACTGATCACGATAGAGAAATTCTGCATAAAGCAGTGTCCAATATCATCAGTTCCAACCCCATTTACAGGAGAGAAATTGAACACACCCTCAGTATCTGGTGTGTCCACCTTGAGCACGAACACAAGCTTGCAAACGCCTTGGCATGGACTCACATAAACGACAGATGAAATGAGCCATGATTGTGTTCCAGTGATACTACAATGCCTGAGTGAGCTCAGCAACATTGAGGGGCGGAATCTGCTGTCGTCTCACACGCCTACCAAGTTCGTCCCACAGGTGCTCAATTGGTTTCATGTCTGGTGACCTTGAGGGCCACTGCATGACCTCCACGTTGTTTCTCTGAAGAAAATTCCATGTCAGGATGGCAGTATGGGGCCTAGCATTGTCATGCTGAAACACTAGCCGGTTTCCACCATGCTGTCTTAAGAGAGGAAGAAGAACTGGCTGTAGAACAGTATCCACGTAACGTCGTGCCGTCAAGTTACCTTGCACAATAACAAGCTGTGATTTAAACACAGCATTTATGGCTCCCCAAACCATTACTCCTCCACCACCAAAGCGATCTTGTTCAATAACACAAGGTCGCACATAACGTTCACACAGAGACGTTCATCTGGGAAAGAGACGTTAAAGCGAGGCTCATCGGAGAAAACAACATTCCTCCAACCGACGTTGCCCAGAAAACCACCTGCTGCATCTAATCGCTGTCGTTGAAGTCTGTGATTATGCGTTAAGATCTGACCTTGGTACGGTCGACGTGACCGTATTCCCGCTGCAGCAAGGGGTCGACGCACAGTTCAACCGCTGATGGATCTTCCTCTGCTTCCGATAGTGTTGTGAGCAGTCTGTACAGCTGTCTGAAATTGACGTCGGTGGTGTTGCATGACAATATAGCGATCCTGACGTCCTGTTGTCACCCGTTGAACGCCTGGGCGTGGCTGATTCTCCACCCTGCCTGTGACTTGGTAGCGCCTTCTGAAGACAACTGACAGTTGATGGATGGACATTAAAGTGTTATGCAACGTCAGTCTGTAGAGTGCCAGCTCAGAGCATTCCAATGGCCTGGTGTCGCTGATCTTGGGTTAACCGTGGCTTGGTGCATATGGACATCAATTTCAAATCATGATGTGATTTTATAGGGGAGCAATGTGTACTGTTTGCATGCAACTCAAAATTCATGTCATGCACATGCATTTTGGACTGCAAGCTGAAGATGTGTTTTAGCGTTTTGTTCAGGATGGTGTGCACACAACCAAACATGTCTGAACACACGACGACAGAAGACAATTCTCATGCTAAGCAACATTTTTCAATAACTAATCACTTTGTTTTCTCCTCTGTTACTATTCTATGATAAAAAATGCTGATTGCGTTTTCATTGCCTCTCAGTATATTAATCATAATAGTCAGTAGTTACTATAATGAATTATATAATGTTGTATGATTTTTGTAGTTGTATTGTCTGATTTTCTTATGCATCAAAGATAGAAATGTCAGGCTAAAAAAAAAAAAATCGAACTATTTTCATCTTATTTTCTGAATGTGGCTTTCAGCTTTGGATAGTTATATCTATTAACCAATAATATACAGAAAGTGTCTCCTAGTGTCTCTTAGTGCCTCCAACATGTGATGAAATGTCAGCATATCAAGTGAAAAGTAAAATTTTCAAAACCATCCAAAAAATACTTGAAAATAAAAATCCTTGAACTGACATGGGTCATGGGAAGGCAAAGTTTTTTTTCACAAACATGCTGAATGTAAGTTTGATGACTTGTTATAGATGTAAAATAACGTCTGGATATCCAGTGACATGATTGGTTAGTCAGATTCCTGAAACAGAAGTATTTTCATGTCTGACCAGCAGCAGGCTAAACAATACTTTACACATATGGGCTTCATGTGGACACACTGCACACAATCACCACTACAATGAAGAATACAAAACCTGGCTCACCCTCCAGACATTTTTGTCTGATCCATCGATCCCCTTCCACATGATGGTGAGGTGGATGATGAGCACGTTCTGACACAGCTCCTCTGTCTGCTCCACCGCATCCCGCACATAGATCTTCTGTATACCAAGATTATCCAGTGCACGCTGAAAATTCTCCGCCTGAGCAACAGACTCTCTCCGACAATCATTTCCACCCTCCTGCGCGAGGTCAGGTATACTCTCACTAAGAGACATGCTGCTTTGACTTTGAGACAAAGAATCCCTGTGATCTGCTGCACGTTGTCCAATAGCACTTAAATCTTCTACACTTGTACTTGAACTCCGACTCATCGACCTTGACCTTTCCTCTTCGGACATATTCAAATCGTCAAAACGTTGTGACTGGATGAACAAAGGAGTCATTGGGGTTCGGGAATTTCCTTGTTCAGAATATGCACTGTTGTTAGAAATGTCCAATGCATCTGGTCGAAGAGCACTCTCCCTAATCTGACTTGAACGACGTCTTTGGGATAAGTCGCCGTTCATGAAATTGCTGTTTGCAGCACCTCCTGGTGCCTCATCCCTAACCTCGGACACCTGGAGAACAGGGTTGACCATCTGTGAGACGTTCCCACTGTTGCCCGTCAGCGGCTCTTGTATCAGCAGCCTAGCAATGGTGTCCTGCCAACAAAGTTGCTTAGCAAATCCCTTAGCTGCCCCAGGTTTTGAGACAAGTATTGATAGAAGCTGGAAAGACAAAGTTCCATCATTAGCCTTAAATATAAACACTGAAATGCAAAGTTGTTTTTCATTATATTCACAACAAACATGTTATTATATTATGGGCTCACATTCCTAGTAACAATGAAACAGTTTTTACTGATTTATGTACAAGATTGTGAACACAAAACATTCTCAAATGTAACAGGCACTTTGGTTTGAGTACTCCACAGGGATCTTTAAATGCAATCTAATTGCACAGTCAGTTTCATTTTCATCACATTTTGCTGCTGAGAATATAAGGAAAATAAATTTCTCAAATCTTTGACCTGGGTTAAATTGATATGCCTCTCTGTGACATGAAGTTTTATGCCAAACAAACATTTAGTCCACTTGGATACGCCAAGGTGTCTGGAGTGACCACCACTGACCTGTCTACTGGCCTCCAGCTTAATGTCCAGCCCACTGTTGTGGATGAGGGTCAGGATGGACAGGATAGCATTGTAAGTCTGACTGGTTTCTGAAACAAGGGAACACAGCAAGTGATAGGGTCTGAAAGGGCATTAAGCAGCTCCATCACGTTTGAAATCATCGTAATGTGTTTTGCGCTTAGCTTCTAAAAATGCTTGAAACTTCTGCCCATCCAGATTTAATTATTTCATATTTATAACGTCTGTGAGTGCATGTTGTTTAACATCCCACTCAGTAATAATATGTTGTCATGTAAATAATCCAGTCTAGGTCACACATTGTGACTAACAATCTTTACATTTGTTGACCCTTGCCACAAGCATGATTTTCGGCAGACTTATTCTGCTCCAGAAACTCAATACGGTTCACACCTGCTCAAAAAGAAGGTTGGCAAGCAGGCTCATATATCAAACACAGCCTTACTAGCTACATGACACTCACCGACAAATGCCACCTGCTCCACAAATCTCCTGATCATTGGAACAGAGAGATCATAGCCCTGCATGAGAGATATCAGTCCAAGATGGCCACAGTCAGACAGACGAAGACGCTGTTTGGATTTCTCATATACTCTGTCTGACCTTAGAAGAATGTGTAAAACCTAAAAAGAAAATACATTTCTGTGATACCTATAGACAAGTACCTAAATCTTTGATACCTTGACTCTAAAAGATCTTTTCAAAAATAGGCATTTCATTACATCTATTTCTTGGATGGATCAGAATACTTATACAACGAATGAAATGATCTCTCTACACAACACAGCAGTGCCTGGAATGGGCCATTCTCTCACTATAAATATCAATGTTTAGTATAAGTGTAAGGAAAATATGAAACTGAAACAGCAAGGTGTTGTTTAAATACCATATGGTGGCATTCTATGGATATTGCAACTCGTACCTTGACAATTTTCTCGTAGTATATGACGGAGTAGTTCTTGTAGGTCAGCAGGACGTAAAGCATCTCCGCCATCTCGGGCTCGAACAGCAGCAGGTACAGCTGGTCATGCTTCTTCCGACTCTCAAGTAGGGATAGGAACACGTCCAGACACTCACAGATCTGCAGGCAGACCCACGTTGGAAGGTCAGTAAATACATTCACTTAGACCCGTGAAGATCCGGGGTAGAATAGGGTCTTCAGCAACCCATGCTTGACATAAAAGGTGAGTTTGCTTGTAGTAAGAGGCGACTAAAGGGATTGGGTGGTCAGGCTCGCCGACTTGGTTTAAGCATGTCTTCGATCCCAATTGCATGGTTGATGCTCATGATATCAATCATTGGATTGTCTGGTCCAGACTTGACAATTTACAGATCACCATCATATAGCTGCAATATTGCTGAGTGCGGCGTAAAACAACAAACCAACCAACATTCAATTACAGACCAGACAAATGATCTTATAAGCTCATTCTCAATTTTAAGCCAATCATCTCATGAACACTATGGCGCTTCTATATTCTTTAAAAACCTGATTCACTACAGGTGTCAAATTGAAAAGTGGCATGTATTCGATTACAAAAAGACATAAGGCGAATATCAGAAAATCTTTAAACTGGAAGCTGCCTATTCATGCATCAACAATTACTGTCAGTCATAACCTGGGTCTACAACACAATCTCAGTCATACAGCTGTGTTACTGTCACATATTACACCTGTAGCTATGGTTGATGAGGGAAACAAGGCCCTTGTGCCAAAAGGATGGAGAATTACTGAAATAGTTTAAACTATTTCCGTGGAACATCAAACAAACAGCTTTAGTGATCAGCCAAGACATCAACAAGGACAGTGAACAAACCAGGTTTTCCTCTCTGACCACAGTAAGGAAGCTGATCATCTGTGCCAACTCCTCCACGGTGATGTCCTTGATGATGTAGAACTTGATGAGGTTAAAGAGGGACACCCTGATGGTCTTGCTGTCCTCCTCAGACAGACCACTGGTCAGACTGGAGCTGGAAGGGGGACAAACTCATGTAGCCTGTGTGGACAGGACAGTTTAGTACACAGTTTGGTTTGGCTTATGTCAATGTTAAAAGTAATTTGTGAAGATGTTAGTTGACAGTGAATGTATTCCCCACTCACTGCTTCCCTACTGACGGACACCCCCCGATCTGAGAGCTTTGTCGACGAACTGAATCTGAATGATGCCTCAGGAGTAAGTAGATCTTGTTTGATGCCGGAGTCACAAATATTCCAGCCATAGCGTGGCCTGTAAATATTGAAATCTGGGCAGGGCAAATAAGTGGTTGACAGTACGAGCAAGAAACAACTGGACAAACATAACACATAGCCTAATCAGCCAGGTTAGCTCCCATGACAAGGGGTACAGGGGACCTGCCCCTGGATCCAACAGAGGTCCTCAGGAGTCAGTAATTACTTTCTTTGACAAGCAACAATTCTATCTGACACTGCCTGTCTGACAACGCCTATCTAACTGCTTCTCTGGCACTGCCTGTCTGAAACCAACCGTCTGACACCGCCTGTCTGACATTGCCTGTCTGACACTGCCTGTCTGACACTGCCTGTCTGACACTGCCTGTCTTACACTGCCTGACACCGCCTGTCTGACACTGCCTGACACCGCCTGTCTGACACTGCCTGTCTTACACTGCCTGACACCGCCTGTCTGACACTGCCTGTCTTACACTGACTGACACTGCCTGTCTGACACTGCCTGTCTTACACAGCCTGACACCACCTGTCTGACACTGCCTGTCTTACACTGACTGACACTGCCTGTCTGACACTGCCTGTCTTACACTGACTGACACTGCCTGTCTGATTTTGACTGACACCACCTGTCTTACAATGAATGACACCGCCTGTCTGACACTGACTGACACCATCTGTCTTACACTGACTGACACTGCCTGTCTGACACTGCCTGTCTTACACTGCCTGACACCACCTGTCTGACACTGCCTGTCTTACACTGACTGACACTGCCTGTCTGACACTGCCTGTCTTACACTGACTGACACTGCCTGTCTGATTTTGACTGACACCACCTGTCTTACACTGAATGACACCGCCTGTCTGACACTGACTGACACTGACTGACACCATCTGTCTTACACTGACTGACACCGCCTGTCTGACACTGACTGACACCACCTGTCTTACACTGACTGACACCGCCTGTCTTACACTGCCTGTCTTACACTGCCTGACACCGCCTGTCTGACACTGACTGTCTTACACTGCCTGACACCGCCTGTCTGACACTGACTGTCTGACACTGACTGTCTGACACCGCCTGTCTGACACTGACTGTCTGACACCGCCTTTCTGACACTGACTGTCAGACACCGCCTGTTTGACACTGACTGTCTGACACCGCCTGTCTGACACTGACTGTCTGATACCGACTGTCTGAGACTGATACCGCATGTGTGAAACTGATACCGCCTGTCTGACACTGACTGACACTGCCTGTCTGACACCACCTGTCTCACCTGTAGTATGTTCTGATGATGTCCAGGATGTACTGCACTCCATACTTCTTCCTGAAGTACTTGCGGTCATCCTTGATGATGGTGGACAGGTACTGAATGTGACCTGTACATGTGACAAAGATATATTCATGTTCTCAGGGAGTGCTCACATGAACAAGACACATCATATCATTTAATAGCAAAATGTCATTCAAACGAAATATACAAAGTACTTTGAAGGTTTAATAAAAATGACATAAGTGTAACGAGACAATGGAACAAACATACATTATTGTATCCGGTCATTTGTTTGTAATTATCCACACATTTATTTGCCTCCTCACCTATCCTGACTGGGAAGTCACTCTTGCTCCACACACGGAAGTCGAACAACACAAACTGGTAGAGATGCTGCAGCAGAGTCTTGTTGAATGAGGCACAGGACTCCACCAGGAGCTGGACAGCCATCAGGACATTCACATCCACCAGCTTCTGGTCCACCTGGCAGAATACAACACAGACCATAATAACACAACCTAGGTTCCCATAATAGATCCTGGACTGCCGTAATGGACCAAGACCGTCACAACACAACCCAGCTAACATAGCACAATCCATGTCAGAATACAACCCATCTAACATAGCACAATCCATGTCAGAACACAACCAAGACTGTCACAACACAACCCAGCTAACATAGCACAATCCATGTCAGAATACAACCCATCTAACATAGCACAATCCATGTCAGAACACAACCAAGACTGTCACAACACAAGCCAGCTAACATAGCACAATCCATGTCAGAACACAACCAAGACTGTCACAACACAACCGAGCTAACATAGCACAATCCATGTCAGAACACAACCAAGACCGTCACAACACAACCCAGCTAACATAGCACAATCCATGTCAGAACACAACCCAGCTAACATAGCATAATCCATGTCAGAACACAACCCAGCTAACATAGCACAATCCATGTCAGAACACAACCCAGCTAACATAGCACAATCCATGTCAGAACACAACCAAGACCGTCACAACACAACCCAGCTAACATAGCACAATCCATGTCAGAACACAACCCAGCTAACATAGCACAATCCATGTCAGAATACAACCCAGCTAACATAGCATAATCCATGTCAGAACACAACCAAGACTGTCACAACACAACCCAGCTAACATAGCATAATCCATGTCAGAACACAACCAAGACTGTCACAACACAACCCAGCTAACATAGCACAATCCATGTCAGAACACAACCTAGACCGCCACAACACAACCCAGCTAACATAGCACAATCCATGTCAGAACACAACCAAGACTGTCACAACACAACCCAGCTAACATAGCACAATCCATGTCAGAACACAACCAAGACCGTCACAACACAACCCAGCTAACATAGCACAATCCATGTCAGAACACAACCTAGACCGTCACAACACAACCCAGATTGTCAATGTCATAATCAAGACTGTCGGACACAACCACAAATCTGTCCATACAGATTCTGGACTGCCATTACGCAGCCCAGAATGTCACAACCTGACCCAACTGACATACCACAAGCCACGCTGTCATAACACAACCCTGACTATCACAGTCTACTGTATGTGATAAATATACAAACAGCTTCCTCTTTGAGGATCTTTTCAAACCCTTTGAGGGTCTATCTGTGCTGTGTGAGGATGATGTAGTCTTCATCTCAGACTGGTCTTCACAAAACAGTGTCCATCCAATGACAACTAACCTTCTGCAGCAGCGCTCCCACAGTGGCTGCTCCATGGGTCCTGATGAAGGTGTCCTGGTTCATCATCTTCGTCTGGAGCATGTTCCGCAGCAAGTTCAGGAAGGCAGCAACCTGGTTCTGCTCCAGCTTTGTGTCTGATAACAGACCGGTGAAGCCATGAGACTCTATTACCTAGATGTACAACTTAGGATGATGTAGCCTTATAGGCCCAAAGGAATTTAAATTATGAAGATTGGACACTTCCTATCCCTAGGACTTTTAATTTACACATTTTCAGTGTTTATTCATACTGAAAACCTGCACCAAATCATCTTAAAATCAACCACATGTGGTACTTTATTAACCCTTATAAAAGGTTGATTCAAGGTGTGTCTAAGATTGACCACAGGTATAAAATACAAATGTCATGGATGGACTAATGGACAAAGTATGTACATGTATGTGGAAAACTCATTGGCATCACAAAATGAAACAAACTTTTCCTCAAAAGCATTACCAGCATAAGAGCTACTGGGCACAATGACCCAGTCATCAGTTTCTTCAGACACTGAGCTATCTGGGGAGATGGTGTCCGTGCTGTCCTGGCGGGACGGAGACGACTTGTCCACCTGCTCCAACAGTGGGAAGAGGACCTGGATGCCTCCTATACAGTTGATCACATCCTGTGCACAGAAAATCATGATGTACTTTGCAAGGATACTGGAACTAGTGGCGTGATGATTCACTAAGGATTTGATGCATCCCGATATTCTGCCACAGTATAAATGACTGACTTAAAACTTTATGTTGCTTGGCAATATCTCGTAGCAACTCCATGCTATAAGCATCGAATCATGTGGTGGTAAAGGACTCACTGAGAACCTCTTCTGCCCTAGAGAGGTCAGATGCTGGCTACTGAGAAGCTTGATCCATGTTTGTTTACCACATGCATTCCCTGTCACTTTATACAAGGGCTGGTAATCTCAAACTGACAATTACCTTGATGTCCCATGTGATGCATCTCTGTCCGGTGAATTGGCCATGATTTTGATACGGTGACAAATCAACGCACACATTTTCTTTGCATGCCTACAATGAGATGACATCTTAAAATTAATGAAACATAATTCACTCTCCATAAAGTTACATCAATACTGATTTTTTTACCATGTTTACTTGGTTGATAGTTTTATAACAATTTAACTCAGTTTTGGAGAACATTAAAAACTGTCTGATTAACAACTACGTCATTAAAGTATCCTTACCTTCCCATTATAGTGAACCACAAGCTTTGTGAGGAGGTCTGAAACTTCCGGGTCTTCACTGAAGATATTCATGTGATTTGGTCCTACAAAAAACAGAAACATAGTATTAAATTTGTGCATCAACAACATAACCTTGAAAGTTGACAATACAAGAAAAATCTAGATACTAGTTATATTTGTACACTTATCCTGCATTACCATGATTACTCCTTAATGCATCTACTGTTGTTCTTGTCAGAAAGAAGACCTGTCCAACTGGTTGTGTTCTTAATGGCATCACGAATCATCACATTACTGCTGTCATTCAGAGAGAACAGTCACCTGTTTTGAGCTCTCAACTTTATCCATTGCAATCCTTTGCGTGTTATAACAACACTTGTTTTATGTGAATTATATCCTTCCTATGGTTTGTGTTGTCATATATTACATATGGTTGTTACCACTGCATTAATATTTAATGCTTGATCTCACAGAGAAAGTGTCCAAAACCAGGCTCAGGGTGAACCATACAATAGGTAAAATTAATAAAGGCTCAACATCCTTTCTAAGAGGCAAACCCCCAATAATATCAGAGAGGTAAAGTGGAGTTCCATGAGTGTATTAAAACGAAGTGATCCTGTCCAAATATTTTTTAATTTGAAGGGTCTTTCCAAAGTAGTTCACAACCATTATCACACCAGTGTTATCAACATGTAACCCCAACATGACAATCCATGTTCTCATGACCTTCCCAAACTTCCCAAACGTTTTACACAACCATGAACATGTCATATTTCTTCCCAGGATACCTTCCCTGAAACTAAATTATACAAGAGAGGTACCAATCATTAATGTTTACAGCACATAATTGTAGAATTTTCCTATTTGGAATATTCTATAAGTAATACGTTACCAATGTTATACCGAGGCTGTTGTCCCCCACAACTGCTCTTATAGCGAAATCTTCCACAGAGATCTCAATCACCTCATGGAGCATGTGTGTAGCCACCTAGCTGCCATGTGACACCCTTCACACTTGTCTCTTGCGAGAGCAAGTGCTCGGGGGACGGAGTAACGTAGTAACGTATTACTTATGGAATATTCCGAATAGGAAAATTCTACAAATTACATTAAGTAATACGTTACCACTGTTATACTGAGGCTGACTACCACAGTAAGCAGTGGGGAGCACATACAACCCGAAACCTGACTGCTCGTGTTTATTCCGACCAGCGGAAGTATACAACAAGGCGGAAGCACTCGATGCGCATGCTCCCACCTTGGCGTTACCATATAGGGATACCAAAGCACTGTCAAGCGCATACCGTAAGGCTCAATCATTATTGCCAAACGATTGGTGACTCCAAACGGCACCACTGGATAGGTATTTCATCGCTGCAGCGGATGAGAACACAGTATCCGTGTGAGCTGAATCTTAGATCAGGTCGAACAGTCGAAAAGAGGGAAATTAATTTCATTCGGACCGTATATCCCAAGAACAAGCCTACTTAAGCCTATGTAATAGGCGCGTGACATAAATTCAAAATTTGAAAGCATACATTACAAGGTTGCAATACACGACAGAGAATTAAGTACATAATTGTCAATTCAAAATAAAGAAACACACAGAAAGCTGCACTCACCTGTGGATGAGCACGCTGGCTTGTGGGACCCCCACTCCCGTACCCACGGCTGTGGGAACGTTGGAGTAGACCCAGATTGACCACCGTGCAAGGTCTGAAGCCTGAGGAGTTCGGAATTGCGCCGGGCACACCCCTTAGATGACCGCTGGTGCCGCGATCAGCGGCCCAAGACGGTGCACACCCTCCACGTCTTCATCAGAGACCATTCTGAGGTAATGATTGGCAAAAACCGAGTCAGAACGCCAGTAACAACCCTGCAATATTCTGTGAACAGATATATTGGAGTGTAGGCCCTAATCTCCTGCAGGTTTGACCCCGCAACCGGTAACCCCCGAGACTGGTATGCCAGATTGATGACAGAACAAAGCCATAATGCAATCAAGTTGCGAGTTATGTCAGCAGTCCGATTAGGGTTACACGATATGAACAGACGGTCACGCCCTTGTCTACGTTCATTCGAAGCCTTAAGATAACACTTAAGGGCCCTAACCAGACACAGCGATCTGTCCTCGGTATCAGCAGGATGTAAGATTTCTTTGAGTGATCTCACAGTGAATTCTCTCTCCGTTTGGCCAAATTTCTGATTCTTAGCGGCGAAGCCCATGAGGAGGCCCAGGCGGACCGCTCCTTCGTTGCCCCTATTGAATCGTACTTTGGTGACATCGAGTGCGTGAATCTCAGACACACGTGCCGCCGTGGCAAAGGAGAGGAGAAATGCTCTTTTCCAAGTCACATGCCGAAACGAAGCATTTTTCAAGGGTTCATATTGAGCCTCCGTAAGTGATTGCAACACTAAGGAGAGATCCCAGGCCGGTGCCCGAAGGCGGCCCTTTTTAAGATCTTGCTGCTTGAAACCCTTGATAATACCACGAATCACCGGCTCTTTTGAGAGACTGGTACCCATAGCAACGTCCCGTACCGTAGCAACGGAAGAGACATAGTTGGCAATGGAACCCCCGGAGAGTTTCTGGGTCTCTCGTAAGTGAGACATGAAACGACCAATAACCTGCACAGATACCTTATCTGGCGAATGAATGTGATGTTTACAACACCACTTCGTGAAAATAGCCCAACGTGCATTATACTCCTTCTGGGTAGTATCACGATGCATACTAACGCATGCCCGAGACGCCCGACGAGAAAAACCTTTACTCCTCAGACGCTCGGTGAACTGCCCTGCATTTGGAGAAGCTGAGAATGAGTGGTATTAACGCCGTCGGCGGGTAAGCATAAGCGTCCATGCCCGTCCAGTCTAAAGCGAGAGCATCGTGATCGATGGCCCTCGGGTCCTGGACTGGTGATACAAACAACGGGAGTTGATTGTTGAATCGTGTTGCGAACAGGTCGACCATCGGACAACCCAAAGGTTCGCACAGCCACTGAAACACTACTGGGTTTAGCATCCACTCCGTGGGGCTCGGATCCCGAGGCCTCGATAGAGCGTCAGCCAGTACGTTCCGCACACCTGGGATGTGACGGGCGTGTACCTGGCACGGGACACTGTCCACCAGAGTGTAAAACTCGAACGTCAGATCGAGTAGCGAGTGACTGTGGGTTACCCCAAGTTTGTTCACATAGGACCCTACCGTCGTGTTGTCAGTCGCCGGCATGAGCCGGGCGTTGACGAGACAATGCTTCCAGTGATTGACTGCGTTTATCACTGCCTTGAACTCGAGGCAATTGATGTGAAGACCTAGTTCGTCTACGCACCACAGCCCCGAGCTCACCTCCCCCTCTAGATGGGCACCCCAGCCCACTAGAGAGGCGTCTGTATACAGGTTCAATGTGGCCTGGAAGGGCCGCATAGACTCCTGATAAGACATTGCAAGGGACCGTCCACCACTCCGGATGCGGTTGGAGCCGATCCGGGAGTGACGGTCGCACTGTTCTCCTCCTGTGCTAACAACTGGATTAGAAACCGTTGCAGCGGGCAGAGTTGGAGACGACCCTGATCGGTGCAGTCCTGGGCTGACACAAGTAGCCCTAACAGCTGTTCCCAAAAGTGAACAGTCTGTTGCACCGCTAAGACTTTGGCAATCATCGCCTGAATCTTGTGCCACCGGTCTGGGGGGACAAAGAGGCGATGGGTCACCGTGTCGAACCGACCTCTGATGAACTTTAAGTTCTGTGAGAGGGTTAACTCGCTCTTGGGGAGATTGACAATCCACCCCAATTGCTCCAAGAGCCGTAGTGCCAAATCAAGTTGGCATGAGAGGGTGTCCGTCATTCGATTGGGCACTAGCGAGTCGTCCAGGTACACGAAGTACCGGACACCCCTCCTGTGGAGGAACCCCACTATGGGGGTGGTTAACCGGGTGAACAGCCAGGGAGCGGATGAAAGGCTGAATGGGAGTACAACCCACTCGTAGTGCCTGCCTTGAAAGACAAACCTGAGATACTTGTGATGGTCCGAGTGGATCGGAACATGCAGATAAGCATCCTTCAGGTCGATCGAAGCGAGCCAGTCGGCCGGCATGATCAGAGCTTTCGGGTCCGCCAAGGTCAACATTCTGAACTTGGGCGGCTTGTGCAGGTAAAATTCGTTGAACGATTTCAGATTGTGAATCATTCTGGGTTTGGCACTGTCCTTCTTCGGAATGAGAAATATCCTGGAGTAAATCCCCGGTGTTATTTCTGGTAGAGCTAACTCCCGTACTGCCCTCTTCTCCACCAACCTGCCGATGGCATCGGCGAGGATGGGAAGATCGGCTTCCGAATAGAAACCTTCCAACGGGGCGACGGTGAGCGACGGATCCGCTTTGAGATCTAGCCGATAGCCGTACCGGATCGTGTTGACCACCCACAGGTCGTCGAACACTTGTTCCCAATTCACCCAATAAGTCTGGAGTCTGGCTCTGACAGGGGAAGGGAAGGGATGCCTGACAAGCTGCGGCAGGCGCAACTGTCCAGGGCTGAATGACTCGGGTTCGCCGACAGGCCAACCGAAGCTGGAGAAGAAGACACCGACCCCTTGGACTTCCCAGCCGCAGCATCCTGAGGAGCACTCCGTTTAGGGGTACCACCCAGGCGTCTGTGCAGAGACCCAACCAGATCCAACGTATGCCGCGAAGCCACGGCAGACGAAGCAGACTACTGTTCCTTTAGAACACCAGGGATCCGATTACTAAACAGGGTCTGCGCAGACCAAGGCTGCGAAAGTAACACCTCTTGGTTGGCGGCGTCCAACCCAGAGGCGGCAAGGTACGCTTGCCGCCTCAAGAAATGGCACGTGCCGGAAAGAAAGGCCAAAGCCCCGTCAACGTACTCAAGGGTTGCATTCAAACCGATTAAACAGTTATAAATGCGCTGGTCTCGGTCCGTGGGGGAACCTTCAAACAGAATGGCCGCCGCCGTCAAGTAGGTATCGCCATGTGACATAGCGAGCATGGAGTGCTGAGAGAGGGTGTCCATTTGCTGTAAAGTCGCTTGAGTGACTGTAGCAGCAGGTGGGGCACGGACACCCAACCTCTCCACATGGGCCTCCGAGGTGGGACCTGCCTCGGGGAAGCCAGGTCATGCACCGGGAATGAACCCTTTCTCCACGACGGAGGAGGTAACAGGAGTCCCCGACGGGAGGCCGCCGCAAAGGCTTTCTCTAAAGACGGCTTGATCCCACCTTGTCGGCGGACTCGTCGAAAACCTCGGAGGAACCCAGGGAGCCATGGATTCCCCGTGGTACCGGCTGGGGCCGTGGCATTCCTCAAAGAGGTCATACACCATGGCCACATGGTCCTTAGTCGATAACGGGAAGGACTGGTGACTACGGTAGCCGCCGCAGTACCCGTGGACCCCGCGTCCTAACCCACAGCGACGGAAGGGGCCGGGGACGAAACAACCAGGGCTTTATCCTGAGATAAAGCCGCCAGTTTGGAGACAACAAAGCCGTGACGGAATCCCCGGACAGCCCAAGGGCCGCCAAGGGATCCGCCGCGGAGGAGGGAGTGCCCGCAATGGACGCCCGACTGGGCGAACCGGCCACCTCGGGGTTGATAGCAGAACGCACGTAGCGCCTGTATTGAGCAAAATCCTCAGGCCCCAGGCCCTCGCACAGGGTGCACCGGGTGTCCTCGCAAGGGACCCTGCACCGCGGGCAACAATCGTGGGAATCCCGGGACGACAAAAACCTCTGACTGGCGCCGCAGCACCTGGTAACAGGAGTAGTCAGGGTGCTGGACAAATCCATCTCCATGTCAGACATTGTTTTTTGAACAAAAAGCAAAACATGGTTACAACACACACACCAAACATATTCACAAACGTAGATTTTCCGAAGAAAAAAAAAAGATAATAGCGAATACATAAAATACATATATCATAGATATACATATATATATTAATAGGTGATGCAAAAAACACCCCATGATATACCACTAAAGGTAGACGGAAAACACAAAGTGCCAACGCCACACCGCGTTAGAAGCGAAAAAAACCTTGAAAATTTAGGCGGGAAATTTTCTAAGCGCCGTATAACAAACGCCCCGTAAATTACAGTTTACTTAGGACTAAGAAACAGTAATAGGTATCACCAAGGATAGCAGGAAGCTGGTAGAATGCAGAGCAGTCGATATACACGTCTTGCAAAGGCAAGCGAAGAGACAAAAGTGAAGGGTGTCACATGGCAGCTAGGTGGCTATGCACGTGCTGCATGAGGTGATTGAAATCTCAGTGGAAGATTTCGCTATAAGAGCAGTTGTGGGGGACAACAGCCTTGGTATAACAGTGGTAACGTCTTACTTAATGTAATTGGAATAAGAAAACTTCTTTCATCTGAAAATCTTCAATGCCCTTTACCTTGACAAAACAAAGTTCGAACTTGTCCTGGTTGCAGGGCATCATGGAACACACAGATGGATCCGATCTGTCCGTGGATGGAGATGGGAGGTCCCAGCACCTCGTCCTGCTTGCCCCCAGGAATGCTGTCAATGCCAGGCTGATGTGTGCTGGACCGTGTGGCACTTTGGAAGAGGGACTTGAGTGCCGACTGCTTCTTGTGATCTCCAGAGTGTCCATCTGCCTGCGACATGTCCATGAGGATGTCCATGGCACTCCGCAGTCCCGGGGATCCGATACGAGAGTAGTTGAAAGACTGGGAGGGATATCATACAACTGTACAATCAGTTGGATCTTCCACTAGTATTATTGCTCTAAAACTATAATCACTACATACACCTCTAAAAATTACTCCACCATGACATTTTAGAATCCTGCATTCTTATTTGTCCGCCAGTGGTATCCAATCTACGTTGAACAATGATTTGGATGATCACTTCATTACCACAAAAGAAAATATTTTTTCAGGAGCAGAAGCATTTTAAATTCTGATGTTTCTTCATTAAATTTCTCAAAGAACGTGTTGTGGTTGTACATTGTTTACAGCAAGTATGGCAACATGTTAAAGGCAGAAGATTTGACAAACAAATACTTAGAGAGTGCATTGTAAAATTCTGTAACATGAACATGGCCTGACTTTAGTTGCTGCTCTATCACATATTGTGATGTCATGTCTACCACATCACATTGCTTAGACTGCAGAACACTATGATGTCATAACAGTGGTGTCTACTCCAGAACAAAACATTACAGGGGTTGCTTTAATTTCTCTCAGGCTGTCAGTTTGAGTAATGCTCACAGATTATCTGTCTATGTGATTTTATTGTCTCAATGAAATGGTTCAAGTAGTATGGTGAAAATATATAGCAAACATTTATGCGATTAAAATCAATCTTCACTGATCCCTGAATTTGTCCTTACAACCTACTTAAAGTTGGAGTGTGTGTTTCAGTTTAGAGCTTTTGGAAGTAGATTTGATACCTGTAAATTTTTAAAACTTCAAGCTACTGTGTTTGATTTCAAATCAAATTTACAGGTATCGAATCTACATTCAAAGTAAAAATTAAAAACACACTAGGGTAAATCTCCTACTGACTGATATTTAGTAACTTGGTGATACGTTTTGGGAAATTGGTTTATAGGTCCTTCGACCCAAAGATAATAAAAAGTAGAAAAAAGTTCGCCTATACTTACCTCCGAGAGGCTTGGAAACTTGAGTTGTGTGCTGAGCTTCTGTTTGCCATCTATATACACAGTAAGCTGACTTTGGGTAAACGGCCGCCGTGAGCTGGTGTGCACGATGTCCACACAATGCTGGAAAGCGTAAGGTAGAATGATCTGTCTTGTATAAAACTATAGAGTGCTAGTACACAGCACTGTTATACCCGAGTGAGTTATCTCTTTGAAAGGTGTTCAGTTATAACATACCATGCCTGTTTAGTTATGGAGGAAGGCCTTAAGCTTTCACTTGGGAGAAACCCATGACCATGGGTAAGATGCTATAAACTATTTTTATCTTACTGCCATGTCAGAATGATGAGATCTGATTGGTTCGCATGATCTTGATAAAATACTATGTATTTCACCTGGGAGGGAAAATTATTACTGAGCAGGAGAATGTATCCCTTATACCCTGCTTCAAAGCAAAAAGCCACATGCTTTTTACAAGTCAATGAAAGCCAAGTGACAGCACATGTTAACCTCAGCTCAATCAAACAGCTTCTTTCTATCAATTTTGAATTTGTTTCAATTTTTTTACAGTGGCATCTAGAAACATGCGGGCTCATGGTACAAAACTTAACGCGGGACACATACAACCACACATACCCCTGGTGATACTGCTACAACTCATGACCATCTGCGATAAGAAATTAACATCCAGTGGACCCTGACATCTAAGGAGAGGGGGATTTGAACCACAGACCTGATCCAGAGTCAGCTTGTCCACATGACAACAAGGTTAACCCTGTCAGCATGGACGCAATGCTGAGAGTGAGTTAAAATGTCATGTCACAATCGCAACATTCATAACCAAGGCAACACAGATTATTGCTATTTGATTAGTTTTAGATCTAGACTGAACTCTTTGCCTTGGTGCCAACAGAACTATATTTCTGATTTAGCATCACTTTATTAAGTCATGGCTCAGAACGCAACTTCTGTGTCAAGTTTGACCTACCCACTGTCCGTCTCTGAGAGGACATTCTGGGACGAGAACGCTGCTGTACTCCTTCTTGTTGTACACTGCCACAACCAGGACTCCATCCGGCGTGAAGAACGCCTCAAACCCGTTACCTCCGGTGCTGGGGAAACTACAGGGAGGAACAGATGCTGATGTCATGATGCTTGCTGGTACAGGTAGTAAGTTATATATGGGTTCTCAGTATTCCTATTGTCTTACAAAACATAACAGTGTGTGACACAGTCACAGCTCTATAAATGGATGCCAGTTCTTACTTGTAGAGTTGTCTGCGGTAGATGTGCCTGTCAGGGAGGTTGTGATGAGTGACGTCAAACTCCACGTCTAGACAAAGCCATGCATGTACAGCATACCCTGAACCTGGCCATTTCCGCAACCCCGGGAGGGAGATACCCTAGAAGACATTAATATTTTTTACATTAAAGACAAAATAAAATTACTAAGGTGAAAAAAAAGAGTATCGGTTCTTAGGCACCGTCGATCGTCATCACAAAATCCAGTGAAAAGCTACAATACTTAAAAACAACGGAATTCAGTATAGTGTGCAGTTACTTCTCTTTACATGCACACTGCTTTACAGCGTATCTCATGTTATGGTTATGGCGGCAATAGGAGTCTGTGTGCTTGTTTTGATTTACAAATTAATCGTATTTGTGTACTATATGTTGGACAATGTTTCATACACATAGATTCAGATTATTTTATTTGTCTCCCAGATCTATGGGTGATTTAGTTTAAAACATACTTAATGACATGGCCAATGTCATAACTGAAAAGAAATTTCAATACAGTGATAGGAACCCCAAAGACTTTGTATCTCTAACAACTAGTGTTCGATTCAAGGCGAGTTCATGGTGAGTTGATGTGATTTGCAGATCAGTTCATACACTATTTGTCCGAAACTAATGAAACCAAAATTGAATCAAATCTTGGATAAAAGTTAAATATATTGGATTACAAAATTTATGTAAGTCCTGATACACAATGAATACTTTTATAGACAAATAGTGTAATAGGACTAACTTGCATACTTCAGTATGGATTTGTTGACATCTGGTGTTGTGTGCTCACGATAACGTCTTGGTGTTGTGAAATAAAATCGAAAGTCATTGTATGCGTGTACTATGCAGACACTGGTAGTCCAACGGAAGTCAAATACTGTGGTCCAGTATTTACTCATCAAGGAATACATTGATGCAACTGTTTTTTGGTTACATGCTAGTTTGAACAACAAAATAAAGGCCGCCTGCCCATACTATATTTTCAAAAGCCATTGCCTGAGAACCAAATCTTTTATTTTTTAAAGCCTAAGAAATTATTGCAGAAATTCTAGCCAAAGCACTCACTCACAAGTCCCTGACTAGTTTGTCATGTCTGCATGTGAGACGGTGCTTTCCTTATTAATGTTGTTTTATATAACATAATGATGATATAAATTGTCTTACTGTGAAATAAACATCAGAGTAACTCTTTTATTTCACACTGGACTTGTTTTGGACAAGGTCTGTTTGTTTGATAGCAATATTCCAATTGTATCATGTTTTCTACTGAATGATGCTACTAGATGTTCAGCTCACATCACCAGGCTCCTGAATGTCGAAGAAGTGCAGCGCTCCTTCCCTCCCCTCTCTCCTCGCCATGGTGGACACAGCACGCATGAATCTCGTACAGTACGGCCTCTGGAACAGGTCATGTCAGACATAGTAACATATCAAACATGGCATATATTGACAGCTATGCCATATAGTGACAGCATAATTAAATCAAATATCACTGCTGTGAACAGTATCTCATTAATACCATCGCCTAGGAGGAATGCCTAGAGTGATGCAGGTCGTAAATGATCTGGAAAGTCACAATCTCATTAAAATCAGCTCTTAGTCCTCGCTACTGCTAAACAAAGATCTGAGGACATCCCATTAGGGGTCACGTCAGAATGACCTTTCATCCGACCAATCAGAGCGTCGCTTCCCAGATAATGGAAGTGAGAGTCGGAATGTGATTTTTAATCATACAATCTCAAAAACTTTAACACAGGGTATTCCGAACAATAGTTACAGGCTTAACGACTGAATCCATACAATGCAGACCATCTATTAGCCATTCAGGAATGTTCTTTTGTCCAGGTTTCAATTTTTTAATAAAAAATTAGTCAAAAATTTCGAAAATCGAAGCGTAGTCGCCAATTAGAAATTAGTGGCGTAAAGCACGAGAAAGCTGCATTCTGATTGGCTGATGTCGATTTCTTGTCAGTCATTCCATTGGTCGGTCCAAGTTCGTGTAAGGTCAGTCTGACGTGATCAGTAATGGGTTGTTCTAAGATCTTTGTTTAGCGGTAGTGAGAACTAAGATCTGATTTTAATGAGATTGTGAAAGTAACAAACATGGGTATAACCTGTGATTTTAACTCTTATCATTTTCAATATTCCATTACATCCAGCAATGACACGAAGCATTGTCTTAGATGTCTCACCTGTTTCTCCTCTTCATCCAGTCGGAGATGTCCGATGAGCTGCTTCAGCTCAGATGCTGTCACAGAGTGTGTGCCGAGAGCCTCCAGCAGCCCAATCAAGTGGCCTGTTGACAAGAACAAGTGCAATGTGGAGAAGACATTATACACTTGAAAACGAAAAAGATTCATCAATTGGGGTAATGATGTTGCAGCAGTGTGAGCATGCATCAGTGGTCATTGGTCAATGGAATCATTGGGAATTATGTCAATATGCCTCTGGGATTAAGTCTTTGATAGGCATTTAGAAGTTGGAAGAACATTAAGACATGAAATCATTATGGACAACAATCTTTAATGTAACAAGGTATCAGGGCTACTTGTTGCCCCTTCATCATGTTCATCAGGTGAATACTGAGGATTGTACACATTTTCAATAAATTAAACAATCCACAACATTAGAAACCTGCCATAGATCTATGTCCTACATTTGCACGCCCTGATCAGGGGAACCACAACAGTGTACACACAGCACATAGTGTGAACTTACCCACAGCCTTATGGTTGATCTGCCTCTCCCTGTCTAACACCATCAGGATGGTGCTGATCATGCCCTCATTGCAACAGTTCATACGATTCCTTTGTCCCGCCCCACACAGGAGCTTGAGCCGCTCTGACACCCACACCTGCAGGTCATGTGACTGAATGTCCGGCAGCCACTGGAGCAGCATCAGGGCAGCCTGTGTGTTGTGTACGATGTGTTTTTCTTTCTCACTGAACTCGCCTTCAACAACCTGACATGTACAAGAAGAAAAAGTCTTCAACTTTGGCAGCAAAACAGCACCAAGACACTGCTTGAAGAGTGTTAAACATTCATTACACCTGTCACCACATGTGGGAAACAAGTTTCTGTGAAGTAACATGTCTCATATTTCCAACATTTTCAACGATGGCCAAAGTTGAGGGGGGATGATGGACCTGGTGACCTAAACATAGATTCTTACATTATAGTCATATACAAGATTGGCAATCACATTAAGGACATCGTCTCTAATGGCCTAGAGTGCAATAGTTTCCTGCAATTAGAAGCATTGTTAACTTCCACTGTCATTTTCTGATTGTTTTACACATGTTATTAGAACCAAATACAACTGTAATAAGGCATATGCGTTATCATATTCTCATTACAACAATAAAACTTCATGGAAAACTTTTTCAAGGTGAATATTACATACATTTTTCAAAATCCAGAAGCAAGCTGATGACATGATCAAACACTACATTTCCTATTAAGTAACATAATCTTCAGAATAACCAACAAGTAGTAGTGGGACGATGCACAGATGCATCGGTGGATCACGATTTTTTAATTCTCGAAACAAGTATCGATTCTTACATTAAATGTATTTTTTAATAAATTTTACACCAAAAACTAATTACTAGTGAAAATGAGTGGTGAAAACGTAAATATTTTCATCCATTGCGCCATACTGGACACTGCCAACTATAGTCCGATAGGGTGCCACATATTTCGCAATCCTGTCTATGAAAAAGATGGCTTACGCACATGCAAGTGTTGTGGTACGTATTGGATTGTGAGCAAAGTATTGTGATATGTATCGGATCACCCAGTTGGTGTATTGTCCCATCCCTACAATAAGGCAATAAATTTTAACATAATAATTAATTTCCTGTGTTTGTTAGTGAAAACATAACATGAGAAATACTTTAAAACTGAAAAGAACATAAAACTATGCCAAGTGAGTAACATTTTGACCAGGGAATACTGGATACTGCAAGCCTGTCGAACCCAATGAGGATCACTTACCAGGTTGAGCACAGATTTCAACAGTTCCACTGAAGGCTGCCCAAGGCTCTTCAACACTTCCACAAATTTGATGTAACCAACCTTGGTTTTAAACATCAGCTGAAAAGACATCACAAAGACAAATTATCATTTTGTTTTGTCAACATTTGTCATGTTAATGCATTTAGAAGTCTAGTTTAAAGTTAATTTTGATTTCTGGGTTCACCTGTGATTCTGATCCCGGTAGCAATCAGTTCTATTTCAGTCATACACAGCAATGAAGGTCAGGTTGTAGAAATGTGTAGTTTGTGCACACTCACCTTGGCATTGGAGGATCCTGAGAGGATGACCTGCATCACTCTAATGACAGACATTGCCAGCTGCTGGGCCTGGGCGCCTGTTAGCTGAAACATAAAAGCATCTTGTTCAGGATCGTAATACTAGGATGAAGTAAACATCTGCTCCACTTCCGAACTGGGTATACCAAGATGTCCAGGTTATAAGTATGGAAGTTATGACCGTCTCAGCACCATGATCACTTTGATACTCATTCTGTCAGCTCTTACAACAAACAAAAGTTCCCTGACTGAGGATCCATTCTGAAACAGACCCCAACAGAAGCTGTCATGGAGTAAGTGTTCTTGCCATTTTACTTACTGAGGTTTGTTGTAAGAGAGAGATGAAAGCATTAAAGGTCCCTCCTGACACCATGAGCACTTGTAGAGCAGCCCTGTCATTGCACACCATCATCTCATTGATGGTGTCTGAAACATGCACAGTCAGCTCATCAAACTCAGAAACAGTCATCACCATCAAACAAACATTGATAGAAAAAATGATCATGAATTTTAAAGACAATATTGAGGTTAAAGTAAAATTCTAAGACATTGACTTTAAAGCTAGTGTTGGTTGAATGACTTTTCTTTTAGGGATAAGGTTGTGCATTCAAGTGTCATAAATCAATCGTTTGTCTGTGAAGCCACAGGTCTTTGCCTAACCACAGGTTCCTGAAGAATAAGACATGTGTTTTACTAAAAATGCTGTCCCTTTCTTCCATTTTATTCCTAAAAATCCTTTCCATTTTCATGCATTTTGGTGAAGTAACCACTCAAACTGTAACAATGCTTCTTGGAAAGGCATATGAATAATCAGTTCATGAATAGTGGCATCTGCTCTGTGCATGACTGACTTTCCGTCTCATGATGATACTACATGGCCAGATTTAGTCTTACTGATCATGGTGAGCTGCATGTTGTGTTCGGTCTCCGGGGCATCTATGGCATCCTTCTGTAGAGCCAGCAGCACCTGCATGTACCCCTGCATCACCTCAATCACTTCCACTTGGCGCTGGCAATGTACAAATCACAGTCAATATTCCATGTAGCAAGTACAAACACTCTGATTATATACTTAAATAAAATAGCTATGCGATAAATAGCAAAAAAAAAGTAAAGAATGAGGTGTGGTTTATCTCATGATAAAACACTGTTCCATCATGATGTCTTTTCTGGAGATTCGAACATGTGCTGGCAACTTGATGACGTTATTGTTGAGAGGGATGTCTCAAGTGAGTTGTTCCTTATATATTTAGCTGGGCAACGCAGATAATCGCATCAAAAAGTGGGAGAAGTATGACAATCGGTATTGGGAGAAAAGGTACAAGTTGTCGACATGAGGATTGTGAGATATGCGGGAAATACCAATCTTAACCTGCTTAACACAGTGTTAAATTGTACGATAAACAACTCCCACTTGTCATTTTTTTCTTAAATACAGAATTCGACCACCTAGCTCATTATGGTGAGTTGGTAGGGACAGATGTCAGGGTGACTTGAGCCATAGGAAGGATTTTTGCACCTCTCATCTTGCTTAGGCTGTGCAGAGTTGATTTCCTTAGGAATGCCAGGAACCTGATTGTGCGTCCCAATGCCAGACTTGCCCTGTTTTTGTTTCACAGTTTGTCAGCACCCTCCCCATGGTCATGGGTTTCACTAAATGGTAAGTTCCTACATCACTTTGGACTTTTTTCCCATATCATAAGTAAATTTCTAATAAATAGAGGTGCATGGTATTACCGGTTTACTGCAATATAAAATACTAATGAATACA
This sequence comes from Haliotis cracherodii, assembly GCF_022045235.1. Lineage (NCBI taxonomy): Eukaryota > Metazoa > Mollusca > Gastropoda > Lepetellida > Haliotidae > Haliotis > Haliotis cracherodii. The sequence continues at coordinate 424,300 of NW_027266285.1, forward strand.
TATCACAATATGTTTGGAAAATACCAGTCTGTTGCATTTTTCAAAATCATGCATATCTTCATATTGTTTGAAAAGTTGACATAAGCAACAACAATGGACAAGTCAAAATAAACTTATGAAATTAGCAACTGTTACTTGTGAACCGTTTCCCGTATATAATGTGTCTACTATAGTATCAATTGTGATCCTAGCAACATCCAACAAAATACCCCGTTGTATAACATGTGCAGGTGAAGTTATTTTTATACAGGTTCATGACCAAACATAGATGTAAGAACGCATGCAATATATTGTGGTATGTATCACAATACATGAATCATTATAGCAATAAATGGCCATATGAAATTCAGGCCGACACCCACCACTACTATTCACAGCGGTGTACAACAACCCTCACCAATTTAGGCTATGGAGTTATGTCCCTTTGAATATTATTTGACTTCACCAAAATTTCTTTGGGAGAAAATTTGTTCTCTAGAAGATCTTGCAGTGGGTTGTTATCTGTGTTATGACACACGACCCGTGAAGAACCGGGGTAGAATAGGTCTTCAGTAACCCATGCTTGCGACTATGCTTGTCGTAAAAGGAGACTAACGGGATCGGAGGGTCAGGCTTGCTGACTTGGTTGATGTATGTCATTGTATCCCAATTGCGTGGATCGATGCTCATAATTTCAATCACTGGATTGTCTTGTCCAGACTTGATTATTTACAGACCGCCGTCATATAGCTGTAATATTGCTGAGTGCGGTGTTAAACAAAAAACAAACAAACAATGTTATGACACACAATCAACTAAATCAGTGAGTCTGACTATCTGATCCATATAGTTCCTCCTACAACAAGCATGCGTTGATGGGAAACCTTTTCTAACCTAAGAAGATCCCAGCTTCCTGGTTGACTAACCTGGTCAGGGCTGCAGCAATGGATGGTGTGGACCATCCTCACAATGTTCTTCAATACCAGGTCCTTCAGACACAGCCTCTCCTGGCGCTGTTCATTGGTTGGACCTTCTTTCTGATTGGTGGACAGAATCTTCAGGAGAACATCTAGGGTTGCCGGGGTGATGGCCTTGAGTGCATTATGCTGCAAACATCACAACAGGTCTAAAAGCAAAACTCAGTGATATTTTTGAAAATATCAATAGGTTTTGCATAATGTATGACTATCAATGTGGTTTTACTCTCCAGAGCACAAATAATAATGCTAATAAAAATCATGTGTATCACCATATACATTCATTTTTTTATTATTATTAATATTATTTACAGATTAAAATAAAAAATGCAGCAAAGAGGGTTTGGGTGATCCTGGCACAGTCAGACTGGTTAGGCTTATTATTATCATTAAAACCATCCTTTAACAAAATGTGTAAAACATTTCTTTAAAAAGAATTATAACATTAACACAAATGATATCATCATCAGCCCTTACCGGAGCCCCAGACATTATGGCACCAAATACGTGTAAAAGACGTAGTTGGATATCAGTAGACAATTTCTCCTTCTGGAAACAATCTGAAAGAAAGTGTTCATGTGCATAAGTGAACTGCCCCTCATAAAATAACAGTCATTAATTAGCTGGCTCTCTCCATGATACAGAAACGTAACTTTGAGAAAGTGTAACCATAAACTTATTAGAGATCTCCTAACCTTGACCTTTGATTTCATAGCATGTGACTATAAACTTTCCAGGTACATGTGAAATAAGTCCATTATGGAATATCCTCTAATGTCAATAATCTTTGCGCCATATTCAAGATAAAGTATGTTGCACCCACATAGCACAATTACCTCAAAGGTGACTTTGACCTTCAATGATAATTGACATGTGACTTGTTTGGATTTATTAAGAAAGATGTAACTAAAAACTTTCATGGTAGAGGTATTTTTTATCTCGTGACCATTTCACATGTTTCATAACATGTGCCAAAATAATTTTCCAGGGTCATTTGGACGAGGTCTTTGGAAGAATCAGATCCAATGTCAATAGTTTCTGTAAAGACATGGAATAAGGCACCAGGAAAATCACCCACGCTGGTGGGAGTCCTTGTGTGTGTACAATTTCAGGATGAAACCCCTGTTAGGTTTAGAGATACGGTCCAGACAAACACAACACTATCAAAATCAAACTTGTTGTCATGGAAACGAAAAACAAATATGCATTCTAAAAATCCCTAAATAGCCTAAATCTACACTTAGCATAGGATACTGGGGACATATTTGGGCCTGAATCCACACTTAGCATAGGATACTGGGGACATCTTTGGGCCTGAATCCACACTTAGCATAGGATACTGGGGACATCTTTGGGCCTAAATCCACACTTAGCATAGGATACTGGGGACATCTTTGGGCCTAAATCCACACTTAGCATAGGATACTGGGGACATCTTTGGGCCTAAATCCACACTTAGCACTTGTAGAAAACCCAAAGAACATTTAAGAGAATGATGCCCGAAGAAAACAATCACTTAGTATCAATGTTGGCATTACCAATCTAGGTAGTGAAGAAATGTTGAAGTACTCACCATGGAAGAAAGGAACAACTTCATTATGCAGTAAGGCAGGGCGGAACTTTAACCTGGTGTTGTCAATCTTCCAGCTGGAACAGATTGCAGGGCTAAGATAATGAATGCAGTTGTAGTGATGAGATACCTTGGTGGCTTTTCATTCACCCCATCATCTTCAACTTTGCATTAGTTTGATTACATAATATGTCAACAGTGCTCGCTTACATTAACTGTGTCCATAGATGCCAACCCTAACTGAAGCTTTTGTGTAATCAGTGGGGTAAAAATGAGTGATGGTTGGCATCTCTGTGTGTGCCTACTTAAACAGGCTGACACAGACATGTTATATGGCATGGCCTCAGCCCTGCATAACAAACAATCTAAAAACAACAATAAAATCCTAATTCTCACCGACTCCCTTAGTGGACTACAAGCCCTCCAAAACAAAAATACCCAAAAACGACCTAAATTAATAAACCAAATACTTAAAAGCTCCAACGACCTAACAAAAGCAGGCAAACAAATAACCTTCTTATGGATCCCCGCCCACGTAGGAATTTACGGCAACGAAGGCACCGATAAAGCAGCTAAATTATCTCTCAAAATACCAGAAATAAGCCTAAACCTACACCCCTAAAAAAAATTGACAGATTAATTACAAAACTCCAAACAGGACACACTAACCTAATTAACCACCTAAAAAAACTTAAAAGGCACACCACAGGCAACTGCCCCCACTGCAAACAACCCGAAACCACAGAACACGCACTCATCCACTGCACCCACTACCAAACACACAGAACCACACTACAAACCACCCTCAATCTAAATAAGGTTCCTCCTCTAGATGAAATACTAAACCCTCAAAATAAACTAGAAAACTTCAAGGCCCTAGGCGTATTCCTAATCAAAACAGACCTAATTAAGCGCATCTAAAAACTAATTAATCTACCAATCCAAAATCCAATAAACATACAAACACCCACCTCACCTGGCTCCCTTAGTTCCCTCCATCACCCACCTCGGCATATATTCCAAATTTAAAAATTCCAAAAATTCAATATAATTAAGCAACCCCTAAAAGCCTCCTCTTGGGTTGCACTCACCACTTTCACCCTTTAAAAAACCGTGACTTAATTTTTTCCAAAGTTCCCCATTCATGCAGCAACTGATAAATCCTCGACGTTATCCTTGGGTGAAATGAGCATGGACATGACGCTGATGGACAAAAGATCATAATCAGGGAAATTTGAGATTTATACCTGCGATCATGAGATCCTGGCACACCAAGGTTTGCAACTCTGCAAAGAAAACTGCAGCACCTTAAGTGCCAGTGCAAACAGTTCTACCCTGTTAATCTATCAAATGCAGCCGCTATCACAAAAATAATGTAGGTTGATTTGGAGAGTCTGATCGAGGTATTGGTTCCCGCCCAGTACAATATATTGCAAGAAATAACTTTTTCTGCATGTAAAGGACTCTTGTTGGTGAATGAATTTGTATCTGTTGTTGAAACAATATGTTGCTCCCTTCATCCTACCCACCATCTTAGTTTCTTCCTCCAGATGAAGTATGGGTCATAGAGGCACTCAAACAGATGAAGGGCATGCTTCACGAAGGAGAAGAGACCATCAGTTGGTTTGGCAGGATCATCAATATCTCGACATATCTGAATCAGGAGTGGCTTTGGCTGTCAGTTTTACGATGTGAGGACAAAATTTCAACAGATCACAAAACTTTCTTCTAAAATGTGGAAACAAAACTAAGAACAGTGTCATAATACAACTGAACATGTCGAAGGAAACTTGAGAGAGGCTGAACTTTTCAAGACAAAGAGTTGGATCATTTGGAAGTAAAATATCAACTTCAAACATCCTCCATGTTAGAGAAAAAAGTATTGCTGAGTTAAAAGATGCTTAAATTTTTTTACATATGTAAATGATATATTAATGTGAAGTTTACATGATATACAGCTTTCATTTTGGACAAGAGGCTGGTCACATGAAGTTTACAAGCATCAAATTTTGACCTTCATAAATCTTTCACAAGACTGTATTTTTCAAAGTGAAGTAACCACTAAAGGACTCCTTCCACATTCCTTGGGAAACCCCTGAGAATTGACCAGAATGAATAAATCTTATCATGTAGAACATTTAATCTTGAACTCAATGTTTTTGGCATAAATTGGTAAAAGTCAGAGTTTAACTGCATGCCTGGATAAAGTATCCTTGCTACAACTAATCCTCTTGAACAAAATGAAGAAAGATGCACCAAAACTGTCAATTCAATCCATGCTTTGACTGACAGTGACAGTCATCTTATAATCACCTCAGAATCATCAGCAACATGATCAGTGGTGACCAACTCAGACATTCATACAGTTTGTCCATCACTCTATGAATGTTCATACTCAAACAAAAGTGAAAGTCAATTCTAAAATTATATTGAAGGAATTTTCAACACTGGAATTCAATTCTGGAATAAAAATAAGCATGTGAACAAAAAAAAAAGAATTACCTTATCAACAACAGTAGTTGCTATGACAACGGTGTGATTCACAAATTCACAAGAAGCTATGAGTGGCACATTGTCATAATTTCTGAAACAGAAAAAAAATAGTTTGTGACAATTTAATATTCCTAGTTGTACATGACAATTAAACATTACAACCCCCTATTGTTTACCCCAATAACCTACCAGCACATGACAATCAAGCATTTCAAGCACCTAGTGTTACCCCAATAACTTACTTGCATATGACAATCAAGCATTACAAGTCCCTGTAGTTACTCCCAAAAACCTACCTGTGCATGACAATCAAGCATTTCAAGCACCTATAGTTAGCACCTATAGTTACTCCCAATAATCGACCTTAACATGACAATCAAGCATTTCAAGCACCTATAGTTAACACCTATAGTTACTCCCAATAACCTACCTGCATATGACAATCAAGCATTACAAGCCCCTATCTTTACCCCCAATAACCTACCTACATATGACAATCAAGCATTTCAAGACCCTACTGTCACCCCCAATAATCTACCTGCACAGGACAATCAAGCATTTCAAGACCCTACTGTCACCCCCAATAATCTACCTGCACAGGATAATCAGGCATTACAAGACCCTACTGTTACCCCCAATAATCTACCTGCACAGGACAATCAAGCATTACAAGCACCTACTGTTACCCCCAATAATCTACCTGCAAAGGACAATCAAGCATTACAAGCACCTACTGTTACCCCCAATAATCTACCTGCACAGGACAATCAAGCATTACAAGCACCTACTGTTACCCCCAATAACCCACCTGCACAGGACAATCAAGCATTACAAGCACCTACTGTTACCCCCAATAACTTACCTGCACAGGACAATCAAGCATTACAAGCACCTACTGTTACCCCCAATAACCTACTTGCACAGGACAATCAAGCATTACAAGCACCTACTGTTACCCCCAATAACCTACCCTCACAGGACAATCAAGCATTACAAGGACCTACTGTTACCCCCAATAACCTACTTGCACAGGACAATCAAGCATTACAAGCACCTACTGTTACCCCCAATAACCTACCTGCACAGGACAATCAAGCATTACAAGCACCTACTGTTACCTCCAATAACCTACCTGCACATGACAATCAAGCACTTCAGGATGCTCTCTGCAAAGGCAAGGGCTTCTATGTTGAAGCCCCCCAGGAACTGATCACTACATTTTGAAAGGTAGTTGCCCAGGATTTCCAGGATTCTATCTGGAAGTCGGGTCAGGTGTGGACCTTCTTCTGAAAATCTGGAATTGATTGTGTAAGAAATAGACATTAATGACAACATAAAACATATAGAGCGTACTTGATGACATATACTGATAGGAAATGACAAGCATACAGTACACATAATACAGTGAAATGACCCCAAAATAGCGAAAGGCACCACTTCAGACCCTTGTTAACCCTTTCGCCCCGACTGCCCGATTTATCGGGCAGCATAAACCGTGTCCCAGTACCCGGCTGCCCGAAAAATCGGGCGACAACTGTCCAAGCCCCACACACGGCTGCCCGATAAATCGGGCGGCGCGAGCGTGTTTACAAAATCGCTCTTTCTACTTCCTTTCTCGTGTGTAATCTCGTTCTAAATATGGAAACGAGATCTACACGTGATTGATACGTCATTCCATGGAATTTCCCCGTCTTTTTGGCGCAAAAATCGCGTATGTCACCTGTTTTCGCGACAGGTATTTTTCTCGCTTGAATCGACGAGGTGTCCCCCCCGCCAACTTTCAAGAATGGGAGTGGCAGAGGGACCACAATGGTGGAGACATGAGGGATTTTGAAGAGGCGACCGGACTCAAGAATATATATATTGACACGGTGAGTGAAGAGTCATGCTATTGATTTTTTCCAACTGTTTTACAATGATTCTGTGTTTGAACAGATTATCAGTGCGACGAATGAGAATGCAGCCTACACGTGAACGAGCGATCACAACAACAACAAAGGTGAGTGGCATGACGTATCTGTTTCTTTTTTTTTAAATTTATTTTTCTGATCGCAATCCAAATTGTAGTTTGCCGGTTTGTCGTATGTCCTTATATTTCGCTCAATTTGAATAAAATTTATTTCTATATTCATGTTTGTTTTCTTGTTTTTCACATCTTAATTTAAATTTTAGTAACTGTAAAAATTATTCATTTATTAATTGATTTAATAAAGTACTGATTTAATTTATTATGCAATTGTAAATAGCAGTGTATTGTAAATATGTTATCACAACTTTTATATTTGCAGAACTTGAATTTACGATCTTTCTGTCCTTTTACAATCTTTCCCTCTTCAGATCAATCTGTGATATCTTCCCTGTGATGTCATACTTATAGTAGCTGTGGTTCAATGTTCAGGTAATGTGATAAATTACTTTTTAAAAACTTAAATACTTAATTTTTGTTTCAAATCCTGAAAAAGAACAAAATAAATCAAATATTTGTGTTTTTACCTGTGTTAACGAGTTTACCTGCGTTAACAAGTTTACCTGTGTTAACGAGTTTACCTAAGAGGCTGTAGGTGTATCATAAGTAATACGTGACATCAGTATAGAAAACAAAGTCAGTACCAAGAGTTGTAAACTTGTTTATTTGTTTACAGATGTGCATGAAGAGAATTTACCTGTAACACCTGCGATTACCTGTGCCGTCCAAGATGACAAGACCACTGTGTTATGTTTACCTTGTATCTGTGATTTATTTTTGTGATTTTTAATACAATTTGAGCCAAAATTCATTGTCTGTTTTCATTTTTTCAGTGTTTTCAAGTTTTATTTCACTTGTAAACACCTGTAATTAGATAATGACAAAGGTTAGAGACAATCACAACAAAGAATATTAAAGTATACTTAATCCTCTTTACAATGGTATATGATAAATGTATATTAACAGCAAGTTTCTGGTAGAAAAAGTGCATCAAAAATGATGGTGTGATTTTCCAATAATACTGCCAGGGAGGCCAGTGTGCAGGCCTTGTCAGTGTCAGGGACTGGAGGGTTTCAAGGGACATAACTCTGGGGCAGCCAGTGATGAAAGCGTTAATAAATGTACAGTCAAGTTTCGTTAATCTGACACTCGTTAATCCGACAATCTGCTTTATCCAACACAAATGATGGGAACCGATTTAATCAGTGCTATTTAGACCCGTTAATCCGAGGTGCACTCTGATTCCGACACACCTAATTTGCAACGAATTGCTGAAATCACTCATTGATAAGTCTCGTTAATCTGACAAAGTGATCAGCGTACTCCGTGGTGATTTACCTGCGTGTACACAGCCCTGTGTTTTGATGCGAGACGAGTCGGCGAGTAGCTGCAAATTTCAACGGCTGCAGAGATAAACTTGCTTAACGATAAACAATTACTGCTTTAAATAAACAAAACAGGATCAATCACATGCCTAGATTACCTCAATCTCATTGAAATCGGATACAAGTTCTCGCTAGTGCTGAGGACATCCCATTACAGGTCACATCAGAACGACCTTTCGCGAACTTTGACCGACCAATGTTAGTACTAACAGGAAGTAGACATTAGCCACTAAGAAGGCAGCTTTCTTAAGCATTGTGGCACTAGTTTCAAATTTGCGACTTTCATTCCAGACTATGCTTTAAAAATCAGTCAATTTTGAATCAGTCATACAGTCCGTAACAGTAGTTTTGTGTTAAACTTCAGTGGTTGCATGATTAGAAAACATATTCCGCTGACAATGTAACACAACAAACAATATGAATATTTCATTTTTCATATTCCTACATGTTCATATTGTTATCTATCATGTAGTTGTCGAACTTTAGATCACAAACGTTTATACTACCTTATTTCGTTTATCCGACATACTCGTTTATCCGACATAATCATATGCAACCAACAATGTCAGATTAACGGGACTTGACTGTACCAAGTTTTGATGAAAAATCTTTGACAGTGTTCAAGTTATGAAATACAGAAACACAAACCTGACGATGGCTATATCCCCCTCATTATATGCCGGGAGGATAATAAAGGCTGGGTTTGGAGATTTGTTTTTTCACCGAGTACATCATATGATTATGGACATACAAACAGATATGTTGATTGTCATTAGATTTCAATTAAAGCTAGCGAAAAAACTTTTAACTAGCTATTTTGCAGGGATGGTCGGTTCCGGGAACAAAGGCTGCTTACATAGCGGGCTCAGCAATATCTCTTTGGGATATATCATTACTTTCACTGCTGCATCAACCATTACAGTATTGGAGCAACATTAGGTCAATATTCAGTGCCTTGCTACAGGTGGAATGCAAATTATTTTCATTACTCAGTTACCATGGTTACCATGATACTGCTGTCTCAGTTCCATAACAAAACATCATCTCTACCTGGTGTTATCTGTAAAAATCCACATATCAGAACCTAATGGTTGTGTTTCATTCTGTCAATTCTACAGCTCCCAAGAGACCAAAGACAAGTATTGGACAAATCCAGAACAAATGTCCTCAACTGAAACCCATGGTGGAATCCTAGCTGGCTATTCAAAGCATCAAGAAACTCAAGCTGTTCATCACGACGCAAACATTGATTATGCCCTTGCTTTGTTAAGAGTTAGCATAAAGTCAATATGAACACAGGTGTCCAATGAAACATGTCAATTTATTAGACAATTGCTAGACAACAGGGATTGTAATATAGTCACATAAGCATGATAAGCTAGCGTAATCTGTTCAAACAACATGTAGGTTTTGTAAAATCATCTTTCGACTCTATTATAAGTCACTGTGTTGTTAGTCGTAGCTATGTATTAGCAAACAGTATATATTGGCTGGTGAAAGTGGTAGCCTATGATCTCACCGATAGGCTAGTCACTGCTACTAGTCAGCTAGTATACAGGATACAGCAAATCAACAAATATGGAGTGAAGTAGCATGGTATGTCAGATAGTCCCGTTATTACACAATTTTGAAATAAAAATTGTCATATTGTATCTATGGCTTATATATGTTTGAGTTCTAAATGTTAACAAAAACTTCATTCAATATACTTTTACCGCGATTGTTTGTGAACTTGTTGGTAGATCACACAAATCACGAATTTACAGCAACCATGATCAGATTACCACTACTGATGCCATGATATCAATCTTGGAGAATGAAAACCAGATCTTTCACTTCGATATGATGTTTCTCTGCATGAAGATCAGAGGACATATCCACATGAGGATGTGTCAGGTGAACTTTCCAATCACCCAGCGTCGAGGCTTCTAAATCATGTAAATTGTCGGTACCAGTGAGCGAAGCACTGAGATCAGCATATATGATTTCTGTATCTCAAAACAAACTAAACTCCAAGTTCTGATAAATATACCTGCCACATTATTTTTGTGGATATTTGATACATCCCATAATTCTGAGCTTCATGGGATCTGTGCCCAAAAGGGAGAAAAATCAAGGGAAATTGTGTGTGTGTTTTCATTTTAGAAATCGAAATGTCCTAATTGAGGTGGCGAAGAAATGAAGCTGAATTGTATTAGAAAGGTGAGATCTGAATCCCACAAGAACCCATGAATCCTTCTTTTAGACAGTGCGGTCAATGTTCACTAGGGTTTACATGACGCCACCTCATTTGGAGCTGTCCTACAGACATATACCATTTTTGAGTTTGACGGAGAACAATCTTTTGATGTTGACCCTTGACATGAATCATCAATGTGTGTAGAAAATTTCCCAGGGGTATAAAGGAAATGCACATGATATGATATCTAAGATGAGCAGGCACTGCATGGTTTCAAAAACAAAGTGTGACGGAGGCCAAATTCAGGAAAATCCTGAAAGCAGCCCCGTGACCAATTAAATGTGTGCCATGCAGCTATACAATTTGACACTAGTCCTATAGTCCTTGCCAAACTGCCCAATAGTTAACAGCTATAGAAACTAACATTATTAGGAAACTAGGCTTTATAATGATAACATTTTACAAAACCCTTAAAAATGGAAAATTTCTACTTATGATACCTTAACTATTGGGTAGTTTGACAAGGACTAAAGGACTAGTGCCAATTTCTAACACTGGCTAAGTCTTCATAAGGAATGGTAGTAATTTTCCATTTTTAAGGTTTTGCTACATTATAATATGTCACCATTATGAGGACTAGCTGAATAAACATTAGTTCTATCCCTGAACATGGACACACAAAAAGTTGACCCAACACTAGATGTATCATATCCCGAACAAAGTATTGCAATACTTATACTATTGTCCTGTTATTCCAGTCTCTTGTCTAAAACAATCCACTACTTTTCATAAATGGACAGTCGGTTGTAAATTATTCCTGCCTATATTATCTTGAACTCACATTTGAATTACGAGGGCTGGCTGAAAAGTTCTAAGCCTAAGTGGGATATCTCAATTGGATTGAAACAAACTTTTGCCACCAACAAGTACAGTCATTTAATGAATCATAGACATAAGAACTGCAACTGTAGTGTTATTATTGTCTTTATTGTCCTTACCAGACCATCGGTTACAGGCCGGCAAAGCCACATTTCGAAAATAGATAGCCCAAATTGATGTGGCTCTCGCGGCAATGGTTATGGTTGCGTGATTGTATAATGTGGCTCTCGCGGCTATGCTGTCAAAACATGCTTTATGATTCTAACAGGTTACCGTATATAACAAAACAAGTATTGTTTTCTCATAATTTATTCAACAAGGATAACATAGTCATGCACTAAGGAGGTCGCCCAAGTGGTGCCACCCTTCCAGGTGATTGTTGGTACGGTGGCCTTGGTTTTCGAAATGGTTCCAAATCTCTGGCATGAAGGCCCCTCCTTGAACCCAACTGGTTGTCACATAGTCCATGAAGGCAGTCACTTTAGGGCCAGCAGGAGAGTCAGCAATGGCATCAAGCCACACATCATCCACCTTGTCACGAGGTACTAGAGGGAGGGCAGCAGCTCTTCTTACCAGCTTCTTCACCTCCTCATCTTCCTTATAGTCCATCACCAGACATTCTTTATGCACCCTCCTCCAGATACATTGGGTGAAGTGAAAGAAACACCCTCTAACTAATGTCCCAGGAAATACATCAGTCACGGCATTGTGAGCTGCACGTTCAAAGTCCAACTGAATTGTAAGTGGGGCAAACTGTAGACCTCCTCTACTAGCATCTAGTATCTCTAAAGAACACCACGCATAGTAATTTAAATGTGGGACACTCATATAAAGGTATCGGTAATCGGATTAATTAATTACCCGCTAGAATAGGTGAAATGCACTCAGCTGAAAATGTGGCTCTACCGGCAATAGCCATTTCTGAAATGTGGCTCTCCCGGCTAGACACCAGACCATCTACCCATTGAAATCACCAGAAATGGACAAAACTGGCCGTCATCAAGTACCTGCAACTGAAAGGGCTAACTCCAACACAGATACGTACTGACATGGTCTACACTTTAGGGGATGATGCCCATTCCTTTTTACACTGTAAAGAAGTGGGCTGCGGAATTCAAGCGTGGCAGAGAGAGCCTTGACGATGACCCGTGTCAAGGAAGGCCTTCAACAGGAACCATTCCGGAAAACATTACCCGGGTGCATGACATGGTGATGGCTGATCGAGGTTTGACCACTCGACATATTGCCAGTGTTGTGGGCATCTCTCATAAGCGGGTTGAGCACCTAATCAGTAATTTATCACCAATGAGTTGGGAATGACAAAAGTTTCTGCAAGATGGGTGCCAAAGCTCTTGACAGCAGATCAGAAACGTGTCAGATTCCTGACGTCCCGTGACAATTTATGCCGTTTTGAAGCAGATCCCGATGATTTTTTGGCCCGATTTGTAACCATGGATGAGACCTGGATTCATCACTTTTAACCAGAAACCAAAATTCAGTCAAAACAATGGAAGCATCCGGAATCACCAGCCACCCAAAAAGCCAAGTCGGTTCCTTCTGCTGGAAAGGTGATGGCTTCAGTCTTTTGGGATTCCAAGGGTATTCTGCTGATTGACGATCTTGAAAAAGGCCAGACAATCAATGGAAGATATTATGCTACTGAGACAGTTGCGTGAAGCTATCAAAGCTAAGCAACGGGGAATGCTCACTAAAGGAGTCCTGTTCCACCAAGACAATGCTCCTGTTCACAAATCGGTGGTTGCCATGTCAGCAATCCATGATTGTGGCTTCGAACTCATTGACCATCCCTCTTATTCACCCGATTTCCACCTTCCACCTGTTTCCCAAAATGAAAAAGGAACTAGCCAGTCTCCATTTTCCCCGTAATGATGACGTCATTTCCACCATGAATGACTTTTTTACGGTGGCTGAAGAAAATTTCTTCTTGACCGACATCCAGACCTTGCAGCATCGCTGGCAAAAATGTGTAAACCTGGAAGGGGACTATGTGGAGAAATAAATGAAAACTATCGACTTGGTACGGGTCTTTCATAGTTATGCTTACAACTTTTCAGCCAGACCTCGTAATGAACACTTGGAATAAACAGAACTATTTTATTTTGACCAGCAAGACAATGATTTCAAATTGAAATTTGAATTACATCTGTTGCCTAATCCTTGAAAGCTTAGAAATAATCATGTATAATGTTGTGTTACATTATGTTACCTATAAAGATGTTCATTTAAGAATTGACATTCACTTTGGGTGAGTTCATTGGAGTATGAACCTTCATAGAGTGAGGGCTAATCTGAATGAACGTCGGGGGTTGCGACAACGTTCATACAGATTAGCCCTCACTCCTTGAAGCTTCGAACTCCAATGAACTCACACAAAGTGAAAGTCAATTCTTATAATTTTCAGTCACTATTTTTTACCTCGAAGGATGTAGACCTAGATATGTACACAATTTTATTAAGTATGTGTGACTTCATGTTTACATTGACAGCCATACAACAACCAGTTGAATCATGAAATAAAATAGTTCCTCAAAATGTGAGGCGACATGAGCAATGATGAGGATATGTATGCTCAACATGCTGTACAGGAACAACTTTTGTAGTCTCTTTGCAACAAATGTATTCAAATAATATCCTTATGAGATGAGAAAGGTCTGTTAAGAACTATCTCAGTAAGTCAGTCACAATGACAGCACATTGTAATACATTTACATAAAGTACAAGACATCAAAATGGTCGACAAAATAAACATGACGGTAGAGATTTCCAAAGTTGTTAATGAACCTGTGGCTATTATCAGTGTTATTCATGACTGATCAATTGGCCGATCATTGAAAGATTATTGTAAAGATGTGTCAAATAGATACTAAGGTAAATTCATAGATTGCTGTGGACTGTCTAGACACGGATGGAGTAAATACGATAGTTTGGATGTGTTGAAGCGAGGATATCCTTGAATGGGCATGCAATCAAACTCTCTGACCTTTCCCAATGTAAGCTAAAACGCTAAGTTCAAGATTAAAGAGTCTTAATGATGAGAATTTTTTACATTTCTTCAGGCTAGGGGATTCCCAGGGGTTTCCCCAGGAACGTGGAAATACTCCGTCTGTGTTTAACATCATTTCAAGAATACAGTTGCGTGAATAAACGTATGAATGTCAAAATGTGTCATTCATACACTTATGACCTTCAGTTTCGTGGTCATGTGACCAACCTCTCATCCAGTGTCTGCAATAACTGCCTGCCGGCCACCCGTGGCTGGTAATGTTTCTGTCAGGCTGCATGAAATTTTCCTCCACCTGCCAGACTGTCTGGCAGATAATTTTACTAAGACTACTTATGTATTCAGTTTTATCATAACGCCTCGTAGATTCACAAGTAATTGTTTCCATTATTTCTACTCAATCAAGATGCAATTTGTCTCTTTTAATTGCAAATAATATTTATAATGTCAGAATGTAGGCAAGTAACTTTGAAGATGGGAAGGCAACATTTGGATCACATGCCCTTATGTCTTGTTGTTTATTTTAATCATTTCAAACACTGCTCGTCCAATGGAAAAGCTGTATCGTGAAACCTTCTCATTATAAAATTATTTTTAAATAATTAGATAACATTTTGATGAGAAAAACTAAATCAGAAGCATATATAAATATCCCTGTTCAGGGCTCTATATTTTCTATTACCTCCAGTAGCCTTTACTAAAAACATGCAAGAGATTGATTAAATACTTGTTTAGGACCCCATGTAATTAGTAATGAGCCTTCTACCATGGACTGTAAAGACTTGACAGAACTTGGTGCATCATGATCAACACATGTCTCGTGCCGGTACAAGAGGTCTGGGCTATTTCAGGTTTATTACAAAATACACAAAGGACATTGAAAGATGCCTTTATTTGGTATAGTTAAGTAAGAGAAACCATCCAAACATGCAGATTCGTCCTTCATGGCTCATACTTTCTTTTTCATGAATCTTGATGTCTCAGTTTCTCTATTACATATCATCTCATGGCTTCAGTGCATCGTTCCAGGGCTAATAACCAGCCCAAGTCATTTGGAGCAATTTACGAACCAACAGACAAATAACATATGTAGTCAAACATGGGCAGAGAATGATTCATAAATTACAATCCTTGAGAGATTGGAAGAGACATGTTTCATCATCTGAGAACTGATTGCTCCTCTGGAGACCACACATCACATGGTTTCTTTCCACTATACCAACTTAATTCATCTATTACTGCACTGCAGTCAACTTGTCCGATGTGATGGAGCCTTACATAATCAGATATGCTGGAGCACAGAGGTGTGTGGCATAGATTTAATCTGGTTGTTACTTACGCAACTCTGCACACACATTATAGAAATACACAGTGAGGGTATTGATGCTGATCAATAGTAATGTTGATCATGACTGACACACGATATGTTTAAGGAGAAGATAATATATATCAAAACACTAATTGTTCATTTGGGGGAGACATTTGTTTATAAAAAATTCATTTTAAGCATTGTTCAGTGATCAAATACAAGTGTTCAACATGTTCAAAGAAACTATTTTGTTGTCATTGACTATGGTATTCTTTACATTGTCATAAATAAATATACAAATCCAAAGATGATTGTTTGCAATTGTTTGTTGTATTTGTTTGTTGCTTAACACTGCTCTGAACAATATTCCAGCTATATGATGGTGGTCTGTAAATATTCAAGTTTAGATTAGACAATCCAGTGACTGACATCATGAACACTGATCTACAAAATTGGGATATGATGACCATGATGACATGCATTATCAAGTCAGCAAGTTTGACCACCCGATCCCGTTACCCGCTTCTTACAACAAGCATGGTCACCTCTTAGGACAAGTATGGGTTGTTGAAGACCACTTCTAACCTGGACCTTCAGGGGTTTAGATGCAGTTGTTATGCTCTGATGATTGCTTTGATTTAGGTATGCATACAGTTTTAGTTTGGTGTAACCTTCAGTGTTGATTTGGTGCTAAAAGACTGGAATGAATCTGGGACTAGAACCCATCATCAGCAGATCCTGCCACAGCCAAGGACACACCTCTTCACAGTGAGAATTGTCACCAGTAGTCCATCAGCATTTCAAGTTGTAAATATGATAAATACCCACATGACTTTGGAAAATGCTTGATTTTGATTGGTCAATCAGAGGTTAACAAATCACAATAACCACCTCTGACTGAAACAGCTGTTTTGATGGCCGCTTTTAACATTAATCCAGTTATATCATGGCGTGTCAGCTTAATGTGGGAGGAAAGGCCGAAGTGATGCCCGTCTCAGGCATTTACCATGGCGCCATGATAGTCATTACCATACTAATTTCGTCAAATTTAAAACCTTTTCAACCTCACGCTGAATGTTCAGTTTCAATTTCAATTTAGATCTGATTTATATCTGCAGTCACTCAATGTATGTCTAAGCAAAACTGATTAACATTAATCACATGCATAGGTCTGAAGGTGTCTGTACACTTGGTAAGGTAGTAATAGCATTAGCGCAAACTTTATACTTAACAGTGAATATAATCTGGATAATAGTGGCTCATATTTAAGTATTTCATCAAATATCACTTATCATGTAGCCATGGTAGATGGACAGGTAATTCGTAAGTGTATGACGAGCAAAAAATATGCAAGCTGATTAATTTAGAACCTGGATCACGATAAACATGATAAATAGATAACGTGATTGAATTAACCTAATGGATCTCATCCACACGCCTTCAGTGACAGTAATAAGACAAAAATAATCTCGCCATGTCTTCAGACTTGCAGTGTCAGAGAGGCTTACAGTGTGAATAACACTGAACATTCTGAATATCCATTTCTCCCCAAATCAATAACACACAACACTTTGTATCAGAGCAGAGCATAGGATGTGAGTTCATGGTGGTTTCAGATTATAAACACAAGTATCCAACATGCCCAATGACATATTGAAGGATGCTACACTTTGATGATTAGAGGGGTTTTCTTAAAATCCTAAAAAAGGTCATTTGAATGACTTGGTTGACATTGGAAAGATGGCTTCAGTGACTGATATGTGACTGTATGTAAAAATAAAACCTGAGTGGAAAGATTTCTGTTCATTTCTTATGATATAATGCTTGTGCAATACACCACTTTGTAGTTTTAATGAATATTTATGTTTGAACAAAGTTTGTAGTACATGTATATGACATGAATGTTAACCTTACTAAATTGATGTATTCAGTAAGATTATGATACAGCTGAATCAAACTGACATTTTTTGGCTAAAGAATCATGTTCAGAGCATGAATGTCTCCCTCAACATGCTCAAACCTAGAAACATACTGCGGCACCTTTGACGACTGGGCCACCTGGGCCCCCCTGACACATTGTAAACAGAAGATCCTTATATTAGTGGTGTCTTACAAAGAGCACTGGGTTCTGATGACCTATTCTGTACTTCAATACCATCAATGCCCTTGGGGACATATCTATGTTTATTCCTCTAAAATCATCCAAATGTAGAAAATGATACTCTATACTGTCATTTACTTAAAACTGTCAACATTTTAGATGAATTGACCAAGTCTCAATTTGAGAAAATTAGACTGACTGATATGCATAAACTATGATACCAGTACAAATTGCCCACTGGATGAAGTTGCCAGACTGCCAGGTACACTGGAACTGTACTGTTAGCAAACCTGATAAATGCTGTCTCCATGTCGCTGTGTTTCATCAAAATCTAATTGTGCGGGTTAGCAACTCCAAAATAGGCCCACTGCACAATGTGAATGTATGGTTCATTACAGGGGTCCGGAAAATTTAAAATCCCAATCGGACATTTACATTTATGCCACGCCCCCTTCAAACAGCGTGTTTTAGTACGACTTTTTACACACAAATTACAAGTTGTTACGTATTCATAATATGATGAATTATGAATTGTTTCAATTTAAATTGTTTAATTCACCGGACAATTAATAAATAATATCATTTTAGATATATATGGAAAAGATACGTTTGTTTCTGTTATAATAACGATCTGTCAACGTAGTGAACGGTCTAATTAATATTCATGAGTCTGCTCAAGTGTACGCGTTGTAACATTTTGATCGAGACTATTATCCCATATTTGGTTATCACGTGACCTCACGGGAAAAGTTGGGTTTTTTTAAGCTAAAGATTATTTAAAAACAAGACAGATAATATAAACATAAATCCTAAACTATCGTTGATAGCAATAGTTATTTGAATACTTTTTCATCTGTACTTAATTATTGACCACAAACAAATTTGATATCGATCGTCACAGAAAGCAAAATGGCGGTCAATCAAGATTCAATATACGACTGGCTACTGAAAACAATAAAATCTGCAAATCCTCGTTGTATGTCAACCATGTGAAAGTCGTTAGCCACGACTTAGAAAATGATCATTCAGACTTTGAGGGTTTGGCAGATCCGCTCGACTGATCTGCATCGGTCGACTGGCTGTCGTCACGCTTTCGCTTCTTGACTGAGGTTACGTATCGTAGCATTGTGAGGATAATGAGGTACATCGATGATGCAAGGTATTTTTGTACAGTTGTAAACACATTTTACTCAAATTAACAAGATGTTCTCAGTAATAAATCCTCGATTAATCAGTGTCAACTCAGTTTATTACAGTGATTGACCGATTGGACTATCATTGTCGGTACGATGTATTTACAGCAATCAAAACAAACAAAGCTTGTCAGTGTAGATAATCTTCATTGTGTTACAACTGCAGACAGAAATTGCCCAGTCCTAACTGTTGATCACGTCCGGTCAAATTTAAGAATGTCCGGACAATACTTTTTAAAATGTCCGGACAGAAAAATTTAAATGTCCGGTAAGCAATATTTTAGACCGGACATTTGAGATTCCCAATCGGACATGTCCGGCGCATATGACGGTTTCCGGACCCCTGGTTCATTATAATCAATGATTTGTACTGACCCTTCATTGAGGTGGTCAAACTCCACATCCACCAGGTCCTTGTAGGTCTCCAGGAAGAAGTTGATGAACTCTTGAAGATTCTTGATATCATTCTGAAACACCAAAACAGATTACAGTGTTTGATTAGCATAGATGCTGGTAGAGCACGAAGACAGCACACTTTCATGGATAACTCCTTTCTTTCAACTGCCCTGAAACATCATTAGTATCATTACAAACAACAAACCGATTCATGTCACCTGATCAGTATTCGAAATAAGCGCCTGCCCGTAGGCCTGTGTCAGGCAGAGCTCGAGTCAGGCCTGTAGTTTCAAATTTGTATGGGTCCTTAACGCCCACAGTGCCAATATATTTGTCACAATAAGCTGCAGTTTTGTTTTAAATGAGGGCCTGAGGAGTTAGTTTGGGCCTGCAGCTTCTAAAGTCTGTGGGTCCTGATGGAAGCTTTGCAAGTTTATTTATTTCATCACTGCACCTGATCATGTTGATCATTGTTGATGTAGGGTCAAAAGTTCCCCTGAAACATTGTTGCAAAGAGTAAGGAAGTTGATATTCACAAAAGCTTCACATCCCTGACAAGGGTCGAGAATAGCCCTGAACAATACTTTAGTTTAAAATAACAAAGGAGTTGCTATCCATATTAGTTTCATATGCCCCTCATAAAGAGGAAAGAATATGTCAAGTTAGGCCAAAACAAATATTCTTGTGTTTCAGGTAACATGAACCAAACAAATATGTGATGGTCGGTAGGTTGGTCTCGCTTCTTATTGAATACTTTGTTTGTGCAATGTTCATTCTTTAGAACTAGTGTTCATTGTAAACTTTCTCGAATATGTAGGTCAAAATAGCTACAGCTACTCCAGTATCTTCCAACTGTACAATATGGGTTTCTTGATGGGGGTTTCCAGTTGTGATAAAACAATTGGGTCCCAAGTGAAACAATGGGTCGGTCAGGTTACCTGCAACACAAGTATTTGAAGAGGGGGGCCTAACCTCACATGTTATGACTGGGTCAAGGTCAAGTTATCTCCACCTCGTAATTGAGATACTTTCATGTCAAGGCTATGCATGTAATTGTTAAGTAAATAGATTAGATAATTCATAATACAAAAGAGCCACCCATGGGGAAATACTGCAACAGGATGATATAGACAAGAGGGCAAGTTTCAGTGATGACAGAAGGCTCGACTTAGCGATATACAAAACATGCACACATGTGCAACATATTACTGGAAAATGCAAGCTAATCATGCTAATATCTATGTCTACATGCACCAAGAGTGTGTAAAAAAGATTCAAATTTGTGTCTGACTAACCCTTACTTGTCTACAAAATATCGATCTTTGAACACACTCAATCCAGTGTTTGAAAAAAAATAGACTTGCCAGGCTGCCATCAGGACTTTAGAAGCTGCCAGCCCTCATTTAAACAAACTGCAGCTTCTCGTTACAAATAAACTGACACTTAAATTTACTGCAGGCCATAAGTAGTCTCTAAGGACCAATATAAATTTGAAACTAAGGTCCAACACAAGATCTACCTGCAACGGGCCTAGGGCATGCGCATTTCGAACACTGCAATCATCGAGTCAACAGCACTAAATTTTATTTACCATACTACATTTCTAATCACTATGTTGTGTGTAGTTTGTCATACTTTCTTAGACTTGACATCAAACTGGTTTTCTTTGGTGAAACTTGGTTTTCATGGCAACATGCACCTGGTAGGTACAAGTTAAATCAAGTTTCTTAAATCGAGTCCTGAGAGACCATAACTGGAGACAAGTAAGCATTTAATCATCAATCAATGGTTTTCATGTTATGAATAACTGCAATTGATTCCAAGCCATTTGATTGACTTACAAAGCCAATTTTTGCATTAATGTTTCCACAAATTAAACAAAAATTAGGCCATGCCCACTACCAGACTACTGTTTCCTCATTGGTTGATAATAGAGTGGGTGGGCCTTGTGTTGCATTTTTGCACTGAACACAGCACTGACTTCTTTTATGGGGGCATAAAGCAGATTTACACAAAGTGTGCATACCGTTTTTTTCATTCATACCTCCATAAATGCAAAAAATAATGAAGTCAATTCTCAAATGAAAAATTTCCGATGAAACAATATTTGATTATGAATCATGTTAATATTTTTTTACTAATATCCTTGCATTTCCATTGATGTAAAGTATGTTTTTTGGTAACATTCTTATTCTATAAGACTTTCTTTATTTGAAATAAAATATATTTGACGTAATAAGCGCCCCGCTCCAATAAGCGCCCACAGCGATATTTGCTAATATATTGGCAAGTGAACAATCCCAATTAGCACCCATTCCAACTGATCAATGTACACAAGACTTATTTATTCGCGTATAATACACACTCGTGTGTTATATGCACCCTTAATCATGGGCAATTTAATTCTGGAAAAATATATGTCGTGCATAAACATTTCAGGCTGTCAGCATAAACCACAAAATATATCTTTCAACTCTGTCTTTTTCAACAAAATAATATTCTAATAAGAGCCCCCTATTCCTTATTTTGAGAGCGCCCTGGGCGCTTATTACGTCATATAGGGTAATCATGATAATATTACCAAATCATGATAAGTTTATGAGTTACTGTGCATGACTTCTAAGAAAGTGATGTGGACTACTGAGAACATGTTGGATGACTGGAACCTATTTCATCCATTTCACATGTTCATACTTCATTGTTTCTCAGACTATAAGGGGAATTTTATGTAAGAAACACCAGAGCCGATGACTCAATCTCCCACACTCAGTCAGTGATATTGGGTCCATGTTGATAGCATAGGCCATACACTGGGGCAATGTTGATGTTGTTAGCTTTGGGAGGATGGAAGTCAAGAATTTCTGCTAGATCCCACAGTTGCCATGGTTGCAGGGTACAATAAATAACAAAGGCCTACAATCTGGACAATTGTTAGTTCCAGCAAGTTTTAACTGAAGATGTTAAAAAAACCACATGGTTTGTTTTCTAATTAAATCATGTTATCATCATGATCATGGTTATGTTAATCAATCTGGGAGTTTTGTACAAGACTCTGTCTGTTTATTTAGAAAATGTTTTAGCTTGACAATGATACATTGAGATTATCCCATGAATTATACTGCATTCTATTATAACAGCTTTGTTTTGAGTCCAATTCACAGGGTTCTGGGAATTTTTGCATTTAGCATGTTTAGACAGTTCCGAAGTTAATTACAACACTCCTCCTCCTCAGTTTTGGTTAAAAAGGTACATCCTTGAGCTCAGGCTTTTCCCTCACTCAAGTTTTACATATTTACCAAAACCGAGAAGTGTTTTAACAATAACTTAACTCAGGTTTCATTCTAAGTCTAGTTAAATAACTCATTTCACACAATCACTAATTACAATTTCTAGACAAACTGGGCAACACTGGGTAGCTGTATATATATATATATATATATATATATATATATATATATATATATATATATATATATATATATATATATGTGTGTGTGTGTGTGTAAGTAGTTCCAATTGCCTAAAACATATTCATAAAACTAAAACTACCTATCTTCCTTCTGGATACTATAACAAGTTTAACTTGATTGATTACTCAAAATAGGAATACAATATTTCACTTTGAAAATAGAAATCATAAGGGGTGTCATGATATGTCTATTTCCATCATCGACACATAATGATGTACTGGGGTCATGACATGATACATATCACAATACTTAATTTGCTTCTCTTTTTTTTTACCTAGAACTTCTTTCTATTCCACTATGTCACCTGACCTGGATAACAACCAGTTTGTATTTAGCCATGTTAACTCACTATCATGCAATCTGATATATTCATGAGTCATTTGGTAATATCCTATGGGCCTGTCATGATATGGTGCCATTAATTGTGAAACTGTCATCATGTATCTTAAGAATCTGAACACAACAAGAGACATAATGGTACCTCCAACAGGCAATCATTTATTCCAGTCACATACATGTATAATTATCCAGTCTATATGTAAAAAAAAATATCTTATAAAAGATAGTTACAAAGTTAACAAAAACTTCTTGTTGTGTTGCAATAACGGTGGAGTGCAAGCCAACAGAACCAACTGATAACACTATACACATATATTTCAGGCATGCATCAACAGAAATAAATACACAAACAACTATCATTACAACCCACAACACCGAAATAACACAAATCTCGACAAAGTGGTGAATCTTGCTGAAGCATATTTTTGCTTATGATGTCATAGAAATATTTCCGCTGACTTCCTAACCAAATTCCTCCCTCAAAGACTCTATCATACTCACGATATTTGCCATAAAATATGAATTATTTAATCCGTAAAAGTGTTACACTTGTTAAATATTTTCATTCTAGGTCAAATTCGTCTTTTGATAAGACTGTCAGAGAGTCGAAGAATTTGAGGTAGCCAGGACTTGGCTTGACCACCCAGCTGGGCTGGGCCAAGATTTGCATACCGCTAAGAAATGAGATCCTCCCATTCCGAGAGCCGATTGCTGGTTGCCTTACCTTTGCAGTGTATATCATCCATAATTGAAACAAATTTTCTTTCGCATTTAACTCATCCATGTCGGCGATCACCCTAGGAGGCTGATCCCTTTGATCATGGAAAGTTAGACTGGCAAATTACTTAGTGCCCGAAACGTGAACTCGCACCTCATCGGCCATTTTGACAATTGACTATAATACACGGCTTGTCTGACAACTAACAACATAGCTTTTAGCAAACGGCAATACATCCACTGGTTGTCGCCTACGTAACTGCTCTGATCATATTTATCAAATATTTGTGCCTGCCTGCCGGGTTACTTCACTAAATATGAAGCTTTCAGTTACTTTTTTATGCATACAGTTTTAATATTGTGTGAAATATTAACGTATCCGAATACATCTGGACAGTATGTCGCTTATGAAACACCCGTGACTAGTTCATGGTCCGTTTCTTAGCGTTGGTAAAATATGTTGAATTCAATTATATATTCGCCGGTTAACTTTTCCTACCAGGACATAACTCAGTCATAACTTAGATATTCAGAGTTATTTATATTATAGTTTTTTGTCCAAGTCACAACATGTTTCACAGCTGTTTTCAGCTTAGTCAGTAGCTTATAACAAGGTCGTTTCAAAATCCGGTATATAGAGAATCTCACCCGAGTGTCTTTTTATATCAAATATATCAACACTCGTTGATAAAAGTAGAAACATCGAGGCTTGCCGAGGAGTTTTTCCACTTTTATCAACGAGTGTTGATATATTAATATAAAAAGACTCTCGGATGAGATTTTATTTATCTTCCAATATCATTTGTAAATCGAAATATGTGATTTATAACAGCGATATCTACAATGTAAATATCGCTTGGGAATATCGTTTGATCTCACCTAAGCTATATATCCTGTGGGAACCAGTTTTGGATGATATAAATCATATGCATATTTACATGTAAGTCTGCTACAAACCCCACACATTCTGAAGCGACAGAAACCGGCGAGTTTTGAAAAAGAAGATCTGCATCCACGTGAATGGATTCGCCTCATCATACAATATAGCCTATTAATCGCTTGGTTTATGCATGATTTTCCCAATCCGTTGGATCTGTTATCGAAACAAAAATATATTATCATTATTTTAAAATATTATCTGGGGGTCATTCCTGAAACTACCGACCGTCGGAAGAGAAGAAAAAATTAGCGTGTTTTTTTGTGTGTGTGAGATCTTTATTCCATATGTATTATATTTCTGTGTCTGCGGATCAGTACACCAAGTAAAATAAAAACGATATATTTTGTTATACATTATTATATTTACTTTCGATGTATTGTTGTATTATTTCAAACTGGCACGAATATGAATGTTGTCAATACATTTAATATATATCTGATTAATGGGACGCAAAAGACCATTTTTTTTTATTTCAACGACTATTTGGTAGGACCACGGTATACGAAAGGTAGACAGATATAAACCTATTAAATAATGAACGTTATGGATGTATACAAACAATCCCAAAGAAGTATTTTATTATCATAAATTTGTAATAGACGTTTGTTGACATACATTTATTGTCTTTGGGTTTTCTATTCTAGCGAATAACTGAGAAACTGCAACCTTTTTACTTGGGTCTCGAATGCCATATCATAATCAATAGTTGTTGGTGACTTTTTAGAATGCAAGTCCTCGCTGTGTATGGGAACCGCTTGCATTCAGCAGAATCCTGTCTACAGCTTTATCTTATAAATACAGTTGTGAAAGAAGTAGTATCGGAAAAAACTTCAAAGTAAGGTGTACGGAAGTAAGTTTGTGTATAAAAATAGATCAATCAACGTGATGTTATCGTTGACATGTGCAGTGAATAGTATGGTTCTGCAAGAGAAGAAAACATTGGTTTCTGTATATGGCGAGTGTGCGAAAAAAAGCTGTAGCTGTTATACCGATGATGTGTTATTATATTTAATATTTATAAGTTTTGTTAATCCATATAAATATGCAGTTACATTTAGATATAATTAATAATATTGTATGATATACATTGTACGTATACTAAGACGCTTAGAGTCAAGCTTTACAAATAATTGTCTTAAATATTGTTTCGCTTGCGTGCATGCTGCATCATATATATAGGAACATTTATGTACAATTATATACACCAAAGCCCGTTTCAAACGACATAAATATTTTCATGATTCTATTTTCACAAAGGCATAACATCACAACGACTATTCCGTTCATTGTATTATAATTCAGTGTTTATATAGGTTCATCAAGTACACAAAGGTGGCAAATTATGTAACACATGTAAATAGAGAATCACATCCTTGTGTCTTTTGATATCAAATATATCAACGAGTGCTGATATTTTTTATTTCAAAAGACACAAGGGTGAGGTTTTAAATATCACCCATCATCATTCTTCCAACTTTTTCAGTTTGTAGCCGTAACATGAATAACAGCTTCAGTAGCAGAGCCATTAGTGATTTTGATTGTGACGTCATGGTAACCAATGATGTCACAATGGTATGCATAGCTTTGTGATGCAATTTCATTGCAGCGATATCTACAATGTAGATATCGCTTGATCTCACCAATGCGATATCGCCTGTGGGAGCAAGTTTTGGATGATAAAATAAATGTCATAATATTTACAACGAAATAAAATTAAAAAATGGAAATAACAATTTAACATGATGCATCGTAAATTATTAATTGTTATGGCATAATGTATCGAATCTAAAAAAGGGGTTACTTTCTCATTTCGGAAGATCGTGACACATATTGCTAACTTCCCGATGGAAACGTAGTTATTCTATTGGCTTATTGAACTGTGTTCGATCGGTAACATTCACAGATGAATCAATCACTAAAATCAAGTTTCAAAACTTGTGTATTTATAATATTAATTCTGTTTTCATATAATACTTTCTGAAACTACTCGTTGAATTTCGTGAATTATATGTCCGAATGTCCGATTCGTTGATGGGTTCCGTTAAAAATACATGTAAGTTCATTGCACGGCTTTGACTGCGTGGAGATGTATATTCGTTACTCTGCACGGAGTAAACCTTCAAGAGAGAAGAGTAACATTACACATCTATTTATAAGTACAGACACAAGGCAGCGGTAGAAACTGGCACTGGTCCTATAGCCCTTGCCAAACTGCCCAACTATTAAGGTATCATAAGGACTAGTTGAAATGTGCCCTTTTTAAGGCTTTTGCTATATGTTATCATTATAAGGACTAGTGGACGAAAACTGTATGTTTCTACTGCTGCAAGGTACACTGTACCTGCTCCGAAGGAAATGTGGCATATAAGTTTTGCTTTCAAGCAAGTTCATCAATACTCCGTTACGTATTCCGATGCAAGAGCTGTTAGGTATCTGTCTCTGCAACAAGTTGGTTTAAATACGTTCTTTTAGATATGATGAATAAAGACATACGCATATAGTTCTTTGCATAGTGACCACATAACCAACCTGAAGACAAACAGTTGATATTTCAGTCACAGCTATTATTATTCTAAGATTGGCGATGTGAATACGTTTCTTGGTTTGGTTCATGGTATAGTCTGACAGGCCTGGTTACGAAATGATGAAATTTACACAAATAATATGCGATGATCTTCCAGGCCTTATTTCCATTTAAAAACTACAAGATTTCTTTTCAGTAATTAACTAAGACTACTCAACAGCATTCACCATACGGAGAACTAAACACCTAACAAGATGTTTCAATAACGACCCAATGCATGGCCATGTATCTACAGTGGACATGATAGCGAATCTATCATCAATATATTGCTGTCTACAATGGACGTATCGAGTCTATCACACGTGAATTGTTTCAGTTATAATAACATGACGGTTCGAGGGTATCAAACCTTTGAGTGAGTGAGCGAAAGAAGTCAGCGTGGAGGGTGGAGGCTCATTCTTACACTTTAGTGAGGTCATCAAATCGCTCTGAGCCGCTGGCATTGTTGGTTTCATAAACCACAGTTACACGAAAGCTGTATTCATTTGCTTTAATGCAGTATGTGTGATCGGATTGGGAGTACGTCGTCTACAACGCGATGAACGCCTATATAAAGGCAGTTTTTACGCATCAAGCTGGTTGAACTCATCTGGAAGTAGTCAATATGTTCATTGTGTCTCGGTCTGTGATTTGCAGACTTGGGAACAGGTTTCGACAGACACTAAGTGTTAATGATCGACCCGCATAGGTAGGTCATCTCAAGTCCAAGATTGATTAATCAGAAACCAGACTTCACGAAATCGCGGGCCCAGACAGCCAATTACAATGCTGTTCACTTGAGCCAGCCAATAGGAATTCAAGATTTGCATGCAGTTAAACTGTATCTTCGGCGACCACATGATGCACCACCGTTAACCATATCGACATCTTCTAGCCAGACACCAATGGTGTTTAGGGCGTAGAAACTGGAGGAATTACCGGTGGTCTCGTGTTGTTTTCAGACGAGTTCAGATCCACTCTTGATTTTCTGGATAGGCGTGGTCGTGTCTGGAGGCGTCCTAACGAATGTCATGCGAACTCCAACGTAAGGCAACATGATGTATTTGGGGGTGGATCTCTATGACAATTCCCACTGGAAGATAGATTCGGACCATGCCACGCCGTATAAACGAATGTTTGACCAATCGTGGAGGCACTTGACCCAGTATTGAACATGTCATCTCAAAGGTCTATTGTCTACACACCCGTCGTCTGTCTTGGTTGTCTGCTACCTTACAATGTACCGCCAGCATGTTCTGTTGGTTGTCATGTAATACCTCGTCCTTCATATTTCTCTAATCAATCCATCACCACCACTCAATAACTCATTGTATTTCTGCTATAATCTGTTATTTTCGAAGAATATCCCCTATATATATTAAAGGCAAACGGTAGTGACTATATGCTTAGGACGCATCAGACTGTATTCCTTCCATTTATCATTTCTACCAACCTTAACATATGAGCCATATGAGTTTCTCAACACAAACTGCAGTTTAAGTAAACAATCATTATGTACGTAACATATTCGATCGTAGCAACAATTGCAAATAGGCATTAATGTTGAAACCTATTTTAAAATGTAATTTGGTGTATTGCCTTACTGTCAGAAGAAAAATGATTACATAACATGAGAGAGCAGACCTGTGTGGTTGCCATTGTTTTTCTCTTTGTAAAATCATCAATTTGTTGGAATCCGAATGAAGCGTCCCTCAATGCAGTACACACATCCTATTCTCAAGTCATAAGCCATGTACATAACGTATGCCATTCTGAGCATGATGTTATAGGCATACGCGTGGTCCGCTGCAGTGTTATGTCCATGTAGTCAATAATGTCACTGTTTTATGATTGCGTGTGGCGGATCTCGTTAGCTTTAATACCTGTGTAATTGAAACTGTCAGTCATTCCCTCAATTCAGCCTAAACTCATCCAACAGAATGAGCCCCGATGGTGAAGCTTCTGAAAATAGAAACAGGATGAAGAAATGCACTTGGGCAGAAAATTGCATCTTATCTTGTATTGGCCCATCAGCTTGGGCGAGATGTAGACGATCATCGGTGTTTCTGCGTAGAAAGAAAATCGATACATGTACCACTTTTTGTCCATGTTTCCATGTGTATATGGAATGCATTGTGAATACGTATGTGTTTCACCATTTGTATGTGTTTCACAATTATCCTAAGTTGGAATCTGCTTTAAGCTACATTGTAAAATTCATTTGGATGAAAGGCATGAATTTTATGGGATTTCATTTTTGAAGTGGCAAATACGATTAGAGGGCTATGTTTGGTCAGTTTGCCTCGTATTAATGTATCTGTGCTCCTTTATTTTGTTTGAAAAAATACATTTTATTTATTTATTTATTCATTTATTTATTTAAATTTCCTTTTCAAGTGTGGGATACTTTATCATATATATACTCACACGCAAAAGAAACGCAAGTGGTTTTAAGCAAATAAGTAACGAACACGGAACCATACATTGATACGACTTCTAGCATGTAGTGAAGCCTGATGGTGTTATCAATATTTTTGGTTGCATTTTGGAAGCCCCGAGTAAAAACGCAACATAAAAAACGAATCGCCAAAACGCACAATTTCAGTGAATATATGCACCCATTTCTCGCGAAATCGAAAATGCACGAACTGTCACGAACTGTAGTGGGTATAAAACTGTTGCCGATTCTTGGACTTCCCACTCCTTGGTCAACAATGCCACGCCTAACTCAAATTCAGAGAAACCAGGCTATCGGACGTTTGTAAGATGGAGAGTCTGTCCAAGATGTTGCGGGTCATTTCAACGTTAACATAACCACAATTTACCGTCTCCTGCATCGATGCAATGCTACACAGACCACAGATGACCTTCCTCGGAGCGGTCGTCCTAGGGTTCACGACCAGCACGTCGTTCTGTTCTCCAACCAGGGCATCGACAAGCACGACTTCGGTGGGGAGGGGGGGGGGGGGGGGGGGGGTCACAGGGTCTTCACAATTGGCGTCATCGTCAGTGGAGGCGTGTCATCTTCTCTGATGAAAGTCGCTTATGTGTCTCCCATGCAGACGGAAGAGTCAGAATTTGGCGGCGTCGAGGGGATCGTTTCGCTGACAGAAACGTTGTGGAAAGGGATCCATGGGGTGGACCTAGCGTCATGATATGGTCAAGGATTGGACTTAATGCGAGACTTGGACCCATGTGCTTTCTGAATGTTGGTCAAGGTCGGGGACACGGCGTCACTGCTCAGCGGTATATCCACCAAGTGATCAGACCCCACGTTGTTCCATTTTGTGCACAACATCAACAACCCATTTTCCAGCAGGACAACGCTCGCCCCCATGTTGCCAGAGCTACCATGACCTTTCTGCAACAACACAACATCCGTGTTCTACCGTGGCCAGCACTCATCCCTGATCTGAACCCCATCGAACACTTGTGGGATGAGGTTCAAAGGCGTCTGCACAATATGCGCCCAGTCCATACAACTGCCGATGAACTACCCACAGCTGCTCTGGATGTGTGCAGGAGGATCCCTAGGGCCTTCGTCTGATCCACTCAATGTACAGGAGATGTGTGGCAGTGATCAATGCTACTGGTGGTCACACCAGGTATTGACTGACATTTTGCGTATTGACCCGAAACTGTGTAAGCCCTTAACATTTGAAAAAAACAATAATTTCATCTGCCTTTTGATCCATGAAACTGTCTTCAGTCAAATTTTTGTCAATCTTGCCCTATAGGTATTTCTTGTCTTTACTGTTGGAAATAAATAACATGTATACTGCATACTCAACTTGCGTTCTTTTGCGTGTGTTGCAGCCATAAAATTTCCGAGTCCCGCGATGGGATTCGAACCACGGACCTTCTGATAAGAGGTCGGACGCCTTGTCCACATGACCAAAGAGGTTAACCCCGTCAACAAGCTGACAAGGTAAGGATGTCATCTGTGAGATGACTCCACGCCCTGCTACATACTCCCCCGTCAACAGAAGGCACGTCCCGGGCCGCATAGTAGGGTACTGAAGCTTATTTTGCTCAAATTTAACATGAACGTGCTCAGCCCCACGTTGGGCGCCAATGCAACTTAAAACTGGCTCCAGATAAGTGTGAATTCTTCAAAGAGAAAGTTGCCTATGTTGGATACGTCATTTCCAAGGACGCAGTTGAACCAGATCCTGCAAAAGTAGAAGCCATCAGAAATTGGCCACGGCCTACCAACCCTTTTGATGTAAGGAAGTTTTTAGGTTTCGCAGGATACTACAGACGGTTTGTAAAGAATTTCTCCAAGATATCTAAGCCTCTGTCCCAATTAATGCCTAGCCCGAACGACAAGAAAGGAAAATCTACAGTGAACTGGTTTTGGGGAGATCCTCAGGAAGCAGCATTCCAGGAGTTGAAGGGTAGACTTTCATCGCCGCCAGTACTAGGTTACTGTGATTACTCAATCCCATTTGAACTCCATACCGATGCCAGTCAACGTGGCCTAGGTGCTGTACTATACCAGAATCAAGGCGGGAAGCAGAGAGTCATTGCCTATGCTACCCGTGGAGCAGAACTACTCAGCCCACAAACTGGAATTTCTTGCATTGAAATGGTCAATCACTGAGAAGTTCCATGATTACCTCTTTGGCAATCAATTCACTGTATATACAGATAACAACCCACTGACATATATTCTGACTACCGCAAAGCTCGACACAACAGGCCACAGGCTGCCTTGTCAGCTTACAATTTTGATGTCAAATACCGACCTGGAAAATCGAATATTGATGCAGATGTGCTGTCGCGGATTCCAGGAGATCATGCAACAGAGCCTACAGATAATCAGATTTCCTCAGAATCTGTCAAGGCTATCTGTCAGTCTGTTTCTGCACACAATTATGTTGAGTGTTTAAGCATGTCCTCAGAGTCGGTAGATGTTGGTGATACAGGTCATGACCTGAAGAGCATGTCTCCAAAGGATTGGAGACGTGAACAGTTTTGTGATCCGACACTTGCAGATGTCATCAAATGGGTCAGAACAGGACAAAAGCCAAGAAATTATTACATGCAATCCAGTGAATTTACGTTCCTTTCTCCCAGATTTGACAACCTTAAACTCAAGCAAGGTGTGTTATACAGAGTGACTACCATGGATGATGAACTTGCAGAACAGTTGGTACTTCCTTATCATCTCCGTTCCCAAGTTCTTAAGAGTCTTCATGACGATATTGGTCATTTAGGACGGGATAGAACATTGGCTTTGGTAAGAGAGCGATTCTACTGGCCTGGAATGGCAAGTCAAGTTGAGATGTGGATGAAGGAATGCCAGAGATGTTTACGCCGAAAGTCAGCAACAAATACCAGAGCTCCCTTAGTGAATATCGAGACCACATATCCATTGGAGTTAGTTGCTATGGACTTTCTTACCTTGGAACCTTCGGAGGGGAACTATCAGCACATCCTTGTAATTACTGATCACTTCACTAAGTATTCTCAGGCTGTTCCAACAAGAAATATGACAGCCCGTACGACAGCAGAAGCATTTCTTAACCACTTCTTAGTCTATTATGGTTTACCAGCCCGAATCCATTCAGACCAAGGTGCAAACTTCGAAAGTCGTCTGATTGAGGAGCTGTGTACAATTACCGGAATGAAGAAGTCGAGGACAACAGCGTCATCCTATGGGTAACGGCCAGACAGAGCGCTTCAACAGAACACTTTTGAACATGCTTGGCACCCTTGAACCTGATCAAAAAAGGGTTGGAAGATGCATGTTTCTCCTCTAGTTCATGCCTACAACTGTACCAAACATGAAACTACGGGTCATTCTCCCTTTTATTTAATGTTTGGACGTCATCCAAGATTGCCGATAGACCTTGCATTTGGAATTGACAGAGACCATGCCAACCAGTCGTTACAATCATACCCAAAGTCTCTGCGTGACAGACTTAAGAAATCATATGAACTGGCCTCTAACATCAACAGGAAGTCTAAGAGAAAGCAAAAGCAGAACTATGATCAGCGAGCAAGAGGAGCAGCGGTCCATGTTGGTGATAGAGTACTGGTAAAGGCTCTTGCCTTCGAAGGTAAACATAAGCTAGCAGACCGATGGGAGGATGATGCATATATTGTCAAAGGACACCCAAACCCCACTATACCCGTGTTTGTAGTGGAGCCAGAGAATGGAGAGGGTCGAATAAGAACTTTGCATCTGAATCATCTCCTCCCTATTGGAAGTGTTGCTACAGAAACCGTAAGACCTAAACCAAAACCAAGAAAGAGAACGAGGATTCAAACTGTGACAAACAAACCAGATGACATACTGGAACAGGATGATGACCATGACGAGGTTATTTTGTCAGTTTCATCTACTCCTCATATTGATTCTGTCTCTTCACCCAGTGATACATCCACAGGTAACATGGTTGATGCTGAAGTTCAACTGACGGAAATGAAGCAACAGGATGAAGGTAATTTAATCCTTGTTGAAGATCTTGTACAAGACCGAACTGAGGAAGAAACCGAATCAGTGGAAGTTGACCATATTGGTGATTCTCCATCAGAATCAGAGTACACATCAGTCACTGAAGATCAAGATGTCATGGATGTTAAGGTCGTTTCGGATCTTGCCAATATCACCCATGTCTCCGATGCTGCCAATGGCATTGCAACGGATGGTGCTCATGTCACAGATCTTGCCACTGTCCCGGATGTTGCTGACGTAGACCACGTCAGTGATGTTGCAAGTGTCACGGACACCATGCAAGAAAATCTTGAAACAGAGACTAAAAGTAGTACCGAGGCATCTGGAGTGAGCGATGCAAGGACTCGAGCTCCTGTGCAACCTATTCCGCCAAGTCGGCCCAGACGATCAGACAGAGTTACACGGACACCTGCATGTCAAACTAGTGGTGTGTTTCTAATGTCACAAATAGGTCGACCACCTGAATAGGTGGAAAGAGCAAGAGTTACAGGACATCTGGCAATCAGTGGAACTTTCGACACATTGCCTTCTACTGAATCAGAAGTTGTATTGTCCGTCGTCAAAGTCAAATGAAAGGTCCGTCATTACTTGATAGGGGGGTAGTTAGTGGCAGTAACACTTTGAGGGTTTTCAATTGTCAATGTTCGGTTCCTGAGTATATATCTATTTTACAATGATTGGATGTAACATGGTGTTTTATATTTTATGGTTTAAAGGTAAAATAAGAATAAAAATAACGTTTAAGTCATAAAAAGGTTGTTAAAAATATTGATGGTTGGTGGCAGTATTCTAATGTTTGTGGTTTTAAGCGAATGTCAATTAAATTGACATTTGGTTTTGTTTATCTCTTAGTTCCTATGAATTTCATTTATCTGAATGGTTATGACGTCAGGGTTATGTAAAGTATAAAGCTGGATCAAGAGTATTGCCTCATTCTGGATCCAGGATGAAAGTTGTTTATCACCTGACCCTAATTCTTAACTTCTCATTGGCTAATTTAAAAAAACTAAGATAGTCTTCTTTGCACCAATCTAACCAACTCACAATCACAGCACCGCACAGGCAACAGCAAGGTGGCAGTAGGATTTAACAGGTCAGTTAAATAATTAAACACTAAATTATGTTTAGATTTATTATGTCTTTTACATGTTCATTAAGAATGTTGTTTCTTAGAAATTAATCTCATTTTGTATCTTGTTAAAAATGATAAGGTTAAAAAATGTATTAAAGTATCTAAAGTATCTGATGTTTGTCAACTAAGTCAAACCTAAAGTCCATGTGGTTGTGTAGAAAGTTGCAACAAATGTTCTGATTAGAGTTTAAAATAGTTATTAAACGTCAGCTTTTGTCAGTTGGCTGTGTGTGTATATATATAAAATGGTTTTGTTTGAATGGTGTGAGCGGAGACCCTGAGTGATGGTGAATGCATTGTCACAATGTTGTATGATTGTGTTTGTGAATTACAGGCAATCTATGGTCATCTAGCGTTCAATTACATGGCTCAATAGCATGTTTAAATATATTTTATCTTCATGTACACTTTGTATGTAGCCTTTGAGGGTTACTACATGCTTATTTAAATGTTGCAGCCATAAATTTCCGAGTCCCGCGATGGGATTCGAACCACGGACCTTCTGATAAGAGGTCGGACGCCTTGTCCACATGACCAAAGAGGTTAACCCCGTCAACAAGCTGACAAGGTAAGGATGTCATCTGTGAGATGACTCCACGCCCTGCTACACCTGCGAGTATACAACGACATAGCTCAAAACGTGTTCTTCAGTGGCTGGTTAATTCGTAGAAACATAGCAGACCAACTTGTCATTTTGCCATTCGCGGCATCTACATAGAACACCATCGTCAGCAATGTGTTTCACACATTCCTTCAGTTATTGTTTAGATATTAAAGGACATGGATCAGTCGTATCTCGTACACACTGCAGCAGACACAATGCAATTGTGCCCTGGCGGCACATGAGCAGGCAAATGCGAGGACATGATTAACTCCTGCCGTCCTTGATAGGACCATTTCGGATTAAAATGTGTAAATATTCTGATCAAGATCCTGTGATTTGTGGCGGGAAATTGACAAACAGTCAGATATTGTTCAGGAAGCGTCCCGATTCAGCCGTTTCCAGCCGAATTCGTCCCGATTCTCCCTTTCTCAATCCGAATCTGATCCGATTTGTATCTTCCACAGGATAAAAATCGACCGAATCTGTCTCGACAGCGTCCCGATTCTCACTAATGTGATTCGACAGAGATTCGACAGTGACCGGACAGTGAACCGACAAAGACGGTTTGCATTCCGCAAGATCTGGACGCAATCTGGACTGAGTCGACAAGAAACGGCAAAGAACAATTCTGCCCGTTCATCACGACAGCGTCCCGATCTACAGGACACTGTCCAGACAACACATGACATTGTTACAATTTTGATCCGATACAGCAGAATCTGTCACGACATAGTCACGATTGTAATCCGACCAGACAAAATCGGCTGAGTTTCCCGAATGTTATGGGACGCACCATACTGTCGGGAGTGCTTGGCCGACCTCGATGGACCTTTCCCGATCCGGAAGACTCTGTCGCGAACGTATACGACTGCGTTCAGACAATGGTAGGACATTCCAGATCATTGAGGATGGTAATCCGACTTTTTCGCGTTTCGTGTCGTAGCGCTGTCAATTAAAACTATTTTCCAAGATTATTGGGAGGTCCAAATTTCAATGTACTGATCTTCGTCGGGGAAAAAGCGAACCTCTAATGTCAATTGTATGTACATTGCACGGATATTCTGAAGATGTGGCGCCAAAGTGCTGATCAGAGTGATGTAGTCTGCGGGTGTTGGGTCTCTATCTCTGACGTCTGGCTTCCTGTTTATTTGCAACGGGGTACAATTTGGGAGATAAGATGATGCGTTGCCGGACATCTCTTTACAAAGGACACAGGATGATTTCAAATGATTTGTTAACATATTGTATGCTGGTCATTTAAAGACAATAGTGGGTTGGGAATCTTTCTCTGCTTGAGTTGTATATCCAGGGTGGTATACAATATTAAACGCCTATGTACGGTTCAAGAATGCAACATGTATCCTATATCTTCTCCTCTGTTCACTGATAAGCTGTCTCCGAGATGTGTGTGTGTGTGTGTGTGTGTGTGTGTTGGCGGGGGGATGATTGCAATGGACAACTCAAAGGCGATAGTCTCAGGTAGGCGTTTTGACAGTGACATCAGCCAGAACAGAATGTGTGCGAAACTGCGATTCAAACCCAAGACACGGAGATCCTATTGGCGCCAGGCAGGGTTACAATACGTACTATCTTTTAACGTCTTTTGGTATGACGCAGAAGGGGATCGAACCACAATCTGGTGAGACGTTCTGGCCACCAGACCACGGAGGCGGTCCCTACTCAAAGAAATCACCAGAGTTATTCGTTTAAGAAAACCCCGGCATGATGGTCGTACAAGGCGCCGCAATTGGTCAGGCGGTTTGACTGGGTGAATTGGCCGATGGCGTGTCATCGTACCCCAACGGCATGGCTCGTTACTCCGAACACCAATCATTGATCATCTCGACTCGATTATCTACAGGCCGCCGTTATATATAGAAGCGTTAAACACACACACACACACACACACACACACACACGTGTTCACAGTGTATTGACTATGTTACCAAATCACTTTATGTACTATTTTTTACGAATGTGGAATATTTTTAGCATTAATATCAATTTCGGCAGGACCTAGCAATGACTGTCCTCAAGCACGCATGACAAGGTATATTGTTCAATTTCTCATCAGTTATCTCCCTTTATATGATACATTAGTGGGACACGGTACTACTTGGGCGGAGATGTGACTTATCAAGGCCGGTGCCAGTGTCCATTTGCTGTTCACGCCTTGCACACGCCGTGCAGGGGGGATATATAGACGAACAGCCGATTCTGCTGTTTAAGCATCTTAAATATAATTCTTTCAAATGACAACTACTGGAAAAGCTGTGCCATCATGCGATGTCGACGACAGGAGAATTAAACAGGAATGACCAAAGAATGATATAACATCGAAAAGATGTTTGAGAAGTCCCGAGACACGGAACACATAAGGTAAGATGATACCGCTGACAAACAGCTGTTTCTTAGCGTAGGTCACTTGATGACATTGCCTTGACATTAGTGCTGGTACACCAGAGTAAAAGTCGATAGTGTTTTTTAAGAGGTGGAAACTGACGCGGACATTCAATAATACTTTGTCATCAAATTATTATCTTGAAATAAATGGCCAGCTGAGGCTCATCTGAGCTGAAAACGCTTGCCAGTTAAAGGATAATTTGTCACCACTGAATTATTATATTATAGCCGAGAGTTGAATTTTGTGTATATAGTGCATTAAGGCATTCTTCTTATGTTATAGTTCCTTTAGAATCATCAGAATGACAGATGTTTCTAGAACAAGGCCCACATTTATCATATCGGACAGGATGTCAACTGTATGTGGTTTATATTGTGGGGAGTTCTTGTCACTTTTGAGAGCATAATTACTTGGTGAGCACTGCCCTCATATGTCAGTTCATCTAAATCAGGGTTCTTGTAAGCTGATGTCAGTACGTGCAGTGTACATACATCTGAAATCACAATTTCACAAATGTAGAATTAATTAAGCCTTGGTTTTGCTGTCATGTCCCAGGAGTGGTGTTAATACTACCATTCTAATTAACTGTACTCTCAATATTATCACTGAAACTGACCACACTCAAACTGTGTTGTTATTGAATCTCACTACATCCAGGGAATAGTGTCACTGGAATTGATTGCACAATCCTGCAAATGTTTATTGAGATATACTCATTTAAAAATGTATCTGTAGGCTCATTTAATGGTGTCATTGAAATTGACTGAGGGCTCATGCAATGGTGTCATTGAAGTTGACTGTAGGCTCATTTAATGGTGTCATTGAAATTGACTGTAGGCTCATGCAATGGTGTCATTGAAGTTGACTGTAGGCTCATGCAATGGTGTCATTGAAATTGACTATAGGCTCATGCAATGGTGTCATTGGAATTGATTGTAGGCTCATGCAGTGGTGTGTGGCATTGACATTGACTGTAGGCTCATGCAATGATGTGTATCATTGAAGGTGACTGAGGGCTCATGCAATGGTGTTATTGACATTGACTGTAGGCTCATGCAATGGTGTTATTGACATTGACTGTAGGCTCATGCAATGGTGTCATTGAAATTGTCTATAGGCTCATGCAATGGTGTCATTGGAATTGATTGTAGGCTCATGCAGTGGTGTGTGGCATTGACATTGACTGTAGGCTCATGCAACGATGTGTGTCATTGAAGGTGACTGAGGGCTCATGCAATGGTGTCATTGCCATTGACTGTAGGCCCATGCAATGGTGTTATTGCCATTGACTGTAGGCTCATGCAATGGTGTCATTGACATTGACTGTAGGCTCATGCAATGGTGTCATTGAAATTGACTGTGGGCTCATGCAATGGTGTCACTGAAATTGATTGCACACTCCTGCAAATCTTGACTGAAATGTACTCATTTAAAATTCATCTGTTATTCTTGAGTTTGAATGTGTATTCTCTCTAAGAATATGAACAAGAAAATGAAAGCAATCTTGCACATTTTATACTTTTCCAGCATTACACTAGCTGTCTGACCATCATGGCATTACCAGTGTCAAGCATCAAGGCAACCAAGGGGTCCATAGTTTCAGCCTTGACATACAGCTCAAAATGTTTTGTACCTGTGCAAAGCCAGAAGGGATACCATTGCTTTTCCAGATACTGTACCAAACCCATGAAGTATGTGAACCAATTTCTTCAGAGTTCATCAAATAGTACCATCAGTAAAATTTCCAGTCGAACTAAAGTGTCTGGAAATGTCCACTTGGGAAGTGATATCCAACAGACATCTGTGAGAAGGTAAGATATTTTATGGTAGAAAAGGAAAGTGTTTAATGGGTCGTGTTACATCCACTATCTAAAACTAAAACATCCACTATCTATAATGAAGAGATACAAGAAAAAATCTGGTCCTCATGAAAATACTACTTTAATATTTTCTTTTCTTTTTGTTTCTAACCATTTTCTTCAGTGTGAAGTGAAAATGTTGTCTGTGAGACTTGCACTTGCCAAACATCCTTACAGTTACAACCAAATTGAGTGAACAGATAGACCAATGTTGTCTGTGGTGTAAACAAGTACTTTAGAAACAATGCTTGAACCAACAGTGTAGTGGGCAATAATGAAAGCTTTATCAGTCAAATAACTTCGATAATTCTTGAGATGGCTAAGCCCTGTGAAGATCCAGGTTAGAATTGGTCTTCAGCAACCCATACATTTTCATTGTTCATGAAGGTAGATAACCTTTTTGTTTGGCAAATTGGAAATGTCACATTTGAAAACAGTGGAAAACTAGCATAATTAGTAATTGTGCTATCCAACTCTTTCAAGAATTGTACTCCTGAAATGACCAAATATATGAGAATGGCTGAAATGAGTGAAAAGGTCAAATAAGTGTAAACTCTAAAGACCATCAGCAAGGCCTTTGACCCAAGATGATGTTTTTTACCATGTTTGTTTATATCTGCTAGCGAAGGCTAAGATCAGCATAGTATTTTCAAAAAAAAACAGTAGTGAGTGAGTGAGTTGTGTTTAACACCGCTTTTAAAAGTATTCAAGTTATATCACAGCGTGTCAGTTTAATGTGGGAGGAAACCCCAAAGTGATGCAGGTCTCAGATGTTTACCGCTTCGGTGAAACCCACGAGCATGGGTATGGTACTGATAAATCTGGAAACATAATCGGGGCGAACTGGGATTCGAACCCACAATCATAGGTTTCTGGTGTGCCC
Source organism: Haliotis cracherodii (assembly GCF_022045235.1). Classification (NCBI taxonomy): domain Eukaryota; kingdom Metazoa; phylum Mollusca; class Gastropoda; order Lepetellida; family Haliotidae; genus Haliotis; species Haliotis cracherodii. The sequence goes on from NW_027266285.1 coordinate 465,123, forward strand.
AAGGAACGCAACTCTGCACAGCAAATTGCGGCGCCTTAGACGACTGGGTCACCCATGCCCCCCAAAAAACAATAACACCAGCAAGAAAATTTATTGTTTTTTGGTAATTGTAAAAAGTCATTTATAGTTTCGTTTTATTTCTTTTACCTTAAAATAGATATAAAAAACAAGTACATAAAACAAGTTATTAAGTTGGTCAGGGCTAAAATATATCCTTCATAATTCTCAAATTACACGTGTTGTGTGTCCACTCCAACAGCAAGAAACTGGAAACTCACACAAGTCTTCTGTCGGATCCCCGGGTACTTTGTGCATCACTGTCCACATGTTGGAGTCATCTGGACAAGTACAGTGGGACAGTTGATCTAGAAAACATGCCTGATCTGAAGCGCTTCCTCAGTGAGGTAGGTCAACATGATGGATTCCTTGATAAAGACTGTCAACCTTCAAAATAAACTGAACAAATCCTGTTCTTTTACCATAAAACATATGAAAATGATATATGTTGAGTGTGCTTTGGTTATATTTTCACATTTGCTAGTGTCATTATTCACCCGCAAGATGCTAAGCAAACAATGCCTCCATCAGTAAGCCAGGATGAGGGGTTTTTCTTCAGTGATGACTGACAGCTGGACAAGCTGTGAAGGATATGTGTCCTGTATTTTATAATATGCTATCTGAACAATGTCCCTATTTACCTTTTGACATTGACATTGTTGACAATGAAAGCAGGTTAAAAGAGTATAATCACATTGTCAGGCCATGTTGAAGAGTGGCAATTTGTGAAACTTCCCAGGTTATGGTGGAGATTGTCCAATCATCATTTCAATAAAGACAATGTAAATGTATTACTAAAGAAGTAAAACTAAACTGTGCAGAAACCATCAGGAACTTTACATGAAGGATCATTTATATCCACAAAACACACATACACATTGAGCAGACAAAATGAATCTGCATGCATTTGTATGGTTTAATGTGATGAAACATATTTTAAGGAAATTAATTTGTTGTTAAATACAAAAACTATTGTGAAGAGTTTTGAGAAAAAAAACATGCTATGATCTAATTGTATTAGGTAGGTTTTGCCCCACCTGTTACTTCACATCCTTCTGTTTTCTCCTATTTTCCTCGGGTTCCCAGAGAACAAACGTTTGTGTAAACAAAAATAAATTACAGCCAATGGCTTTCCTTGTGTTGTAATGTCATTTTAAGCATTAGAATAATTTAAAGTCAAGTGAACTTATGTCATAGACTGTTTGTCCAGCGTCAGTTGTGCATCATGCATTGGCCATCTTCTCTTTGGAAAATATTAAACCAATGAAGCTGAAACTTCATGTACTTCTTCCCACTATTGATGACACATCATATTTTTCAAGAAGTTGGAATCTGATTTTCAATTCGGCGGCAACGGCAGCTACAATGAAAGATCTATTTATATGCCATTACTGAGTCATTTTTAATTAGATTTGCTGCATGTGCAGTTAGTAATAGGGTTCAGCATGTGTGTTCTGTTGGTTTTTTTTGCAATATTTTAACTTTTGACCTTGATTTGACCTTTCTCTTTGTCCATTCTGAATGCTGAAACAAGGCCTACTAATGGCCAGTACTCAGACCTTTTCTTTCAAAATGTTTTGTGATCTTTATTTGACCTTTGCTTTTTGACCATGCTCCTAAGTTCTCTCAAAAGCGTTTCCTCCCATTGTAAACATTATCTCCTCAGTGACCACTGAACCAGTGAAGCTGAAACTTCACTTGCTTGTTCTCACAAATGATGTCACCTGAATATGTTTAAGAATTTTAAATTGCTGACAGCCTTACAAAGGATCTATTTATGGGGAACTTGGCCAATGTGGCTGAACATATATGTTCTGTTGTTTTAGCAATGTTTGAAATTTGACCATACTGGAAGTTGAAACTTCTTATGACAGTTACCCAGGCATTTCTTGTTAAAAATGTAAAGAAATTTAGTATGTGTGTTGTTAGTAGTTGGGCTCAGTATATGTGTTCCTTTTTTTGCGATATTTCAGATTTTGTCCTCCATTAGCCCTTTGATCATGCGCATAAGTTCACCCAAAATGTAGTCTACCACACTTTAGACATCATCTCCTCAGAAACGAATAAAACTTTACATTAATGTGCTCACCAATGACATCACATGAATTTGTTAAAGAGGTTTGAAGTTTATTTCAATCTGGCAACCACAGCATTGAAAAATCTAGTTATGGCACATGTTCGGTGTGTTTCAAGAAAGGGAAGAATAAATATACAGCTTTAGTATACCAAACTAATTATTATGATATGGATGATCTTGACCTAAGTTTTCTAAATTGAGAAAAATCGACAAACTTTTACTTCAAGACCTTTTGTTTGGAAATTAATGACAATAATGCTTAAGTCAACCATGACATAATTATTTAATAATTTTTAATCCTTGTTTCGAAATCATAGTAAAAGGAATGCATATGGCAAACTTTTACTTCAAGACCTTTTCTTTGGAAATTAATGACAACAATGCTTAAGTCAACCATGACATAATTATTTAATAATTTTTAATCCTTGTTTGGAAATCATAGTAAAAGGAATGCATATGGCAAAATATGCCTGTTTTTCTTTGAAACAGATTCTTCCAATGACAGAAGTTTTAATTACATATTTGTAATGAGTAACAAGAGTGTTTTAGTACCTGCACTCTCAGCATGCATTTGCATCAGGAAAGACAATGAAGTCTTCTGACACTTTCATTGACTGAAGATACACAGCCTAGTTGATAAACATTTGTGTTGGAAAGGATGAGTAACAAGTTTTAAAGTAACAGTACAGGATTGTTATGGCCTGGCAAGTTATGAACCTGACTATTTTAAGGAGCTTGGTTCCTGGTGCTTCCAGAACAATAGGAGCTGAACACAGTTAAGCTGTAAGTGTCATTCTTGTGGCATAGTTTACAGTTTATTGGCTTAAACTTGATATTCTTCAGGTTGGGACTGACCCCAGAGAAGCCCGCTACTGGCTGAAACAATTCACCACTTCAGAACCAAAGAAACCTTTTGCAATTGTCCAGGTCGACCCGGAAATCTTTATGGATAAAAAACAGGTATTTGGAAAAACAACAACTAACTTTGAACTACAGCTTTTGCACAGGAAAAATAATGCACCCTCATGCAGTCTTTGTTGAAATTTGGAATCGGCTTTTTCCTTCAGTAGGAAGGAATATCAAGTGATTTTCATTCTGTAATCTTTCTCCAGTTTTACCTCTGAAATAAGTCATATGATGCTCAAGATGTATTGTTCTAAAATGAAAAGAAGTTTTGACTTTCTTCTTGGCACATTTCAGCTAGATCACCTGACATCATGTCTGTCTTTCCTTCAACGGAACAGCATGCGACCTGCTGTTGTCTGTGGCAGCCATATTGCATCTGGCCATCGGTTCCCTCTGGAGGAGCTCCAGGTGATCAATCTTGGTCATGTCTTTCTGTTGCATATATGTCAACACTTAATGTGAGCCAATGCATGAGAAGTACTAGTCAAAGCCATGTGTTTACTTTAAGTGCACATGTAAGTAGATAAGATGAAGTTGTTAGTCGACATGTGGTGGACTAGGGTCCCTGGGTGATGTCCCTTTGAAATTTGTCAGTTTGAGAGTTGTCTTGTTTGTTTTAGAGGGGTTGAGCAGGAGATTTTGATCTATCTGTATGGTTTGAAATAGAAGAGTTTATAAAAACAGAAAGGACATTACACACCCTATTGCTTTGTAGGCAATGTGGGGATTCTGGATGAAACTTGGTTCCTAGCAATAGATGTTGTAGTGAGACTCAGGGACTCATTTGATGGTGGATCAGTGTTACGTGACGGTGTGGATGGCTGCTAATTATATCACTGGAGTATTTACAGACCATCGTGATAATGCTGGAATAGTGCAGCGTTAAAATAAAACAAAAAACTATATACATTGCTGATTTTAAATTTGAGTCACATATGATAGGTTAAATTTGAAATTCCAAAAAGAAATATTTCTCTGCTGAGTGTTGTTGAGAAGGGAGAAAATCCTTTGATGTTCAGTTAAAAAAGGTATATTACTCTGTTGGTATTTTTTGATAGGGGATACAACTCTTTCCTGTAAAATGTTAAAAAGGGAAATAGAATATCACATTAGACCAGCTCCTACTAAGTGTAACTGATTTCTGTTTCAGAGACTGAAGACACAGGCTGTGATGTATAGCACTGTGCTGGCCAGTATGCTGGAGGCCAACAGAGTGCACTGTCGCCCACTGTTCATGGGGAGCCACATCATCCAAGCTGAGAGAGCTAATGGGTAGGTACTGAATGGTTTAAATCACTGCAGGTCAGATATTCTAAGGGACCAACTATTTGATATTTTTTGACATTTGTGAGCAACTCATGCCATTCCGGTTCAAGCAGAATGGAGACTTGTGCTGCTCTCCCAGCAATTGCTTACTCATGTTGAAAAGTATTTAACCTGTCTGACGTATACATATCATTTTGCTACACAGTATGTTTAGCATGAAAACAGACCATTTTCTTTGATGAAAATCAACTTATTTATACTAATCTTTTGCTTGTAAAATAATATTTTAAAGTTTAAAATGAGATGAAAAATGCTGATATTATGAAGGTGTTTTTTTAATTTCTACAATGAATCTCTTTGAATTATTCTATACTCCCCCAAGAAAGAAACGCAAAGCCAGAATCGGTGACAATATGTAGAGACATTTAATTTGATAAAGAAAAATGCGACAAGGATGAAAGTTTACAAGACGGATCATACAGTGGTTAAGGTAAAAACACAAGGATGTGAATGTCACATATTGAAAGTCAAGGTCATGAAGGTGTCAGTATCTTGTATGGCCACCATTGGCAACCAGAACAGCTTGGCATCTCCTTTCCATGGAAGCCACAAGGGTCTGAATCATGCGTTTTCATGGGAATTGTAGCCCCTTTCTGCCTGAAGTGCTTGTGCCAACTGTTGCAGAGTCTGTGGCTGACGTTGACGCACGCGTCTGTCCAACTCGTCCCACAAGTGTTCTATCGGATTCAAATCCGGGGATCTTGAGGGCCAAGGCAGAACCTGGATGTTGTTAGCCCGCAGGAAAGCTGTGGTGAGATGTGCTGTATGGGGCCGGGCGTTGTCATGCTGAAACATGACTTTGGCGGTATGCTTGATGGGTACGACGTGAGGCCTCAGGATCTCGTTGATGTACAGCTGAGCTGTTAAGTTGCCCTGGACATGGACATGGTCAGTTCTGCCAGTGTGGCTGCCCACATCATTATGCTACCACCACCGAATCTGTTGACCTGTTGAATACAGCATGGTGCAAAACGCTGTCCCTGACGTCGGTACACACAAGTTCTTCCATCTGAACGATACAGCCAGAAACGGGACTCGTCGCTGTACCACACCCTCCTCCAACAAAGTTGCTGCCATACCCTGTGTGCTTGGTACCACTGACGTCGATTTTGACGGTGCTGTGCCGTTAAAACGACCCCATGAAGGGGACGTATTGCCCTAAGTCCTGCTTCTCGTAATCAGTTCCTGTTTGGGCTGATATCCTGCGCATACCCGGAATGTTGGATGCCGTAGAGGATTGTGGCTCTGTCCCGGAGATGACGTAACCGGATGTGTCGGTCCTGCCCCCTGGTGGTCACTCGTGGTCTACCTGATCTGGGACGGTCATGTGTTGTTCCTTGATTTTGATATCTGTCCCACAGTCTTGTTATGGTGCTTGGCAACACGTTCAACACCCTGGCTACTGCAGATCGTGAATTACCAGCTTCCAATCTGCCTATTGCGTTGTTTCTCTCTGCTTCGCTGAGTCTTGGCATTGTTCTGCATTAAAGTGCGAGTCAAAAACAATTGCCACTCGAGTGAAAACCCTGCGCTTTTAATGCCCATGGAAGCATGTTACACGTGCAGTGAATGGGTGTGTTTTGGTGACATGGTTAGCACTTGGCTGCGTTTTGGTCAATTTTGCATGTTTTTCTCCCTGAAAACAACTGAATCAAATTTCCATCTCATTCTTCATGGCATTTGGTACCCATAACACTACATCTCCCAAATCTTTCCTGAAAACACCAACATCATCTATATTACTATTTCAGTAACCATTTTTATCCCTTTTGCGTTTCTTTTTTAGGGGAGTATATTAAGAGTCACAATTATGATTTTTCCTTTCCCGTGCTTGATGTCGCAATTTGAAACTTATTTATGTCACAACTGCTTTAACGAATAGTAAGCAAATTTATATGTGTTCATTTCATAACATTTTTTAGGAATGCCTAATCCACCATGTTTTGAAATGTACCAACAACATATGACCATTGTAATATTGAAACCCCATTTGGATTCTGAGTTAGATTTTGTTTCCAGTAACTAATGCTTGTAAGAGGCCACATATATGGACCGAGGCGTCAGGTACAGTGACTTGGTTGATTATGTGTCATACCCCGATTACTTGGATAGTTATTCACAATATCAGCTGCTGTTTTTTCTGGTCAAGTCTCAATTATTAACAGTATGCCATTATATACCTGGAATATATTTAATATACCCAGGTGGTAACTAAACACCAAATAAACCTTAATATTCATTTTTTGCTGCAATTTAAGTTGTTAAGAAAAGGAAAGAACAATCACAATCTTATCAAATAAAGTCAAGACATGCATACAAGCTACCTACATACATACTGTGTGCTGGATATGAGAAACTACAGCTTAGCTACAGTTGGTATTAAACTGACCAAATTGTATGGAATGATACAGCAAGGAAAGTGCCTTGCAGAGTTGAACACACAATCTATATATTTCCCTTTTTTTTTTAACAAACACATATTGCCATGATGTATTTTAAAAATAATAGGGACAATATTGATCAAAGTACCCCATCCTGCTGAGTATTCTGATTGGCTTGAGCCATTTCGACTCATGGCGGGGGGAAGAACAGTCTTGTAGGTTACGGAAATATGTGACTGATAAAGAATGATTTGGGGAGAGCTGTGCTCAAACCCTCTAGTGTTCAAATCAACAACTGAGAGTTATTTCTCCTGATAGCCCCATGTGTGAACAGATGATGCAGATGAACAGTAGATATATTCCTTGCAGATTTATCTCCCCTGTACCTTTTAACCCTTTTAGGCCTACTTATACTGCTCAGTGTTGAATTTAATCAAAACACTACAATGACAGGGAAATCACTTCTTTGTAACTGTTCATCTTCACAATAATTTTATTGCAGTGCCAACTATTGTGGGACTCTGTGTAACATCAACACAGAGATCATTGAGTGGTGTCTGCAGACAAAACACATTCCAATAATTCTGTCATTTGGAGAGACTTCTACTGGCCAAATTGTGGCGCTGGACTTGTGGAGTGTAACGGAAGGGTTGGCTAAGGCTCTCCAGCCACTGAAGGTCATCAAGGTCAACGCTTGTGGAGGCTTTGTTGATGAAGTTGGATCTGTGAGTACTGGAGCCCTTCATTGGAATAGATGGATGTGAAACAATATTTTTATTATGTCTTAAAGCCAGACATTTTTTGTTTCCACATTTTCTTGGTCAATATCCAAAGAGGTAGGATGCAAAATGAGAAAAATATAAGAATATTGCTAGGGTTGACTTGAAAGGATGAATAAAGATCCTTGAAATGAAAGTTGTAAACAAAACCAAAGGTTTCAGTAAAAGCAAATTATTTAAACCAAACACAGCCTTTTGAATTTTTTTCTAGTACTGAAACGTTAGAGTTAGGTATGATCATGGTCTTCTGTGGTAGAAAAGTATTCAAGTTTTTGCGTTGTATCTTTGAACTCCTTTTCAATTAAGCCTGCTGGTGAGGTTAAACTCTTTGAAAGACAGATTTGTTGAAATAATCACATTATGACTGTTTAGATTTTCAAATAAGTTTGTTATTCGGGCAGTCATACACTTTATAGTGTAAAACAACAAACAGACAAGTTATATACCTTGTGTGCCTGACATTGCAGATAGTGGCAAATATCCATCTACCAGTGGACCTGGAAACGTCTGGTGACAAGCCCTGGTGTACACCCGTCATCAGATCGAGTGTAAGAGTTGTATTCCTTGTGTATTAGTTGCATATATTTATTTCATAATAAAAATAACAATAATACTGAAATTGGGATCATACCCTGGTTTGCTGCCAGGAATACAGCCCTTCTGACAATCTGGGTAATGCAAAAGGCTGCAGTGTTGGGGGGTCTTCACATTGGCTGAAAACTTCTGGGTGGGTTTGACTAGGCAGCGCTTCCTGGGAGAAGACCCATTCGCTGTCTGGGCTAAGTGTGGAGAGGGCAAAGGCCCTGAGCTGATGATGAGCCTACCCAGCCTGACTGTGCCAGTATCATCCAACCCTCTTTGCTGCATTTATTTATTTTAATCTGAATAATAATAATAATAATCCTTTTCCAAAATGAGTGGTTTAATTTACATCTGGTATCTGGTAGAAATCATTCATGTAAAATACCTGCAGTAAAGGTGTATTACAGGAAGAGGCATATAAGTATAGTCAAGCTTGAGGATATATTTTCAGATAGAGCGGATATACAAATTGTTGTACAACATGCCGAGGGAGAGCTCAGTCGTCATCACCGCTGTAGACAAGATGTTGAAAGAGCTCTTCACTCACAGAGGTAATGTAGTGTACACTTTAGCATTAACACTTTGCAATGCATCCTGGGTAACTACAGCCCATGTCGGGTTTCCTGGGAAGAAAAGGGTCTCAGAATCCCAAGCTTGTTGAGGATAATTAAATGGATGAAGCTGTCAGGCTTGGTGATTGTGTTTCCTTGTACTTCGATGACACTATAAGTTGTATCAGGATCAAGTGGGTTACTTTGTGTTATAGGTGTCTCACGTTTATACCACGAGGCGGTGGCAAAATCAGACTGCCTTGTTCGTGGCAGGGTATTAGGTATTTTCCCTCCTCTGAGAAATTTATTTTCCACCTAGGCGGGATACAGAGTATTTTATCAAGATCACGTGAACCAATCAGATCTCATAATTCTGACATGGAGGTATGATAATGGCAGTTATTCGAAACCAATGGGCTTTTGAAGTTTCCCATCTTCAACACTATTCAAGGAGACTATTTCTCAAAATCTTTTTGGTCAGATGTGAAAAGAAAAAAAAGAAAAAAGAAATTGTAAAACAATATTATAGTGGCGTAAAAAACAAAACAATCATGACCAGTTTTACGACAATCAGAGCAATACATTTTGAATCCAGTAAGCAACTATAACAATGATTACACATACTCTCATTCATTAAAAATCTGGCGTGTGCCGAGATACTATTATTTTGTGTTCTAGTGAAATTCATTAAAAGACATATATCTCCACATTTGTGAGATTTAAGGTCATTGAATATATAAAACCAAATGTCTTTACTTGAAAAACAAAAGATAACAGTTACATTCATTTGGTCCCGGATACATCCTGCTCTATTGATCACCATTTGACTCCTGGTAATTAGAAATGTTCAGTAGAAACTACCGATAAGAACATACATTTTCAGAGTCCATGAAGTCATTTTACATAGACAGATTGGTTGTGTCGCAAGACAGGAAGTTAACTAGACAGGACGTAATTGCATGGTCAGTCAGTTGATGGATGCTTCTGACCGACTGCAAGTGATGAATTTATCACTACACAGACGGGTTTATCAATGGGACTGCACTGTATCCCCAGTATACTGCAATACGCTTTTCAAACGATACATATTGCAATAGGTTTTCTGTGTAAAAAAATATAACAAGTTTCATTTAGATTTCTATCTATTGTTTAACCTAAACTCTACAAAGAACCTCATTGATTTTTCACAAATGATTTCCCTTTGAAATTGTTTTACAAAATGGTGGAAACGTAGACGTGATTTTTCTCATACATTGTTATCTACCCTGTTATCCATGCTGGGTACTATTTACTTTCATATGTAGAAAATAGGATCTGCATGTACATTCAGTGTTAATCAACTTCAAATATATCGCAATACAAACATTTTGCCAACATTTATCAAAAGAGAAATTTATTTATATTTCATGTGTATTTGTTCGTGTATCTCCATTTACCTATGTCTTATACCTGTATGTCCATGTACTTGTATCTTGTACCTGTATGTCGATGTACCTATATCCTGTACCTGTATGTCCATGTACCTGTCTTGTACCTGTATGTCCTTGTACCTGTATGTACATGTACCTATATCTTGTACCTGTATGTTCATGTACCTATATCTTGTACCGCCATGTCCATGTACCTATATCTTGTACCTGTCCATGTACCTATATCCTGTACCTGTATGTCCATGTGCCTATATCTTGTACCTGTATGTCCATGTGCCTATATCTTGTACCTTTATCTCCATGTGCCTATATCTTGTACCTGTATGTCCATGTGCCTATATCTTGTACCTTTATCTCCATGTACCTATATCTTGTACCTGTATGTCCATGTACCTATATCTTGTACCTGTATGTCCATGTACCTATATCTTGTACCTGTATGTCCATGTACCTATATCTTGTACCTGTATGTCCATGTACTGTATCTTGTACCTGTATGTCCATGTACCTATATCTTGTACCTGTATGTCCTTGTACCTGTATGTCCATGTACCTACATCTTGTACCTGTATGTCCATGTACCTATATCTTGTACCTGTATGTCCATGTACTTGTACCTGTATGTCCATGTGCCTATATCTTGTACCTGTATGTTCATGTACTTGTACCTGTATGTCCATGTACCTATATCTTGTGCCTGTCCATGTACCTATATCTTGTACCTGTATGTCCATGTACCTGTATCTTGTACCTGTATGTCCATGTACCTATATCTTGTACCTGTATGTTCATGTACTTGTACCTGTATGTCCATGTACCTATATCTTGTGCCTGTCCATGTACCTATATCTTGTACCTGTATGTCCATGTGCCTATATCTTGTACCTTTATCTCCATGTACCTATATCTTGTACCTGTATGTCCATGTACCTATATCTTGTACCTGTATGTCCATATACTGTATCTTGTACCTGTATGTCCATGTACCTATATCTTGTACCTGTATGTCCTTGTACCTGTATGTCCATGTACCTACATCTTGTACCTGTATGTCCATGTACCTATATCTTGTACCTGTATGTCCATGTACCTATATCTTGTACCTGTATGTCCATGTACTGTATCTTGTACCTGTATGTCCATGTACCTATATCTTGCACCTGTATGTCCATGTACCTATATCTTGTACCTGTATGTCCATGTACTTGTACCTGTATGTTCATGTGCCTATATCTTGTACCTGTATGTCCATGTACTTGTACCTGTATGTTCATGTGCCTATATCTTGTACCTGTATGTTCATGTACTTGTACCTGTATGTCCATGTACCTATATCTTGTGCCTGTCCATGTACCTATATCTTGTACCTGTATGTCCATGTACCTGTATCTTGTACCTGTATGTCCATGTACTTGTACCTGTATGTTCATGTGCCTATATCTTGTACCTGTATGTTCATGTACTTGTACCTGTATGTCCATGTACCTATATCTTGTGCCTGTCCATGTACCTATATCTTGTACCTGTATGTCCATGTACCTGTATCTTGTACCTGTATGTCCATGTACCTATATCTTGTACCTGTATGTCCTTGTACCTGTATGTCCATGTACCTATATCTTGTACCTGTATGTCCTTGTACCTGTATGTACATGTACCTATATCTTGTACCTGCATGTCCATGTACCTATATCTTGTACCTGTATGTCCATGTACTTATATCTTGTACCTGTATGTCCATGTACATATATCTTGTACCTGTATGTCCATGTACTGTATCTTGTACCTGTATGTCCATGTACCTATATCTTGTGCCTGTATGTCCTTTTACCTGTATGTCCATGTACCTATATCTTGTACCTGTATGTCCATGTACCTATATCTTGTACCTGTATGTACATGTACTGTATCTTGTACCTGTATGTCCATGTACCTATATCTTGTACCTGTATGTCCTTGTACCTGTATGTCCATGTACCTATATCTTGTACCTGTATGTCCATGTACCTATATCTTGTTCCTGTGTGTCCATGTACCTATATCTTGCACCTGTATGTCCATGTACCTATATCTTGTACCTGTATGTCCATGTACTTGTACCTGTATGTCCATGTACCTATATCTTGTACCTGTATGTTCATGTGCCTATATCTTGTACCTGTATGTTTATGTACTTGTACCTGTTTGTCCATGTACCTATATCTTGTACCTGTCCATGTACCTATATCTTGTACCTGTATGTCCATGTACTGTATCTTGTACCTGTACGTCCATGTACCTATATCTTGTACCTGTATGTCCTTGTACCTGTATGTCCATGTACCTATATCTTGTACCTGTATGTCCATGTACCTATATCTTGTACCTGTATGTACTTGTACCTGTATGTCCATGTACCTATATCTTGTACCTGTATGTTCATGTGCCTATATCTTGTACCTGTATGTCCATGTACTTGTACCTGTATGTCCATGTACCTATATCTTGTACCTGTATGTTCATGTGCCTATATCTTGTACCTGTATGTTTATGTACTTGTACCTGTTTGTCCATGTACCTATATCTTGTACCTGTCCATGTACCTATATCTTGTACCTGTATGTGCATGTACCTGTATCTTGTACCTGTATGTTCATGTACCTATATCTTGTACCTGTATGTCCATGTACCTATATCTTGTACCTATATGTCCATGTACTTCTACCTGTATGTCCATGTACCTATATCTTGTACCTGTATGTCCATGTACCTATATCTTGTACCTATATGTCCATGTACCTATATCTTGTACCTGTATGTCCATGTACCTATATCTTGTACCTGTATGTTTATGTACTTGTACCTGTTTGTCCATGTACCTATATCTTGTACCTGTCCATGTACCTATATCTTGTACCTGTATGTCCTTGTACCTGTATGTCCATGTACCTATATCTTGTACCTGTATGTCCATGTACCTATATCTTGTACCTGTATGTCCATGTACCTATATCTTGTACCTGTATGTTGATGTACTTGTACCTGTATGTCCATGTACCTATATCTTGTACCTGTATGTTCATGTGTCTATATCTTGTACCTATATGTCCATGTACCTATATCTTGTACCTGTATTTCCATGTACTTGTACCTGTATGTCCATGTGCCTATATCTTGTACCTGTATGTTCATGTACTTGTACCTGTATGTCCATGTACCTATATCTTGTGCCTGTCCATGTACCTATATCTTGTACCTGTATGTCCATGTACCTATATCTTGTACCTGTATGTCCATGTACCTATATCTTGTACCTGTATGTCCATGTACCTGTATCTCCATGTACCTATATCTTGTACCTGTATGTCCAAATTGCCTACCTTATTTGTTTTAAAATGGAGTTTATTTATACCAACACAAATGAAACAGAGGTTAGGATGTCGTGAACTGTACGATAATTATATTTGTGTGGTTTGTTTTAGGTTCAGGAACCTTCTTCAAGATCACAGAACCTATCCACAGCTATTCCACCTTGGAGGGTATTGACATCAACAGACTGACACAACTCTTCACTATGTATGTATGTCTGTGCATGTGTAGGTACTTCTGCATATATGCAATATGTATGTACTGCAATGTATATGTTACTATGTAGACCTGTGTACAGAAGACTCCCTCTGTCTCAAACCTGAAGGGACCAACCTTTCAAGATTTTGTGTGATTCAACAAACTGAAATAAATTAACATTGATTAAGCATATTTCTTTAATTCTCTATTCTAACCGTTCTCTTACATAATGTTTAAGCAATGACTGGCCACCATTTTACATGTCTCATAATACTCTCCATTAATCAAAAACTTTACCGATTCATTAAAGACAAATATTAGATGTTTTTGTTCAGACCTCATTTGTATTTATGTGCTTAGTGTAATTGTTGTTGGTGCAGTGTATCAGGGAGTTGAGAAATGTCTGTGCATATAAAAGATTTATGATGTTCTAATTGAGTTTCAAGACAAAAGTACATATTATAAAATATTTTAGTGACTAGATATGTGTACAAATACAATTCTTATGAGACGAGATGTTTGTGATGGAAGGTTTAGTTTGCCATAGGCAAGACATTTGAGATTGAGGGATCCCCTTTTTGTCACCACAAACAAGCTAGTCATGAGGCAGTGGAAATCTGACCCCAAGAATTCTGAAAGTATTTCTCCTGTGGCAATTCCTTGGCAGAAGAGGATGTAAGTACCCCATGCTCATAAGTATAGCATTTGTACATATATCTAGTCACTAAAATATAAGTGAAATGATGAAAACTAGACCTTCATTCATGCACGAATATTGTGCGCCGACTATTGATCATCAACCAGTTGTCTGCCCCAGACTTGGATATTTGCAGGCTGTTCTGATATGATAATGGCGTGTGTGGAATAGAACACAGTGTTCACAGTTTTGGAGATCATAATAATAATACCGTACTCGTCGTAAGCGCTCCCTACCAGCTTCAGGACCGTCTGTAAGTCATCTTTGTGAGCACACCTCCTAAGACCGAAACTTTACATTACAGTCCATATTTTTTTTTGTATATTACAGACTTATTACTGATCTTTTACAGAAATAGTTTCGTCAAATTGTCAATAAATATGCTCTCCTCTTTCAGATCATTTAGGAAACCATTAATAGTAGACTACTTCAAGTCTATTGAGGGACAACTTCATGCTGTGTACTTGTCAGAAAGGTGACGAAAGTTCATACATTTCTTTCATTTAGTTTTCTGAAAGACAAAGAACTGACACATCATTTATCTGAAAACACTTCTTATTTTTGAAAGCTGTTGGCTATGAGGTGTTCCCCGTTTAGTGGTAAAGCATGAGTGATACATGTCAGAAGGTGAAAAAATATTTGTTCTGATTGTTCATGTGATCTTGATAAAATACTATGTATCTCGCCTTGGAGGGAAATAAATTTCTCTATCAGGTGAATAAATCCCTTATACCCCGTTATGAAGAAAACAGGCTGAACGTAGATTCCTGAGTGGGAGGATAAATCCCTTATACCTCCATTCAAAACAAAAGCTGCATGCTTTTTCTGAGTCACTGAAAGTCACGTGACATAGCACAAGTTAACCTAAGCTCAGCTCGAACAGCTGTTTTCTGTCAATTTTGAATTTGTTTTAATTCTTTTACAATGTCATATGAAAATATGTCAGTAAGATATAATTGTTTGAGCAGTATCACTCGGGGTGCATTGGGTTTTAGGCATCCCTCGTTAGGTTTTATACCACTGCCTCCTGTCATAGTCGTTCGCAAACATCAATATTAAAATGTTTCAAACTGAAAGTAAGCCTTAAAAGTTGGTAAATAATCCACACCTGTCTGTTACAGCTACAATGCAGCAGCTGTGGTCCTGAAAGATGATATGGACGTACCCTATCTCTGCAAGTTTGTTGTGTCCGTCAAAGCCCAGGTGAAAAACTCAACCCTAGTCCTGATTTATCTCTTGATTTTGATCACACATTATTGTGGCTTTTTCATTTATTTATTTTACAAGTCTGTCATTAAAGTGAAAAGACTCTGATTTCCATAACCCTATGGTAATATTTGATTACATACAAGCCTCCATTATTAAGTTGTACTGTTTTTGGTTGTAAAGTACAACTCTTTTGAATTAATCTTAAGTATGTACGTTAATATTAGTGGTTTGCATCTTCCCACAGGGAGAGGGCACTGGTGAGATGCTCTGGGAGACACTGAAGCGAGATCACCAACAGCTCTACTGGCGGTCCAGGGGAGACAACCCAATCAATTCCTGGTGAGCTAGTTGTGGAAGGGCTTTTGTGAGGAAATTGTATAATGTTTAGAAGCAGTGTTTGGAATAGCCAACTGCCAGTTATCCAATGACCTGTAAGTTTGTCAACAAACTCTTCATCGTTTAATCACATATACAGTCTAGAAATAATAAGAAGCAATTTGCTTTTAATGTTTGAGTTATATGGCAGCTTGGGTTGTATACTCCCCAGGGTGCTGAGAATAAAATTTGAGTGCACACTGACCACGGTAAAAAAAATACTGGGGTAATAATGATATAGCATTATGAACATTCACTTGGCAAATGGGGTCCGATGCATTCCTGAAGTCAAACCCGTCAACAAATTCCCCTGCTTACAAGAGCATACACTGTATGTATACATATTCACTGTCGACCCGTGAACATCCGGGTTTTCAGCAACCCATGCTTGTCATAAGACTAACGACTAACAGGATTGGGTGGTCAGGCACGCTGACTTGATTTGATGCCTGTCATCTTATCCCAATTGTGTGGATCAGGACTCATGATGCCAAACACTGGATTGTCTGGTCCAGACCGCTATCATATAGCTGGAATACTGCTGAGTGGGGCCTAAAGCAGGAACATTATCCTCTGTCAAGTATAAGAGGAGGACATTTTCAAGAGTTGTGGTATGATTGAAACTCAATACACCTTACATATAACAAATATTCACATGAACATTTTTTTATTACGTGAAATGGGAATCTTTATTATTCAAACACTGCAAGCATATGAAGTTGCAAATATTTATATGAGAGTTTGAATAGTATACTTGAATTCTTAACATATATTCATATAGATGTGACAGTAGAAAAGGCTGGTTTTAACTGTTCAAGGCCAGACCAATTTGTAGCTCATCTGAACTGAATGTTACCTATAGCGACATGCTGTCTTGTCCCTTAGTTGTGACAGGATCTGCTCATCATGGGTTTGTATCCAAGATTCATGTTGAGTACCGTCTTTGGTTAGTGAGCACCCTAGCTGCATTGTCTATGGTTTCACCAAAGTGATCAACATACATGGCCTCCCCGAATAAGCTGACTCTTAAGTCTTTAAACTGTTCACAGCAGTGTAGAGTATAGTTCACAGCAGTGTAGAGTATAGTTCACAGCAGTGTAGAGTAAAGATCACAGCAGTGTAGAGTATAGTTCACAGCAATGTAGAGTATAGTTCACAGCAGTGTAGAGTATAGTTCACAGCAATGAAGAATATAGTTCACAGCAGTGTAGAGTATAGTTCACAGCAGTGTAGAGTAAAGTTCACAGCAATGTAGAGTATAGTTCACAGCAATGTAGAGTATAGTTCACAGCAGTGTAGATTATAGTTCACAGCAATAAAGAGTATACTTCACAGCAGTGTAGAGTATAGTTCACAGCAGTGTAGAGTATAGTTCACTCACAATTATTCCTTATTTGAAAAAAATCCTAATGAGGTAGGATACATACCTTAAAGTGTCCAAACTTTGTTATTAGATTATCCCTTAAACTAGAGCAACAATATTTCTAATAATGATATTTTATAATGAAAAAAGGCATACCTGGGTAAATTGTCAGCCTGTATGGTAAGGCTGATTTTTGTGAATACACTATGAAGGTTTGAACCTGTTTTTATCCCCCCGGCATATAATGTGGGGGAATATAGCGATCAGCCAGTCTGTCCGTCCGTCCGTCTATCTGTCTGTAATCATTTCCTTTTCCGGGGCAGAACTCGAAAACCACTCAGTCTTTTTGATAGAAACTTGGCAAATCTATCAGTCACATACTGAAGTGAGGCCTTTTGCTATTTATGAATTTTAGAAATTTTTAGTTTTTACGTTTCCATGGCAACAAGTTGGACTTAGGTTCTATGATGGTGGTGTTCATTTCCGGAGTGTAACTCAAAAACTGTTGAATACTTCCTTACAAAACTTTGTATGTCTACCAGCCACATACTGAACTTGTGCCTTTTGCTATTTTGGAATTTTAGAAATCTTTATTTTTTATGTTTCCATGGCAACAAGTTGGATTTAATTTTTATTATAGGATGGGTTCACTTATGGATTATAACAGATAAACTGTTAAATATTTGCTTGCCAAACATTGCATGTCTATATATAAAGTACATACTGAACTGGTGCCATTTGATATTAAGAAGTTTTAGAAATGTTTATTTTAGAATTTCCATTGCAGCTATTTTGACATGGGCAAGGAGAAATTTTGGGTCAGTTACATGGTTTGGGACCATAACGTGTTAAAATGGGCGGAGGATATAGATGACTTCGTTGACTATACACTTGTTTAGTCATTGTGTCCTGTAATTTGTCATTTGTTTGCATAAAAAAATCCCACAGAAACACACTTGTTTTACTTTCCATTTCATATGGATGCGACCATGGTGGATCTTTTGTGGGTAAACAATGTATGCTTCTTCAAGAACATTCAACTCCTGACTGATTACATACAGAATTGCACGTTTACTTGTGGTTACTTTACAGACAGCTGCCGGGGGGGAAAATGTCATCTTTCTGATGACTCTTGTTTGTAAAAGACATTAGGATCTGGCAAGCAATTTTATTGATTCTCCATTGAAGGATGTTGTCTGTACATATTCTGTCTGCAGGTACTTCAGGAGAAGTGAGGGAAGTTGGAGCAACAGAGATTGGACAGTGTTTTGGTGAGAATACGACCGGTTCATTGTCATAAGGGGTTGTCATAATCATTTGTTACATAAGTCATTGTCTGGTCCAGTGCTACTTACTATGCTGGTTGATATTTTGTGTATATATGCACTAGAGCTGGGATGGGTAACTCGGGAATCCGGGTCAGGATATTACTGAGTTGGCCCCGGGTACCCACAGGACTACCCGGACCCGTGGTTAGTGATATATTGTTTAATCACAAAATTATCTAGAACTCTATGGTTACACTACAAATCAGTAGTGTTCGCATTTGTCATAATGCCACCAATTTCTTCTGATTTTTCATATGGTTAAATAAAGATATAACTTAATTCAACTTCAGTGTATGAATGACCAGATTGTTTAATACATGTATCTAAATACGTTTTGCCAGGACTATGCTAAAAATGTTTCCAATTAGACATTTTGAAACATCTTTGGAGACCTACAGTGGGTATCCGGGTAGGGTCTGGTAATAGAGGGTTGGGTACCCGGGTAGTAAATTTGGACTTGTCCCAGCCCCAATATGCACATATAACTATACCTGTCACTAAGGTTGGAAAGGACCATGGTGGTCCAGTCATCTAAGGCATTGTAATTTGCTGTGCAGACCTTGTGGGTTTCAAATCCCAAATTATGTTTCTTGGTTTGTCAGAACTATACCCATGCTTGTGGGTTGTACCAAAGTGGTAAATGTCTAAGATTTGCAACACTTCAGTCTTTACTCCAACATCAAACTTGCATGCTGTGATATATCCGAAATGGCGTTCACTCACTCCCTAAAATGAGTAATTTTCAATATTTCCAGGTACGGCATCCATCAGCCTAGCCTGTCGTCCAAACTGATAGATTCAGCAATCTCTAAGCCACAGTCCTTCGAGCCTTCTATTGAAGTGAAAAACGAAACAAAACTGTCACAAACAAATGTTTCAACAGTACTTTGAAAATTTGGACTTCAAGATGTGGCAGACAAAGAGGAACATTACACACTTCTCTGAGGGGATATTAATATCTTATGAGAAAGTAGGACAAGATACAGACATGTTGAGATCAGTTGTCTTTTGGTCATCCCAAGAAAAATGTTCTACCCTGACTGGACCTGGAAACCTCCAGTTGTTAAACACAGTTAATTTAAAGGGAGATAACTTGGTGTACCTTGGAGATAGTTTTCAATAGTCTGGATTGTTTGAGTGTTCATGTTTTATGCAATGGTGTCACATTGTCTCAGATTGTCACATTGGCGCACCTTTAGAATATAGCACCATGTGGGGAGGATCTCTGACATGGGCACATGTCACTAAGAAACTTGTTGGACCTTCGGATTGTCAGCTGGACAGCTAACCTACTGAGCTACGGCCACACTGTTAAACTAAGTGCAAATTTACCTAGCCATCCCAAAGAACCCTATGGAATTTGTACTGAATTTTAATTGATAGTCTTACAGAGTGACATAGGGCCTCATTTGAGTCAGTGTGATGAATCCCAGTGAATCCCTGTCCTGAAAATCGCTGTCCAGAAGCTGCACTGAGATGTTGAGGACTTGGATCATTGGGTAACCTGTTTGTGCCCGGCCTGTCCGGTTTGAGGATCAAATGCTTTTTCTGTTGAAGTGTTCATTATGTAATGTGGAACATTTAGCTTGAAGTTTTGTATTAAAAGCTTCAAGACCATTGTGTAATAATCTTCTGTATGTATGAATTTTGTTATTATATGCATTAGCCCCAGGAATTATGACAGAGTATATGCAGAAGCAGAATTTGAATATTCTTAAATATTTTGTGAACCACTGGTCATTGTTTTAATCCAACGTTTAATTATAATTCTTGATTTGTCTGCACCGATTTATGTTCCTGGGTTTTACCAAAGGGGTAACTATGTCAGTAATGATAACATGCATAACTCATCCCTGTTAACAAATTTTATGATATGTGAGCTACAGAACCTTGTATTAATTTAGTTCATGTGTTTGCATAATTTGGCATTGTTTTCTGTCCTTAGACCTGTCTGTGATATTGATTTTTCACTTTGTATATGTGAAGTGTGTGATTGACAGTACTTGTTTGCATGCTGTAGAGCTTAATGTGCCATTCAAGTTTGAAATTGTCACCTTGACAAGTTTCTGGATTATGATTTTATCAGTTTCTTTCCCAAACCATGTGAGTCATCAAATTGCTTGATTTTCAGGAGATTTTGATAGGAACATATAGATTATAATGGGTTACTTACAAGTCTGAATTAAGTGTCTTTAGAATGTCTCTGGCTTCAGATGAATCACAAGTGCTAAAATACCTAAAAACCTGTGGCATACACCTTAGGAAATCACTTTGTCAACATTCCTGTTGCATTTAACTGATATTTCAAATGTGTTATTTTGATACACTTTCATCAGCCTCTCGGCTGTGAAATTAATTACTGTACCACTATTCAGAATAAAGTAGTTTGATTATGCTACTCTTGTTGTTTGTGACACAGGGTGGTTTCAGGGAGGAGTTGTTTGTGACACTGGTGGGGGTTCTAGGAAGGAGTTGTTTGTGACAGAGGGGGGTTCAGGGAGGAGTTGTTTGTGACACTGAGGAGAGGTTCCAGGGAGGAGTTGTTTGTGACACTAAGGAGGTTCCAGGGAGGAGTTGTTTGTGACACTGAGGAGGTTCCAGCGAGGAGTTGTTTGTGACACAGGGGGGTTAAAGCTCATCGCCTATCCCTCCCAATTGGATAAACATTTGAAACAGACAAGACTTTCCATATCCGATATATAGACATTCCAGAACTTTCGTTCGTCCAGTTTTCAAATGTTGAATAGAAGTCTGGAATTGAAGTCGCCAGTTTGAAAGTAGTGCCGTAAAGCTACAGAAAGCTGTTTCCTGATTGGCTAATGTCGACTTCTGGTTAAACATTTTATTGGACGGTCAGAATTCGCGAGAGGTCGTTGTGACGTGAATCGTAATGGGATGGGGCAGCGAGAACTAAGATCTGATTTTAATGAGATCGGTAGTTTTAATTGAAACAATAACTGGTTTTGCAGTTGTAGCTGAAAAATATTTAATACTCCACACAAAATCCTTGGTATCGAGATTACATATATATTCATCTACAGCTGCTATTCGTGACCAAGTCGTGTTATTCCGGGACAAGCCTTCTTGTAGGTTACGGAAAGGGGCGAGTGGTGACGAATGCTACAGCTACAAAACCAGACATTTCTTTATCTAAAACTTTGAGCCTGACTTGTTTTAAAACGAAAACACCTGTCAACAATCGGTTTTTGTGGCAGACAATTTCTTGTTTCCAACAGTCTGAAGCATAATTATTTGTTTTAAGAATTTTAGGGGACAACTGAGTTTTTTTCGATAAAATCAAAGGCCTTTCCAGAATATCAAATTGTCGGTCCCTGAGCCAATTTGGATTGTGCCCACTAATGATAACATTTGAATTTCTTCAAGATGTTCGAATCCGAGTTTCATATTGTCCAGCACCGACCTGTACCTAGGTAAAATTTACCTAAAAGTTCGTTCCACTTATATTATTGTTAACTGATTCCTCATAATTGGCTATTATTGTTCCATATAGACTTCCATTATACTTTTCATAAATGACGATTAAAATCTTGGTGGAAAAACAAACTGCTTTCTGAATCAACAGCAAATAGAATTGCCACCAATGAACGTGTTAAGAACTGAACAGATCAGCAATACGTCAAAATCCAGTGGCGCAGATCGAGGGGCCCAGCTGTTGCAGACTGCACCGTTCTTAACACTTCAGGTATAACGTTGGATTGTGAACAGGTGTGGTGACCACAGATGTTCTTTATGATCCAGCTTGACGTAAGACAAGCGTTCTTTGTATCCACACAAGTGATGGGTAATAGGCCTTGAACATATACACATGCTGTCGGTAGTCTCAGTACGTGATTATGATACTATTCTGTGGATCTGTAGTGTAGTAGTAAACAATTACTGTAACTGTATTACATTGTTTCTGTAGAGATTCAGTGGAAGTTCATTGCATTGTATTTGGACAATAGTTAGTTGTCAGGAATGTTGTAATATTTAATGTAAGCAGTGGTGAGATATATTTAGATGCTCGAATTATCTGTAAACTTCCGGAATAGCGTGGACGGATGTCAAGCGTTATAGAAACATGTGGAATATTCTGTGATGTTCTAGTGACACTGGGCTTGTCTAGCACTGTGGAAAGTGCTGGAAGCTAGTTGAACTACAGTTAAAGTGAGAAGTCTTCAGCAACCAATGCTTGCCGTCAAAGGCCACTAACGGGATCAGGTGGTCAGGCTCGCTGACTTAGTTGATGCATGTCATCGATCCCAATTGCGTGGATTGATGCTCATGATATCAATCACTGGATTATCTGGTCCAGACTCAATTGTTTACAGACCGCCGTCATATATCTGGAATATTGCTGAGTGCGGCGTTAAACAACAAACAAACCAAACATACGTGAGCGGGGGCGTGCCTGTCTCCTCTCATTTCATCTGACATTACATCAAGACCAACTTTCGTGTAAAGATAATGTTTTCATTCGGTGTTCAGCCCAGGCTTGACCACTGTTGCGGGGGGTGATTTTCATTCTTTTCATTCTCTTCTTCACATTGTGTACTGCCATGAAATGAATTTGTAAACATAGTTAATTTTGTAATACAGTTGTTGATTGTATACCATTTGTTGGTTGTTTTTTTGGTTGGTTTCACACTAAATTCTTTTTCAGATTTCTGGATAAACATATTGTTTCAATTTGGGAATCGACCCGTAACAATACCGTAATAATAGTTACCTAAGCTTCCGAATCGAGATGATACTGTGAGCATATTGTACGTCATGTAAGTATTATAGAAGATCCGGTTAGATTGGGTCTCCCGCAACCGATGTTTGTAAGATATGACCAGTGAGTGAGTTGAAAAGTTTAGTTAAAACTAGTATGCAACCCTAAAAAATATCACAATTAACGAGATCGGGTGGTCAGGCTCGTTGACTGGGTTGATGCATGTCATCGCATCCTAATTGCGTTGATCGATGCTCATGATGTCAATCACTGGATTGTCTAGCCCAAACTCGATTATTTACAGACCGCCGTCATATTGCTAAGAGCGGCGTAAAACCAAAAAAAAAAAAAAAAAAAAAAAAAAATGACCCTCCAGGAAGTATTAAGGTGATCAATCCTGATGGTTATTCACCAGTCCCTGCGGACCATGACTTGTAAACAACGCTATTTGCTTTCTGGCGTTACACTTCATGACCGCACGCACGCACGCACGCACGCACACACTCACAAGCGCGCACATCGTATCGATTGCTCATAGAATAAACTGACCTTTGGGTCAGTCTGTCGCTGGTATTTTGGCCAGTGCATCAGATGCAATATTTAACGAACTGCCATATTTCATATCAGTTCATCAGAAATCCTGTCGATGACGAGATACTGACACATGGGCACGTTTACCTCTTTTGTGCTAGCAACCAAGGTTCAGAATCGAGGCCAATCTGGCATTCGGTATGCATGTGCCGCCATATGTCCATCAGAATGCGTAGGTGTTTTATTCATAATGATGATTTAAGTAACTGTTGGTCATAATATAAAAGAAAAGGACACCACAAAGAAGATAGTTTACATATTTATTTATATCCCAAAATAAGAATTTTAACCATACGTACAAGGCAACCCAACAATATTACTGATTCCACGACATGGCTCGATGCAGCTATACACAAAATGCACCAGTTCAACCTAATATTGAAAAAAAGCAAACGAATAGTTATGTCCACATAAAGCCGATTTTTGCAAATTTTGGTCTAACCCTCCACGTCCATTCAACTTCGATCTTTGAACACACTCCATACCCCTATGCTTATTTTCCAGACTAAGTCAATAATCCCTTTTTAATGTGTAATTTGTTTTTGTTGAGGGTGGGGGTGGGGAGATTTGACGTACTTAATATGTGGGAATCTCAAGATTTTGTGCACGTTTCAACTTTTGTAAATTTACGGGTACAAGGAGCAGCCAGGATATGTCTGGTGCATCTAGGTTTTCATGTCACCATGCACCCGGTGAAGGTTAAATAAGTTCCTGGAGTCGAGCCCTACATTGGTATACATTCCTTCACCCTCCTTCGGCTCCCCAAATCATGGTTTATACATCTGGTACACACATATCAGTGTAACATGCTGTACCAATGCGCCTGTTATACACGTGTGATAA
This sequence comes from Haliotis cracherodii, assembly GCF_022045235.1. Taxonomy (NCBI): domain Eukaryota; kingdom Metazoa; phylum Mollusca; class Gastropoda; order Lepetellida; family Haliotidae; genus Haliotis; species Haliotis cracherodii. Next base: position 489,881 of record NW_027266285.1, read on the forward strand.
GCGACTTCCTGTAAAAAAACGTTCTCTGTAGGGATTCCAGTGTAGCTGGCCAAACTTTCCCCACCTTTCCCCCATGCAAGATTAGCCTGAAAAAAACCCGTAGAAAACAGGACACGATTCTCTGGTAAAACTTTGGAATAGTGCACATGCATAATAAACAAATATTGCCTTTCAGTTAACTGAATTCGAAACGTGTTCGTGTATATGATATATATGTTTTGTTCCCAATCGATGATGGATTTTGGCCCTCCATGTAACAGCTGACATCTGTTGTGGTATCAGTGTACTCAATGAAGTTGGAGAATTCAAGATGGAGAACTGTGCTTTGTATATTAATGTAACACGAAAGCTCTTCAACTGCCGGATGACAAATATAGAGCTGGTTTCGGCAATGTCTCTTATGAAACCCCGAACTGTGCCAGAAATGCTGGCGCCCGAAATATAGCGCTTTGCGGTGGGCTGTCTGAAATGAAGGAACTTTACACGACTCACTCACGGGAGTCATTGTGGATAACTTGTATGCTTTGTTTTTTAAAGTTGGACATGTTTGTTCATAATATTCCACATTCTGAACAGAATGGACGTTGATCAACATATACAACATTCCCCTTTAATATTCCCATAGTGCAACTTATTTATGTTATATCATTAACAGTTGGAAAACGTTTCCGCTTTCAAATTCCACCAGTCGGCCCCAGGTGCGTAACAGTCATTCTAGGCATTGTAACTTTTATCATCAATGTATCCTTGTTTGGGTACTTTATCAGATTGCTTTTTCATCAAACCTGGAATTAATAAACGCCCAAATCACACACAGATGTTGTCTCAGTTTCAAACATGGGAGGATTAAAGGTATAGACCTAAACTGGAAATAGGCACCAGCCTGTCAAGCATCTCCGTCTATAAACCATGTGGTGAACTATATAAAGTAACAAATAGCACCTGCATCAATGATATGCGTTGTAGTGCCGTATATACAAAAATCCCCTAAAGCGACCACAATTCCAGTTTGTATGACCACCCAGAGTTTGTTCAGTGATGTAATCAGTGTTCATGTTCCTCTGGCATGTCAATGCTGAGTAACCGACGGATCACCTTGTCCAAGCCGACACTGCTTAGGGTTTGGAGATCTCGCTGACTCAAGCGCGGATGAAGACCGTAGAACACAACCCCGATTATACTGGCAGAGAAGAGGAGGAACTGTATCCGAGTGAACATCTCATTCGTAGACACTGTTAAATCGAAAACAATATCTTCAGGAAATTAATGCTAATGTTAAGAAGACCTGTGGTGCAAATCAATAGTATATATGACAGTGCGGAACTTTATGGCAATTCAGCAACATTTCAGACGCATCATGGAGGGGGACACCAAGGCTGGGTTTCAAACATAGTATATGTTCTATAAAGGTCAATGAGGTAAATTAATGCTTAATTAGATCATATGCTTCAAAGCGGTATTTTTTTAATTTATCATAAACTTACCAGATTTCTGAGGTTGTGTTCTTTAGAAAGTTTTATTGAACAGGAAAACAAATTTCAAAACAAAACACTTACTATGAGGAGGAAAACGAAAATGAAATTCTGTGTATACACAAAATAATGTGGCATGCGTCAACAAAAGAGGGTGGTTTACTATGGAATTGCCATGACAACTTTTTACTTACCACTCATATGACTCTGAAAGGTGTGTCCAGTGCCCACCGTTTCCTGTGTGTAGGCATAAACTCCACCACACAACAGCACGAGCGCCACAATCGCTATGACAAATGGCGGCCGCGTTGACATCAATAGGACCTGTGCCTCTGTGAACTGCAGTACTGCACTAAGGACACACACTGTTGTAATGCTGTACTTCCCAAGAAGGAGTGCGCATGTCATATAGGTTGCACATGCGTGAAGGACACACGTAACAGTTGCTAACGCAAGAGGAAGTAGCCAAACGTTATCCAGGTACAATGAAAGTCCAACAACAACAACAGACATCCCTCCAACGATACCTGATAACGTTGTGTTTGTTCTTGGCACAATGTGGACTTTTTCTTCGTGCAAATAGTTGACACTTATATTTCTTAGTATGACAAACACCCCAAAGAGAATTTTGATGAGGACCGTTCTGTCCGTTTTGATCAAAGTGGATGTACTCATTGTGAAAGTGATCATCCCAAAAGAAATGATACACAAGCTTACGGCCCTTACAGAGTTTCCAGAGTGCCCGGTGCATAAATAGATTAGTACCAGAGCTGTTATCGGTTCAATCAGTCCGCCCGCGATGCCCAATTGAAGATCAGGAACTTGAAACCAAATATTTGCAAGAAATGTGCCCGAGAGATGAGTCAAAACGATAACACATATTGTTTCTAAGTAAGAATTCTCCTTTTGTTGGTATTCCAGTTTTAGTGAAGCAACACACACAACTATCTCAACAAGCGAGAGGACAACGGGTAGATACAGGTGATTGTTTGATCCAACAAGATGTCCCGATGTTTGCATCAAATAGTATAAGCATACGTCTTGGACAAAGGAGAGGACGAACCAGGAGGCGATGATCATCATGGCGGCCCATGGACGTTTACTCTGATCGCTGAAATTGAAAAGAAGTGAGTTTTCTGTTAACGCCGCATGCTTAAATATCACTGAGTGTCAACGTCAAGTAAGTGAGTGAAGTGGGTTTTTGGATGAGTGAATGTTGTAGTTAGAATCGTACCACATATATACCAGTGCAGCCTGAAAGTAATCGTGTCTGGACAATGAAGTTCAGCGACTGAAAACATGATTAACGACCCACGCCTTCTCACGCGGCACTATGGCAAGCCGTTATCACATTTATTACGGAATTACAGATATCTTCAATTGTTTTAAAGATATCTGTATTTTAATTAAAGATATCAATAATGTTTTAAGATATCAAAAAATAATTAAAGATATCTTAAATCCATTTCTGATATCCATACTACAATTACTGATATCTTAAAATGCTACGGTGATATCAACAAATTAGTTTGTGATATCTCTAAATGTATTTAAGATATCATTAAACAATTACCATCCTACTGTACATAAATATATTAGAAATAAATTCAAGATATCTTGAAATAAGTTATACATATCTACAAATGCATTGCAGATATCATTAATTCGTTTTAGATATCTTTAATTCAATCAGAGATATTTTAAATCCAATTCAAGATATCATTAATTCTGACCGTTACTGATATTAAAAATCCAATTAAAGATATCATTAATAATTTTGATGATATATTTATATCAATTATTGATATCAGTTATCTAATTTAAGTAACATTATTAAAATAACGTCTTTAATAAAGGCAAAAATTGAAGATATCAATAATTAATTATTGACATCTGTATTTTGTTTCAAGATGTCAGGAACTGAATTACTGACAAAACAAAACATGACATCATGATGTCTTAAAATCATATTTTGACATCAGTAATCGAATTTAAGATATCAGCAATTCTTTTCAAGATATCAGTAATCCTTAATTCATTTCGTGATATCTTACATTTTATTGCAGATATCAACAATTATCTGTATTTAAGATATCTTCAATTCCATTCACGATATCTTCAATTAGATTTAAGATACATGTATCTTCAATTCAATTCAGGATATCTTTAAAACAATTGAAGATATCTGTAATTCCGTAATAAATGTGAAAACGGCTTGCAATACGGCACTCAGTCAAGTCACGGAACCCGACCAGCCTGCTCTTACGACCAGCAATGTAGAGATGGGGACCTATTCTAACTGGCTTCCCATTGGGCCCAAGCAAACACAGTTTGATGGATCATAATAGAGGCAATACTATTGTAATCGCACCGACGATCAGCGGAGCATTGGTGGTAACAAAAGGACACACCTCTGGTCCGGGACGAGTGTTACTTTGAATGACACTGCTAACCACCACGAAAACCTTTTCATTTCACTGCATGCACGTGTGGTATGTGTGATGAAAAAGGAAGTTATAAATAAACACGTAGAACACACAATGAACTCCAGAAATAGATCCAAATATTTCCCCAGAATATTACTTCATCGTAATGATATGTATGTGTCATTAAGATGATTATTTCCACAACAATGTTTTAAGAATAATAGAAATTTCCTCTCGTGGGATCCGTCTTAACAAAACATAAAAACGTTTGATATTTTACTGTTTGTTAATCTTTCTACACCTCTATGGCAAACTGCTTTCTCGGGAGTTGGCGACGACAATCACAAGCTGCTGATGAATAGTGAATTGTAATAACACCTATAAAGGCTAATCTTTCAGTATGTTAAAGCAAGCAATAGATACATGTACAGGAAAGAACATGTCACACAAGTCAAAACAGTAACACACACTTACAGTTCAGCCATCGCCAATATGACCTTCCTGATCATCTGAGCAGTATTCGGCGCTGAAATATGAAACGGAATCAAACTGATGAATGGTAAAACGAACATGTATATTGGATGATGACGTATATAATGATTCACATATTCCTCCACAACACCATGACCTGAACGCATGCCAAGGCATGTAATCATACAAGTGTCAGAGTACTGTGATGCTGAATCTGGCTAGATATCATCCAACTTTGTTGCCGATCTAATGATATGACACGTCTAACTATATATATTCACACGCAAAAGAAACGCAAGTGTTTTTAAGCAAATAGGTAACAAACACGGAACCATAAATTGATACGAGTTTTAGCATGTAGTGAAGCCTGATGGTGTTATCAATATTTTTGGTTGCATTTTGGAAGCCCCGACTAAAAACGCAACATAAAAAACGAATCGCCAAAACGCATCATTTCAATCAATATGTGGGTTTCATGCACCCATTTCTCGCGAAATCGAAAATGCACGAACTGTCACGAACTGTAGTGGGTATAAAACTGTTGCCGATTCTTGGACTTCCCACTCCTTGGTCAACAATGCCACGCCTAACTCAAATTCAGAGAAACCAGGCTATCGGACGTTTGGAAGCTGGAGAGTCTGTCCAAGATGTTGCCCGTCTTTTCAACGTTAACATAACCACAATTTACCGTCTCCTGCATTGATAAAATGCTACACAGATCACAGATAACCTTCCTCGGAGCGGTCGTCCTAGGGTCACCACACCTCGACAAGATCGGCAGATTACCCGTCAACACCAGCGACATCCGTTCCTAACTGCAAGTGAAAGTGATCGACAGACAGTGCTCGTGGGTTTCACCAAAGTGGTAAACGTCTGAGACCTGCATCACTTCGGGCTTTCCTCCGAAAATAAGCTGACACGCCGTGATATAACTGGAATAATATTTAAAGCGGCGTTAAACCCAACACACTCACTCACTCACTCCCTCTGAGGCGGGTTGCATTAAAAGTTGTAGCAGGATCACGCGGGGTACATGGGGTTTTACGCGTCCCGCGATTAATTTTATACCATGAGCCGGAGGCGGGACGCATAAAACCCCACGGACCGGATTCGAGTGGCATAAAACCTAACGAGGGACGCATAAAACCTCATGTACCCCGAATGATCCTGCTACAACGAATATATCTCACCGACATGTTTTAATAAGGCATTGTAGACGAATTTTAACAAATTCTAAATGCGAAACAGCTCTTCGATTTAATTGAGGTTAACTGCAATGTCACGTGACTTTCATTGACTGGAAAAAAGCATGCGGCTTTTTGCTTCGAAGAGGGATATCAGAGATTTATTCTGCCTCTCAGAAATACACGTGCAACCTGTCAACCTGGGGGTTAGGGATTTATTCATCCGCTGAGAAATTTATTTCTCTCCAAGGCGGGATGCAAAGTATTTTATCAACATCACATGGACCAATCAGATCTCATCACTCTGACATGGAGGTATGATAATTTTGATAAACACATTGTCACTGAAGTATAATGCTCGACTTTTAATATGAATATTTCTACTAATAGTATATAATATTTATATGTACAAACAATCTATCCGATTAAAGATTTTCTCTTTACTTCAAGGTACAATGTGTTCATGCAAATCCTATGATTGCATAAAGACAGAGTCTATTTGAAATATAATATAATCAAGCGGTATTTAATGACATCCATTAATATATGATATCGCTACCGGATGCGATCGCCAGCGGCAATAAACCTCGATGTCAGCCAACACTGTGAATTTAATGATTACTTGAACGGGTCCGTAATTTATCACGGGAAAGGAGGCTACATTTCACTGTTGGTTGACATTTATTTAACTTTATAAATTCGCGACTCCATCGGGGTTACACGTCCATTAAAACCGTTGAACATGAAACCAAAGAAAGCTTTACCAGGAAAGCAACCATTTCATAAATGCTTCATGCTAGAGGTAAATTTTCTGTTAGTTAGGCACGATATTCAAGGGGACCGGGGACGGCCATTTTCTGGAACGGGATGTGAATGGTGGGGCTGGCAAATGTTTTCGGACATTTCAACACATTCTGTTACAGACAGAGTCAATGCTTGCATCAGAAAACGTATTTAGCTCAACAGAAAATAGATTCAAATATGCATGTCCCTGGCCCTCCAAAGAAACGCAACGGCGCCAAAGTGAATTTTCTGCTGTTGACCATCATGTGGTAAATGTGTGTTTTGTGGGCATTTCTAAAACAATCCTTCGAAAGCTTTGCTTCATAAATGTACCATATATTTTCCTATTTAATCAGTTATGAATTGTGACATATTTTGATAAAATATTGGAAACACACCCACCGGAGACAAAGTATTATCATGCGAAGACGCCACGATCACGATTTGGGTATTTTAAACAATGTGTTTTTAAGTGACTTAACTGGACGTAAACACGGCTATATTTCTGAACTGCATTTGTATTTGGTAGGAGCATTTAAGAGTGTAAACGGGGTATAAGTTAGTTCAAAATTTGTGCTATTTGATTGTAAAATGAATAACCTACACGAGATAACTTCTATTTCTAACTTCTATTTTGACAAGTAAATGAGTAAATATTGCTTTAAGTCAAAATTGACAATAATCAAGTAATAAACTGTGCTAGGCAAAACGGTTGCTGATAGCATGAGCACCAACCCACGACGTCGGGGTACGATGACGCACAATTAACCAGGTCACACATGGTGACATTTCCATTTGTCGTTTTGGTCACAAAAACTGGGTAATAGGGATCTATTCCACTTGGGACTTTCACCCAAAGGAAATTTTGATTCAGAACCAATTGAACATTATTGAATGTTATCATTTTCATCACTTCTTAATCAACGTTGAATGTATTTCTGTGTCACTTTTAATGTTATTACAATAATCCTGAACACATCATTATCACTGTTTTAATGAACTGAATTTCTTCACTGGTGATAATCCGTTGTGAAACATCTATAAGTTTTTACTGAATGAAATCGAAAGATGTGTTCTTGCATTTACAGTAAATACCTCCGTGATCAAGTAAGTGGAGTACTTTGTGATGAGTTCCATTCGGGATTCGAACCTACACTGCCAGAGTGAGACACGTATAATCGCCAGCACATCGTCATCGATTAAACCCACTCAGCCGCCGAGGTTTGTACAAAAATGTAAGTTCGACAACTGGTAGACCAAATCACGCACTTTGTATATGGATGTAGTGTATATGGACTTAGTGTCAACATCATGTTTACACATCAGTTTTATTATACGTATTTATATCTATAAAATTTAATTCCGTATTAAGATTTATACGTGGTAATCAGATTTGACATTTTCATACTGTTTTTATGATCTGCGTTGTTTATGTCTGTGCTGGTAACTCTATATCATTATTGTGGTCCTACAACTGAGTACGCACTGTTGGTAACTTTTTATAGGTTCTAATAGCCTGTAACGTACTAACTGTACTTTGTAAACATGGATCTTCCTTGTTTTGATGTTTTTGACATACAAAAGTACAAGAAATGCTTTGTGATTATATTTGCAGTGGCCAGGCACTCTACAATAGAATTTAGTAAGTTTGATTTGAAAATACTCTCAAATAGAAAAATAATTGCATAGTATGGTATTCCGTAGTTCAAGGGCAGATAATCCTTGTCAAGTTCCATTTTGAATGGGATTTTATCGAAAAAATCAGCTGTCTCCAAAAATTCTTGAAAAAAAAATTATGCTTCAAATTGTTGGAAACAAACTCATTGTCTCCCACAAAAACCCACATTGTTGCAAAGTGTTTTTAGAAGAAAATATATTTTGGCTCATAGCTGTAATTAATAAAATATCTGGTTTTGCAGCTGTAGCTGCAAAAATATCTGTCTCAATACAAATTCAATGGCCCCCTCCCCAGAATATCTAATGGTCGGACCCAGGTGTGTGGCTTTGTGACAAGAGGGATTGACCTGTCAATAAAGGATGTAGACCTTCCAAACTTCGTCCAAGCCTATGACACCGGTTATACCATATACTTTAATGCATGTTCCAATTGTAAAACCAGTGTTTAGATGTCCTTGTCAGGAGACAACAGCCAAAATTATGGTAGCAAATAAAATGAAATTATTGTCCTTGTTTCAACATACTTATGAAGGAAAGCCTCGATTGTCAAAAGAGAAAAGAATAATACTGACTCGGGTATTTTCCAAAGTCGAAAATACTGAAAGTGTGACCGACGACAAATGACAAATGAGGAAGCACCCATTTAGTTTTCAAAGGAATAATCATGCCCCTGTTTTACTGAAAGCAACTTACATATGCCTTTGCATAAAAACATAACATGTCCCTTTGCTTTGCAGACTATATTAAGAGTTCGTTATTTCTATTTATGTTACAAAATAACTGAGCACCTGTTTAAGTTGGAAAATAGAACAGAGTTCGTGAGCATTAAATACAAAAGCGGATCTCAAACCAAGATCCCTGCCCCCTCCATGAAAAGCAAATGGTTACTCCTTAAGCCTGCAACACAGAGTAAGTTTAGGCAGAATATATACACTGTATATGACTGTAGCCACTGGTGTATCACAAGACATTCACACAGGCTTTAACACACACGAATACACACACGGTGTCTAGAGCACCTGGAGAAAAGAAAGCTACATTTTTGTTTATTCACCCGTTCTTAATTGTCACTGGGCGGGGAGGAAACAGGTTCAATCGGTACACAATGTCATTTCCACAAGGGCAATTTCTGGTTGTTAAACACGCGTGTTCTAAATAATGTAACGCTACCATATTTTGCAAGGTATAATATTGATTTCATATCTAAATATAACCAGTTACATATACATACCTGTGTGTGCTCATGCGAGTGACACGCATTTGTCATTTGCACATACGTGTCAATGTTACACGATCAATTGTTTGTACATTATTGTCAGGGACAGAAGCATGACTACGCTATCAGATACATAATAACACAGTAAAAGGACAGTAAAACATAAATAAGTTATTAATGATGTAGAGCAAACACTGTCACACCAAAACCAGTTTACACAACACAACCAATCGATGCGGAGTATTTACAAACACAAGGGTCAACATGACACTAGCTACCCGTTCATGTGATATGACAGGTACAGACACGTGTCATTCAGTTAATGGCAATTTACCTACCCGATTTTTTTCCCTCCATAACCTTACATCACCTCGTCTTCTGTATGTCTTAGTTGTGATGTGGCCACGTCCATTGCCGCCTGCGATCGATGAGCACAGGTTGCGAGCCACATGTTGCTTTGCGTCAATGAGCGTTGACGGTATCCTAGGTGGTGTGTTCGATTGGATAGTTGCTAACTTAATACGTATCACCGTGGTCTATTAATGTGTCAGCGGGATACCACGGTAGAGTACATTAACAGTATGTATTAATGGAAGTTAATTAGAATAGTACAACTAATTATTGCTGGGCGTTTGTTAGCCCAACATTCGTCAGTTGTTATGTTTACTGAAAACATGCTCCTAAACTATTTGGGATTTCTGTGATAGAGACACACAGGGTATTATTTTTGGTCACTGTGTCAAAACACGCTATCCATTGATCTGTGACAACTGGAGCCGATCAATATCTTTTTGTATTTTACAGCACAATTTATTCGGGACAACCTGTGTGTTCACTGAATAATTGATTATTTTGAGGTAAATCCTGAGAGAGTGAGTTAGGTTTAACGCCGTGGGTAAATCGTGAGGACAAATTGTGCATTTTCCATTTTACACGTCAATTTGAATCGTATGTCCACCTAAAAAAAAGAAAATAAGAAAAAACGTGTGTGGATGTGTGCAACCTTCATTCTGGATCCACGCGTGCGTTGGTGCAGAATTAATAAAATAAACGTGCTTCTGTCAGAACAGGTCGCCATGCAATTCTCAACTGGAATAAAGAATATTGGGTCGTCGTTAACACTTCACATCAGGTATATGACGACAGCTGTAATTAATAGAGCCTGCTGGCAACTATAAATGCATTACGGCATCATGCATACTTTAAACCCCGATGTCACTCACCCGTCTCGCCTGCTCAGTGAAATCGGTGCTTACAATTCATTATATCGGCTCTGGAATCCGACGCAAAGTCGCGCTCACTAAGACGAAACTAATAACTAGCATCCCCTCTTGTAATGAAACTGAGAAACGTTAAAACTTTACTGTCTTCTAACGGACTCAATGTTTGGTTAGCCACAGCTATACATTGTCTGATCAAATAATGTGCGTCCCGTCCAAACACAACACCTGATAGCAGGACGTGGCAGTAACGCGTAATTGTTCGCTTCAACAATGACCCTAACATCGAGGCAGGACGGAAACTGCACACACCCTCGATTATATTTCAATGTTGTCAGGTCTATAAACATTCTTCCATGCTCTCTGTCATTTGATACTGGGACTGGAGCGCGACTAGAGCATAGTGAGTAGCTTTCCTATTAAAGAGGTGTGTACGGGGCTGTGTGTGCGTGGGGGTGGGTGGGGGGTGGGGTGTCTGTGTGGGTGTTGGGGGGCTTTGTGGTGTTGGTGTGTCTCTGTGTGAGGGGGTGGGGCGGCCTCTGTGTGTTGGTCTGTGTGTGTGTGTGTGGGGGGGGGGGGGGGGGGGGGGGGGGCTCTGTGTGTTGGGCTGTGTGGGGGTGGGGGCTGTGTGTGTATTTGTGTGTGCGTGCGTGCGTGTGTGTGTGTGTGTGTGTGTGTGTGTGTGTGTGTGTGTGCAGCTGGGAATGGGTCTCACTAATGTCCTCGAGTTTGAGCGCCCCCCTCCCAATAAGTTATTCGCTGGACCATTCTTGAGCTTCTGGAAATAAAGGTGTTGCGTAACTACTTAGATTGTACCTTACTACATGTACCTTACTCCGGGATTTCAATAGTTAGTCAACCGAATTATGACGTAAATCAGATAACATGTGCTAGCATTGGTGAACCAAGTTAACATGGTTATACTTTGTTTAGTGAGGGTTCATCAGGGTCGCCCAGGGTTTTGGAATCGAACATAAGCACAGTGTGTGAACTGACTGATAATGGCGTTTTCCATGTCGGTGAAACCCACATGTTCGGGCATGGTGGCGGTCACAAACCTAGGATCACGGTGAACACACATCTGTAACGTCACATTATTGTTTAAACGATTACATTATTTTTAATGTATGGACAGTTGATTTTATTATTCAAGCCTTCAGTATATGAAATTTCAATTAATGTATACTTGGAATTTAGGGAAGTTTGTTTGTTTGTTGTTGTTTAACGTTTCACTCAGCAATATTCCAGATATATAACGGCGGTCTGTGAATTACTCGAAACTGGACCAGACAATCAGTGATTAACTTTATGAGCATCGATCTACACGTCAAAATATTTTCCTTATCAAATAGAAATCTCTGCATAAGGCAGAGTCGATTGTACGATTCCGACTATATCATGGACATGTGTCTATGAATCACCATCAAATAGTGTTTGCGAAAAGGTGAGTACCTGTCACAAACACAGGCAAAGGCACGTCAACGATGCTTTTTCACATGTCAATACATCTCACTTCTCATCATGAAAGAAAGAAGTAACAACAAAAATAATTTCAGTGAAATTTACTACTGAAAGCTAATGCGACATTATAAGTAACAAAATACCACATTAGGATTGTATGAGTAGATCGGATTAGCAACTGAAGTACACACAGTGACCTCATAAATAGGCCAAGCACGATCTGACTGGCAATAATTTGCATAAGGACAGGTTGACCCAAACTAAATATACGTGTAACCTTATGCGTACATGTCTGTGTACCGCTGCAGTGAAGGCTAAAGGTAATTGGACACATGTGGATACAACACAATATTTGGTATTCGACGCATCAATAATGTGTAAAGCGGAGCCTATAAAATAATTGGCTATCTTACTTACCTTTTCAAACCTTTGCCGTGTACAATATTTAACTTTTCAATGTCAAAATAAAAATGGTATTACAAGACCTGAACACAATCTGCGACACACGAGATAATAGACAACAGAGTATCACATTTAAATGAAATATCTAATACATACTTAAATTCGCTTCTCATGTAGAGTTAAAACATTGACAAAATAATGAGTGCAAATTCTTTTCATTCATATACTGTATGAAAGGGGTACATGACACCAGTCATCAAACAATGAAAGAACAAGAAACTCAAATTTACAATTTCTTGGGGATTTATTTCATAACGAAAACTAAATGTAACAATAAAATACCCATAATGACACAAAAAATACATCACAAACAAAACATCAAAGGACATCATAACACATAATAAGCGATATTTTATAAGGTCATGGTAATTTATAAGGTACAGGTAATTTATAATAGGTCTCAAGTGAGGGTCATAAAAGGAAAATACACATACCTGGGGAGGGTCATGAAAAAATGGACAGTAAATAATAAATATAAAGTGTTTTTTCATTTTGTCTTTTCAGGGAGGGTCATGAAAACAATGTACACGGGCATGAGGAGGGTCATCCAAAGATATGACAAGCATTAGGGGAGGGTAATTATTTTCAGTACTTTAGTGCATAAAGAAACCTTACCCTCACCTGACCACTAACCCACCACATCAATATAAACATTCCGTGATGTAGTTTTGTCTTTGTCTCTTGTGTTCAGAATCTGTGAACACATCTAGAAACAGAGACTGGATTGTGGCATAAAATGAGTGTTCATTTTCTAAATGTTTTGGTACAACATAATTATCATTTATCATTATCATTCTTTGTTCCATGTTGCTTGCTTGCTGGTTTAAGATAATTCGATACGTTGTTGATATGACAAAATGGGTAATGATACAAAACCGAACACTTGTTTACACACATATACATCTGGGAGGTGAGCTACAAAGATCATGGGAAATAGTAGAGTTAAACACATGGTTTCTACCCCCCATGCTTCTAGGAGTGCAGTAATATATTTCTAAACATTGTTTGGTGTTCATGTTTTTGTTGTTGCTTTAATGCTCTTTTGAACTATATATATATATATATATATGAAAGCATTAAGCCAACGTTTTGGTTAAGCATCACCATTTTCGTGTTCATAAAGGTCTACGACCCGGACCACTTTACTCCAACATCAGACAGATACGCCGTAAAATGGTGATGATATAAATCACGGCGTGTCAGATACGCCGTAAATGGTGATGATATATATCACGGCGTGTCACCCTGATGCTGGAGAAAACTGGTCCAGGTCGTAGACGTTTGTAAACAAGAAACTGGTGATGCTAAACCAAATATTCATTATAAGGGAGAATCTGGGATTCGATCCCATGATCTGCGGTTCCTGACTAAAACAAACAACACCACACACCGTATCGCGGCGCGATTGACAAAAATGTACAACTGTGTACATACACAGGTTACATACACATAAACTTACTACCAGTTCTTTTCTCTACGTTCGCTACATTTGTTACACTACAAAATAGGCAATAAATTTATATTCGAAAGGATGCAAACTATCACACACATATACACGCACACGCACGCACGCACATACGCATATACATATGAAGTACATGCATGAACATATCCAGATAACGGATTCAAATGTAATTGTAACTGTCTGGTTTGGAAACATAATTAACTGATGAATTATTTACAAAATTGGTAAGGAACAACTGAAATCACGGATGTGACGTGTAAAGAACAAAAGTCAATATTAGTGGCTAAAATATAGTCATTGGTTGTTACTTCATACTGCTATTAGTGTTTAAACCCATTGCATTGCATACTAGCAATATGCCAATACCATCAAAGTATCCAGGAGTAGATATAGCTTTTTCAATGTAGTTGTCATACGAACTTAACTTTCGGCGGAGACGATCTGAATAATTATGAGATACCTTTCATGTAAACAAATAACTATTTTTTGCAGAAGAATCAACACTGTTCATGATGATCAGAACCTAGCACTCTTTTAAAGAAATGTCAAATGATGGCAGAAATTCAAAATTTTCAAGAACACACACACATCTACTTTAGTAATATTACAAAGGTCAACAAAAGACCTCAAAGTACAGTGGTCAAAATGATATAACAATGTATTGAGCCTCAACACATTCGTCAAATACCACATTTCATTTTACGCAAAACACGGCTAATGTTTTCTTTTGAAGATCATTGGCACGTTTAAAATCGTTAACCTTCGTTTTAGCCATTACAGTTGTCGGCTTTCGTGAGGAAGGTGCTCCTGTCGGTATAAGGTCAAGACAAAAGGGTAAAATATCACGCAACTCCATCATGATTGTTGCAAAATCTGCGTCAGTTAAGACGCCCTTCCAACAGAGATAAGATGACGGTGGTCCAATCACTGCACTGGTGATCACTTTTCGCGGAAACACAAACCCTGACAACAACCTGGAATATAGGCAACAAAAGAAGGTTATACGTAAACATTATCAGCAGAATAAAACTGGATATGTTGTTTCTTTAAAAAAACAACATGTTAGCATAAATTTGAATCACATGATTTTTTCACGTTTTAAATATCTTAGTGTGAGTTTTTCGTTTTACATATTTTACTTTACGACCATACATTCCTAGATCCACAAGAGTCAGTGTCCTCTGATACCACTATACCCAATCAATTAATCCGAGGTTTGTTAACGTTGTCGTCAAAAACCTTTCCGTCGTACTTACATTCCGCCGCATCCAAACACATATGGCATTTGGGTTTGTCTGCAGTGTTTCGGGGACAGCCGTGCTCTCGGCAAGATAAGCCATGACCTGTTCAATCAGCTTCATTTTATCACGACCTGAGTTCAGGTGAAGCAGCAGGTCCTCCAGAAGTCGAAAGTTAGGGTCAAGTTCATCTTCTTTCACGAACACATCTTTACGTCTCGATGTGGATGCCAAACCTATGTATAAAAAAAACCATTACATATTATACGGTCAATTTATTGAAATACAAGAAACAAAACCCTTTCATAATCATAAGAAATCTCTTAAAAAAGCAGAGTCTATTGTACAATTCCGACTACATCACTATAAAAAAATGACGATACCAGGTGTTCGCGATAATGTAAGTGATTCCTGCCCCACCGGTGGCTACCGTCACAAACACATGCAAAAGAAAGTCAATTGATCGCCTTAAAAAACCGGGAACATATGGTACAAACCAGGGACAATAGGGAACTGCATCAATTTTGTCACCGATGCATCTAATTTGAAAATGTCCTCCATGCGTTTGCCATAAACCTCCTCGAAAGCTTACTAAGGCATGGAGTGTTGTAACGCCGATAAAAAAGTGAACCACGGACACTCACTATTACATGAATGTAACATTAACGTTGATGAAGAACTTACTAATATTTGTCTCTGTTTCCTTTTTCTGTGTCTGCTTCCTCATCATCCTCTAGAAAGGAAATTGACCAGAGTGAGACCCGTCATAATTACGATTTCAACAATATATTGGCTTTACCACGTCGCACGTTAAAATAATAAATCAGGACCACACAAACCAGTATTTGATAACGTGAGCAACGATGCATATAGCCTTATTACCCTTTTTAGCCAACAATCACAAATTATGTCGATATTGCAACACGAATTGGAGTATTTAGAATATATATAGTGCCAGAATCCAACGAGATGGCTAATATGAAAAGGCAGGCTCACCATTTTGTGCTTGACAGCTGGTACTGCATAGAGAAAAGGATTGAGAGCTGAGTTGACAGGTAAAATAAACACAGCCGTCCAAGCGAACATCTCAACGCCGATTTTAGTTCCCGTGAGAGCTAAAAGACCTGTCAACATGATAGACCATACTGCAATTAGATCAGGAGTGGAAAATCCTAATTTCTGTGCTTACCTTTGGAATTAGTATTATGAAATTGCATAAACAAATATGAATTAGGTATCATAAGATATTGCAAGCTACAGACAAAAAATGATTTCGAGTGACTCACAGACTAAATGTGTTGATCACTTGCAGAAGAACGTTTTATCAATTTTAGTCCTATTCCAATTTCTCCAAAAGTTTGGAGTGGCCCATCCAGACCCAGAATGCACACTCACTCATAATCCCAACAGGAAACCAACACATGAAGTCGGTAGACACAATCAGTAGAAGCCTCTTGGCAACCTCCACATCTTGGGAACCTCTGTCCTGATTTGACATCACTGATACTTCTTTGATTTTCCTGTAGATGCTATATTGCCCAAAGGCAATGCAAATGAAGACAACAAAGTTCAGACCTATGAAAACACATGCAGAATAGATCCATCCGGGCTTCTTCTCTGTGAAGAACGGCACAGCCAGGCATGCTCCATTTTTATTGTAGAATTCCCAGTTGGACAGTTGAGGTAAGAGAGGTATACCAGCAATAACCCCCGCAGCAATCCAGACAAGGACAGAGCAAGCCATTGCTGATCGGAATGTAATCTTCATTTGTTGGAATGGGTATTTGATAACCAAAAATCTATCAACGGTAATAAGACTTATAAACAGGGCAGATGCTTCTGAAGACAAAGTTGATAAGAATCCAGCTATCTTACAAAAAACACTAGACCTCCACTCTTGATCCTTCAAAACGTATATCCCTTGATACCTTGTATCCGCGATGGCTATTATAAGTAAGTATAATCCCATGATAAAGTCAGACACGGCAAGATGTGTAACAAACACACTATATCCATTCATAAATGAACGCCTTTCCCAACATATTCGGAGACCAATAGACAGAATGTTGCCAGTAAGTGTCGCAATGCATAAAACCCATATAGCAACACGCAAGAATGAATTTGCCATCAAATCTTTGCATGATGATATAGACGCCTTTGGAGAAAAGCAGTTTTCAAGACGTGCGGGGCGATAGTGAGGGCAGCAGAGGTTATTTGTGTTGGTATGCAATTCAACCAGGTTAATTAGATCTTTCACAATGTACTGTCCATATGTTATAATGTTGTTCGTCTGTAGATATAATTGCCTGAGATATTGTAACCCATTAAATGCTCCGTCTTTCACAGTCGTTATCCCACTGTTGGAAAGATCTAACTTTTGCAAATGTCCCAGACGGGAAAACAGATCATCTTCAATTGTATCGAGATGTGTACATTTCATATACAGTTCTTTTAAGTTGAGAAGTCCAGCAAAACTGTTTGAAGTTATATTTTTTAAATGGTTATTAGACAAATCCAATACACCGAGCATGCCCAAAGAACTGAATGTGAAATCAGGTATATGTGTCAAGTTGTTATTGCTTACATTCAGTTTCTTTAAGTTACCCAGTCCCCAAAATATGTTTTTCTGCAATGAATCCAAATCAGTTTCGGAAAGTATGAGATCCACAAGATAGTCTAGCAAAAAGAATAAGGGATAAAAAGGTGTTATATCAAAATGAAGAATTATTCTTCTTGTTTGAAGAGGAAAAAACAAGATATATGGACGAGGAAGGGGGTCCCAACACTCTACGTATCCTTCACGTTCAAGGCACGTACAATTCTTGGGACATATGACGTTACACATTAGCTCATCTTTTCCCCCAGAACAATCTACTTCCTTATTACATATAACCGAAGGGTGGAGGCAGTAACGGGCGCCGGGACATCGAAAGTAGCCAGGACACTCGAAGTTATCTGAAATATTGAGAACACATTCACTGGATTACATTTCATTTGGGTGTTATGAATAAATGTTTAAAGATACGTTGTTTGGAATTGTGTTTGATTTCATTTTCACATGACGCAAAGGCCTCTAACAATGGTCGAACATACAGCTGTATAATTACCTCATCATAAAACCTCACTCATACTGTAATACCCACCAGATTCATAGGAAGTGATGATGTAGACAAAGTATATGCACATCAATAAATTGACACAATCGTATTTGAATCATTAAAGGTGAGGTGAAATTGGGTTTAACGTCGCGTCCAAGATTATTGCACTTATATAGCGACGTGTATGCACGTGTGAGTGTGTGGCTGCTTGTACAAGTCCGGAATGATGCCGATTTATAGTGCTAACTCATTGAGATACCATGCCGCAGTTTAACATGAATACCCCACTCAGACACAGTATACTGACTCCGATCCGACCAGTCCTTGTTTTAGCCCCTTAATGCAGAGCGCCAGAGCAGAGGGTAACAACAAGTACCATCTTTTAACGTCTTTTGGTATGACGTGGCCGGGGATCAACCCCCGGACCTTCCGCTCTCCGGCGGACACTCTACCACTAGACCACGGAGGTGGTCGCTTTCGATAGATCGATGTTTTCATACGTAAGATTTTTGTGTGAAAAGACAAGTTAATTTTGAGGTATCGAAAGTAATTAGATACCTGATTTGTATTAATTTATTACTGCCAATGTTGATTCAAGATAAAGTAACCTCCTATCCTGTCAAAATAGGTACAGTAATGACTGAGTAAATGTGAACAATCCACTAAAGTAATTGTTCTTCTTAGCAGATTCAATACTCAGTTCAAACAAGTAAACTGTACCCTGTAAGTTTATCTTCTCATCATGCACCAAGTCATAATACATTTGTCATTATGCTCATGAGCTATGAACTATAGATATTGCAGTTGAAGGAGTCAATCTTGTTATAAAGTGACTGCAATAAATAAGAAATAAAGGGAAAGATAGCACGGAATAGTACTATTTTAACATTGTAATACTGTCATAATACTAGTATTAATGAACAAAACTTCACTAATAAAGATATATTTTTGACAAAGTCTACAATTATGAAATACTGCCGAACTGAAAAATGTTACAGTCAACTCACATAACCAAGATTTCTATTAAATAATCTTTAATTGTTAAATAAATAAGTTTGAAAAATCCTCATAAAAAACGTGGGGTAAAATCTATGTTTAGATCTAGTGCTGAGCGAGCGAGATTTGAATGCAGCAAAGAGATTCGAAAGTCGTGTGAAATACAGGCTAAATAACGTGACTGAATATTGCAGAAAGTGATGCTCGTAAGGTAATTATATTAAACACAAAGGGTAAGTTTGGGTCCCCACTCCTTTCTGTACGAAATGACCCCTTTGGTCTCAAACTAATCCCCTATAGGGGCCGAGAATTTTACGATAATGAAGCCGTATTCTTGTGGTGTCACCTTCATGCTGTTTATGGGCGGGACATGAATGATGTAAGACGTCACGTGTCTGATCATGTGACATTCCTTATATGGTCACGTTACTGCGAATGACGCTGATTGTGTAGTTATTTGTAAATTAAAAAAATGGGGCATGTACATAAATAGAAAAGAATTGACTTGGAGAGCAGTGACATCACCTTTGCTTGGGTATGGGACGAATAAGGAAATGTATGACAGTTATTTTGTTAAATACATCAGAAGAATTGGGATTTTGTTAGGAAATCGTAGAGACACCATAGTTGTTATCATCTTTGTGAAGTTGCAGCTTCATATGCCTTACAGATTCAGAGGCGATTGAAATGGAAACGTTCAGTTCACGACGGCCGGGTAACTGAACGGACAGATGAAGGCCAATGAACCATGACATTTCAAAGCTTAGATCAAATCAAACCGATATCACACTCCAATGTAACCAGGATCTAAGTACGAGTATATCTATATGCTCTCTTGACAAAATCTGGATATCCAAAATAATTGATAAGATAAGATATCCTGTGTTGGACACTTATTATTTCTCTGCTTACCACAGTCATGTTCCTCCTCCCCATCTACACAATCCATGGCCCCGTCACAGACAGACTCGATGGGGATGCAGTAGCTGGAGGGGCATCTGTAGAAGCCGATTGGACACACAAGGGAAGAGCCTAGAAAGCAACATACACATACCTTAGCTGCTGAAACAGGAGATGTCTCCCGAATTACAAAAGTGACACTGAGATACGTTTGAAAGTTATGTTTAAACTTTACAAACTGCTTCATACATTTTACCCACCATGTTTTCATTGTTACTGCGTTTTACCACATGGTATGATTTATTTTTTCAATGCAAAGTTACGCATCACAGCATGTTTTGTCAGTTTTGCCAGTTTTGTAATTAACCCAAATATATGATTCTTGTGTACTACTGTTGAAAAACTGATCAATTTGTAAGAATGGTTTTGAATGATAATTAGAATCTTACTCTCGTGTCTTATCAAATATATCATCAAGAGACACTTGGGTGAGATTCTGTATGTGTAGAAGTATATTTCCATTTATTAAAGAGAGAGAGAAGTAATACAATATACAACATGGGTTCTAATGCTGCAATAGTACATATTTTGGATACAATTAACCTTCTGACTGTTCGATGCACTCTCGAAGTTATGTCGCCCAAATCAACATAATGATTGACAGGTGTTAAGAACATACTGCAACTACTGTCCTTGTAATTGCCAACACTCTTTCCATATCCATCAGGGACCATGATGCAGTTTGGTGTTGAATTCAGGTGCATTTCCATTGGATCTGAAATTTAATATTTACACCAAATATTGTAAACATGATACGTTATCTTTTTATATGATTACTCCCTAAAGGTAAACAAACGCGATTGTACAAAATTTACTACAGTGATGAAGTCCCTGTAAATATTGCTTTAAATGTAAGGCAGTTGTCAACATAGAATATGCTAAGTCTTTAAAAGGCATCTATCTTCCTTATAGAATATGCTGTATATAGTTGCGGATGCGGTTATGATAATTAACGGTATCATTTACATCGATTATATCGATGTCGATGCTTCATTTTAGTCTTATCAAGAGCTTGTGGAGTAATGTCACGCTCATCTTCCATACGTCCCCCATTACAGTCCACAAGGCCATCTTTTATCCAATGGTTTGGTATGCAGGTGCCATCGTAGCAACGTTCTTGGCGGCATGTGTCTAAAAGTGGTAGAAAGGATTTCTTCAGTTTAGATCGTTAAATGGATACATTTTTAATGATACTAACTCTGAACGTTTGTAAAAGTTATACATTGTTAAGTAGGAAGTTAATTTATTAAGGGTCAACGCAATAGACATCTTCATTTGATAAACTAGAAACGTATTGTGGAATAAAACTGCTTAATCAACACAAATCGCAAAGGTTCTTAAACACAAATGGACTTCGAAACTATGTAAAACTTGCATCAGAACCAAATCAAGAAAAACATTGACTTTTACCAAAATGGGTCAGACTGTATACGAAAAATGTCAAGTTAATTTTCACCTTCACAATTTGTTTCGTCTGATTTGTCGAAACAGTCGTAATACAGATCACACCTTGAATCTTCGTCGATGCACTGGCCATTTTTGCAACGCCATTTTTCCCCCCAACAAGTCGGATAATCTGTGAAAAAGATTTTCTTATTTCTTACATTCACATGTTTGGTTTGATAATTACATTTGGTTCCTTGTTTCATAAGACATAATAATAATATAAGTTTATAATTTTATATGTTTGAAACATTTTTTTCGATAATTACCACTAACCACCCGATTAAATCCAACTGAAGTTATCATTTGCTGAATATAATACTTACTACATTTTTCGTCTGAATTGTCTCCACAATCATCGAAGAAGTCACAGTAAAAGGCCAGGGAAACACATCTACCATTATCACACTGGAACTGCCCTTGATTACAGTCATCGTCCAACCGAGCTGTTACGTCATCATGAGAAGAGACTATAGTATGGTGAATGCTGTTTTCACAATGTGTGTAAGAGTATTACGAAATCTGCACTTTTATACACCATTTACTTATGCAGTTATTTGGAACAATGAAATACTTACAGCAGTCCTTTTCGTCAGATCCATCTTTGCAATGATCAACGCCATCACACACAAGGAACTTTGAAATCAGTTCATTATTAGTGCAGTTGAAGGTATATTCAGTATACCCTCTGCTTGCATACATCTTCAGAGTGGGACCTATAATTCGAAAATAAGTAGACGACTTAGTATTGTTGTCCTTCCTGTTTAATATTTGATTGATTATGAAGAAGAAAGTCACACAATAGTGACACAACACGAAATGTTCTCCAACTTAGTACAATGGTAGCTTTAGGGATAAGTGATCGCAGTTAAAACGTCATTATGTTATGACGCCATAATGTAACTGCAACGCCGCGTCACAGCATGTGTGTACAGTTACAAATTTACGTCATAATATAGTTACTTCATTATTTTCGAATATCCCCCATTTTTTTCGGCGAGTACATACAAAAGCAACAAACACCGTTTCCATAATCATAAGAAATACCTTTCTTCCGTTGTACGATTCCGACATTATAACGACTATGTGTTTGTGAATCACTAGCAAATACTGGTGATACCAGGTGTATGGGAAAAGGTTAGCATATCCTGCCACACCCGTCACAAACACACGCAAAGGCAAGTCAATTGTTTATCTAAAAATAAACCCGGGAACATATGGTACAAGTCAAAATAAGGAATTGCATCGTACATAAATGTTGTCATTAATGTGTCAAAATTGGAAATGACCTCTACGCATTTTGAAACTTTACTGAGACCTTGAACACCTTTGGAGATTCGTATGACGCTCTTTGCAATCTTTAAGAGCATGCCCGATTTAACCTCAAAAGTTGTAAAATGTAGACACCAAAGGCTGGATATGCTTGAATATTGCTCGAGATAAATCGAACATTGACCAGAAAATTTCAACTTCATGCTCTTTCAAAGACTTACGACACCCCTTTTCCGTCGAGTTTTGTTCATACTTGCACGCATTCTCTTCCCACAGTGGACGAATTTTTGAACCTGAAAAGAGCAATCAAACATATTTTAGTGGAATGGACAATATAAGTGTCGATCTTTTGAAATCACACACTCAAAGTACCAGTGCGAGTACTGGCATATTGTAGCAAGGATGTTAAATGTTAATCCACTATCCAATTTTACATAATCATGTATAGTTCCATACCTTTATCGTTTTGCTTTTCTTTTGCTGCACGAATTGGGTCTCTCTCACAAATAAAACCGGTTTCTAGTCTTAACGAGCATCCAATATCTCTCCATCCAATCGAGTTCCAAACCACACATGACTCCGATAGAGAACAAGTAGGTTCGGTGACACTACTCCTGTTGATTATAAAAATGTGAAAATATGTATTGTAATTGAAGATATCTTTCAACTCTAAGAGATTTTCTTGGGGAAAACGACATCACGATTTAAAGGAAAATTCCAGTTAACTCTCGTCACAAACATTCGCATAAACCCCCCAACAAAACCAACACCTAAGCAGGAAATGATCACAATACCTCGGTGACCTATTTTTAACCTGACCATAAACATTTAGCCTTACACTGCCGGTTAGAGATATGTTATGTTCCTACCAATTTGAAAATACGAATGGTTTGCCGTTTTCCCATTTGAAGACACCGACGCATGGAATTGTGTCGATCCTGTGCTTGCGTAAACCTGAGTAAACAAACAAACAAACAAATAGACGAACATAAAAGGCTCACCAAGGCATCATCGTCTTTGTGCAAAAGACGTCAAGGCAGACTTCAAGTTACAGTGACCCTAACTCAAACACAAAAAATATATGATGTTGAACAATTGCAATATCTCTTTGAACTTCGCATTTGAATTATTTCAACCCGTGAAATTTCTTTGTTCTAGACTGGTCTAAAGAATTATTCATGAATTATTTGTATCTGATGCACAAGTCACAGTGATGCCTAATGTTCTACATAATGTACGACGTTTGAACGAACACTTGTCTCAATGCATGACATCACGCATATGGTGCATTTACATATAATCATTATTGGACATACATATCTATTTGCAGAGCTGTCATACCTATATACACCTGGTACGGTGGCTTGTCAAGATATTGCTTAGCTAGCCACTTCAGTATCCTTTCGTTTGTGATACTGACAAGCGTCCCCCTTTTCTGTGCACACTCAGCTTTGGACTGTAACCATGTTGTTTGCGTTACGTTGTAGTAATAGCACATATCCTCGTGTAACGTCCACCCTCGATCACACACTTTGAAACAAATAGATGCATTAAAATATATCCTTAAGTTGGTTCGAATTTCGATGGTGCTTAAACTATAGGTGATTGGACCAAATTTTCATCAAATACAAATATATACGTTATCGTGTTTTTCACACAGTTTTGAGTGTCCAACCGTATTACAATTTTAGCAATAGTACAGAAACAGCTTTATATCTGTTTTTGCGTTGTTGGTCGTTGGAGAAATTCATATTTGACAATCACTAAGACAGAAAGCGTTTTAGTACTTTGTGAAATGAAACAGAAAGTCACTGAAGATTGGTATAATCGATCTTGTTCCTGTAATTTAAGGTTCAGTGATACACTCAATGCCAAAATATAATGTACACCACGCATTTACAATAAGCGTACCTCAAAGGGCGTACTCAGTCCAATGGATGAAGATGTATTAATTTTGGTCTTCTCTCTAATTATACTCCTCACAAAAATAACAAGATGTATTTTGTTGATAGCTTATTCATGAACGCAAGGTATAACTCTAAATGTGATGACATAAAATAAATAAATGTATACATCTTGATAAAGTTTATAGAACTCAGTATGGTATATGCGAATATTTTGATCAATATTATGATCCACGTCGTCGGGTTACGACCTCACACTTTCAACCACGTCTCCGAGCCTGACCACCCGATCCTTATAAGTAAGTGTCAGTGAGTATGGAAGGCGTTGAAGCTCATTGCGCATTATGTTGACAGGCGATGTGTCATAAACGGTCGGGCGAAAGAAAGTATACACCCCTGTGTGGTGGTGGTTAAAAATGAATCAAACTAGAAATGGATATTCGATGGTGATGTATTTGATACAGCGACATATCATGCATCGTTAATGAGTTTCTCACAACAGGTGACATGCACATGATGTCTCAAAGAACATGGAGATCGCAATTTTACAGTACACAGTAGTGAGCAGAGCGATGCAGGTATTGTCATGATCAGTTTGACTTGGTTCACATTCTCAATAGCGAATATGACCACCATGAGCACCGATGCACGCCCTGACACGCCCGGACTATCGCCTGTCGAAACCCGTTGCTATTGGTCCCTCAGTGCGGCTTCAAGCTGTTGACGGTTCTGCGGTGGATGAGGACGCCTCCTGATCCAGATGATCCAACACGTTTTCATTGGGGTTTAACGACCTGGTCATGGAAAAATTGAGAGGTTGTGCGCAGACGCTTGCGGTGTACAGCCTAACATTGTCGTGCTGTAAGAGTGAGTGAGTGAGTGAGTGAGTATGGTTTTACGCCGCTTTTAGCAATATTCCAGCAATATCACGGCGGGAGACTCCAGAAATGGGCTTCACACATTGTACCCATGTCGGGAATCGAACCCGGGTCTTTGGCGTGACGAGCGAACGCTCTAACCACTAGGCTACCCGACCGCCCCTTGGTGTAAGAGCGTTCCCTGGCGAAGGACTGGTAACGGCACAGGTTGAAGAAAGTCATCCTTGTAGATCCGTCCATAGGGGTTATCACGGATGACAAGTCCCGTCAATTGGTTGCCCATCGCCCCAACCCAAGCATATACATGTAGATGGACTTCCTTAATGCAGACTGGGGCCAATCGTTTCCCCCTGCGACGAAAATCGCATTATGGAATAAGAAGAATCTACTTTCCTAAAAAAGCACTCTGCAAGTCACAGACCTGCCAGTATTGTACTGTTTTTCAACGTAGGTGTTCATCAGTCAAGGCCATTCCGAGGAAGGGGCGGTTGGCTCAAATACCTGCAACACGGAGACGTTGAGGTACAGTGCGTCGACTGATGTTGCCTCTCAACACAGTTGATGCAGTTTGAGTCGCTGTGATAAACTTGTTGTGAAGTTGACGTGGCATATCTTTTGTGCATTTTCATTACCTGTGATGTTTTGGCATTGCATTTAACCCATTTCTGCACGTTCCTTTTTATGGATGGTGGACAAAAGGTGCTTAGTGATTTTTCACTGCTACACTAGCATCGAAGAAACCAACTGATTATTTGTTGCCCGGCAGTACCAGGTAAGTGCCTCTGAATGCCTGCCATAAACATTCTGGTATGAGAAATCTAGATGCCATAAGCTGGAGCTGAAGGTGTATAGATCCAAGAAAAGAGAACATTCAAGATTTTATTATTAATCGAGGTCATCCATACAGCTTGATACAGAGGTTGCCAACATTTTGAATCATGCATCGATTCAAATAGGATTGAAATGATTTCTCAGCTGTTTCTTTGATCAGTGGAAGGAAGGTTTGACCATCAAAGAAAGATATCAGATCACCCGATATACTCGAAGCTCAGGTTAACCTTGAACTTCGCCTTGCATTGGTTGTGTGGGATAGTGGAGTACAAAGTTGAAAAATCAAACGTTTTGACAGAATTATAAATTATGTGACAAAACCATTTGCTATAAAAGAGTGTGATGATACCAAGTGTTCGCAAAAGGTCGAGCATATCCTGCAACACCGGTCACAAACACATGCAGTTTTTGAGAATGCACATGGTATTAATTGCACTTGTCTAACATTCGTTCTGCGAATATGAAGAAAGTCCTTTCTCGATTGTATTAAAGATTATGGCCATGTTTAGCCAATGTGGTCGGCGGGCTATGACGTCGACGCACGTCTTCCTGTCATGTCCCAGACGTTACCAGCGGAGGCTGGCCATATCATTCTATGGATGTTTTGGTGCTGAAGGTGAGCATTGACGATTTGTGCACGGTGAATATGGGCGTTGTCGTCCTGAAAGACAAAACGTCGACCAACACGCCTATGCAAACGGGACAAGAAAGTGTGTCAGCATGTCCTTATAGTATTGTCGAATGACTTTTCCTTGCGCAATATGGAGTAGGGTTAGCTCATTCCTGGTGATGCTAACCCACATAATAACCGATCTACCCCGCTAAATATGTCATGAGGTTTCAGGTAGACTTTGGCTAGATGTTTAGTTCGTCACCAGACACGTCCACGCCTTTTTAGGAAGTACAAAGTGAATTGGGACTCATCTGGAAACAAGACACGTGGCCCGCGACGATTACCCAGTTGCGACATTGTGTACACCATTGGCGTCTGTTGCAATATGATGATTTGTAAGGGGTGGCTTAACACGTGGCCGTCGAACATGGAAATGGGCTGCGTGTAGACAATTTCAAATCATCGGAATCGTACCTAGTAGCCCGATGAAAGTTTGCGGCAATTAGATTAGCCATTTGAGCTAAATTTCGTGGAGCATGGTTACAGATAACTTGATCCTTCACTCTGTATATGTTCGCACTTTAATTTCAATAACAAACTACAGGGGTCAATATTAGAAAGTGAAGGGTATAACTAGAAGTTACGTGTTAACAAAAGAAATGAGAAATGAGTTTTTAAATGTGTTATATGTACGTTCACTTCATGTTTGAATCTTGGCGAAGTAATTAGGGGTCGAAACTCACATGAAGTCGGTTTTGATGAAATAGCTTTGCATGCATAGTATGTATTTGAATTCATTTCATGGACAAGTAATTTGTAAATAATAATGTTTATCTTACCTGGACATGATCTTTTGTGTAAATTGTCCAAGCCAGACGCAAGATCCTTCATTGTCTTCACCATGGTCATTTGTTGAGGTTCAGTGACAAAGTGCGAAAGCTTTTCCTCCGACAGTTCTCCCACACCCAATACCAAAACACGTGGCCTGGACGACTTACACTTTTTTGCAATGAATAAAACCTCCTCCAAGGTGTTGTAATGTTTGTTGGCTATTCCAATGAGTAATGATTCACTTCTAAATAAATACCAAGAACAACTTATGTTTCTTATATTAGAGATTATGTACCAACCGATACTTGAATATTGAGTACGTAATAACCTTTGTGCATTCAAACTGATTTTGTCGTTTGACTGGTCGTTTAAAATGACAATTTCATGCTTGACAAATGATGTATTGAACTGTGTTATGAACTTCTCAAGTTCAGACAATACGACTGACATATTCTCGGTAATCTCCAAAAATATGCCCAAATAAAAATATCGTTCATAACATAAACTGTATCTTGGAATGGCATCAGCTGAAAAGAAATCAATGTCATGGGAAAACATTGCTTCACTGAAGGGAAATCAATTGATACTTAATTCTATATAATTAAACTAATAATTTCGTGTACAAAAGCATATGTCTCAATTTTATTAAGTATTATTAAGGACCCTACTTTACTGACCTCAACATTCTCACACGATGTTGCAAGAAGGGTTTAATATCTTCACCTGTTTCTTGACAGAGAAACCAGAAGAATGACTTATTTTTTGGAGATCTACAGCTACACTTAGCAAGAGTATAACTGAATATGACATTAATTGATGCGCTTTAGACAATATTATCCTGCCTTTTCTATGTCTGTCATTGTAAAATTAATTTTCTTACACACCTGTGGGTGAGAAACCCATTTGAGAAAACTGGTATCAAACATATGTGTGAGGTCGAACTCCAGGCCCGTGATTGGCTAGTCCATGAGGTCAGATTATGACGGACTACTTTCCTGAACGTAGATATCGATAAGTTGCTCGTGCTTCAGTTGAATGTTTACCTACGTCTTTGTTGACTCACAGCACCGTGTAACTAATTATAAACAAAGTCTGCAAGTTTGTTTGTTATTATCATCAGTTACATTGTCTGTTGTTATGTTAACGTTGTCGTTTTTTAGAGTGTAAACCCCCTTGATGCCACAGGGACATATATGTCCCTCCTCTTCAACCCTCACTTCGAAGTCGAATAAAATTCAAAATACATCACGCAAACTAATACACAGTTTTGAATTCCCACTTCTGTGATATCATTCACTGTCATTTTAGGCAAAGCGGTGTTATTTACTGTGTGTTTGGAAATCTAAAAATGGGATATTTACTCGAAGAATCAAATTTAAAAAAAAGCATAGTAGTGACAACGGGTATCTGTTTTTCATCAAATCACTAATGGTAATTCTGAAACGTCGCCTAGAGCCTAGAATCGTTTAGAATGTTTTGGAAAATACGCATACACGAACGCCGAATTGTACGTTCCGCCATATTGGATTGTGTTTACAAAATGCCGGTAGGGAGACGCCTATGAGATCGCGTATATTTCAAACTCAGCTGCGATACATGCGTCCCTGAATTCCGCATACATTTATGAATCAAATGACAAATGGTCTTTCACGATTGCAAATTATCAAGATGAAATCAAGCCAAATATATTAAGTTTGGAAACGAACACTGTGCCCGGAAAGCTGTACTTTCTGAAATGTAAACAAAGCCAAATATTCAGATTTTACACTGCGTCGTGTTTTTAGAGGTAGTTTCGTCTAATTGTTGAACACATTGGCTCGATCACGCGTTTGAGTATATTCACGGGAAGAGTATCGTAGCACGAATTATGGAATTAGATATATATACATATATACATATACACGTCACCAACTGTATCTTCCGCCATTGTAGGCACAATGATGATGAAAATCACTGTGATAAAATGACAAAGCAATAAATTGAATCTTATTTTTTTCTCATAATTACGGCTTAATGCTCGTAAATTTGCAGTCATATATTTATTTTGTCTTCAGATGTCATTTTATCTCGTTCAGTCCCGTAAATAATTACTGTTTGAGATATCTAGACAAGCTCTATATATTTCTCCCCAAAGGTATAATAACGTATGTAAATTGTAAAGACGAAAATTAAGCTCTCCTGTTTACTTTTTACTTACTGGCATTCAAGGCTTCTGAAATATTTCTGACAGCAAGTGATGTATAATTCACGTAGCTGGTTGTGTTTTCATATATATTTCCGTCAATCAGGACTTGAAAGTGATTGCTACTTGCAAGACCTTGAATGTCATATTCGCTGACGTCAGGTCCAACTCCAATAACCAATAGAGAGACGCCAGAATCCTTCAATCTCGCTGCAACCTTGAAAGCCTCAGACTTATTTTCTGTGTGAGAGGCCGTCAGAAGAATGCACAGATTGGGGGCAAATATTTTGTTATGAGGATGGACGTCAAAAGATTTATGGGCCATCGATAGAGCGTCGGCAATTGTACTGTTGTTATATGAGGGTATCCCACTTAAAGATAAATCGAAGGAGCATTCTTTATCGTCTTTTCCAGTTTTATACTCAACAGATGGCATGTTTATAAAGGAACATAATCCAAGACTATAGCTATCGATTAAATAGTCCGTCAGAGTTCTGGTGAACAGCTTCAGAAATGAAGACATGGTTGATGTTGACTTGTGATGATGAAAAACCACAAACACAATATTCTGGCCAAAAGTTGGATCTGTGTTCTGTGAATCTAACAGTGCTGAAATGAGGAAACATAGCTCATAATGCCTCCGAACAACAGTCATAAACAGATCATACTTGCGGATAGAATTTGCCATGAACAGCGATATGGATTCCTAACTTATTCCGATTCTCGTGAGAGCAGGTACTGATCATGTGACACGATACTTCAAGTATCGGCAGTATATCTGAATATTACACTTGCTATATCTGACATGACATGGATTTATATCACAAAGGAATAACTGTATTGTGATACTTGATTTGTTTCTTTGTTTTTTGTTTAACACCGCACTCAGCAATATTCCAGCTATATGACGGCGGTCTGTAAATAATCGAGTCTGGACCAGACAATCCAGTGATTGACGTCATGAGCATCGATCTACGCAATCCACGATGACATGCATCAACCAAGGCACCGAGCCTGACCACCCGATCCCGTTAGTTGCCTTTTACAACAAGCATAGTCGCCTTTTATGGCAAGCATGGGTTGCTGAAGACCTATTCTCACGGATCTTCACGGGTCACCAGACACTTGAAGTTGATTATCCACCACTGTAATGTCTCGAAGATGAGACATCTATGCTTTCTGATCTCATCGTTCAACGGTTATAGTCAACGTAAACCAAAGTGTACATAATATGACCAAAAATATATTCGTTTGCCCGTCACGCTGACGATCCTGGGTCGATGCCTACATGAGTTCAATGTGACGAGCATATTCTTTGTGCCCCAACGTGATATGGCCGGAATAATGCTAAAGACGGGGTAAAATCATAATGACAATGTTATACTCACTGTCAAAAGGTGAAAGATTTTTTTATACATCAATTTCTGTCGAAGTCATTCTGAAACCAGCTCCGTGACATTGTAGCCAATTTGTAATTTTGTTGACATCGACCGTTGTAGTAAATTCAACCGGAAACGATTCCCAGATCAGTTTTAGTCATTGTCATGTGACCTCTAACCTACTTTAAATTGGCGGATATAGTTGTTTATCGAACATGAGCTATTGTTTTTTTAAAGATAAACTATCTTAATTTCAAATTTTATCAACTTCCATCAGTATTTGTTCTTTTGACCTTTGACCTACTATCTTGATTTATCTGGTTGCCTACCTTTATCATCAGTGATGTTGGTCGCTGAAGAGACCTTAAAAGGCATTAATCCAGGACCCAAACCGAACATCAATACCAGCATACAACGTAAAAACATTGTTGCCATGATGAATTTCTGAAATGTAGAAGGCAGTAGTGAGTTTGGGGATATTTTTTATTGCAAAAATACCTCTTCCCTATGGACAATATATAACTTCACTTCATATTCAACCTCACACGAATGGGTTATAACCGTATGGGTTATTCTGTCACTCGCCAGTGAAAGGTCTTCAAACCGCTAATCTGGATGCTCGGCGACCACGTTTTGTACCAACGTTAACGAATCTACACATTAAAACCAGACGCAATTGGTGTTTTCAGGGTAGACATGTCGATGGTTATGTAATGTTTTCAGATGAGTCCAGATTCACTGTGAACTTTATGATATACCTGGACTTATCTGGAAGCGTCCTAACGAACGTCATGGCCACGTCAACGTAAGGCAACACGACAGATTTAGGGGAGGGTCTGTAATTACATGGGGCGAGATCACAATGACTTAAAAAAGGCCACTGCATATTGTCCATGGAAGGATCACTGGAAATATTACCGACACAACAAATTGGCGCTAATACTTGTGCCGTTTTCTTGACAAGAGGGTCAAGGGTTTGTCATTCTTGATTATGCAACTTCAGTGAGAGGTCGTCAGTGCGCTCTGAGCCATTAGTATTGTAGGTTTTCATTCTCCACGGAAACACGTAAGTTCTGTACTCTTGCTTCGATGCAGTATTTGTGATGAGTTGGGAATGTGACGTCTACACCTTAATGAACGCCTTGGGGTTACTGGCATGCTTCAGGGTGGTAGAAGCCAGCGAGAGGTTTCTGACCAGACGATTAAAAACCGTCTGCATTTTCGGTGACCACGTGTTGTACCACCTAAACAAATCGATACATTCAGCCAATAAGGTTTTGAGCGTAGAGAGTGGAAATGTAACTCGGCGGTTCTACCGAGACAACGTAATGACGCCAATAGACTACCAAAAGCATGTAAATGGCCAGCATGACCTTTCCCCCAAAGAGCACACCTTGGACATGATCGGGAGACATGTACGCCGGCGTCAAAGGCCACCCGCTACGTTAACCGACTTGGTAAGGAGTTGCCAGACGAGTGATCAAGACTCACTTAAATTCTCATTGGGAGATTAATTCGGACCATGCCACGCCTTATGAAACAAATGTTTGACAAATCGAAGCGGACAAACGATATTTTTGACACCGTTACAATTAAATATATATTGTTTGCGCCCCTACAATACACCGCCAACATGTTCTCTTGATGGCCATGCTACAAAGTCAATTTTCTTATCCATCTTTTATTATCACTCGAAACCTATTTGTAATTCTGTAATCACCTGTTATTTTCGAATATCCTCTACTTTTGTTGGCGAATATATACAAAAATACAAAATCTATTTCCATAATCTTCTAAAACTACTGGTGCGATTTCGACTATATCGCGTGCATGTTACTGATTAATTATCAAATAGTGATGACACCAGGTGCTCCCGTCACAAACACATGCAAAAGCACGTGCATTGTTCGCCTGGAAGAACACGGGGAAATATGGCACAAGTAAAAGTAGGAAATATCATCGGACATCATTTTTGTCACTGATGCGTCAAATTTGGGAATGTCCTCCACATGTCAACCACAAGCTTTTTTTAAAGCTTTGTTGAAGCCTTGAAGGAAATCCTCATAGAACGAGCACGTTCGATTGTACCTAAACAGTTGTCAAATGTAGACACCAATTTTAATACTGAAGCTGCTGGAATATTTCTGGACATACAAAAGGAAAAGTTGACTTTTGGAAAGTATAAGTCATCCTCCTAGTCATACAATGCTCTGGAGAGTTTTTTGTCACAATTCTCTGCATAGATCTAAATATGAAACAGATGAGGCAGTTTCACTGTTCGCTTTTATTTCTAGTTCAGATAGATAAATCAGTTGAAGGGCTATTTAACTATTATCGAACAATATCAGATCATCGATATACATGAAGTTCAACGGGTTCATCTTCATTGTTGGAGCATTGTTCGACAGCACACAAAGAGATTTTATAGCTGTGTTCCCCGTTGGTCGCAGGCTGTTCACGATATTGTGAGCCATTTTCGAGTATTGCCAACGATAGAGACAACACCGTATGACGCATTGTTACGTGTCGACTTCAAAATTGAAACTATAAGTTAAAACAGAAATCTATACTGTAAAGAATTCAATGTTAAACCACTGTAAACACTGTAACAAAATTTTGCTGAATTTACATCATGAGCTGCAAACTCAATGTTCTGCAACACGTTGCTATGATTGAACAACTTGGATTAAATGGTGTTCGTATAGGAAAATGAATAGGAAAATAGTTTTCGCTGACAAAGCCATACTAGGTAAAAGGAGACAGAGCGACGCTCCATAAAAGATGGATTGTGTAACAACGCAATTAACAATGTCAGTATCGCATGTAACCAGCATTTGCGTTGATTAAGATGAGGCAGCGGCGGCGCATTGTAGACACAGATGATTGAAAACAGCCTGGGGGATGTTGTCAACTAAAAAGTGGTCCGACTGAGCTGGCGCTACTAAAGTAGGCGTCGATCATTCATCTCATCCTAGACATGTTATATGGGGTAGAGGGCTGGAGCACGTGTGACATGTGGGGGGCATTATCCGGCTGCAATGTGACGTTACGTCCCTGCATTTACTAAAAGGGAAGAACGTGATCTCAAACGACATCGTCCCGGTTGCATACGCCATTTAAATTGCCATAAACAATGATGAGTTGTGATGCCATCCCCATACCATTACACTTCCGACCCTAAACTAACGACGTTGAGTAAAGCAAGCTTTGCTAAACGTTCTCCTGTACTGCAGACCCTGGACTCATCGGTGATCTGTGAACAGTATGCCGTCCCAGTCTTGTCTTCTGAACATCAGATGCTGGCGTGCATGACGGTGACGTGGAAGCAAAATTGGGGGTATCTCTGGACGTCGGGGCCGGATGTTGTGCTCCCTCAACCTGTTGTGTTCTTTTCTACCAGGGGGCAGGGGTGTCCCAGTCGTCTAAGTCGCCGCGATTCGCTGTGCAGAGTTGGGTTCCTTGGGCACGCCAGAAATATGTGATTGTGGGTTCGAATCCTGGTTCGCCCCGATTAGTTTCTAGGTTTGTCAGCACCATACCCGTACGTTTCACCGAAGTGGTAAACGTCTAAGACCTGCATCGCTTCGGGCTTTCCTCCCACATTAAGCTGACACGCCGCGATATAACTGGAATACTGCTAAAAGATGCGTTTAACCCAACTCGTTCATTTACTCACTCTGAGCTTTTAACCTGGCAGTTTGGTATCGATTCCGCAGATGAACCAACTGAATATGTCTGTCTTGTTGACGTTACGTCGTACGAGGACTACCGACCCGTGGCAAATCATAAGTGTTTTGTTCTGCTGAAGATAACGTCAGACTCTCCAAAGATGACATTGGTGTTCGAGTGAGTGAGTGAGTGAGTGAGTGAGTATGGTTTTACGCCGCTTTTAGCAATGTTCCAGCAATATCACGGCGGGGGACACCAGAAATGGCCTTCACACATTGTAGATGCTGGCGTGCATGACGGTGACGTGGAAGCCAAATTTGGGGTATCTCTTGACGTCAGGGCCGGATGTTGTGCTCCCTCAACCTGTTGTGTTCTTTTCTGCCAGGGGGCAGGTGTTCGAGTGAGTGAGTGAGTGAGTATGGTTTTACGCCGCTTTTAGCAATATTCCAGCAATATCACGGCGGGGGACACCAGAAATGGCCTTCACACATTGTACCCATGTCGGGAATCGAACCCAGGTCTTCGGCGTGACGAGCGAACGCTTTAACCACTAGGCTACCCGACCGCCCCCATTGGTGTTCTAACATTGAAATGTCTGGCAACTTAGTTTTGCGCCATTCCTGTTCTTACCCCGGGCACGCAGATGTTGGTTTTCAGCAAACCGTGGCATTGTGTAAATGTAATTTATGGATAAACAAACTATAGCTACACAATCATTGTGTGCTGTTCACATGCACATGAACATGCCCCTGCAAATTGTGAATCACGACCTTGAAGTAGTGGGGCTATGTTCATGGATATGCATTGAAGGATGCATTATTTAATTTCAGAATAATTATTTTCTTAAACCTTATTCTCTACTTTTTTCCGTTTTTATATCAGTTCCCTGTTTAGCAATTTTCAAATTTAGGAGCAGGGATTCAGGAGACATGATCTGGATTTCCATCCCTATGCCGGCATCAACCAGTTCTACATCTCTATTTAATCAAAGAAAATACATACTGGTATTCAGCAGACTTGCATCAAGGAATTGAGATCATGGATGGCAGTCAACTAGTTAAAACTAATTGCAGTAAGACAGAATTCCTGACAACAACTTCTCAAGGTTTCTCCAAGTCTAGCTCTCCAGATCAGAGTGAAGTTCGCATATCATCTTACGCTCGAACCCAGGTGTTTTATACTAATCTAACATGTCAGTCAGCTACATATCTAAATCATGCTTCTTTCAACTTTATAACATCAGCAAAATTCGCCACCACCTGGACTTTGAGACCATCGAGCTTCCTATGCTAACACTAGTGATATCAAGACTTGACCAGCAAAACTGCAAAGAATCTAAAACGCAGCAACTGGGAATGTTACTTGTACTCGCCACACAGACAGCATTTCACCTGTCCTGAAAACCCTTGCTTGTCAAACAACGGATACTATTCAAAACTCTGCTTCTCGTCTATAACTGTATCTACGACCACAACACCTGCCCATATTTGATAAATCTGATCAGTCAACATAAACCTTTTCGTTCTCTCCGTTCTGTGTACCAGCACCTGTGGGCAATACATGCAATGAGCGATCGAGCTTTCTCAGTTGGAGCCCCTAATCTCTGGAACAATCTACCTCTATCAATGAGGACATCATCTTCTAAATCCCAGCTTAAGACACTACTAAAACCCCATCTGTTCCACAAAGCATATGACATTTGACATGTGTTCATTTATATATGTACAGCGCCACTGAGCACCAAAAGATGGATATAAGGTGCTATATAAATTCATTATTATTATTAGTAGTAGTAGTAGTAGTAAACGTAGTAGTAGTAGTAGTAAACGTAGTAGTAGTAGTACTTAAAGATTAAACTAATTAAATGAATCAAAGGGGGTTTGGGTGATCCTGGTACAGTCAGGCTGGCAAGGCTACATGCAGCCCAGACAGTGAATGGGACTTCCCCCAAGAAGCGCTGCCTCGTCAAACCCACCCAGAACTTTTCGGAGAACGTGAAAAACTCCCAAACACTGCAGCCATCTGCATTGCCCAGATTGTCAGAAGGGCTGTATTCCTGGTAGCTAACCCGCGTACTCTCCCAATGTCAGTCAATAAATTGGGAGGTACCAAACATAAGGCACCAAGAACAATGGGCAGTCAGACAACTTGGTACTTGGGATGTAAGCGTGACATTTCGAAAGCGAGGTCTGCATATATACCATGTTTTTCGGAGTAAAAAATACAGAAAATCCAATGATATAAATGATTTCATGGGATTTATAAAAAAGGACAAGATCAGGTTTGTTTGCTGTCTGAGGCTGTATGCGGACATATTTCAAAGAATTTTGTATTTGTCATTTTCATGACGCCCTCTACATAAACCACAAGCATTGCGAAGACGGTAATACGATGATCGACCCACTCCATCATGTCGCTTAAGATACTGTGTTTGTGGCAAAGCTGGGCATCCACTGACTATGTGTTGGATAGTCTCAGTAAATTCATTACATAATCTACATTTTGATGCACTTTTCAGGCCAGCCGACTTCATCCAAGCGAAGTGGGGTTGCTGATCATCTCAACACACTGCACCTAAACTCCATGCAGTGGTCGTTCATATTGCCTCTCCTTGAAAAACTAAGTCTGGGCCGATTTGATATGGCATTTTGCTTGGTTGACACTCATTTCTGTACCGTCCAGCAGTGCAGAACCATCAACAAAATCAACACCGACATTGAGATTATATCCCACATCCTTGGCTCGTTTTAGAAAACTGTGGAATGCCTTGTTTTCATCATGAGTCTTGACATGCTTCACAAGAGGATCACAAATAGATGTGTGCAAAAGTGCACAAAACATTTCTATCATGAAGAGCCCCAACGTTAATCAAACCACGCCCTCCCAATCTGATTGGTAAATATGTTATTATTATTATTATTATTAGTAGTAGTAGTAGTAGTAGTAGTAGTAGTAGTAGTAGTAGTAGTATGCGGTCTTTGTCTGATATAGTTGAGTTTCTAGTTTGGTCAAACGTTTCAAATCAATATCAAGAACTATACACTCTAATCGATAATGTGGGCTCTTCATACTGTTTGTGAATAGAAACGACAGAGAGTATAGTCTTAATCTTACTTTGTTCAGTCCTTATAGCTCCTTCCAAATCAATGGAATCATTTGCTCTTCATCTTTCCCTGTGACCATGGCTGCGGCAGTGTCTTTGGCATTAACATTGACAGATCATTGGCTATTGTGTCATTACATCCGTGTGGCATTGCAGTATACATCAGTCTCTGGACATCCTTTTAGGTCAACTGCATGCAGGGGTATGAGATGGATGGTATATTTTCTCTTATATCCCAACTTTCATGAGAAATGAGGCGATTTTCAGAACTGAAAATGTTGGTAGACACAATTGGAAATATTTCTGTTTATGCCAGATCTATGCTGGCGGATATTTCTTATTGTGTCTCTCCAACATAAATGAATAAACTAAGCGTACACTCAATGCAATCGATTACATATATAGATTGACATGACAGGTCTTCCAAAGTATGTTTTAGCTGCAAAGTAAGATGTGTATTCAGAATCAATAGAGGACAAGTTACGGATTTTTGTTGTGCCACATGAAGAATTACTGCCTGGAGCTTTGGTGAAAATGAATCTTTGCTTTTTAAATAAAAGTTTACCTTGACAACAGGTAGAGTTCATAATATCCCAAAGGACCGCCCCTGCAGTCTAAAACCATATATGTTGCAAAAGTCCCGTCTGCAGCACAGCAGCAACTCAAAAACATATCAAAAGTCTGTATTCAGCTTTAATTGAAAAGTGTTTGAGTGGCGGGTGCTTCCCGTTTCGGTGTCATCACTGATTTTCAGTGATCTATTCATACAATTTTTACCTCTTTTGCCTTTTACGCCCTGCGGACTTTGCTTCGACAGATAATCCAGACCTTTTATACGTTTTATATTGATATATGTTACATATGTTATGCAGTGTGATGGAAACTGTGGACGCTTTGATTTAACATTAACATCATTATGTTAAATATTGTTGTCTCCAATTTCAAGAAATCGGAAAGATGAAATAACTAGTTCACCTAATTATACCCCCCACTTTACAGGTTTTCAGTCATATGTATATATGTAGATAAAATTCTTGCTCACCAGTAATCCGAGCCTTCAAGTCAAATGACCAGTAGCAATACGTGTATCAAATGAGGATTACACAGGCAAGTGTACCTATTACTTCGGCTCAGGTATTTCACACAGAGAAATCGATTATTCATCAGTCAAAGTAGTCACAATGAAAACTTTATAATGCATTGGACGAATACGTGTCATAATTAACTTTCCATTTGGTATCAATAACTCCATTTCGCCTAGCATTGGTCCTTTCAAAGTTACTGTTTAGTTACATTTCGAGGAGATAATGGCTACGGTTGATACACTCTAAATGCTGAATTATTAAATTTCCATCAAGTCACTCCATGCATTCGTTTGTCCCTACACACAACATAGTTTTATGTAATTCACTATTTATAGATGGGTGAGAATATAGATTCATAAAACGTTGAAAAAATAATTAAGTTGCATCATACATTCCATCAGTAATAGTGAACGGGTTGAGAACATACGCCATAACAGTTAAATAATACAACATCAGGCAACTACTTGAAGGTTGAAACAACGCCAAATGTTTGAAGTGTTCACAACTGTCGTAAAAGCACATTGCTTCAATGTAATGTACTTGTCATGAATAGCATAACGTGTCGAACAAAGGATTTGGACAAATATAAAATGAGGGCAAAAGTCAAATTTCAACATTGCTGACCCTGCTTCATGTAATGCCTTGACCGCTACCTTCAGAACACCAAACTAATATTGACTTAGTAGGATGTTTTGACATAGCCTGTTTCCACAGAGACCTTGAAAAGTTTATAGACCAAAGTTGGTGGTTAATTTTCGGTCTAACTTTTCTATGATTTGTCTTTGCTTTAAGTTGCTTGTCTCTGTCATCCATATCTATCTAAATGTTTATATTATTCACGACCTGGGGCTGTTGTGTCAATGCTTGAATCCAGGGTATTTATCATAGAATGGAGTCATACTGCACTAGATCATAGAGGATGAAAGTCAGCATAGGTAATGCGAAGCTAAAACAACACATGGTAACTATGTTTCCGCATTGTATCCTGGTATTGAGGTCCTGGAGTAATGCCTCTTAAGCTTCAGATCTCTGCTGGGGTCAACATCAATAATAGTAAAAGTAGGCGCGACATTTCTCGTTAAAGTTAAAGGTTAAATGAGAAATAATAATTTACAACAATGTACTTTTTCAAAGGAGAGGTAGACTGATTTTTTTTATTTACACAAAAGTATGAGCTGTGTTTTGTATACATATAATAAATGTCTTGCATAATCTCTCCAACCCAAACTTCCAGGTGGCTGAACTTGACCTACTCCAGTTACACCTCACTGTCCATATGTGCCAAAGTAGTTATTCACAGGAACGGTGTTACTTTACAAATTGTATGAACCCGAATGACAACCCCATTTGCAACCTTCAATTATGTTCACAATAAACCTGATGATTTACAGGTGGAAATGAGTTCCATCATTGCCAACGGAACCACCTTGTTGAATACCACCGCTCTTAGCTGAAGATCAGTCGGCATTTTACGCCACTGGATGCTCATTTTTGTGACTGATGATTGTGTGTCCCTGACAAAGTTGTAAGTGTGTGTTTTACTTAATTGGGTGTGTTCTGAAAAGGAGATCCCATCATGTTCGATAAGCAGTTGTTCTAATATCGAAGGTATTGACTCTAATGGGTTATAGGCAGCCCTTGTTATGTGCATAGATACGACGGCTTTCGATAGATCGATGTTTTCAGACGTAAGATTTTTGTGTGAAAAGACAAGTTAATTTTGAAGTATCGAAAGTAATTAGATACCTGATTTGTATTAATTTTGACCAATCAGAATCAAGAATCCAGTGTCATGGTCGGTTTTAGATTAATGCGTAAGAAACATAAAGTCATTAAAATATTACTCTGCAAATGATGAAAGAAACAATGAGGCCTTGGAGATGGGAATGTGATTGATTGAGACCTTGCAGAAGTTCACAGGAGTTCATCGATTTTAATGAATATTTATTACCTTCAGCCCAGAAGAAAATACTTTCAGTTGTGAAATATATAAGCATGTAGCTTAGTATATGCAAAACCAGCATGGTAATCGCTAATCGTAATCCTAATGTGCCTGTATATATATACTGATATGGATGTGTTAGTTATAATGTGATGTTGAAAAGTTAAATGTAAAAATCTGCATATTAATTATGAAAATAGTGTATTTCAGACATTTTGAAATAGTATTATGACTATACATTAAAATTCATTAATAAAAGCTTAATTGAGAAGGATGTATGATGCAGTTGCTTCGAAAATCGAAAGAAAATGTCATACAAAACGACCAAACCATTATGCTGTCTATGATCTTCGTATGACAATAATAGTGTGTGTAAATAGCAACAATAACAATGTCTTACAATAGCAGTTGCATGTACATGTATCTGTGTAGTAGCACTTTTAATAGTGTCTGTAAATGGTAATAACGACAACATAGTATGATGCATGAAGCAATGTCAAAAAGTGAAAACATTGGTTAATAGATTGTACCCGTCAGCCGATATACGCATACATGAATGGGCATCTTACAAAACGTGATACTGTTTAAATGTCTATTTATACAAGCAAACAATCAGACCCCTATTCTTTCTGTTTGCTTTGCTTGTAAATTTCGCTTACTTGTCGTGCCCTCAATTCTATGTATGACAAGTTAACATCCTCCCCAACACTTGCCAGTTGATGTTGAATTTGCGCTTTCTCCTCACCGTCAACCTTTGCTGCTGCTGGACGAGTTTGTTATTTTCATTCGTCTTCATTACGCCTCCATT
This sequence comes from Haliotis cracherodii, assembly GCF_022045235.1. Taxonomy (NCBI): domain Eukaryota; kingdom Metazoa; phylum Mollusca; class Gastropoda; order Lepetellida; family Haliotidae; genus Haliotis; species Haliotis cracherodii. The sequence continues at coordinate 531,950 of NW_027266285.1, forward strand.
CTCTCCCCAGTGGTTCTCGAGGGTCCTGTCATTCTGGTGAACAAAGGGACGTTTTCCGACATGCTTATCCACCCTGTGCATCCTTTAGCTGAAGTTTCATTTACTTGATTTAAGTTGACCACAAGCTACTCAAGGTTCTCCCTAAGCTACCTCACAAGGAAACGTTTGACATTACATCCAACCTTTTCAGCATGGTGTCTTTGATGCGTTCAGTGAAGGATTTTATATCCGCTTGAAAAGATATTATGTTTTCCTGTTCGACGTGTTTCTGCTCCAGTTTTGCAAGTACAAACGTTTCTTATGTTTATTAAAGTACGTTTTCATTATATATTATTGAAATGGGGGTAGTAATTGAAAGGAAGGTGCAAAATTGTTTGAATGAAAGATAGCACATTGTGTATTTTGTGAAAGCCATCTTATCTCATACCTTGATAACGTTATGTGGGTATTGTTAAGGTTCCTGCTGACTTTTGGTTTACCATTATATCATTTCACAATTGTATAGTTTTGATGGTTATATTTGTACAGAGTTTTGCCTGTTATTGTAATGTTTTATTATCATATTTCAGCAGTTCGCATTACAATAATTTATATGTATGTAGACATGTGATAAATTGCAATTGTGAATTTACATATCACATCCATGTGCATTGTGTGTATACTATGCTTCAATAATATGTCTCGTTTATTTTAATTTACATCGAAATCTATGATAGACAGAACTAAAACCAAAGTCATTGTGGCGAAATCTTAACTATATAGGTGTTTGCCTATATCCGTAACAATGACGCCATTTCATTGAACCCTGATTGCGTTAGGTCATAGCGCTATTATTAAGTCATTGTTAGAATGTCGTTGCAGATAGACATTTAGAGGAAATGTCTCAAAAGTACAATGTTACTTGTTAATATTTCATCAAATTAATATGTGGTAATTATACTGTTCTATTAATGAATAAATGTATATCAATATGTCCTAAAGTTGTTTGTTTTTTAAAAAATGATAAATACAATTCCTCACAATGAGGAGTGACAAGTACGTCAAGCAAAGTAGAATATACAGCAATACGCCTTTTTCGAAAAATCAGAAAATTTGGTAACACACCCCGACCATTTCCGACGTTTCCTTGTCGCAGTATGACTGGAATGTTGCTTAAGGCGATGTAAAACGTTACTCACTCACTACTATCATACAAGCAGACATCGTAAACAATCACATACAATCATAAAGTGAGTGAGTGAGTTGGGTTTAACGACGCTTTTAACAGCATTCCAGTAATATCACGGCGTGTCAGCTTATTGTGGGAGGAAAGACCGAAGTGATGCAGGTCTCAGACGTGTACCACTTCGGTGAAACCCATGAGCATGGGTATGGTGCTGACAAACCAAGAAACATAATCGGGTCGAACCGGGTTTCGAACCCACAATCAAAGGTTTTTGGCGTGCCCAAGGGATGCAACTCTGCACAGCGAATCGTGCCGCCTCAGACGATTGGGCCACCCGTGTCCCCACATACAATCATAAGATGGTGCAGATGAACGCTACATCACAAAAATGTATAACGTGGCTATCAAAACTTTCAGCTCACAATAGCGAAATCCATATGGTATTTGAAGATGACTACATGAATGGAAAAACAAGATATCAAACAAACAATATTGATATTCCCTACAATGTCTACAATGTGTGGTTTAAATGTAAGTTTTGTTACAAAATATGCAGTGTAAATGGTCTTTGTTAACTACACGTATATGTACAGTCTGTGTGATATCTAGGGATGTCCCTAGATCAAACTGTGTTGGTTACATTCGTCATTGCAATCGTCGGTATATTGGCGTTGAACGATTATAACCTTTATAGGTGGCAGGTGGTGCTCAAAGCAACCTGCCACAACCTTGAACATGCACGTTGTCACTGTTAATAATGCTCTGTTGAAACAGTACGGAGTGTCATTGCATGTTGCATACTGTACACGATTATTGGTATCAAGAATTCTTTATGAAACTTCATTCAAACACCGCCATGGCATGTACATGGATGAGTGTATGTACATCAAGCACTATTGTATCGTTGGTTGGTTGGTTGGTTTGTTGTTTAACGCCGCACTCAGCAATATTCCAGCTATATGACGGCGGTCTGTGAATAATCGACTCAGGACCAGACAATCCAGTGATTGACATCATGAGCATCGATCCACCCAATTGGGATCGGTGACATGCTTCAACAAAGCCAGCGAGTCTGACCACCCGATGCCGTTAGTCGCCTTTTACGACAAGCATGGTCGCCTTTTACGGCAAGCATGAGTTGCTGAAGACCTATTCTAACCTATTCTAACCCGGATACTACTGTATCGAAAGGGCAGTATGATCATACTAAGCATATATAGGTCAAGTATTCATACAAATGTCGGTTTGAGGAAAACAACAGGGATGATTTATGAGCATTGCCGGGTCTGGCCTATGCAGTGCATATAGTTGTCTAAAGGTTGTCTATCTTTGCAACTGATTACTGTAATTCATTTTAGCAATACCATTCTTGGTTCTAAATTGTACTTTGTTGTCACCAGAACAGATTCCATTCACGTTCAAGATTAACGATTTCTTTATTTTTTCAACTTTCAATATCATGTGGGAAAATAAGTTTATATATAGAGAGATTACATTGTATTTAGCGAGCCTTGGCCAGATAAATAAATAGTGTTTATTCCAAATACAGGATATTTACCATTCCCAAACACACAAGCGCGATAACCTCTTTATCATTTAATGTCATTCTTTAATTCTGTGCTTTAAAATCGTTTTCCCTCTCTCACAAACATTACCGAAACATGGAGAGTTTTCCTGGAATGCGCGCATTAATATTTATTACGTCACAGGGTAAGTGATATGTCAAACGGACAGTTGGTTTTAATTGCCTTTCGCGGCAATCCATCGGTCTGTCCGCTAGAGTAAAGTGTTCTGCCCTTTGTCAAAGGGAAGCTACCCTAGTCTATGAGACGTCACGGCCACGGTCAGGCGTTGTTGACAGTCGGTCTGTCCTGTCATAACGTTAAGAAGTGTAGTCAGATGTACACACAGCGACTAAACGAAATAAGGTAACAATTCAAACATATTTCTGCCAAATCCAACTATTTTAGTTTCAAGCTGATTTTGCTCCTGATCCCGCTTGGCGAGGCCTCGTGCCCTCGCAAAATTGTTTCGAAATTTATATTGTTGCCAAAATTTATAAAATGCCTTAGCTACGTCACAGTTAGACAGTCACTGATTTTCAGGATATGAGACTGTTCTTTTGATAATGATAGCAATTATCCCAGTAGCTTATCCAGATTCCCGATGGTTAATTTTGACTCGATCGCGTAATGACAAGGGCGACGCCATGTTTGTTTATAAACAGTGAAAGTAGTCCTACTTGACCTTTGATATTTGCATCTCTATCCGCTTATCACCCCAAAGGATATCGTTTTTATCCGTTGGCTTTATGCTGCTGAGAAACCTACCCATTATATGATAAATTACATTACTTTGTTTGCATTGTGAGAAGATACTGCTTTTTTGAAAAAACTCAACGAACAAATATTTATTATGTACTCAAAGGCAAAAGTTATTGTGACACAAAAACCAAACAGAATCAGCGTTAAACATTTACTGTCGAGAATGAAATGTTATAACATGGAAAGACAAATGTTATAAGGTATGATGACGGTCAACAGTTCGTAAGAACAGCGCACCTGCTATTTGCAAATGAACCACAACACAAGAGGGGTTTCACAAGCAAGTTCACACGGTCAGTAGCGAGTGTGTCAACCTTCTGATGTGATGCAGGCCTGGCCCCTTCACCTCACTGAGGCCACTAAATGTCGATGGAAGTCCCGGGGAAGATCATTCCTTATCCGGGGAGAAATTTGGCGGAGTTGCTGCACTGTTGTTGGAGGATTCGGATGACGTCGTAAGTGTCGCTCCATTTCATCCCAGACGTGTTCAATGGGTGACAAATGAGGGGATCTTGCGGGCACGATCACGATACTGCTGTACAACTCGAGCAGCGTGTGGTCTGGCGTTATCGTGTTGAAACGTCACTCAAGGGCCGACCTGTTGCAGAAATGATAAAGCTGCCATTTCCAAAATCTCGTCTCGGTACCTCACAGCATTCAAGCACATTCAATCACAATCATTGGCGTCCTTGCTGCAGCTGTTATCCCACCCCAGATCCTAACGGCCCCACCTGCAAAACGATGGCCAGAACACATGTCCTGATGTAACGATCAACTGTGCGTATGTAGACACGTGTTTTGCCATCAGCTCGGTGAAAAAAGAAACGCGATTCATCAGTGACGAGAACTCGTCTCCACTCATGTGCTCCCAGTCGCAAGTGTTGTTCGCGTCGACGTCGATGTTCTGGCGTCAGAATTGGCCGTCGGGCTGGGCGTCTGCACGGATGCCATAGACGCGCAGAAGCCGTCGAACTGTTCTCACATATACACCTCTGTTGCCAGGTATGGTACAGACTGTAAGGGATGCTGGCTGGAACCTGTGTGGGCGGCCACTACGGGGACGGTCTATAACAGTTACTTGGGTGTTTTGCTGAAAACGTCGCCACAAGTGCCAAATGGGGTTTCTATGGACGTTAATCGACGAGCAACGCCACGGTGCGAGGTATCAAACTGAAGTACATCTAGCGTCTGTCGTTTCCCCCCGCGACCTAGCTTGTCGAACTAGTTTCCAGTGAGTGGAAATGATTGTCTGGCCTTTTAAAGTGGACATTGCTGGCCATTTTTCTCGAATATGTCATGCTTCTTGCAAAATTCTTGCAATTCGAATTGCTTTGATGCGTTTCTTCGACCATTTTAAGATACACTTTCTCTGGTTCAAATCCAAAAACTCATTCACATGATTACCGATGAAAAAATTCCATATCACAATCACTTTGCCTCTGAGTATATATAAGTATATGCCTTTAAATACTGTATGATAAAATTGTATTTGCCAACTGTCAGCCAGGATCTAGTCTACATTGCAGTGTCTGCTGGTTTCATTATAGTTTGCTGGTTAGATTAACATTCTGTTTCGCGTGGCGTACTTGTTATCTGTCAATCGCTGTGTCAACATTTGTCCATTGAGGTACCACATTCCAATGATGACGTCATAATAGTGCCTTGATATCGTGCAACCAAGGTTCATCGTATTGCGTTCTCAGTTACGAGCGTTTACGTTGTAGCGCTACTCGGCTGCTTTGGACCAGGTGATAGGACACATATAATATAATGAGAAATATTATATTTGTCGGCAGTATCTATACTCTGCTAAATTAGAAACGCAAAAGACGTAAAATCGTCAATATCTGACAGTGTTGCATCCATATGAAATTACTACCAAACATGAATTGTCATTATTGCATGAATTTGGGATCGTTTTGTGAGGACAGAATAAGGTACCGCAAAAAGTTGGTGAAAACATGGAAAAATCGCAAAAACACAACGTGAGAGCCTGGGGCCAAAACACACTAACACGACATGCACGTCCAACATCACTTGTTGGGCAATAAAACGTTTTGTTTTTTATTTGAATGCCATCACAATCTTACAGCAAGTGATCAGCGTTAGCGAAAACATGTCCCGACTGAGGGATGTCAAACACAGCATCGCCATCGGCGGACAGCAAACAGCAGAATCATCTCCAGCTGAAGCCAAGTTTTCCACGTAGCACCAAAGCACCATTACAAGACTGGAGCCGTTTTCAGACGCAGGAAACAACACGTGACCTTCCCGGATCCGGTCGACCATGTATCACTACCAGAGCAAATGATAGATTCATACGGCTACGGCATTTACGTGAAAGAACCGCCACGGCCACCTCTGCATCTGCGGAATACCAGCCCAGACAGTGAGGAACCGTTTACGCGCTGAAAGTATTTGCGCTAGGAGACCTGTTCAAGGTGTCGTTTTGACGGACCTGCATCGTCAGCTGCGACGTCAATGGTGCCACAACTCCGATGGAGACAAGTTTGATTAGGTGACGAGTCACGTTTTATGCTTCGCCATGCGGATGGGAGATGTCGTATTTACAGGCATCCCGGGAAACGTTATGCACGAAACTGCAATACAGGAAGTGGACAGATTGGTGGCGGTAGTGTGATGATGTGGCAACTGTCTTCTACATATCAAGTAGAACAGCCATGGAGTAAGTTATGGGGAATTTAACGGCACAACGTTACAATGATGAGATGCTTCGATCACACGTCTTTCAATTATGCAACAAGCAACGTCATGTTACAACAGGAAAACGCCCGACCTCACACGACAGCCTTTTCAGGAATCACAACATCACCTGCCATGGCCCTACGGGTCTCCAGATTTAAACCCAAATAAACATTTATGGGATGCTTTGGAACAACGACTGCGAGCGCGTCAGCAACAACCACAGAACCTCCGACAGTTGGCACAAGCTCTGCAGTGGATGAACATTCCCAAGGCCACAATTCGGGATCTGATTGCTTCCATGGCCCGACGACGACAGTCAGTTTGGGACTCTAATGTGCCCATACAAAATAAGGAAAAACAGATGACCTTCATCTTGAAAACCCCTGATCTCTCTGTTGAGTGCCGTCAAATCTACGGATAACATAGCTCCATACTGACAACATAGTCAAATCAAAGTGTAATATAACTCAATACTGACAACACAGTCAAATCAAAGTATAATGTAACTCCATACTCACAACACAGTCAAATCCAAAGATAATATAGCTTCATACAGACAACACAGTCAAATTGACAGACAACATAGCTCCATACTGACAACGAAGTCAAATCCGAAGATAATAAAGCTTCATACAGAAAAAGAGTCATATCTACGGATAGCATAGCTCTGTACTGACTGTTTACCTTATAAATAAATTGAAGTAAACATCCTTGCTGACAAAACCAGAATAGGAACCAAGTTAACGTCCATAAAATGAATGAAATGAATACACCTACCTTGACACACATGAATCAGACATGTTAGCAGAACCGATGCGAATATACCACCCTCAATAGTTACCTTGCGACGTCTCGGCCAGAACCCAGAGTGTGTCTCGTCGATCGACGTCGTAAATTAGCACTGCCACAAACTTAACTCTCCACGTTAACATGTAACTCACGTTTTTACACACGTCCATCGGGTGAATTTAATGACAGTGGATGATATGTATTTTGAAAGCATAAAACAGATGCCCGTCAGATGACGAAAGAATCGTTGGTCAATACTGGAGCATGTGCTTTATCATGGTCCCGGGATTATCTTTGGTTTAGTGTAAACATTACGTTTTAAGGCGGAGGGTTGCGTACTAACATGTGATAGCGTAACGCGACTTATCAGTAATTGTATCGTTGCTGCCGTGATACCGATATCTTCAGACCAAGTATATCTGTTGGTTTTGTCATTGAGGTTTGTGACATAAACTTCCATTAAATGGAAGTCGTGTGGTAAGACTGAGGCTGAGTGAGTCGCATCGTGTCTTGGTGATGTTGCTCGTGGCTTTTCAGACACTACTTTGCCTGATCTGGCTTGAAAATACGGGGGTTGACTGATAAGTCTCTAAGCCTCACTTAGTGAGAATTGCGTAAAAGTGAAACCCTTTGTTGACATTACATGATGTCAGAGGTATATGAGTCAATTGTGTTAACTTTGTTTGTTGTTTAACGCAGCGCTCAGCAATATTTCAGCATATGGCGGCAATCTGAACCAGGGAAACCAGTGATTGACATCAAGAACATCGATCTACGCAATTGGAATAGGATTACATGCATCAACCAAGTCAATGAGCTGACCACCCGACCCCGTTAGTCGCCTCTTACGACAAGCATAGTCGCATTTTACTGCAAGAATAGGTTGCTGAAGACCTATTCTCTTCCCGGATCTTCACGGGTCGAGTCAATAGAGAATATTGTTTCGCTGAGACAAGTAAGTAAAATATAGGAGGGTTTCTGACATTTAGAAAATGGTCAGACTTGAGCTACGGTCCAGGCCTGCCCTGGTACGATGACGGGCAATCAACCAAGTCATCGCGTCGGACCACCCGATCCATGTAGTCGCCTTCATACGATAAGCATAGGTTGCTGCATCTTCCCGAGACAAGGGCGTTAACTGACTTTAACAGTCTAGTTTCTAACCTTGCCAAACTCGGCCGAAATTTCCAGGCTCGATCGTAACGCCAACAGTGACTATTACAAATTGTGCCCCTTCCGGGTACCTCCTATTAACCAATCAGATTCCACTTCTCATATCACTTGCATTTGCTTCAAACAAAATTGCGGTGCCCAGTCAAGACGTTCTGATCGATAATCAAGATCTCTATTGTAATAAAACAGGTCTTACCTCGCGAAGTGCATCAAATCACTTAAGAACCTTCATTATTAACATGAAAAGATTTGCAAACTATCTGCAGACCCTATCAGACCCTGCAGTCGACCGAAATCTGCACGTTGAAATCCATGTTGTTTGCAAACAGGATGTCTGGTTAGTCACACGATTTTGACTGGACGATGCCAGCCAAACTGAATTCCAGCCTAGTTTGGCAAGGGTGGAAACCGGATTTTAATAGTCAGTTAACGGCCTTGCGGCGGAAAGATAAGGTTGTTGGGGGCTAATATAAACCCTCTGTGTCCACTGGGACGACTCATGCAATCTAAGTCAAATTATCAAACCTACATGACAAAATATACTCTCGGAATTCCGAAGGGAAGTTCTGTGGACGAGATGACAAAGGTCACTAAGGGTACTTCATGGGCAAGTGTTATGAGCTAAATATGCATAAAAACTTACATGAATTTGCTTGTCATAAGTCAAAATTATTCATATTTCTTACATCGTTTGGTGCTGGGTTAAATATTACCTGATAATGTAATACAAAGGGTTTAAAACACTCATATCGGCCAAGGGATGACTTGAGTCACAGTTCCAGTTGCATAGTATTATTAATGGTAATGGTGGTTTACATGATAAATTATATGTGAAAAATAACTGACAAGACACAATAATATTAGTTGTCCTTATGTACTAAAAAATCTCCCCATCAATATATAATGCTAGATGCGGTGAAATGGGATTGAAGGTTATTCCACTTGCGTGCGTGCGTGCGTGCGTGCGTGCGTGCGTGCGTGCGTGCGTGTTTGCTTCTTAAAACCATACTCACTCACTGACTGACCATTTAGACACACTAGACCACGGTAACGGTCAGGGGACAGCGGTCCAATAAATAATGTAAATGATTAGAGACTAAACAAAGGATTACAGAATTATCTGTCGCGTAAGATTTATTTTCTTACAATTATATGTACCGGGGACATATAACCCGCAATGACACGTTGCGAGTTGGGTATTTTACACCTCTATGACCAACAGGGTAATTTCTTTGATGCAGACGCTGGGTTGATTCCATGACCTCAAGCGGAGGCATGAGAGGAGTCATGTCTTTGTTTGAGCGGCGTCACATGTATGGTACCATGAATTTGGAAGGTATTTTCACCCCCACCTTTTCCTCAACTTCTCAAAACCTGGTCACCAGAAGCATGTATCCTGAACCATTTGCACAGATTGAGTCACCAATAACAAAGCTCTAACTAATGACTAAGGCCGAAGTATACACAATCATAGTAAGAGAAAAATCAGTCTCGATTATCCGCCCAAGCAGATTCGTCGGACATTCATAATGGGTATCTATCAAAACAAAACAAACTTTTACAAAAGCAGAGCAATAAAAGTAATTCCCCTGTAATAAACATCAATAACATGTCTTACCAGTGAATAGCCAGTATTCCTGTAGAATATCTCCCGAACTGGGACATTTTTGTGACTGGTAAACATAAAAAATTGATATTCTGGAAACAAAAATCACTGAATTAATTTTCTGTTGGCCATATTGTATAAAAAGGAACAATGCCATGTTTTCATACAAAATGTTGTTAATGCACAGTTTATTTGGAATGGATCTTTGGCCAAATCGAAATTGAAATTGATCAATTCATTATCGAATGCCAACTGACAGAGCATCAGCCCGCCATTGTATTGCGTGTTGTCGAAGTGCAGTAAAATATCACTTGATTGGACAAACGCAAAAACTTGAGTCTTCACAACAAAACACACACCACAAGCTACGGTATTTTTGTCGAAGTTAATTATTCATTTTATATTTTAGCATTGAGTATGTGGAGTAGTTTGTGTTAAGGGTATTTAACTCTTTCTAAAGTAGGTGCTATAGATATCTTTAATATTTGATTTAACTCCCTAAATGAGTGTTTCGCTTAGCACTGGGCCAAATCCACACTTTACTTCAGAAGCATTCAAGGTGTTCCCTTGTTCTTGCATGACTGATATTATTTAACCTTTTTCACAATACATGGAACAATTGTTTATCTGCATGTCTGTGAACATGCAGATAATTAACATATGTATATTCAGGTATTGTACATAATGGCCGTGCATACGTTTCAACTGTAACATATGTATATACCAACGGATCTCGAACCATGTTGTCCCTGTAGCGTACGTAATTCCAATTGCCATTAACAATGACGAGTTGTGTTTTTCCATGAGTTGTGATGCCACCAAAAAACCATTAAAAGGCAAGCGTAGCTTAAACACTCTCCTGGGCGCCTTTAGGCCCTTGCACGACAATCAGAACTGTCCAGGTGATACCTCGATTCATCCGTGTCCCGGTCTTGTCTTCTGAATCTCAGATGCTGTCACCAAGCTAGGCGTGCATGACGGTGGCGTGGAAACAAAATTGGCGTGTCGCTGGAAGCAAAATTGGCGTGTCGCTGGAGGTGGGGGCCGGATGTTGTACTCCTTCAGCCCGTTGCGTAGGTTCCGCCACGAATTGGTCTCAACGAAGCAATTGTCCGAGCTGCTACTGTGGCAGTTTGGTATTGATTCTGTAGATGCACCGAGCAAATATAGATGTATGTTGACGTCAAGTCACACGTGGACGACAGGTTTGTGGCACGTCATGAGTGTTGATCTGCTGAATAAAACGTTTCCAAAGAGACGATAATTTGTTTCGATATACATTAAAATGTCTGTCAACTATGGTTTCCTCCATCCCTGATTGCAGCATACCCACAAGCCGTGGCATTGCGTAAGCCTTATTTTTGGTTAAACGCAAATGTTTTTTATGAGCCCCCGATAGCTAAACACTCATTATCTGCTGTTCCATCAACAAACCACGCGCGTGTGTGTGTGTGTCGCGTATTCCCATAAATGCCAATCATGCAGGTAATGCGTACATATTCACATTCACGCGAGCATGTTGCACGATATAGAATATAGATAAATCAAAGAATTCATTTAGCAAATATACCAACCACAGAAATAAATATTGCTGTCATACACGTGCATGTAGTCATGCCAGTTTAAGTCTACCACACGGAAAATACAAATAACCTTTATTCCAAAAGTGCATGTTGTGCACGAGACCGCGAGTGAACGTTTTATTACATGGGGCATTGGCATGTTCAGTATAATATACCATTTGGATACACATGTACATGTATAATCCAAACAGAAGTAACTGTGATCATGAATTTAATATCATATAGTGATTGTATCAGATGCACATAACTCAAAGCTCTTTTCCAATTCTTTGACGATGTACTGGTGTTTTATCAGCTTACTAAATACTTTAATTTCAAAATGTATCCTCCCGTATTGTGTTTTCGAACGCAAAGAAGCATTTTTGATTACGTGTCTAATAACAATCCCAATACATTTAAATTAAGTCTCACCTTTGAGAACATTTATTTCTGTTAACACTTGGATGCTCAAATGACCATAGTATATTCATTTTATAGTGGTAATGCCTCGCCGAGCGAGACGAGTCAGTCAGGCGCCATCTTGTTACCGTCACATGATTTCAAGCCCCTCCATTACAGTCATTTTCCATTACAAGGGATCAATATTTCAAGATCAAAACAGTTAAGTACCTTTTAAGCAATGTTTAATTCACGTTTAATCATTAACTTTTTTAAAAGCTATAGAACTAATTAAAAAAAATGATAAATAAAACGGTAGTGTATGATTAGTAACTGAGATTGTCCGTGGCTATGCCCTCGACGGGGGTTGAAGTAAGACCACCTCTTCCAAAGTATATTTATATCTACCAGTGTTTTAATCGTAGAATATCTGTTTGTTTTAACCTCTGGCTAAAGTGACAGTAACCGGAAAAAGGTGTAGCAGGTCTCAGATGTTTACGACTCCGGTAAAACCAACGAGCACGGGTATGGTGCTGACAAACCTAGAAACATAATCGGGGCGAACCGGGATTCGAACCCACAATCATAGGTTTCTGGCGTGCCAAAGGAACGCAACCCTGCACAGCAAATCGCGTTGCCTTAGACGACTGGGCCACCCGTGCCGCCCCCCCCCCCCCCCCCCTTAATTCGATTAAAATGTGCATTAGCGAAAAAGAAAGTTTTGAGGTATGTTTTCATTACATATCTAACATCTTCCCTCGTGTAGCTTAATTTGAAACAAAACTGTGCCGAACACGTTGCTCTCTTCAGTGGACTTTGAAGCGTCTGCTTTAATTTGTCATAAAGCACAACCAAAAGGTGAGGCTCGAACACATGTCACATGGGCTTACATTAAAACGGCATAAATAGTGCTTTGTGTTGACAGAAGATCAATTTGTAAAGCCATATACATGTAGTCTACATCAACGTAATTATATCTTTTTTATCATTTATAAATAATAATAATATATGACAACAGTAACAATTGCCAGAACTATATAAGTAGGACATACACAACGTACATGATACCAGTCTGTCAATGTGAATGATCACAATGTGTTCAATTGACTTTAAAAAGACACATTGAAACAGTATTTCCTTGACCCGTCCATGGGATATAGATAGCTTGAGTTAGAGTCATAGACAGCATGTCCATTATATCAATCTTGTTAAAGTAATAATATACAATATACATGAATCTCCCAGTGATGACCAAATCCGAGGGCATGGCAGTGCCGTGAAATATTGCGGAAGCTGGTTTATCGATCTGTTTCAAATCTATGGCAAATATGGAAGAGTTCACACTAAAATATAAAATACTTGTTTCCAGGTCAACAACAAATGCTTTAATCCTCCCTTTTACGTTAACTACAACTTCTCCCATCCTGTTTTCGTAATTTCGTCGTTCTATGCTAGTCCACTCGTTAATAATGGCATAGACAAATCTACCACGTGTGTCTATGAAAATGCGTCTTGGCTTATCCCCAATACGTGCCCACAACAATCCAGATTCTGTTTGGTAATTCATTCTGTTCAGGTACAAATCTCCGGACACATTCGTATAGAAGAGGAACTGTTGTTCGACGTCTATTCCAAGTCCCAATGTGGTCACATTCCTCTCGACGACCGTTAAGTTGTTACCGTCCAAGTCAGATGCCATGATAACGTTCCTGTGGTCGTCCGACCAGTACATTCTCCTGTTTCCCGAGTCCACTGTAATGGCTCTGACACCGCTTCCAAGATGTCCAATACTCCACACAGGCTTCCTCTCACCGGTATTCACGACATAGGCTTTAGAGTCTCCATACTTTGCAACAAGAACATGAACACCTCTATTTCCAGTTTCATCCTCCCTTCCCTCTGCTGAATCGGCCACTTCATGTTCCGCCTCTTCAACCTTAAACACCTTAGTTTCGTTAGTTTTACATGTATACTCACACAGACACCTTTCGGGAGGACTTGAATGAAAGGTGCTATTGCATATATGTCGGCTCCTACCCAAAGTCTCTCCTGTTTTTGTTTTGAAGTTTTCAAGTTGGTTATGAAGATACTTAACATCTCTCTCGAGGCTCTGAATAGTTAACTTGTCTGTCGATATATCATTTTGCAGCTGTCTGATTTCATTGGTGAAGACTTCGAACAGTTGAATTATTCTAGCGTTGTCCTCCTTCAGATCTTCGATGTCAGCTGCAGCTGTTGCGAGGTCGTCCTGTAAGAACTTCGTCTCCAGCTGGAACCTCTGATTGAGAGTGGCATACTGCAAGCCTAACACCCTGAACTGATTCTTATGGCATTCCACTGAAGACCAAATCAAAATAAGAAACAGCCACGATGTGTGTCTTGCCAAATGCTCCATGTTCTGTAAAGAAATTCGCATTGCCATGAACTCATAAAGTAATTGAAATATGAAATATACACTGGCCAAAAAAAGAAACGCATAACAGAATAATCAATGTTTCATTTATGTTTAATGAAATAGGATTATGAATAAATAATGAAGATACAACAACCAAATTTTACACAGGATGAGGCACATGTTTCTTACACTACAAACAGTATTTTAATGTTCTAAGGGACGTCTGTGTCTGTGATGGCACTGCGCCAAAGTCAGTACCGGGTGTTACCACCACGAGCATCGATCACAGCTCTGCACCGCCTGGGCATGGACTGTATGAGTCGTCGAATCTGGCGTTGTGGAATCCTTCTCCACTTATCCTGCAATGCATGGTTCAGCTGTTGAAGCGTGTGTGGTTGAGGCTGTCGGCGTCGTACACGTCTGTCTAGCAGATCCCACAAATGTTCAATGGGGTTTAGATCAGGCGATTTGGAGGGCCATGGCAGCACAGTAACATTGGTGTGGGCAAGATAATCCATGGTAACACGTGCAGTATGCGGTCTTGCGTTGTCTTGCTGGAAAATCACTCTTCTGACGTCAATGGCGGGAATAAGGTGACGTTGAAGGATAGCGAACAGCAGTTAAATTTCCGTGCACGTGCACCAGATCTGTCCTACCATTCACGGATATGCCTACCCACATCATGACACTTCCATCGCCGTATCGGTCGACTTCATGAATACAGTGTCGAGTGTAGCGTTCATTTCTCCGTCTGTAGACACGCATCCTACCATCATGGCGAAACAGCATGAACCGCGACTCATCACTGAACCATATCCTTCTCCAGTGTACTAGGGTCCATGGTCGAACACTTCTGTTCCATTGCAGACGTGCACGACGATGATGTTGCCGCAGAACGGGCGCTGTATATGGTCTCATTGGCCGTATCCCATGCTGTCTTAGACGATTTCTGATGGTTTGCGCTGAGACTCTACGAAGACCAGGAACATTGTTAGCTGTGTATGCTGCACTGATTGTCCGGTTGCGAAGATGCAACACCCGGATGAAGCGGTCCTGCGCCGCATTTGTGACCCTGGGTCTTCCACTTCTCGGTCGATCTTTTGTAGAGTTGTGGAGTCTGGTGCGCTGCCAAAGACGAGAAATGGTACTCTGCCTCACGTTAAATTGCCTGGCTACTGATGTCTGACTTTCTCCAGCTTCCAGACGTCCAATGACTCTGTTTCTACAGTCTTCATTCAGTCTTGGCATCACGAGAGTCACGTAGACAGAACATCGGAGAGTGATTCGCAGCAGGACTGCCAAATCTTTATACCAATCGGTATAAAGGTTAAGTAGCCCTATTTGCACGTGCAGCATGCTTACAGCTTTTTCTCCATGCAATTTCTCCCAGTTTGGTTTCAAGATGCTGTATTTTGGCGACAAGTCACCAAATGGTGTGTTCGGGTGCAATTAATTAGTGTCAAAGACAGAGGAGCAATGATGTAAATACTGTAAGGGGACCAGTCCAGGATAATTCATCTAGGGCGATGAAATGCCAAATACAGAATGTCTACTCTAAACTAAGAATTTAAATTATATACGCAAACATTATTTATATATGGTCAGAGTTGTCAAGGCAGCGAAAGATTCTTATTGTATAAGTAAGAACATGTCATATGTACTATACACTAATTATGCCTCACTCATAAAACACACGCTTGTCGCTGCCTCTTCAACACTGCTGCAATTGAATGCTAATGTTCACATTCAACTTTTAATTTGTAGGACCAAAATGGGAACCAAGTAGGAATGAGTTGACTTAGATAGTCAGAAATAAGTAAGTTATCATCAGTTGCGATTGACGCCACTGTCAGTATTTCAGTTACATCATGTGGCGTGTCAGCCTAGCTTGGGAGAAGCGATGCAGGTCACTTATCGGGTAGATTATTAAATTCGAATCGGATCATGTTACATTTAAGGGACACAACTATGTACTGCGAATTACTGCACATCAGACCACTGGACAACCAGTGCATCCAAGCCTTTTTCAGAAATGAAACATTGGTAGTGAACTGAAGCCATCTTTGAAATTTGTGAAAACAGTACAATGAGTGCATGACAGGTACATAAAGCCAACCCAACGAGCTAGCGCTGAGTACCACAGAATAAGACCTAGTGAAAGACCGCATCAGGGGTCGATCGCACTGAATTCAGTCGGAGGAATCAAAGGAATTGGTGGCTCCAATATGTTTCGGGTGAAAGACCTCGTGTAGTTGGAATACTTCCGTCTAATAAATATTTTTTTAAGCTATCCAAAAATATAGATTCGCAACAAAGTAATGGCAGCCCAATGATTACTCGCCACATAGCAAGCTCGGTACGCACATGAAACGTGCCACAGTTTGGGGATTATTTCACCAGAGATTGCTTGTCAAAGCAGGAGAGTTCTTAAAGACTGGAATGATTGGAAATGCTTTGATGTTTCCCCGTTGAGATTGTTTTCATTATTGGGCGGGTGTGAATGTGGACATTGTGGATCTGTTTAGGTTTGTTACAGTAAATGACGTTTTGTTTCAGAATTGGATGTCTTATTTTATAATCACACATATGCATATACAGTACATAAATAACAAACCTGTCATGCTTTTTATATAATTTGAGAATACCAACGTACCCCGAGCCTCAAGAAATAGAATGAAGAATGACGTTTAAAAAACATCACCCAAAACGTCAATGAATTCAACTTATTGCTATGATGAAACGACGTTATCCCATTGTGACGTCAGGGGCATTCAATGATTTACAATCGTATGGTTGTTAAATTGTGTTTGTTTTATGTCGCAGTCAGCAATAGTCTAGTGTCCCGTAAAAAATCGAGACTAAACTAGATAAACCAATGGTTGAAATTACAAGCAACGGGTAGGATGATGATTATCACCGAGCCATACCGCAGCGATTCGCTGTGCAGAGCTGAGTCCCTTGGGCACGCCAGAAACCTATGATTGTGGTTTCGAATCCAGGTTCGCCCGATTGTGTTTCTAGGTTTGTCACCACCATACCCGTGCTCGTGGGTTTCACCGAAGTGGTAAACGTCTGAGACCTGCATCACTTCGGTCTTTTCTCCCACATTAAGCTGACACGCCGTGATATAACGGGAATACTGTTAAAAGCAGCGTTAAACCTAACACACTCATGAGTATCAAACCCAAGCTAGAAGGTTAACAACCACATTGCCACTTCATCCTACCGGGTACCCATTCACTGTTGGGTGAACAGAGGCACTTGCCAAGGGAGACGCCACATGTGTTACATGTGCTACAGCAGATATTGGACAATTATTTCATTGTATATAAAAGAGTAATTTGCTGCGTGAGAATGTGTCATGGTCAGGTCTTCAGTGTGAGAGGAACACCAAGATGAAGCGGTGAAAACCCCTGAGCTCGGGTAAAGTAAAAACTTTGTTCTTTGTTTTATTGTTTAACGCCGCACTCAGCAGTATTCCAGCTAAATGAGGGGGATCTGTAAATAATCGAGTCTGGACAAGACAATCCAGTGATTGACATCATGAGCATAGATCCACGCAATTGGGATACGATGACGAGCATCAACAAAGTCAGCGAGCCTGACCACCCGATCCCGTTAGACGCCTTTAACAACAAGCATGGGTTGCTAAAGATTTGCGGCTTAAAAGACCAACTGCCCATCCGTGTCGCTGTTTTCCAGTGAGCATAACCAGTATCAAATCACATTTGTAAGCGTGAGAAGTCCAACAAGTGTCAACAAGTAGTATGTGTGTTAGGCACTTCTAAACATGTAAACGGGTGAGTTAACATTTGCACATTACTTCAGTTATATTACGGCGTGTCAGATTTACCTAGGTGGAAAGTGCGAAATGCTGCAGGTTGTAGACATTAACATAATCCAGGTGAATCTTGGAACCTACGATCCAAGGTTCCTGACACGCCTAAGGGACGCAACTCTTCACAGGAAATTGCGGCGCCTTAGACGACTGGGCTGCCAGTGTTCCATGTTAAACATATACTTACATGAATAATGATAATAATAATAATAATGATAATAATAATAATAATAATAAAATTAATAATAATATAACTAATCTGAAACATACCAACCTTTGACTGATCGCTGTGGCACACTGTCTGAGCCCTTGTCAACGCTGAGAAGAGACATATTTGTGGTGTTGATACACGATACGTTGGAAGTGATAAGGAAAGAGTATCGATGGCAAAGTCGTGTCACAGTGACCTAATTACAGTATTATCAGAGAGTAAACACAAACAAGACGAGTAAAGAATTATAACTATGTAACAGTACCTAGTGCTCATGTGTAGCTTGTTATAGATATGTACGTGGTACTGATTACTCCCAGTTACATTATGGCTATTCTGTTTCGTACATACCACGGTGCCAGGCATCTCGTGGCAAAGTCGTCTAAGCCAAGGCAGAATCCTAAGACCATGAGTTCGAATCCCACATTTGCAATGATAATGATTCAGTAAATATTGGTTTGTCGGCACCATGTTATTGAATTTACCGAGAGTAGTCATCGACTAAAAACTGCTTCACTTCGGGCTTTCCCGCCACGTAATGCGTGAAATTGTGATGTTCTAAATAGTGTTTAACCCAAACCACTCAGTTATCGTTCTCGCCACTAGAAATAGAATCCAAAAAAATCATAGCGATAATTAATTAATGAAGTTAGCATCATGTGTGTTGATACTTATAAGTGAAAACAAGCCATTCCGGCGATAAGGAATATTACTTGCAAAAATTGTAAAGTGCTCTTTGACAGAATATCAATTTTGCTGGCGATAAACATCATTGCTGACTTTTGATCACGTAGTTACAATCTCTGACAAACCATTCTTATTATCAGAATACAAGTTTGTCATTTATGTTTCATTCTCAATTGTGACATGACGTGACAAACGTTCTAATCTGTTTCCAAAAGCATAATTGATATCGAACGCAAAGTGAAACACTGTTCAAAGCGGCATATAGTTTTTCTCTCCTTATTAAATAATTCTTGCGACTGACCCTCAATGAAGCGTTCGGTTGTTGAAGCGCCATATAAATCATGGGCAGTCTCGTCATTGTAAGCTTTGTTTGGAAAATGTTCTTTTGTACACGACCTCACCACACATTAATCACGGTTCCTCAGCCGTTGCCTTCATCTGGGCCACATACGTTACATCTATGTTTTTTCTTAACACGGTTGCATGTTGTGGGTAATTGCTACTTGCACGCCAAGGGCGGTGTCTCCAGCGTAACGATCATCTGGCATGCATGAAACGGAAACGTTTACCAGATTCAATTCAATCTCCAGGAGTCACTGTGTGTGCAGACACAACTGAAAAGCAGACTGGCGCTCAGGGGCTGTTGATACCGCTTTTAAAGGCAAGTAGACTTCGCCTGAATGGTATCCGCAACATTAAAGTGACATTGAAATCATTGCGATCACAGATAATATGATTAAGTCAAAGTGGTGCAGGTCGTAGGCGTTTAAAATTGATGTAACATGAGAGAACACCGCTGAAAAGTCAAAGCTAATTATCGGGAGAATCTTTGAGTCGAATCCATTATCACCAGATACTACTGTTACTACAAAGGGATACAACTCTGCCCAATGTGTTGCATCGCCTGCGACCACGGTGCCATACACCGTCGACGTGGAAATACGTACGGCTGATATTGACTCTTGTAAGCAATCCCTTTACACTACTCTTAGAGGGAACGTGGCTCAGGACATGAACAATTGTCACTTCCACTTAATTTAAGTAATTAAAATATCACTTGTCAACTCATATCTTCTAATGAATATAAATGTAGCAGTTAACGCTGTCCCTGATGACCCCGAGACAATGCTTCACTGCGACACAAACAACTTATTACAATGTCTAGACCATTAATGGAAATGAGCTCAGAGCAAGATCCTCTCTGAGGTGACAATCTGGATATGTTTTTGTGTACTGAAACCGATATATCAAATGTAGCCAAGGACTTCTGTACCCCTCGTTTGATCGCATTACCTCATTATATGTATGATGTAAACGACATACGTCAAGCTCAATTTGTTATTGTCATTTACACTGTGCATATAATACAATTCATCAATAGTTACCCTCTATATTTTTGACAGTAACAACTCGAGAGTCAGTGATGCATGTAGGGATCCGTGGGATGCCTGTTAGTTTTTTAGAATGTCTCATAATTTCTTTGAACTGAATAACGATGGACGCATGTCGATAACAAAAGTTGACACTGCGTATTCACAAGGGCCGATTAATGTCACTGTGCAGCGGCAAGGAACAAAACTGGCACATGTCAGAAGCAGTCGTAATTGTACAATGACGTCATCCGCTATTCGTGTTTCTGTACAGAATAACTTTATATATGCAGACAAGCCCATCATAGGTAAAACACAAACCTCATGATATGTACACTTTATTCGCAATGTTTTTTTAGATTTTTTACACGAAAATAATGACGTGTATAAATTAAAAAATCCGGCATAGAAGCCTCATAACTTTAAAGATACACGTTTAGGTTAGTCCAGTTACTTTTCATATCAGTGACATTGTTAAAAGAAGCAAATATGCCAAACAACTTATGAACGTCGCAGGAGAGGCAGAAACGTGCAACAGTAATGTTAAACATGCCCGATTTGAAAAATAGGCGAAAGTCACTTCAAAGAAAGAATGTCAGATTAAACATGGGATTACAGTGAGGCACCGTTAATCCGGGTGGTACCTTTCCCAGTGGCATCTTCCGGATTGGCAGCAGGAATTAACGAACTCTCCCCTATGTACAAATTAACATATAGCCAAGTAATTTACGGTAGCGTAGACTATGTACACAGACATCTCCAAGAAGATGAACATTTCTTTTTGTGTGATTTTATCATGTCAATATATTAACGGATAGAGGAGACAAGTGTTTGAGAAATCAATTTCAGTTTCCTGATTTATAGTTTACAAGCTCAACATTGCTATTTACATTATCCATAACAGGCATTAATGAGGAAAGGAATGAAGATCTGAATTCTGTGATCATGTGCAGCCTGCTTCACTGGTCATAAATTTGTCTAGTCTCTTTTTCTCGGCATTTGTGAGAGGGCGGTTGTCAAAAGTAACTTGGTCCAGCTCATCCAGAAGACGTCTGAATATGTATTGCTGTCTGATGATCCTTGGTATCACGCTGTGAGATCCGCTCTTCTCCAAATCCTGCAGTTCCTCGGGGGATACAAGGTCGTGACTCTTGACCTGCTTGAGATATTTGTGGTAGAGGCAAATCCTTCCATCCTCATTAATCTGCCACACCAGCTGAACAGTCTCTACCCTTGGTTCACTCTGGATTTGGTTGTAGATCTTCACGTAGTAGTCCTGAATCTCCTCCTTCACAGACTCATCTAGGCAAGGTTCTGTACAGCAGGAAAACATGTCACAGTCAGTTTGGGATGCTTCTGTCAGTGTTGCATCCTGCGGATTGTCATCAATGCTCGAATCCGATTCTGTTCTGCTATTTCTCGGCGTTGTCACGTCAGACGGAGCCTGGTGAAAGTTAGATATATTATACTGACACTTTGAGAGGTCTGTTGCTGCTTTGATGTCGCTGGTATTTTCAGCTGCTTCGGAAAAGAATTTCTTCATCAGCTCCCCAAATAAACTGGCATGACCACCTGGTTTCATGGACGGCGTGCTGCACTGATGCATGTCAGTCGTCTGACGTATTGCACTGCTGCTTTTTGAATTTTGAGTTCTGTCAGTAGATGACCAAAATGCATCATTATTGTACATACTGGTATCTGCACTGTCTGCAAAATACAATCTGTATATGTCCCCAATTGGACTACCGTGCTCATCAGAAGAAACCGGATAACTGCCTTTACCATCATGGGTACTTTTCAGATGACTTGATCTGTAAGATACCACCTCTTTTTGACCTACTTTGTCTGAAGAACTAGATTCCTTAGTTGCAATACTTTGTGGCCCTGGTTTCACGCAGTTTGGGCCCGGCACGTGATCCTCAGTATCAGTGATATGGTCTGATCGTTCATGTTTTCGTTTTACAGACACGTTGCTTAGATTGACTGCAGAAGGCTTTTTCATTTTGCGATATTCCTTACTAAAGGTGAATTTAGTAGCAGTAGGCTCTGGATCAACTTGTGAAGTTGCGTTGATTTTCTTTCCATTTCTGTGTGTAGTATCACGGGGCATTGTGATCCCAGAGGTAGATTTTGATCTATGTAGAGGTCGAAGACTGTTACCTGCATAAATAGACTTTGACTTCCTGATGGCATTATTTTGATTTGCAGATGAACCTGTAACTGAGAACGGATTCTGAGTTGTTTGTGGTTTCTTGGTTGAAACATTCTTGCTGATCTTTGAGGGGAATTTGTTTTTGAAAGATTTTGCAGTATTCTCTGATTCCGATTTAACATCTCTCCTCGTCTTGGATGAAGATGCCACTGCGGATAGATATGGTTTTTGTGCGGGTGTCTTTGAGGAAATCGTTTTCTCTTTTAGAGGTAGCTGTCTTACTTGAACATCAGATTGATTAACAGGGGATGAGAGCGACAAGGTGTCGGTTTCTATCTGGTTTGGAACTGTTCCATGTGGTGCACAATGGGAAAGTGGGTGAGTACAGGTTGGAGGGGTAGAATATTTCTCAGTTAGGATTCTTCCACCTTTATCACTCACGCGAGGATTACACTTACACTGACACTCGACCGACAAAGTGTCCGACAAAAGCCACCTGTGACTATCCTTGTGCTCATGTAAATCGCTAACAAGCTTCAGATGCTCAGTATTCAAGAAAAATAAATTTTCAGCTGACTGACAGTTATCATACTGGAAGGCGATAATGATGGAAGCGCATCCCTCTCCCTCACGAAGACTCCATTCCTTGAGTTTGTGCGACTTGGTGAGCCGTGAAATATGGTCGTTAACTCTTGGCAGTGCGTCAGACGTTTGAAAAACGTTTGTGTACTTTCTGTCTTGAATGAAGTCAAGTTTCAAAATAGTATCCTTCCTTTGTTCATGTAGAAACCATTCCACTTTGTTGAAAGCAAGGAGTCTATCAACGTGATTCAAAATGCGTTTGACGGAACTGCCATCACTTCCCGACAGTGATTCCTGTTGAGCTTCAATGTTATTGGTCGCCATTGGTGAAAATCGAGCTGTGAGACAACCAGGCTAGGCGACGACCTAAATGAAAAAAAATGAGTCTTCATGAACATTCACAATATACACGAAAATAGCATCAGAGAAACTAATAAAATCACAGGAACGTTGATAGTACGTGTACACAGTTTTCAAAAGTGGACACTTTGCTCTGGCTTCCACACCGCCAACTGATACTGTCCACTTAGTCCCATCAGCCGCCATGAATCAATTTTCTTGCTGACGTAAATGAGTGTGACGTGAGGCTGGATTACGGTCTGGAAGGACAACGGAAATAGACTTTGAGGCAACCAACAAGGAGTAGGTCAAAATCTATCTATCTCGGCGTGTCTATTTACGCTTCACATCAATGTATATTGTTAACAAAATGATCTGCTTGCATTTAATGTTGCTAAAACATTTAGGATTTCTTGCCACGTCTGAGTACAAGTATTGTCTCAAAACACTTTTAGATATGCTGGTGTATAATTAAGTACAAACGATCAATCGTGAACTTTTTGAAAACATGTCGTTTGAATTTCTTGTGAACAGTTTACTTAAGGTAGAACCCCGTCTGCAAGTGAAAAAGCTCATAAACTTGTTAATATGTATCTGGATCTTGGTTTGTACTGCGGGTCGTTGAACCTATATATATATTTTATTGTATTTGGAACAAAATAATTGTGTGCTGTGCATTGTATGGGTGTAAGTTGCCTTATAAAGAATGTGATGTTAGAATCTACACGGAGGTTCTTTTGTAGGATAATTCAGGGTCTATCCCGCCTTACTGCCATTCATGCTGTAACTGATACCCCGAGACACATTCTGTGCAAGGTGACATTGACAACACTTACCTGTTATTGTTTGGAAGCTAATGCCGTCTGATCCTCTTGTAAAAAGTTTATTTTGAAGCCAACTTACTCAGTACAAGTGCATGGTTATGCTGCATGTCCACAATTATCCAAGCACCTTCAGTTCTCTGTTTTACGCCCCTTTACACATGTTTTATATATAAATTACATGATCGGTTATATACTAAATACATTCATTCACTCGTGTAAAAAATCGTGTTAAAACAAAATGGCATAGATGGATAGATTAGTGTACCACCACATGCACATATCTGTACGAGAGGACCTTACATGATATCTTCACAAAAACTCCATTTTATAGACATCATAGAATGGCAGTATATACTTGTCAGCTGCCACAGGTTTCACATCGCCCATTTGCTGTACATTAGTAGTGTATGTGAGTGAGTGAGTATGGTTTTACGCCGCTTTTACCAATATTCCAGCAATATCACGGCGGGGGACACCAGAAAAGGGCTTCACACATTGTACCCATGTCGGGAATCAAACCCGGGTCTTCAGCGTGACGAGCGAACGCTTTAAATAACCACTAGGCTACCCGTCCGACCCTATAGTGTATGTAATTTTCTGCTCATGAAGGAAATAAAGATAATCTTTTAGCTCTCTGCGATGAGTATGGCTATTGCATCAGAGGACTTGTCTAACGTATGCGTGAGAACTAGTGAGGTGAGGTGAGGTGAGGTGAGGTGAGGTGAGGTGAGGTGAAATGGGGTTTAACGTCGCGTCCAAGATTATTGCACTTATATAGCGACGTGCATGCACGTGTGTGTGTTTGTGTGGCTGCTTGTACTAGTCCGGACTGATGCCAATTTATAGTGCTAGCTCACTGAGATACCATGCCGCAGTGTAACATGAATACCCCACTCAGACACAACATACTGACTCCGAGCCGACCAGTCCTTGTTTTAGGCCCTTTGTGCCGAGCGCCGGACAGGGTAACAACAAGTACCATCTCTTAACGTCTTTTGGTATGACGCGGCCGGGGATCGAACCCCGGACCTTCCGCTCTTACACTAGACCACGGAGGTGAGTGAGTGAGTGAGTGAGTGAGTGAGTGAGCTTTAACCAATATTCCAACAATATCACGGCGGGGACAACCAGAAATGGGCTTAACACATTGTACCCATATAGGGAATTTATATCATAAACCTAGCACTTGATGCAAATATCTGTATTTAACGCTTCCTTCCCCAAACATGTACAGTGTAACCTCGTTAAGTCGAAGTCCTGGCGGCCATCGAACATATAAGTGATGGCATTTGACCATTATACAGACCATAAGGACTTTCCCGGGAACGATATATCGGGGTCACACAGTAATAGGTTTATAATACCGCCTTAAATCACAACCCACGGCCTAACACATGGGGAAATTGTACCCGATATATAAGTACTAGTTTATCGTATGTCACGGTGTAACATGTCAATGTTATCTATTTATATCATGAGCTTAAAATGTAATGAGCTGCTAACTTGTAGTTGGAAAGTCTATCATGCAGAAATATTTCAATTACATATTGATTTAAATTTAAATTTGATCATTTCCTGCATATCACAAATCCGAAACTATAATGAACGGAAAATTATTTTTAGTGTGATTACACATACCATGCTTCAGAGGCAATATAATGGATTTTGGGGTGAACATGAGTTTACGCAGGTTTTAGCACTATCCCGCACTGGACAGCAAACACAGAAAATCTAACAAACAGTAAACTCAAACATGAAAGATGTTTACCACTGCGGTAAGACACATGTGCATGGGTGTGATACTAACAGACCAGAGATGATATACACGGCGAATCAGATTTGAACCCCATATTAGCGAATCTTTGCACTGTTAAAGGAAACAACTCTTGACTTCAAATCGCTGTTTCAGGCCCATTGGCAACCTGACTAACGCAAACATAAAGGTGTTTTGTTTTGAGCCTACATATCTGCTCCCATCATTTACATATTTATCAATCATGGCTTACCCCTTTACAATCCCATTTAATTCCAAACAGCCATTCATTCAAACATTCATTCACAAGTACAAACTGGTCTCATAAATACTCTTTCATAAAGTCACACAATCAATATCAGAGACAAAGATGCATAGATACAACTCACACTTGCCTATGCCTCTCACACATATACTCCGCTCACAGGCTAATCCCCTCACATGCAAAGGAACGCCTCTAACATACATACATCTCTCACACAAACATATACAACGATAAAGTACTTGCATCTCTCACATTCAAACCCTTCTCACTGACACAGGTACACCTCTCACATACATACCCCTCTCACTGACACAGGTACACCTCTAACATGCATACACCTCTCACTGACACAGGTACACCTCTAACATGCATACACCTCTCACTGACACAGGTACACCTCTGACATGCATACACCTCTCACTGACACAGGTACACCTCTAACATGCATACCCCTCTCACTGACACAGGTACACCTCTAACATACATACACCTCTCACTGACACAGGTACACCTCTAGCATACATACACCTCTCACTGACACAGGGACACCTCTAGCATGCATACCCCTCTCACTGACACAGGAACACCTCTAACATACATACACCTCTCACTAACACAGGTACACCTCTAACATACATACACCTCTAATATACATACACCTCTCACTGACACAGGGACACCTCTAACATACATACCCCTCTCACTGACACAGGTACACCTCTAACATACATACAACTCTAACATACATACACCTCACACTAACACAGGTACACCTCTAACATACATACAACTCTAACATACATACACCTCACACTAACACAGGTACACCTCTGACATGCATACCCCTCTCACTGACACAGGAACACCTCTAACATGCATACCCCTCTCACTGACACAGGAACACCTCTAACATACATACATCTCTCACTGACACAGGTACACCTCTAACATACATACAACTCTAACATACATACACCTCACACTAACACAGGTACACCTCTCACTGACACAGGTACACCTCTAACATACATACCCCTCTCACTGACACAGGTACACCTCTAATATACATACACCTCTCACTGACACAGGTACACCTCTAATATACATACACCTCTCACTGACACAGGTACACCTCTAATATACATACACCTCTCACTGACACAGGTACACCTCTAATATACATACACCTCTCACTGACACAGGTACACCTCTAATATACATACACCTCTCACTGACACAGGTACACCTTAAACATACATACGCCTCTAACATATGTACATCTTTTACCTACATGCGTGCACCTTTCACTTTGATAGATACACGCATTGCATGCATACACATCTAACATACAGTAGCTGTACAATCACATAATCTAATATTACAATCTACATACATTTCAAGTAGTATGCAAAACACCGCAGAACATTTACATTTTGCTAAACTTGTGAGAGTCTCTTATGGTACATTAATTGCATAGATTTACATAATTCATACTGTATTGTAGCTGTATTCATAAGCCACCACAGTTCATCATAGTCATGAAGGCCTATCAAGTAATTATCTTATTGTTTACATTTATAAAAATATTACACAAATATCATAAAAAATGACACTGGAGCATAAAATCGACTTCATCTTCAATAGCCTGATTATCACATAATATACACAGTCGGTCTAAGTAGGAGTAATCGGCTGGGTATAACGACCTCGCTCAATATTAAAGGACTTCCATTCACAGCGGAAAGATGCCATCAAACTTCTCTGATGTCTTGACAAAGACACTCTTGCACAGTGACAAGTTTTGATTCCATACTTGCATAGTCTATAGCGTCTGGGCTTGTTTCCATTAGGATTACAGTGATCATTAACCAAAACTTGATGCTACTTCTCTCTGCCTCTTGTGCATAATACTTCTTGAGCTTTATATAGGACTTCTGTTCTATGGAGCAATATTTATATATCGATGATCTAATGCCGTTCTATAATGGTGAAATAGCCCATTCCCGTCCACTGATTGACCCACCTTAACTAGAAATACAAGAGACCAATGTTACGGCATCATCTGTTTCACAGTTATATCTATGAAACTTGCCCTTCATGACGAACAGTATTCCAGCACCTCTATCCTTTAGTGTCTACAGTTCACAACTTTTGATGTATAACGTGCTCTTTCTACGTAACATTCCACACTTCCCTAAAGTTGTTTGATCAGGAGTACAGCACTCAATGGTAGATCTTTCAAAAGGTTTTATGGTAGTTTTTACTTTACTGAGACACTAGATTCGGTTGTAATGTTAGGTTCTTTCTGCTAACAGAAAATAACATGATGTTGACCCAGCATTAGCCTAATACATAAAAACACTACGCCACTAACTACGGGAAATATACAGGCACAAAACTGTGGCGCGCAGCACATTTGTTCCCGAAGAACAAAATAATACTTAAAGCAGAACGGTTCGAAGAAATTTACCACTTTGATGAAACCTACGGACGTGTGTAGAGTGTGGCCAGCCAAGCACACGGATCATTATCATGGCGGCCACAGAGTCATGAGACAGCCAAGGGTTTGTGGCCTCCTACATTCAATATGTCAAGATCAAATACTAAATACACATAGGGAGGGTACATTGACTGTACATGTGACTGAACACAATTGCTCTTGCATTTAAAGACATATTAAACATCACTATATACTTGCATGTACATAAGTATCTGCTCATATATAATTGTAATACAAAACAAATCAGTATTGGTAAGAGTGTTCTTACCTCGATAAATACAACTGCTTCTAATGTATTAAGCATTCCCATTCCACATGTTGATAAACCAAGTATGCTTATCTTTACCTCACTGTGAAACGACTCACAGCGTATTGCGAAAATCTCATCCCTGTATACCACATCGACGCTCTGTCAACACACTCATTATACTTCAGCGTGGGCTTTGATTGAGGCCACGGTCACTGGCCACCTGCTTGTGCGAATGGACAACAATGAAGCGGGAAGTTATGTAACGTCAAGTGTATTGCATTGTCACAACGACCTACGCTGTGGCATTTAAAGGGTAGGTTGTGTTACACACAGCTTATGTTGTTGCAAACAATAATCAGAAATTAAAATTAAAAAACATGCATACATGACATATTTACATAGCATTTGCCAGTTTCTACGCGATGGGTAACCTGTGTAATATTATACTTGTTATAAATGTTAACGTTACTACTACTACTACTACTACTACTACTACTACTACTACTACTACTACTACTACTAAGATCTGGGATAGAATAGGTCATCATGTCATCGTATTCCAATTGCGTAGATCGATGTTCATGGCATCAATCACTGGATTGTCTGGTCCAGACTCGATTATTTACACACCGTCGGCATATATCAGGAATTTTGCTGAGTGCGGCGTTAAACTACAAACAAACAAAAAACTGCTACAACTACTACTACAACTACTACTACGTTTTGTATTGTGTACCTGAGGCACATTAGTGTGTATTGAACATCTTCATGCGAAGAAGAAGAATGTGCATGTAATTGAACAAAACAACTTTCAATTTTAGATAGACTATTTACACACTCAGCATTTATAATAATAACAACAAAGATAATAGGCCATATTTATATTTCCACAAAGGCGAATGCTCAAAGCGCTTCGCTATTATTACCTTGATCAATGGATCAGTGTGCACTCAACAATTATTCTCAACTCCCTGGGGAGTTTACACCCAAGCTGCAAGGATTTAATATACACAGAAATGCGTCGTCTGCCTGCTTTACTTATTACCATCTACATATTATCTATAGACGTCCTTGTTATTTCACATGATACCTTAAACACGACCCGCATGTCTTTAATATAAAATCTCCAAGTTTAATAATGACTGTTTATTTAGCATAACATATTATTATTATTATAATACTTGATATTAATTTCGCGAAACTTGTAATTTTGTTTTAACGTCTGAATATATTGCTCAACATACTTGTCCTATTTTAACGGGATAGCATGATATTTATGTCCATCACTTGTTTTGTAGTTGTTGGGAACAATTTAGTACAGATAACGTTTAGACCTCTTTCTGTAATATTCCTTTCATATGACCACACTTTACTGAGACTATATCGGTGTGAGTGTGAAGTTCATATTTTTGCAAGGATAAGAAAATCTCATATAGGTTTCTGATATTGTAACACGTAAAATGTAATTTTGCCAACCCAGGTGAAGATTGAAAATTCATTAAAAAATCTTGTAAAGACTGATTTATAGTAAACTGACAGCTGATTCTCAACGCCTCAATATTTAGACAGCCTATCACATGGGGAATCCATCAAGATTGACGAGAAAAGCTTACGGCTGAGTTGAACTTACGACAAATCATTCTACAGATTATTTAGATGTATTCTCTCTGTGACCAGGCCTTTGACTGATTTATTAGTTTATCTTACCAGATACACTGGAAGGTTATATGAGTGTAAAACCAAAGGTGCTTGCATGAGAGGAGGCCGAAGCACTTCTGAATCTGAACTTAATACTCGATGCTGCCGGTATTTGCCTCCTGTATGGTTTTCATTTGCTAAATACCATAATACTGTCCATTCTGATCAAGACATGGTGACTAGAGTGCATTCGGCTGTAATTGAAACACGTTTTATATCAAGTTACGTACCCATCATTTAATCCTAGAGTTAAGATTACAATCTTTGTCTTATTTTAAAAAACTGATTCAACTGGCAAACTTTCATGTAAGGAAAGATAATATGTGGTTAAACGTGAACACTGTCAAATTCTTACTTTTGAAAATAAGTCATTTTGGCAAACTGCCCTCATGATCAGAGATAGAGTTATTTTAAAACCTAATTCAACTGGGTAAGGGATCGACTGAAAGATTTGAATGCCGTCGTGTTTTGACGATGTATTGACAACAAAGCGAAAAGACTTTTAATGAATATATCTTTTGTAGCTGTTTGTAGTTCGTATGGCCTGGTATATGTTGCATGCATGTGAAATGAAACAGAACATTGTTAATAGTTTCTGCTATTTTACAGGATTTAATACTCACGTCTGGAAATGCATAAAGGTACACTTTACGAACCATCAAGGTGCATGGGTGATTTTAGGGACCGTAAATACCGCGAGCGCACTGACATTAAATTACGGGATGAAATATATGATTAAATGTATTGATTTTTCGCTTCCTCTCTTGAATTCCAGAGTACCATTCGAAAAAGGTAATATCGATGATTTTTACCGTTTCTAGCGTGAAATTGTGTCTTTTTACGAAATGGATGCAAATGGTATTACCCAACATGACACTTAAAAGCGGTTCAAAATCAAATAGAATAAAACGTCTGAATTGTATGGAATACAACGCGACACATGGAATGAATATGGTTATTAGATTACTTTGCATTTAATACCGCGGACTCGCGGATGAATGAATATAGTTTTAACATAAAACACAGTTTTTATTTTAAACTGTACAGTATCAGTATCCAGTGTAATTCCTTCGTTTACTTACATCCACAAACTGTGCATCTTGTATTTTACACAAAAAATCCGTTAAAACGCTTTTCATCATTATCCCGCCAGCAATTCTTCATAGTCATTCAAGATATTCTGAAAAATTGCTTAATCTGTTCCGGAATGGGAAGCAAACATTTATTTTATTAAATACGCTAACTTAAGTAACAAGTAAACATAGACGCATTTTCTCTATGAACGCAAATAATTTCTCTTCGTATCCAATTAATTGCTTTGCGTTGCCAAATCGAGAATATCACTCTTATCACTGGAGCATGTCTCGTGATTTTCCACCTCGCTGAGAGATCATTTGATGTGTAGACTTTGATCAGCATCATTTATGATATCAAGGGATATTCCGGTCCCACATCAAACACGCAGTGTAAAATACTCTTGAGATGCTACCTCATCAGCTTCCCAAATTCATTACAAACACGTTGACCGAAATAACATCACCTCATCAATGGGCACAGACGGTTGGGTATTTCCTGGTTAACGTTTTACTGGTTCAAAAGCATAATAAACTTGAGTTTGAGATATGTCACTGTTAAACAACCTTCACAAACTCTTATCAAATAAACACATATTCCCTTCTTGCATAACATGGAATATGGATGTGATGGCAATTAAATAGCTAATACTAACTGAAACCGAATGGATCATGACTGTATCGTGGTAATACAAGATGTGTCAAGATAGGGTTGTAGTGGTTGTGAAACTTTCAGAAACTTTCATCAGATTGACAACTTCAATGATGAGTTTTAATAAAAGGCAAAAGAAATGAGGGCATGTCTATCATGCCCGAAACTGGATCTATCCTGACCATATATACGGATTGATACCCAAAGCAGGCGACAACATCCAAACAATGAATGTGACAACTGCGCTATCATTTGAGTCTTCTGAAACAACGTGGGTATTCATTAAAAAATCGCAATACATTAAACTGTACCTATGACGACAATGTAAAGAGGATACCTCAAGTCTGGTGATTTTATGTTCTAATAATTCTCATCATATGAAGGCCATATTTCGAAGCTCAAACGAACGTTTTAGTTATATATTTCATATGATACTAAACTTGGAATTACCACAAATGAAAATATATCCATGCTTTACTCCTAGTACACACACACACACACACACACACACACACACACACGCATGCGTGTGTGTGTGTGTGTGTGTGTGTGCGGGCGGGCGGACGCAAACATATTCTCATGTTCTTATATACTGACAGAAAAACTGTGCTTCATATAAAGTTTAATAAACATACATATATTCTGAAATTATGTAATGAAACTCCCAATACAATTTATTGAAGACATCTCCTCGACTTTAAGGTCGCACGGCGCACAATTTGGATGTTTGCCATTTGTTAGAGTGAATGAGTGGGGTTTAATGCAGCTTTGAACATTACTACAGTTACACCGACTCCTGGATTGGGGATCAGTTCTATCAGGCACCACATATTTATTCAAATAACAGTTTCATCTGATAATATGTCTCCATTCATGAAACGTAATGATCCCTGGCTATAAACTGTGGAAACGGTATGTGCAGTGCTTTTGTTTAACGTCAATGGATCATTCGTGTGTTGTGCGACAACCACGAACACGCATACTCAGTATTATCATTTGTGCCATCCGAAAATGAACGAAAAAGATCATCGTTGGACTTTTATCTCTCTCTTACTCACTCACTCTCTCACTCTGTCGCACATTTTCTCTCTTTCTTTCTTTCTCTCTCTCTCTCTCACTCTCACTCTCTCCATTTCTCTATCTCTTTCTCTCTTACTCTCGCCATTTCTCCCTTTCTTTGGACTGACTCTCTGTGAGTCTCTCTCATCCCCCTCTCTCTTTCTCTCTCTCTCTTTCTCTCTCTACCTCTCTCACTCACTATGGAGGTGAGGGGCAGGGACAAGTACATTGTTTATGACGTTTTGACGTGTGTATTGCCGCTATTTGGTTGGCATTGCTTTTGATCGCCAAGTGTCCCTCTCCACGGGAATGATTTATTTAGAATATGAATTGTCTTCATCCACGAATTGTCAGACAGAACTCATCTCCTTTGAACTGGATGAGTTATTGTAACGTTACAATCTATTTACGAATACCGGGTGCTAAATGTGAGGCTTTCCCTATGTGAAGCCAATGCACTTCCTAATCATTTTTTGTAATTATAATCATTTTTAGGTCGTATGCATTACTGACTGCGATTATGGATAATTCTTCACGACTATTTAGCAATCGTGAAGGTAAATATGGTAAGTGAAAGGCTATCTTTTAACAATTAATGTTTCGTGGATGCCTTTAAAATGTTATATAAAGGTTAGATCTCATAACCTGTACAAAAAGGTAAATCTGTATAGTTCTCATGAGTCCCGATGTGCTGCTGAGGCACATAATTACCAATCAAATGCTCTCTTTATATTATTAGATACATTGATACGTCTGCGGCTTCGCTCTATCAATATGCACAGACCACATCGATAACCTCTTCGTCAGTATTTAGCGTTACATCAAACACCAGAAATGGCAACAAGAGCCAAGTGACTCGTCATCAATTAGAGAAAGACACTGGCATCAGACTTTTAGTCTATGGATGTACAGAACACACTTCCTATATGTTTTATTGTTCATTTGATGACGCCAAGCACTCCTATTACGTTCATCAAAATAGAAACTTTGTTTTCCCACGAACAAACGAAAAGGGAAATTCAATTTTAGACACAAGGTACAGGTAAAGGATACAAGACCCAGGTAAATACCCCTTTGTACCATGTGTAGGATTTGTTCATGATAAGATAATAACGTTTTATACCGAAATTGGCAAAAAGGTGAACATGTCAAAGAACGTTTACCAACAAGACCCAGATACGCGCGGTAGGTAGGGATACGTGGAATATCTTACTCAGATTCAGTCATAGCATTTAAATCAACATATTTTCTTGAAATGGAAAACCAAATAATATGTGAACAAAAATTGGAGAAATGTAGAATTATCCTTGTCAGAAGTCCTAAGTAACCTAAGGTACGTGTCTGTGTATATTAAATTCGCTATATGATATTCCCAGTTTGTGTTTAAGCATAATTCTTGGCACTAAACTGATTTGTGACACTAAAGAAACAATAAAACATATCTCAGACATTTCGTGCCAAAGTGGTGTTGCTTTACCTCCATGTGTGCAATCATTATCACAAAACACTTTCCTTAATTGAGTTCACCAACCATCAACACTAAAATGGGAATGGTTCCCATGCTCTTAAAGCTATTGTAGCACATATGACTGAACCCAGATACGGACAGACACATACACACACAGACACACAATGTTTATCTATTTCATTGCTGTATCTTATCTCAGATGGTAATCAACAGTCCACAGAGGTCAGGAAGCGGTAAACATGGCGTCGATGAAGTGAGAAATATGCTCCTCATGATCAGCAGGCGAGAAGCGCTGAAACAACAAGACCTATCCGTCGGTGTCATGTAAACGCCACACTTTGGCACTTTTACTTGCTTGTATAGGATGGAGGAGCGACAGCATGGTTCTTATCCTTCAGTAGCTCATCAAATGATGTTTGAAACATTTAGACGAAGTGAGAGCTACTGGGAACTGGTACAGGAGCTCACTAACGTCGCAAACCTTCATGGTGTCTTAAGCATTTACGTTATTCATTATATATATGCTCATCACTTAATTAAAATCATTGTTTTAACAATAACGTTTCACAAATATGTGTCAGAAATGGTTTTCGTTTTCGCGAACACCTGGTGTCATCACTGATTTTCAGCGATCCATTCATTTAATTTGAATCACTATTTTGTCTTTTACGACCAATAGAATCTGTTTCGGCAGATAATCGATGATTCTCTGGCGCTGACGTTTTAATCTTGTATGTTAAGATTAACTTTTATAGTTTAACAGTTCCACATGTAAGGCATACGAGTCCTTTATCTTCTGATTTTATCGCCCTTCTGATTTGAATATTATTCATCGAGTTCCTATGCTTCTTGTCTTTAATGTATCGGTATGCAATGAAACAAGACTGTCCATTTTTAACACAGGCCAATGTCTTGCACTCTTTAATCATACTTGTAACTTAAATGTAATTAATCATAAGCCGTACTCTGAACAGTTCTGTTAACCCTGTAAATATTCGTATTTACGTTGTCGGGTTAGCTCGTTTAGGTACAGTTAAGGTATCCCAGGCAAGCTGCAGCACAAAGACGCCATTATATACAATAAAACTCTTAAGTAACTATTTAATCATAAAGACATTGTCGTTTCTTTGTATGCATGCTTGTGAAATAGCAAATTATATATGAGAGTTGATGTGAGTTAAAAACTATCACATACTCTTATAGAATAGTTGATCGTTGTTTCAAGACCATTTACATGAAATATGTAGAATACACGGACAAGTGCGTATCAAGGCTTAGAGACGGCAACGTCTATGGTTAGCGGATAGGGTCAGAAGATGATAAACGTTACGCGTAAAGCGAAATTCATTACACGCAGTGACATTGACCAATAGGAAATCGATATAGGTTTACACATTACCACACTTGCTACGCGTAAATATATCTCTTAGCTGATGTCATAACGCGTAAAGCCTTTGACCAATGAAAAATTGTTCTAGGTTTACGTGTAACACACTTGTTACGTATAGAGCTAACGCCGTGACGCGTAAACCTTATATCTCTTCCACGAATTTAGCTTAACGGGTGGAGTACTACCTTTACGCGTTGCAATTTGTTCACGCGTACAACCACATGGAATTCCCATTGGCCAAAGTCTTAACGCGTAACGATTAACAAGTGTGTTCCACATTGAATTTTCATTGGTCAATATATTACGCGTAATGAATTTAGTTTTACGCGTAAAACAACAACCTTTACGCGAAAAACAATTATCTTCACGCATAAAATAACTAGCTTTACACGTAAAACGCAGCTGTACGCGTAAACTTACATGGATTTCCTACGAGTCCAAGTCTTTACGCGTAATGAATTTAGCTCTACGCGTAACGTTTATCATCTTCAGACCCTATCCGCTAACCATAGACGTCTCCTACATAAATACATACAGATATAGATAGATGCTAATCATAAACAGTTGCTGCTGCGACCTTGGTGGCCATGATGCATGTGAAAGTGACGTTATGTCACTAGTATTGTACACATACATGTAGGATACACTATATAAACAGCTCCCTCTGGCGGTCAATGATTGGAAGAAGGTTAGGTTGAAGAATTTGATTCGTGTAGCGATTTACTGTCAAATTTCCCTGAACCACAACCAAGTCAGATCTCGTGGTGTAGGATATGGCCCCCAATACCGTGACACTACCGCCACCGAAATTGTCGAATTCACGTACACAATGTGGGACAAAACGCTCATTTCGACGACGCTTAACACGTTGTCTTCCATCTCGCCGGTGAAGCAGAAACCGTGATTCATCGCTAAACCACACTCGACTCCAGTTTCTCAAATTACAAGGCTCTAAGGTCGGTTCCCGGACGGTCTGCAGTGGAATTGAACTGTGTGTATCGGTCCCAAAGGCGGCAAATGATGTGGTGGTGGACGTTGAAGTGGCACGTGACAGAAGACTGCGATTCCCCTCTTTGGATACGTCCTATGGCGATGTTCAGATCGGCAGCGCTGAGTCTCGGCATTTTCGAACTTGAAAAATGTTGACAATTGATTGACAAATTATTGGCTTATGCTTGCCTTTTTATAACCACTACCACTAGTTACGAATGCCATAACTTGCACGTGGACTTTGATTTACTGTTTTCCTCCATGACATTTTTTAACAAATGTGAAAATAATGCCGTTTAAGACATTGCAAATCGACAATGGCTGCGTTTTGACTCACAGTTTGTCGAATATCAGGCCACCAACATTTTCCAATAATATATATCCAATTCATATACCGGATTTTTTGTGTATTCAGGTTCAATGAACAACATAATACCTATGCGTTTCTTATTTTAGAGAGTGTATTGTATGCACAGGGTTTGGGTTAGGTGACTCTACGTTTGCTGCGTCTCGGCACATGGCTAAAGAATATTTTACGTTTTAGCTTAACCCGAACACTATGATCAAGTTCATACTCTCATGAATCCGTTCAAGGGAAAGCAGCATGTAGTGCTGTAGTTCCTAGGTGGGTCATTTACTTGTCCCGGACTTGATCAGTCAAAGTATCAGCATTTATGTGGTTTTATTATTCAAGAACCTCTTTTACATTGACAAAGATGTATAGATTGTAATGGATTTGTTTGTGGTTTCTTTTTTTTAACGCCGCATTCTCCAGCTACATCACGGCGGCTCGTAATGATTTACAGTGATCCATAATTTTCACCACTATTTTGTCATTTACGCCCAATTGAATCTGTTTCGGCAGATAATAGAGACTGATTGTTCTCTGGCGTTGGTGTTTTATATTTATGCTCATTCATATTCCGTTCTATTGCAATTATTTCACGACAACATCAACCAACGCGCTCTTCACCTTAATAAAAACAACGTAATCACATCCAGACGTGTCGGTGAGACACTAATTACATGCCATTGTGTAATATCGGTCAACACACCCATATGCATAAAACTCTCCCAATGAAGCTATGTTCTTTGTCAACTATCACCAATATCAGTAATTTGTATTGTTAGTGCAGGCTAAAAGACATGAAACATCCATATAAATCTAAAGCCAAGGACAATGCATGGGTAACAATATTGCAATCTAACAATGTTGTACTGCCAAGATTCAATTAATTGTTCACACATAGTTTACTCTCCTGGTCCTTGTCTTAGTAGGGGTAACATTGCACTATCTTATTATTTCAACTCGAAACTATCCCACTGACGAACTGACCCTTTGTCAGCCCATAACCCCGTCGGGTCTCCGAGCATCTGATGGCCAAATTCGCTGACTTGATTGATTGTGTTCCATTGTGCTTCTACCGCGTTTGATGTTGCTTATAATGTCAATAACTGGTTTGTCTGGTCCAGATTCGATTTTTATAGACCACTGTCATATGTAGCTGGAACATTACTCAGTAAAGTGTCAGGCAAGCCAATCATAATCTGTCATGTGCACTTTCGTTCATGGAGTATTATGAAGTGACACATCTATCACATCTAAAACGCCTATTTCGTGTATCCTTACATAAAGTGACTATGCTTTTTAGGCTTTTCGGGTGAACATACAATAGGGCTGACGTTAATAGTAATACCCCTGCAGCCACATTCACTCTAGGGTGCATGTGCTTCAGATGATGTTAGTGGTAATCAGTAATGTTTTGTGTGTTGCTTTAGATGCATGTATACCTCACTCGCATCGCCAACGAGACCAGTTTACTTTGGCAGTTCTCGTCATGTTATAATGGCCCCACTTTATGTTTACAGCCTACATATTTTGTGTAAACGTAAAAGTATTATATGAATTTTGAAGCCATTACACAAAACAACGGCGAAACTGATTGGCTGCTTGGTACAACACTTTTGTCTCAAGTTTGTGATGGTTCTAAGACTTCAACACGCATCGCTAATAACGCCCATACATGTGTAGATGTCAGGCATAATCAGACTACATGTAAACCCAGTTTACTACTTTGCGTTTGTCTACGAAAAGAAAACAAAATGGCATCAAATTATGCCTTAACTGACGATTCGTAGAAATAAAGATGACTAGAATTGTCAACAAGACAGTCGGGCCCAGCTCAATTTACAAGTCACTCGCATTTTGCTATTTCGAACTCTGCAGAGGGTCTCTAGGCGCGGTATCGAGCATTGGGCTTGTTAAGGTATTTTTGAATGCACAATGCAAACTATTTCGATCGACTTTTTGTCATGTTCTTCTTGACACTATATCATCTTAATTTACTTCCTCAATCCCAGACGTCTCCCAAATATCATTACACATTCGGCGTTCTCATTGCGAACCTCGATTTCTTTACAATCCAATCATGCAGTGACAAACACAGTAATTCGTATAAAATGTGGGTTTCCTAAAGCGCCACTGTGTTCTTCAGTTCCACCCAGGTAACAACAAGGGCCTGATAATTTACCTAAGTACTTGCTCTCAGCCACATTTCATCCAGCAGTACTGACGGAAGTGATAGTCTCGCCTAGTGTAGGTACACTTCACAAGGAAATCTTCAGGGCGAGGAAAGTAAGCCGTTGCTATGATTGGCTCACGTTTCAGTCGAAGAGTTTATAAGTTATATCTTCAGGCTTTTTACCCACAAAGTTGACTTCTGTCTTCTGTGTACATTTCTAGCAACGGAAAACGGTGCATGACAAAGGCGAGTGGAACCTATAATTCTAGATTTTGATTAAGAACTGGAACTTTAGATGATTCTATGCAATACGGAGCTGGGCATGTAGTTTCCCGTTTATCTGAAATAAGCTGAATAACTACATCTTCAGCGATCATGTCTTCGATGTTCATGTGCATCAGCTTTCATCATTTCGTATACATATAATACAAGATGAATGTCTGTGGTACTGATTTTACTGAACGAGTCTCAGAATGTTTTCGACTGCTAAATCCCACAAATTCCTGCATGGTTTTCGAACAATCAATACGATACACACGTGTGTCATTATCACACGTGTGTCAAGATAGTCGTGTGTTTTATATCCGCTATATCTGAAATCTTTCCTAGAAGATACATGTGAACCAATCTCATTAAAATCAGATCTTAGTTCTCGATACCGCTAATCAAAAATCTGAGGACATCCAATTACGGGTCACGTCAACATGACCTTGCGCGAACTTTGAGCGACCAATGGAATGACCAATCAGGAGTCAGCTTTCTCGTGCTTTACGGCACTAATTTCAAATTGGCGACAACGCTTCGAAACATATTTTTACAAATTCTCGATTACAAATTTGAAACCTAAACAAAAGAACATTCTGGAATGGCTAATAGATGGTCTAGATTGTATGGATTTAGTCGTTAAACACGTAACTATCGTTCGGAATACCCCGTGTCAAAGGTTTCGAGGTTGCATGATTAGAAATCACATTCCGACTGTCACTCTCATGATCTGTTAAGCGACGCTCTGATTGGTGGGATGAAAGGTCGTTCTGACGTGACCCCTAATCGGATGTCCTCAGATATTTGTTTAGCGGTAGCGAGGACTAAGATCTGATTTTAATGACATAACGTCAACAATGGTATCTACGTACACTGCGTCAACAATGGTGTCGATGTACATTACGTCAACAATTGTATCTACGTACACTGCGTCAACAATGGTGTCAACGTACATAACGTCACCAATGGTATCTACGTACATTAGGTCAGCAACGGTGTCTTCGTACACTGCGTCAACAATGGTGTTTATGTACATTACATCAACAATGGTATCTACGTACACTGCGTCAACAATGGTGTCTTCGTACATA
The DNA here is from genome assembly GCF_022045235.1 of Haliotis cracherodii. Classification (NCBI taxonomy): domain Eukaryota; kingdom Metazoa; phylum Mollusca; class Gastropoda; order Lepetellida; family Haliotidae; genus Haliotis; species Haliotis cracherodii. The sequence continues at coordinate 573,047 of NW_027266285.1, forward strand.
ACGTCAACAATGGTATCTACATACACTGCGTCAACAATGGTGTCAACGTACATAACGTCAGCAATGGTGTCTATGTACATTACGTCAACAATGGTATCTACGTACATTACGTCAACAACGGTGTCGACGTGCGTTACATCAACAATGGTGCAGACGTATATTACGTCAACAAGGTCGTAGGGAGCGTGAAATTATGAGTATATGTGTGCCTCATATGCAGTTTCGAAATATGTTTGTCTTATGCGCTAGAGTTTAAATGACTTTGGTAAGAGAATCAATACATTTTTAAGCATGTTTACACATAAATAAGCACATGAGAATCGACCGACGCTGTCAATATTGTCAGTAAAGTGTTATTAGTGAAGATGATTCTCGTTAAGCATAGCGGTCAATACTAAATCTGACATCCTCATATCGATAACTGCTAGCATGCCAAATGAAATTATGTTATATAATGCTTTCTATGTATGAGCATGGTTAATTGAAGGCCACATGATGCACAAGAGTAACTAATACTGATATTTTTATTTACACGTGCAAGGTTTCAAAGTAATAGTATATATTTATCGTTTGTACGAGAGAAGAACATAGGCTGCATACCCTTGTATTTTGTCAGTTCTCATACGTAGATCTTGTTTCATGGTGTTTCCTTGACATATTCAAATCCGCAAATCCCATATGACGTAAGGGGCAATATAGTGATGAAAATATTATGAATGGATCACCGGTGTTCGCAAACACGGCACATCCTGCACTCAACTTAAATGTTTAAGCATCGGTGATTAAGGAGGCTTGAAAGCTCAATGTATGGGTCATAGCATGGGATCATCGCGCATTCTTTTGAAACGCGGCGCGGCATATTTAGAAATTTCTGAATTATCAACCAGAAAACGTCCTTATATAGGAGTAAGCAAAATGGGTCTTAACGTGAAATATACATGCTACAAAGTAACTTATCAATTGAAAAATGTACACAAATATGCTACAGCTGATGGTAGATTGCTCGACATGAAGGAGAAATTCACGACTGGAAATTAGCTTTCTTGTTATACGGCTTGGTACGGAGGCTGCCATCATTAATGTATACACAGATCCAAATAGGACATTAAATTATGGTTTTTCAGTTTTGTCATTGATTTCAAACCGTGTAATAGAATCCTTGAAGGAGATGTTTGTTTCTGCAATAAGAGCTTGTCAGATTATATTATCAATGAAGTCCTTGATCCTATTAAAGGCATATGAGCGTGTTGCTCACAATAATGATTATCAATTTGTATTTACAAATTGATATGAAACTTTAATGATAATATTGCTTTAAAATCAAAATACCCTGGTGAAATGCATGTTCTTTTGCTCAAAATTGTTTGTGCTAGTTTGAATGTGTAAAACGGCCCATGTACAGAGACAACATGAATGCGGAAACTGAATTGTGTTTCATCCTTTAAGCGGTTACAGGGAATTAGCTTCTCTGACTTTCGTGACCTTAGACGCTAAAACAAGAGGTCCAAAACACTTCTGAACACTTGGTACATCTATGGTTGTATGTTACAAGTGAAGCCATCAGTTACTTTTGACCATTCACACACTCATACACACAGTTCAGTATCAGTATCTAGAACTAACATGTGTTTAAGCATCCTCACAATGACCAGGGGTTAAATGACTGACTCTAGTCATGTACATGATGACAAGTATCCGCTGACACTGGTTCAGGACATTCCAAGAGGTGAGTAGGGGGTCTCATTAATAGGTACTGGCATTCAGTACATGTACATTTTCAAGCTACATGTAGGTGTATGATTATTGATATAAACTTGTTTTATGCAGCTTTGATTGCAATTGCGTTCTATGTATTGCATGGAACCATGCGTGTGAGCCTTTTGAATGTGGTCGCTGCCCTTGGACACTTCTGTAAAAAGTGTTATCAATAATACATCCACTCATCCCTTCCCCCGTCACTCACAAGGACCAATAATATTTTATATACATTATGATTAGTTCCAACCGACGTTCACTCATTCGAACCAAGGTTAAATGTGAAAGATTAAACCCGCAAAAGAACTTCGACGAAAAAACGCAATGGAATGTGGAATTGTATATTACCTGCAAATTACCGGTCTTCGATTTAGATGAATATATATTTTTTTATCAATTCTGTGATTTGAACATTGATTTATGAAGAAAAACGTATTTCTTTACACTATATACCTACATATCCGTGAAGTACCATTTGAAATATGCCCCGATTCCAACATACGAGTATTTATCTAATTCAACTTGGGTTGTCGAATGTCTACATTTTAGAATAACGATATATAAGAGAGTCAATAATGATTTATTTCTTGTTCAGAAAAGATTCGCGATAGTTCAAAATGTTATCAAAGGATACGGAATACAGAATACATAAATACCGTTTGATACATTAACCGAAGATTTCTATTCCACGCACACAAGGAAAAGACAATTGCGGGAGAGATATGATAAGTGCCACATGCCTACCATCTACTTTAATTTGCCTTTTAGATCTCGCTTTCTGGGAGGCTATGGGCGGGAACGACACGATCATAACTAGATTTTACTTTTTGGTGCCGAAGTCCCGTTTTCAAGACCCGGATACTGTTAATCCGAATGTTGGCGTGGTGGACGAGTTCTGGTCGAATTAATGAAGAAGGCTGATGTTTCTAGAGCCTTATGTCCTTGATTACTAACAGGCGGAATTTAGCGCAGGCGCTTGCACAAACACATGGAAACGTTTGTTTGAAGCTGTTTCGTGGTGTCCGTACACATGGGCGTCCTTACAACGCCATCCCCCTACGACTCCGCGGAGCTGACTTGGTTAACGTTCATGAGAGACAGGGCAATGTATAATGTAAATATTAGCAACTACATTACTTTGGTTTAGAACCAATCATATCGAGAACGGCGATGATAATATTAGATGAAGATATTGACGGAAATTACAACCTTGCCCTTGATGTTCGGTGATGTGCGCAATTGAAATTGACATTTTAATCTCCTTTAATCACTTTAATCGTTCTTTGCTAAACCTGGCCTCACATTCAAAGCAATCAGAATGCGCTTATGATTTCAAGTTCTTCGTCAAAGAATACCTCAGAAATAATTTTTAATTTTACATATGCCTTGCATCTAAAAATATACCTAAGACACAGTTAAATGTGTTCAATCATACTGTATAATTCTGCACGTCCCGATGTTCTTAAAATTGCATCTGAAATATATATAATATATGGGGAAATATATGTGAACCATTACGCAACGAGCTGACAATTGTTTTAGGTATGCCTGTTTGCGCTAAGACGAAACCCGGTCGCAAAAATGGCTATGAGAGGGGCACGAGTTGCTACTCGGCTTGTCCCGGAATAACACGAGTTGGTCACGAATGCTGGCCTCAAAGCCAAAAGGGTCAAGCTGACACGTGGACTACTTCAGTTATATAATAGGTTTGAGTGATATACACACTGTTGTAGAACCATACGTACATGTATTACACAAGGCATTAAACAATTACATTTTGAAAACGTTCGCGTGCGACATTGTCATGAAAACCAAACATGCTAAAAGGAAAATAACTACCATCAGTAGGTGTATGGCCTAACAGTACCACAGATCTGTGTAATTAGCTGTCGATGAGTAGCTGTTATTATTCAATATCACGATTTACTGTTTAGCTTATATATGTTTGACGCTTTTTTTTCAGTATAACCCGTAAATTCCATGGATATTAATGTCTTTATTTTACATCTTGTGTGTGAAAATTCGCTTATCTTAGACGGAACTTTCCGGAATAACTGGGTTATATTGTTATTGCGTACTAAACTGTATGTATTACACCAAGCGGCTTTTAAGTATATATATATATATGTAAATTCTGTTTACCCATGGCCATGTATGACAAGACGGAGGACGTACACTTTCCAATGGTCAACTTTCCCTTTATGTCGAGCAATATTCCAGCAAATCCAGCCTTTGATGTCTACCATTTCACAACCTTTGTGTTACAAATGAGGATGCTCTGTCTACATCGAAGACCGCCATACAGCTCCTGCTCAAAAGCTGTTGGTAGACATGTAGATGACATTTCCTAATTTGACGCATAAATGAACAAAATGATGTCCGATGCAGTTCCATGTAGTATTTTGGCTTGAACCATATATCCCCATTTTTCTTTTTTTTACTTTAGCCACCGGTGAGACAGGATATGCGCACCAACATCTGGTATCATCATTCATTGATAGTGATTGAGAAAGACAGTCATGTTAATGATATAGTCGGTACCGTTCAACGGACAATTGCCCAACGACCCGGGTTTGAACTGGCCTTCAGCAACCAATGCTTGTCGTAAGTAGCGACTAACCGGATTTGATGGTCACCGTATCCTAAATGCGTATGATGTTAATCACAGGGTTGTGTGGTCCAGAGTTAATCATTTAAAGACCGCCGTGTTACGACGTAAATTGTAATAAAAAGGTAAATTGTAATACTTGCCGCAAATTGTAATAATTTTGACGTAAATTGTAATAACAACGTAAATTGTAATAAAAATTGACGTAAATTGTAATAATCTCCACTTGCGGTAAAATGTAATAACTTTTTACGTAAATTGTAATAATCTTATATGTTTAGTGTCAAAGGCGTTAAATGACTAGAACCTATCCTTGTCAGGGTTGGTAGGGTTTATCGTACACTCGTCATTAAAGTATGGGTGTGGGGGGAGGATTGAGGTCGTTATCGTACATTGTTGTATAATTATATGTAAACTGACGTCCAAAAGAAACTTGGCAACTTGAAAAATGAAATTATTGAAACACAGATACTTTTACCCAAACACAACCAAGCCAAAACCAGTCGCCTAAACCCATCGGATAAAAAATCGTGCAATTACTGAAGTGTAGTGCACGTGTTGTTGTGGGAAAGTGATTTTGGAAGTAAAATCATTATTCGCGTTTTTTTTAAATTGCACGTGAACAATTGCTAGGAAAACTTTGAAGTTTATCTCTTAGAGATGCAGTATGAAGAAAAAAACACCAAAGGAATTCCCAGGTTAACACAAGAACAGCGTGAGAGGGCTATAGGAATGCTGCAAATGGGGGCAACACAGTCGCATGTTGCAAGAACATTCAACTGCTCCTGTAATACCGTTGTCAACTTGGTCCAGCGATTGAGAGTAACAGGTCGCACATCAGACAGGCCAAGAACAGGCAGACCAATGGTGACCACGACCCATGAAGATCTCTACCTACGCACATTGCACCTGCGTAATCGATTCCTACCTCTGACGTCATCGGCAGCGAATGCGTTGGGTCGTGTGGTCAGCAGGCAGACAATAGCCAGAAGACTAAGGGCAGCAGGGATCAGAGCCTATAGACCTTACAGAGGGCAACTGTTGACGAATGAACATCGTCGTCGAAGACTGAGATGGGCGCGAACAGTTAGGCGTTGGCAACGACGTGATTGGCAGCGTGTCCTCTTCACTGACGAGAGTAGGTTCTGTATGTTCCATTCTGATGGTAGACACCGTGTGTATCGTCGAAGAGGCGAACGTACTGCTCGTTGTTGTGTCGAAGAGGTCGTACCCTTTGGTGGTATGAGTGTCATGGTGTGGGGTGGCAATTATGCTGATGAGAGGACGCCATTGGTCATTATTAACGGTAACTTGAATGCCGTACGCTACAGGGATGAGGTTTGTCAACAACCACAGGGTATTGTGTTCCAGCATGACAATGGTAGGCCGCATACTGCTAACATTGTGCAAAACTTTCTTAATATCAACAATTTCCATGTGTTGCCCTGGCCAGCTCGTTCACCAGACCTGAATCCCAAAGAGCACCTTTGGGATTTCATGGACAGGCAAATTCGACGACGACAACAACCTCCAACCACCAGGAATGAACTCATCCAGGCCCTCCACGAAGAATGGTGACACATCCCACGTGACGTCATCAGGCGACTGACAAATTCAGTTCGTAGGAAAGTGTTTGCCTGCATTCAAGCCAATGAAGGTCACACACACTACTAGGGTGACACAAACACCATCTATAGTCATTTTGTGCAGAGCTAGTCATTTGCACGTGTAATGAAAGACTGTTTTGCTTACCCCACCTGAACATTACCAGCCATATTTAATTCGCTTGTCATGTTATTGTTATGACTTTCTGCCTAAGGTTGTGGTAAATATTCATGTTTACAATACAGTTTATTCTGATCGTTTATGCTTGGTGTTGTTTCGCTATCGAACTTCAAATAGGCTGCCAAGTTTCTTTAGGACGGTAGTTTATATATAAACGCATTGGAATTTCATTTCTATGGTTGTCCAGAAGAGGATTGATTACTAGAATGAACCTAGTTTTCTTATTTATTTGAGAAATACTCTGTGTGTTTTGTACTGAATTGTAATATATCCTATTGACGATTTTCATCATAATTGTTCATATTTAAGCTAATGGAATCATATTTCAATTGGTAAAGTAGGTAGTAATATATACAATGGAATAATTATAACGTAACAAACTTACACAAATATATTGATGTGTAAATGTTGAAAGTCTGACTTTTACTGACTGAAGCAAATTTATTTTTTTTGCAACTGTATATTTGTACATATTTTATGCGGAGAGGGGTTTACTTGGTTGCAAGAACTTGTCCCCAATACAATTCTAATTTTGTTCTGTGAATAAAATATGTTTAAACTAAACTAAACTAGCAAATGGATGACATGTCATTCTGCAGTAGTCTGTGTTCAAGCTGATTTATGCATGTTCATATACATAATATCAATTTATTATTATTCAAGTTTCAATTTTTTAACCTTGCCTCGGAGGATGTAAAGCAAATAATGACAATGCCCCGGGCGGTGTACATGTAGGTATGTGAACCCGCAAGGACTACCTTTATCAATTATTTTACGTGCAGCTTGTGTCATGTCTGTATTGTTAGAATGATACTCTATCAACTGTACACATCGAAATTTATGACTGAAAGATAGATCCATCCTCGGGTTTAAAATGATGAATTACATTAGGTACGTCTATTCGACAAATAGGTTAATTGATTTATCATCCAATAGTAGCTCAGCTAGGAGTCCATTGCAATAACATTGAGTTACGAGTTACCGAAGAGAGCTCTGTGCAACCGGACCCTGAAATTATGTCGATTTGCATTGGAGGTTTACTTAATTTGATAAGGAGCACATGACCGTTTCCTTGAAACAAACGAGACAATTCAATCGTATTTATACATTATATTTTGACGACGAATTCAAATACAACAAATGAGTGACAGATTTCCCGTGCAATGTCAAAGGGAAAAAAACAGCCGTCAGCAAATTCAGCATAGATTTCCAATGCATGGGAAAGGAAAATACTTCATACATAACATTATATACAATGTTTTTATTAATATCAAAAGAGGGGCGTGGATATTCTTTACCTACATTGCATATACTATTAGATATTGTGTATTCTCGATCTCTGTGAAGTTCTCACAAATAAAGAAATAATAATAAATAAATGCAAACCATGTTAACTTATGCAATATTTGTAGCAATGTGTGATTAACATATGGATCATTAATATAACATAAAATATTTCCTTTTATAGGAAGAAGTATATTTAATGAAATAAATGAACATCAATATATTTGTGTAAGTTTGTTAAATATGAACAATTATGATGAAAATCGTCAATAGGATATGTTACAATTCAGTACAAAACACACAGAGTATTTCTCAAATAAATAAGAAAACTAGGTTCATTCTAGTAATTAATCCTCTTCTGGACAACCATAGAAATGAAATTCCAATGCGTTTATATATACATATAATTATACAACAATGTACGATAACGACCTCAATCCTCCCCCCACACCCATACTTTAATGACGAGTGTACGATAAACCCTGTACCAACCCTGACAAGGATAGGTTCTAGTCATTTAACGCCTTTGACACTAAACATATAAGATTATTACAATTTACGTAAAAAGTTATTACATTTTACCGCAAGTGGAGATTATTACAATTTACGTCAATTTTTATTACAATTTGCGTATTACAATTTACGTCAAATTTTATGACAATTTACGTTGTTATTACAATTTACGTCAAAATTATTACAATTTGCGGCAAGTATTACAATTTACCTTTTTATTACAATTTACGTCGTAACACGCCGTCATATAACTGGAATGTTGCTGAGTGTGGTGTTAAAAAAAACCAATCAATCAAATCAACAGACAATTGTTTTGTCGTCTTAGTTTACGTAAAATGCATTGTATGTTTAATTACTTCTTGATTTCTCGTACATTCAGATTCCAGGCATGCTTATACTGGAAATTACCCAAATTCACAGCCCGAAGCACGTGCATGGCTCTGAATAAACGAGTAAGTTTGGCTTAACACCACTTTAAACAGTATATATATTTCAGTTATATCCCGGCTTGCCAGCTTGGGACAAAATCCAACATCATAGGTTTCTGGCACGCCCAAGGGACGCAACTCTACACGGCGAATTGCGACACCTCAGACGACTGAGCCACCCGTGCTCCTAGCATCAGTTGACTGTACAGATAATTGGCAGAAAAACGCGAATCTGTGTGGAGTATTTCCTCAAGTAAAGAACGTAGGAACGCACATATTAGCGATATTTCTATTTCTAGAAACTTGGATGCAAGAGAATAATGTAAGGCGGGATGTTTTTGTAGACAGGCGGGAGCGCATGAAAATCTATTAATTAATTTTGTTTTGTCTTCAGTAGCGAATATGGAGTCGAACATCGAACAAGCTCATTTTAGCCGAATGCTACAAATTGGTCTGTGAGAATTTTGCTTTAATGAATATACTAGCCGTGTATAATATTACTTCATGGAGAAACTCACTGACCTGTGATTATTTCTATAACTGACGGTGTTGCCGCAAATAGCTGCAATACTGCTGATGCAGCTTTAAGCAATATTTACTCTCACTAACGGTGATATTCAATTTCCAGCTTCCGGACACTTTTATGTGTTCATTATTTTGACATTCATGTACACAATTGCTTTTGTTAAATTATATTGATCATGTTGAGGGGTTTTAATGTAAAGTACATAGGGAACTGTAACAACGGCAGAGGACATGCGTACACTAGTACTACATAGGACTTTGTGACTGTTATTAAATACCAAATTGGCCAAATCTCGCGATCTCCCATTCTCGCAGTTTTGGTATATTTAGCTCGTTTCCAAAGGTCGAGATCACGAGAATGTCCCTCAGAGTATTCCATACAAATAAAATACACACCCGTATCCGCTTTTAGTGTGCAATACTTTCATTACTTTCTCGTCAATGAAATGCCCTTTTCTATGGTTTGTATCGACCCATATTCCCCGCAAGCTACTGTTGAGCTTTCTGTATGATAGTGAACATTTCTTTCACACTGCATGTAACATTTTGGAACATATATTCATAGTAATATGCTACGAGTACTTCCTGCAAGGGCAACAATATGTTGTTTCTGATAGTTTCACATTTGACACTTTGACCAATGATAAATTCTATTCTATCACAGCAAGTTGGTTAAGGAGAAATGGTTCTTGTTGGGGAGGGCATTGATCCATGCCAGTCTTTCCACTTGTCACTGTATACAATTTTAGCTGTCGATGTAGCGACCAGATGCCCAAAGTTGTTTATAACGACAGATATAGACATGTAAAGACGTATTTAAATCAAAATATTTGCCAGAAAAAAAACACATTTTGAATTAATTTGATTTCGGCATATGTTGTCAGCACCATAGGTCAATCGTTTCTTCAGAGAAAATCGACTGCTCTGAAACATTTCGTTATCAGTGTTTTAGATGACACACTTTACCAGGGCTACTGATTTATTGAGAGCCAATGCATACTTCAAGCAGGTGTTACTCAAACAGAGTTGCTAGGCGTGTTGGTGTCCTTTGAAACACATAGTCTCTACACCCATTATTAAAAAGTAACTACCACACACCGAATCACACACTTGAGGTCTTAAGCCAGATTGAAATACTCTTCTAAACCATGTCAATGTATCGCTGCAAGGACTCTGAACAAGCGTTAGATAACGTTTGCAATGGACGAGGACTTTAAACATCATGCCAGTTTGAGTAAATCAGTTCAGCTGATGTAAATAAAAGGTCATAAAAGGCACCAGCGTATAAATCACATCGTTCAATGAGTCAAGGAGAGTCAAGGCTACTCAGTATGAAATATGAAACAAGGTATGACTTATTTACGTGATGAGTGTCTTTTGTACACTTATGCCATTTTATGTAATAGGTTCAACGATCACTACTGGATTAAACCATTAGATACAATACAACTTGAGTAAACATTGAATCTGAAGGCAAAAAGGAATATTGTTTCCCGTTAGCATACTTTCGTGTTACAGCGGTAGTTCTTTAAGTCCATGACAGTTAACTATGTTGAAGAGTTATGAACGTAATGAAGGTAATATATAAAATATCCTATTGAAAAGATGTTGATTTGTTTAGATGAGCTCTTCTATGTATATTGTTTAATTAACAATGCACGCATCTAAACATTTCTAATGATGAATAAATCAAACGTGTATAGAGGATTAGACTATAAATCTAGACACTTAAAACATTTATATTTACTGAAATGACGTCCATACCATTAATGAACAGAGCGTATCTAAAAACATGCTTTTTAGCATGAAAACATGACATCTATATTTATACCACATCGAGGAGAGCAAGTGTTTATACTTATGTGTAAAAGCAGAAACACGAACATTTTTGTATTTCTTCAGACTTGGTTAATATTTCGTCATGTTGATTTATTTGAAACTACGAAGGGTTGCAGGGAGAAGGCACAGTGATGTGTATTTGTTTGGCGGCGATTAACACATGCAAGTGTTGTGCATACATGTACAATGGCACAGTTTAACGCTCCAGGCGTTAAGTGAAAGGTTTATGCTTTTGGTATTTTACACGTATTTCTACCTGCATATGTATAAGTTCCAGATTATAGAAAATAGCTTATGCAAGTGAAAAGTGCACGATAGGCTCGGTTCATTTTCATGTGAACATTATAATATGGGCATACATAACATTGAATGTATCAAGTCTTTGATTTAGAAGTGATACACATATTGAAGAACATTTATAGATGTCAATTTCTTTATTATGAGTAACAGAACGTTTCGGAGTATATACTTACTCCTTCATCAAGTGCATAAATGCTACGAAGCAAGAACATATACATGTACCTGTAAGAACAACATAAGTAAAAAGATAAACAGAGGTGGCAAGTTAACAAGGGAAGCCAACATTTAATTGGCGCTGATGGGTGATTAGCAAATTGAATTGACAAATGGAAGCCAACACCTAACAGTTAATTAGCGCTGGTAGGTGATAACGATGGACTATTGCTAATCACCCATCAGCGCCAATTAACTGTTATCCTTCTACTTATATTTGTTCTTACATGTACATATATGTTGGACAGTGGAGTATGACTCCAAAAGCTGATGTTTGAATAAACCTTAACTTCATGAACACAATATCTAATGCAGACGCTTAAAGTCGAGCTCTTTTGTAGACCTCGTGCAATTGTTGTGTCTGTACCGCCTATTATGAAATCAAACAGCCACTACGACTGTAACAATCAGTTGTGAATTGCCCCCGACGTGCGTCATGTTTCATAAATTATCTTCATTGCCGTCTGATTGCCCAATCAGAGGTTACAAATCACGATAACAAGTACGGTTTGACGGCCGATCCGGGCGAATTTCTAGCAGCATTTTTCTTGTCACTCATTTCTCTCAGGGTGGAGATCGATTGCGTAAATGTGAGGCAGTTTTGTCACAAACACTAACAACCTTTGATGTCATTCTCTATTACTGTGTACGTGACCTCCTCCGTTTGCCCGGAGGTCGGTGGTTTGATGCCCGATCGCATCATACCAAAAGACATTGAAGATGGTTCTTGTTGTTTCTCAGCATGGCGCTCTGCATTGAGGGGATAGAACAAGGACTGGTTGGCTCGTAGTCAGTATAATGTGTATAAATGGGGCAGTGTTAAAGTGTTAAAGTGCAGTGCAGCATGGTGTCTCAGTTCTCTCTCTCTCTCTCTCTCTCTCTCTCTCTCTCTCTCTCTCTCTCTCTCTCTCACACACACACACACACACACACACACAAATAAAAAGACAAAAACAACAACCACACACACTCAAGCTTGAAAGACACTATATAAGTGCAATAATCTTGAAAGCGACATTAAACCCCATTCCACCCCACGTCATCTCACTGTGTACTTATTCTGTCAATCAATATTCAGCAATTCCAGCAGATAAATGTAACGAATAACATCGCCAAGATCAGGCATTATTGTGCACATCCACCGATCGCTAGTCCAGGCTGTCAGAACACTGATTTAGATTTCATCTGCTATGTGAACCGACTATGCAAAGTTTTACGTGTATAAACCTGTTTTCACATACATAAAAAGATCAACTATCTTCTTCTAAAATGTCTATAAAGGGACAGCTGCAATATTAGGTGCTGTGAAATCCCCATCGGTGATATTCATTCTTGACATTACATTAAAGGAGCGTAATTGTTCAGCGATACATCATCAGCAAAGGGACTACCACGTGTACTTAACCCGGTAATGACACTCTATCGTGAACTAATTATTCTAGCTCCCTCTCTGGATTTACAGTGAGTTTGGTCTCAACAAACATGTTGAACTGTTGAATACAGCAACACCATGATTCGTGCGTTTGTGTTAGTATAAATAATCAGTTTTAATTTCTGTTTCCCCAAGTCATTAATACCTCCCAAATATTATTAAATGTTTATTTTGGATAACACTTTCTTAGTAAAGTACAGATTCTGGCACTCTGTGGGAATAGTCCCATCCGGGATTCGAACCCACACGGCCAGCGTGAGGCACATAATCGACAGCACACAAAGTCAGCTATCTAACCCACCTAACTGAGGCGTTAACAAAAATGAAAGTCCAACAACTGGTAGTCTAGATCACGTACTTTGTGTATCATTCGTACAAGTATAAATTGTCACGGCTCCCATTGACGAAAGCTATGAATACACAATGCCATTTCAAAAAAGGTCAAATGAAACCAATATTATATTCGGGATAACGCTTTCTTGGTAAAGTACAAATTCCGTACTGTGTGGGTTGAGTCCCATCCCTGTTTCAAACCCACACTGCCAGCGTGAGGCAACTAATCGCCAGCACACAAGGTCAGCGATCTAACCCACTCAGCTTACGTTACCAAGAAAGTCCCACATATTGTAACAATAAATGTATTGATCGAAATATTTCTTGTCATCAATGATTTTCAGTGGTCCATTCATGTACTTTTCACAGCTATTTTTACGCCAAATGGAATCTGTTTCGATTGAAAATCAGGACTGGTTATGTTATGCAATGACGTTTTATATTTAGATATGGCGATATAAACTCAGCACCACGTTCTGCTGAAGGTTTATGTAATTATTGTCCTTTCAGAAGTAATAATTGTATTTCCGTATTGTCTTTTTTTGTAGCTGTGAGTGTTTTGTTTTATTATCGCAGTTTTGTCTCGACGTACGCCGTATCCAGCATTGTCCTAAATAGAGGATAGAACGAGACATATTTCTGGATGCACTTTTGGGTATTGGGTATTTTCTCTTTGGATTGATCGAAGAGCTGGCACGTGACCTTACACAATACAATAATGATGCAATCATTCAGGTGAGTTTCCCAAGGTGCTCGTTGTATCAGGCACAATTAACTTGGGCGGACACAGCTATCAATCATACAGAAATGATGCTTTACGTTTGGTGCATGTTGTGTCATTTATGACGCAGCCACCGTAGTCTGTGTAGAATCTACATATATACGATACAATACCGCCAGTTTGATAGTCCGAGAGGATTAATCATTTCTGTTTTGATAGTAGGAAGTAGGAAACTTCAGCATCCTTTATTTTGATGGAAGCCTAAAGTGACACTGGTCACTTCTGTTCTTACGGTAAATTGCAGTATTCGTTTTCAAGCCGTATGTTACATTTAAGTACAATTTTCACTGAAAACCAAGTAGCTGTTTCACCTGGTGATAAAAGTAGTTGTTAATATACATAAACATGTTACAAAATCTCGCATGCAGACACACAATGTTAAACAACTCGCAAACACAAGAAAAACTCTGCTTCATTGAAGAAGTTAAATAGTTGCCCCTTTAAATTGAGACTGACCGTGTATATCAAAGTCTATGTGTATATAAGCAGATGATTGCCGTATGTGTGCAAAATTCAGCATTCTTTATTAGACGGTCAAAACAGGATGCATGAAACGAGAATAAACGTTGTATGTTACCCTAATACTTTGTTATAGTCAAGTACTAATGACAAATGAAGCTGAAACTACATATTTTGACCGCCTCAGTGGTCTAGCGGTAGAGCGTCCGCCCGGAGAGCGGAAGGTCAGGGATTCAATTCCCGGCCGCGTCATAACAAAAGACGTTAAATGATGGTACTTGTTGCTACCATTTTCTCGCGCTCGGCATTAAGGGGCTAAAACAAGGACTGGTCGGATCGGAGTCTGTTTAGTGTGTGTGAGTGTATTCGTGTAAACTGCGACATGGCACTATAAAATCGGTATTAGTCCGGACTAGTACAAGCAGCCTCACACACACGTGCATGTATGCATGATCGTCAAAGAGACGTTAAACCCCATTTCACTCACCCCACCTTCATGTATACTCGTGTCCATGTTATTTTAAACATACACCTGGCAAATAGTATTGTTTGTGCAAATATCGCCCATATGAAGAATGGAGTGTGTGAATAGTATGATATCAGGACATGATTGATGTTTCGTTAAAAGACAGAGTATGGGGTTCGATTAATTCAGAGTAGAGAGAAGAACCATGGGACAATACAATACTGCAGTGTATGCGCGTCACAGATAGATAGAATTACTTGTAAAGGGTGGAGTTTCTTAACGCCTAACGTTCATCTCCTAACGGAATCTTGTTCAGTTCAACTAAGATGTCTATCGTCATAATACCAATTGCTGGTACTAAGATTTATGTTCTGTTTCTTCTAAATAATACATTGAAAATAAATTTATGGAAAGAGGATCGGATCTAATCACCAAACAGCCAATGTTATCATAGTTATTATGATGCATCTAAGGCTATACTATTGTGCAATACATAAACTCACTTATGTGTCAGTTTCTGATTCATGCTTCTGATTTGTTTTAAGAGAATGTGTGTAAGACTATAGGACTGATTTAATAACGACCATGGCCTTCAAACAAGACTGGTGATACTGTCATTGGAAGTGTTCACCCCTTTGAGAACACGTGCTGTCTTCACTTTTCTGTGTGTGTAGATTCCTGAATTTTGTGTTCTGTTACATAGTAATTTAGTTGCCATCCTTGACCATAGTGAGATGCGGGAAAGTGTGGCCCAGTGATGTTAGGCATCGCAAAGTTGCGTCTCTTAGCCGTGTCGGTGTCTTCGAATACCAGATTCGCCTTTGTTACGATCGTTATTGTTTCTTCGACCTGCATTCTCTACACCACAGTGTCCTCTCCGACCAAAAAAGGCTCACATGCCTTGACATAACTGAAATATTAGTGCAGTCTTATGTGGTCTTAAACACCACTCCCTCAACAATAAAATGTCTTGAACAATGACGTTCAAAGTATTCTGCGCAAAAGTCTTATTTCAGCACCGTCGGAATTATAACAATACAATAAAGACATTGACTATTGTGTTCCTAAAAATGGGTACTTATAACAGGAAGATATTGTTGATTCTATAACACTTTATGATGTCTCGGTAGATATGTTCTTGCCAATGTCAGTTGGAGTAACAAGGCCACTTTGCCTAGCTTATACACTGTCCGTTATAGCATATGGTCCTGGATCAAGAGTGGTAATATGACAACGCTTTACCATGACCGTGGTTAATAACTGCATGTGCTCTTTCCCTCTCAGGGGGCACGGTAGGCCCAGTCGTCTAAGGCGCCGCGAATCGCTGTGCAGAGTTGCGTCCCTTGGGCACGCCAGAAACCTATGATTGTGGGTTCGAATCCCAGTTCGCCCCGAATATGTTTCTAGGTCTGTCAGCACCATACCCGTGCTCGTGGGTTTCACCGAAGTGGTAAACGTCTGAGACCTGCATCACTTCGGGCTTTCCTCCCACATTAAGCTGACACGCAGCGATGTAACTGGAATACTGTTAAAAGCAGCGTTAAACCCAACTCACTCACTCACTTTCCCTCTCAACCCCGCGCCTATTGCAGTGATGACTGGTTCAGGAGCTACTCAAAATATCTCAACCCCAATGAACACGTAATGATATAAGTACACATGTAGCTGTTGCTCGAGTCTTGTTAAACACGTCCAAGTAGATTGATTTCCACGTGA
Source organism: Haliotis cracherodii (assembly GCF_022045235.1). Classification (NCBI taxonomy): domain Eukaryota; kingdom Metazoa; phylum Mollusca; class Gastropoda; order Lepetellida; family Haliotidae; genus Haliotis; species Haliotis cracherodii. The sequence continues at coordinate 589,484 of NW_027266285.1, forward strand.
TTCGCTTTTCTCCTTGAAAGACATGGTGCATATCTGCTTAGTTCATCAATGAAATGGTTCGAGGTGCGATAGATTTCCTTGTATTCCAAGTTCAACTGCAGTCATGGCATTTATTCTATTTATACCAAAGTTAATGAATACACACTTCGGTGAACCTTTAGAAACTCAACCACAGTAGTATAGAATATGTCAAATTCTTGATGGGCACTTTGCTTTACTATAATAGCAACAGCATTTATGTGATTAGCGGTATTGAGCTAAAGGTCAGATTAATACTCCTAGTAATTATATACATTACCCATAAACCACATATCTTATTTCGACACTGACGACGAATACAGCTGTACCATACACAAACTAATAGTTTAGTACTAGACTTCGTATATTGTAATATTTAACCAACTTTGTATATGCTACAACGTAACATATATGCACCAATATCAGCGAGAAGGGGTGATTATAGGGCTGGTTCGTCACGCTGAAGATCCGGGTTTGATTCCGGCATGTGAATCCCATTCTCGATGTTTCCTGTGTTACGTGATAAGACAATACGCACCTACAACCATCAGGCCATGTGTATAGGCCAGGATCCACATTCGAATACACTAGGTCTACACTGAGATGTAGACCAAGAATAAACAATGGTCATGTATGTTCAGCGAAATCACCCTCTCCACACATTCACACCTCATTCCCACAACATGTACATTGACAGTAGTTTTTCAATTATATCATCAGTGTTCAAGTCATCACCATCACATCCTCTAAAGTTTCTTGTTTATTCATTGATCCATGGGGACTATATTTACATCACTATTTTCAAAGATTCAGGAAAATTTGTAAAATATGAAAGCAAATGTCACCTGAGCTTGTCTGAGAAAGCAATGCGCGAACTTCAGGACTTCCTTTCAGATAACATCTATGTGAAATTTGGGAATAAGACATTTAGACAAGAAGTAGGCATGCAAACCAATTGCGTTCCCTTCCTTGATGATCTGTTTTTATGCGTATGAATCAGAATTTGTGCTTGAATCTCCAAGTTACAACATGGGAATTTCAATGTCGTTCAAAAATGATCAAGTAGTCAACCTACTTCCACTTTTAAACCCACATGTGCTAGAAATATGAGAGACATATATAAGAAATAGATATAGATTTTTAGATATATGACTACAGATTAAAGAATCCGCAAGACTGTGTAACAAGAGCGATAACTTTTCATGAGTCAACTTTCGACACAAGTATTGTTACATCATTAGAGCACAACAGCATTCAGTACATTATATGTCTTTCAAAGGTTTTATGGTATACACGTAGAGGACATTTTCAATTGACGCATCAGTGATATAAGTGATGGCCGATGCTATTGTCTATTTGGCTTGTACATATGTTTCGATGTATCGTTTGCATGTGCTTGTGATGGATGACACCGGTGAGGCGGGATACGACAGTGCCTTTCTTGCAAGACGCATAAGGACGTGGACACCAGCGACAGTGCCTTTCTTGCAAGACGCATAAGGACATGAACACCAGCGACAGTGCCTTTCTTGCAAGACGCATAAGGACATGAACACCAGCGACAGTGCCTTTCTTGCAAGACGCATAAGGACATGAACACCAGCGACAGTGCCTTTCTTGCAAGACGCATAAGGACATGAACACCAGCGACAGTGCCTTTCTTGCAAGACGCATAAGGACATGAACACCAGCGGCAGTGCCTTTCTTGCAAGACGCATAAGCACATGAACACCAGCGGCAGTGCCTTTCTTGCAAGACTCATAGTCACATTAACACCAACACCGCTGCCCTTTCTTGCAAGACGCGTAACCACATTTTACAACCCATTAACACTAACAAGTGCGTTCCATGCAGAACACCAACACCACTTACGTTGGCCCACCACGTTGATTATCACCAACATCAGTATACTTTCAATCAAGAAGCATGACACATGAATATCAGGATAACTGTCCTATCCTGCAAAGAAGTATGATCACATTAACACCAACACCAATGCTCTTCCATGCAAGACGCGTTAACACATTAAGAACAGTTTTGTAATGATGTTCATGTGACTGATCTCAAACATAATCATGCAAAAGAAAGTTTATGTCTTGACGACAACATAAACACGGTTATACTTTTCCAGCATTGCGCAATTTGCAAAATGTCTCAAATGCCCCTGCTCTTTTTCGAGTGACATGACTTTTGGGTGTATTTGAATGCATCTTGCAAACATTTACACAAATTGTTACACTATCATATTATGCACGTCGAATACTAAACCATTTCGCTTCATCGATATATTTAACGCGCGGTTATAAAATGTTACGTCAGTTCGTGTAGTCTCCTAAATATTTCCTGATTAGAGCGTTCACATTGCGACATTCCCATCCTTTACAACTTCATCATGCAGTTAAGAAAACAGTATTCCGCATGAAACGTGGATTTGATAACGTGTATTCCTCCGCTACCAGTCAGTTGGCAACACGGGTCTAATACTTGTCTTGAGTATCGTCTCTCACATTCAGATCTAAAGCGCCCGTAGCCAAGGAGCTACACGTTTTCATTTCATCCGCCAGTACTGACAGGCTCACACGAAGTCTGGTAATGATTCCAACTCTACTGGTCTCGTGTAGGCAGACATCAACTGGATCATCCTTCGCGCTAGAGAAGTAGACCGTTGATGTGATGGGATTACGTTTAAAGTGAGGAGTTTCCTCGTAAAGGCTTGTTACACTAAATAGTTGACATTTGTATCCAGTTTATGTCATGAATTAAGTGAAACAATAGACCAGCATGCAAAGGAAATAGGTGAGTTTCCTTTTTCAGTAATGTTTTTTGATTGATGGAGACATGCAATGTTGAGATACCTGTATGGACCTCAGCATTTTGTGATGTTCCATATTTGTCCTGTACCTAATTCAAGAAGTTCTTGCCTCAACAATTGAGCCATAGAGCAATTATTTGACATCATTCCACATGAAACATATATGCAATAAGCAGGCATTGATCAATTTTACATTTATGTGTATAGTGATATTTGTATGCCAAGACCGTGATATTATTATTATTATTATTATTATTATTATTATTATTATTATTATTATTATTATTATATGGGCTTGTCTCATGCAAGGACGTACAATGAAAACCAGTGAGTTTTAGTATTAAAATACTGTAGTATATCTGTTATCTCCTGCGTTTTCGAATTCTCAAAGATTCATGGTTTATGTTAAAACTTCTTGAGTAGAATTTGCTTTTGTAAAATGTGCAAGTAATGCTTTATTTGTGTAATACAAAGACATATATGATAACAAATTTGTCCTTGTGAGATATTAATTACCCTTGCCATCAACATGTTCTGTTCTTATTCTATGATTATTCTTAGGTTCGTATTTGCAAAATGGTGTGTACAAAACGTTTGATTGGTATGTTTTAAATGTGTCTGTGGAGACACAGACATCTCATACTGTTGAGTTCCTTTTCCGGGCCTTTAGAATGCCTTCATACTAAAAACCTACATGGCAGATCAGAAAATGTTACTTGTCGGTTACTCAATAATAAATAAACAAGAAATATATTCTTCGGTCGAAATTGTTTTTAAAAAAACGCTCTAAGAAAAGATCTTACTTTCGACACACGTCTAAAGATAATGGGTTCTTACACACAACTAACAATCAACGTGCTGACGTTAGTGTGGGTACCGATACATATTTTTACCCTACATTCATGTCTATTTGTTTAAGTGTACCTGGAAGTAGACAGTTTTTAAAGTATCGTGCATGCAGCCAGACACGTTCTTGCTAACGGCAATGTGACTATATATGGACATTATTCCTTGAATTTTCTTATTATTCCACAATTACAGGTATCGACTGCAACTTTGAAAGAGAAGCCCTAAGCTTAGTAACAGTTTATGCCCCAATCATAAGTTTTATGAAAGTATCAATTTGAACGCAATGACATTTACTGGGGCCATTTCTATACTTGCTGTCGGCGGTCATGCAGCGTTAATTGCTCTCTGTAAGTTAAACGTCATGTGTCGCCCATGCTCTATCACACAAGAGAAATTGTTTAGCAGTTTATACATTCATACATTAGTATATATACTGTGCGGCCATTTTAGTAACTCGTAGAGCTGCGTCGATGTTTTGGCTGTCAAACGATGAAAATGCCATAACATAAGTTGTATTTGTTAGCTACAGGACATACAGGTGAGGACATTGTGTATTGCTACTTTGATGACCTTATATGGCCTGTTAAACATTACATATTTTAGAACACCGACAGCTACTATCGAACATAATATATTAGCAGGTACACATTCATAATACACTTGTCTGGAATCTTGAAAAAATCCCTGGAAGTCAATGTTGAAGCGCGATTATGTTGCCTAATAGCTGGAGCACACGCGTTTGGAGTAATTCCCTATTCTGGCATGGAACCACACAGCAGTTACATAATCAGAGAAATCTTGTGAATATTCAATTTGCTGACTAGATATATCGGCTAAGACGATGTAAGGTAATAGTAGGGTCATTATCAGTACAACTGTCTGAGGACCGTGTGATTTGAAATAAAGGAAAACCATATGTTTTAAGGTTTTAATCACATCACTGTACACTACTGGTAAGAACAAATGTTGCTGCGATCGCGGTTGTGTCCCTCAGAGGTCGCGTTAAGGACGCGATCTTGGTAACATTCATTTTTGCAAGTGGTGTTAAGTACTATATTACGATGGAAGGCGCAAAAGATAATAGACGCAAGTAACAAGGCTTTGATATCGAATCCTTCAAGATTCGCAATGCATTTTATTTGGCATTTTAAAATATTGTGTATGTTCATACAAGCAACGTTGGATGTATTTTCGATATCTATAGGGTGAAATCACTGAGAAAATACAGGTCGATCATTAGAATATCTTTTGCAAAAGTCGACAGTCAATCCAATTTCCGTTGACACAAGCTTTTAGGGCGATCCTCTTAAGCTAAAGAACCAATAAACACAAGTCAGCGAGATGTTTAATCCATTCGGAATATCTGACGGGAATGACACTAATACATATTATGATCGCTGCATGAATGTCCATTTAAGGTCATCTGAAATCCAATTGCAAACCTTTCGTCAGGTCAGAGGCAAACAAACGTTCGACTATATATGCACAAGCATATGAAAGGACGTTTGAATAAGGTAAAGGACGACTGTGCTGGTTAAATATGCTGTTGTATGTATATCTAATACTTTATTGTGTTGTTAATAGATTAAGTTCATGAACAGACGTTATGCAGAAGTATTTTCAAATTCAACTAAAACGTCTGCTTCTTTCAATGTAATATTGTCATAAAGTGAACACAGTATGTGCGCATAACGTAAATAACTTCCGTTTCCTTCTTTAGTAAACATATTACACTTTGCAACAAACATAAGACTTGTCTCTATGGAGACTATCAATTTTTTTCGGAATGGAAGAAACAACACTCTTTAACGCTGTTTTTAAAAAAAAAAAAACAACAACACACTATACAATATATAAATTATCCAGCCAGTGAGATGGGGTTGAATATAAATGTAAATCACCCAAAGATTGGTATTGAGAACTGCTTAGGAGACAGTGTACATGAGACACATTCAAACTACAGGCATCCATTTAAAGAACAGCCAAGGACATTGTGAACATATGTCGACATATCGGTTTTTATAATCAACGAGCGTGTCGAACTGTGGGTATCACCGCGCGGTGAAACATTGATATATGCTAGTATGTTACAAGATTCCCACGAGAAATAGCTTCGCGTGAGATCAACTGTATACCAGCAGAATCTTTAATTCCAATGCTTGATGAGTCACATCGTTGCAATATTGTGGTGCCATTGTTGAATGTTTGGATTGTATGGTGTAGATGGACATCCTGAAAGGTGAGCACATCATTTGTTTGAATAACACAAATGCAATTTTGAAATATAATTACATATATATTTTGTTTAACAATATAGACAGCAAAGGGTTTATATGCCGATTACCATGGTTTTTTTTCAAATTTGGGACACAACACTTGTGGTGGCACATACACATACTATCTATATAATTCTTATGAAAATGACCTGTGCCCCTTTACGTTTCGGTTAAGTTTATATTCAATCAATACATTTGGAAATAGCTTCAATTCAGCTATTCCCTGAACTTGTACTAACGGACACTGCTGCTCTCATCCAACACAACTCTCATTCCGTTTACAACGGGAGACTAAAGTGTGCCATGGAGCGTTATTTTACCCTGATATTCACCATAAAAAGAAAGATGTTCCTCTCTTTGTGTAGAAAGACAAAGCCATACACTTCCAAGTCTTAATTTCAGAAAGGATTTTACTGAGGCTATTGATTATGCAGTTAAATGGAGCCCCAGGATGAATGTTGATTCCAATTTCGTTCTCTTTTACCAATGCATTGTCCAATTGAATTTTGAAACAACCAGATGTCAAGGGACGGTCCTTTAGCTTTTTCCTGAGGAAAATGGTATTATGGGGGGGGGGGGGGCTATAAATATTAATCATATCTTGGCATGTTGAGTCTGAAGTAATTTACCGTAATTTGACTTTGTGCTGCTGAGAAAGGTCCGATACATGTCATTAAGAAACTTATTTTCAAGTTTTTTGACATTCCGATTCAACTTTATGGCTATATGACTCAGAAATATGGGACCGAAAATATGTATACCCTGTAAGTTCTTGTGTATGGGCCGATGGCCTGTCGTACAATAAATATACTTGACAACTCAACCGTTGATGAATCTATATTTTCGTTTCATCAGGTGGAACGTCATATATTTATAAACGATTAAAAAATGTGTTACATTTACACTTCATTATGCATATTAGTGCCTTTATGTGTGGTCGGCTAAAGAAGTATACAAATACACAACGTATCCGTAATATTGCATACTCATACGTGAGAAACTGATAAAAATAGCTCATGTTTATATCACGATCGCATAGATTATACAAACAAAATATCTTATTTCTTTTCATGATAATGCACAGACAAGAACGTAGTGAATGAGACCTCACAGTTTACATATGATGCTTATTAACTCCCAGTAACGTTGATATGCATATCTCATTTACAAAATACGCCATTTTGATCTGAAGAACTTACAAGTATGTTGAAATGAGAAGATAATGAACGAGCAACTAGGTGAGTCAATGGTGTGTCATCAAATTCTTTGACGTAGCGTCAGTCCTTTAGAATAATAAAGGAGCACTAAATCATGTATGACCACTCGGCCTTGAGAAAAGCTAAAACGCACATGTAAAAATATTGGAAAGTCACGAAACTCGATCCTTTAAACCCTTTTGGGAAATATTACAAAATAATAACTGAAAAGCATACAATTCATGCAAGTTGTCACAGATAATATACGATCCCTTTAACGAAAGCAATTATGTAATTAGTAATCTACAAGTTCACAAAGACAAGTAGTAGGCACTAAAACGCAAAGTTTTCTTTGATCGTGAACATAACGTACAACCATTATGTGACACAATAACTCCATCATGATTCTTATCCAATTTAGGCAATGTGTAATGTGTATTGACTACTCGCTCCATCAAGATAATTACAAAAAAAATCCTATTTCTTTTGACTGTATAAAATATTGCTGCCATTTAATAGTACAAAGCTGCATTCGTAATTAACTGAGAGTTATTGGAATATCGACCTTTCTTGTAAATGAAATCATGAGCTATGTCTAGGGGCTGAACCTGAAGCTTTGACTAACGAGCTAACTATGTTAGTTGACTTGACTCGTTGAGATAACAGCTTGTGTCTTCTTGCGTCAAAAGTCTCGATCTGAAGACGTCGCCTGATAAGGCACAGCATGTTGGCCCATCACAGACGAAGTCGCACAACGACCAAAAATAGAACGGGGCGGAAGAATGCATTTAGAAACGTCTGGATACTTAGATATGATTAACTTTGTAAACTTTATTGTATTTCATTTCAAGTTTAAAAGTTGATATAGATGGACACATATCTTTACTCAGCCATTCGTTTGCTCAACCAGAAAAACAAATAGTATAAACGGTACGTGAATTTCAGAAAATATTGACCATTTTTGTAAATATACTTAGAAATTAGTGTCAGTGATTTAAACGCATATACTTAACCAGTATCTCATAACGTATTAGCTTGTATACCAGACAGAAGTGATTTGGATTTCTTAAAATACATCATTCTCCACTTTCCTTACACACATAATGTCCAAGCATGTTTTCATTTAGTACCTTTCAAGATAGAACCAAGTTAGTGGAATTAAACACCCGATTTCTCAAAGTGAAAGTGGATCTTCGTTATATTGGGCATAATACATCGCTTTGAATATATGCTTTTGCGTTATCCGAGTAAAACACTGATAATCAACTTCAACCAGTCCAGAGGAGAGGGTGATTTGAACCCTAAATCGAATAGAGTACTTTCGAAAAGATTTACGAAGGATTGGATAGGACTAAATAGCTGCAATAAACACAAAACCTAGGGGTTTAGCATCCATATAAACCACCATAGGTAACAAAGTACCTCTAATCTGTTCATATTTAAATACATTTCTAGGTCGCGATGGAACAAAACAAAAACCTATTTCGAAATATTGATCTTCGTTCTTGTAGAGTTTGTACATCAACGTTTTATCTTTTTGTTTCAGTGCAGCGCTGACTGAAGACAGCTCCTCAGACGGAAATGTTACCCTTGAGATTTCTGGCCACTGCAACTAAAGCCAAAATGAACGTTTGGACCTTGGCCGGAACGGATGATAAGTGGATCTAATCAACGCCTTGCAACGCGGACGCTTCATGCCTTCACAATAAATTAGCGTCTTTGTTTTCCTTGCGAAGTCGATCAGAAGAGAGTGGTCAGTCAAAATGAGTTCTCCTAGTCTACTCATTACTGGTACCATTAATTCAACAGTGGCCTTGCCTGTGAATAGGAGCGGTGTCAACAGTACAAAAGTTGACCTGCGGGATGAAAATTTGGCCGTGATTGAAATTGGCGTGCAAGTTTCTATCATTATCCTAGCAGTCATCGGCAACTCAGTTGTCATGTTGACGCTGAAGTTAAGAAAGAAAAAGCTGTCAAGAATGCATCTCATGATTGTTCATCTCAGCTTGGCGGACTTATTTGTGGCTTTCTTTAATGTACTACCTCAACTCGCCTGGGATATTACATACAGATTCGTGGGAGGAGACCTGCTTTGTAGGCTTGTGAAGTATTTCCAAATTGTTGCCATGTACGCATCGTCATACGTGTTACTAACGACAGCCGTTGATCGTTACTACGCCATCTGCCGGCCACTTACCAGCGCCACATGGACTTCCGGAAAGATTCAAAAACTTGTCATGGTGGCGTGGTTTGTCTCCCTTCTTTTTAGCATTCCCCAGGTTGCAATATTTTCCTACATGGAAACTATACCAGGAACGGGAATCTTTGATTGCTGGGGTGTTTTCGAACCAGAATGGAAATTACAACTCTACATTACCTGGATTACAGTTTCCGTCTATATCATTCCTACTCTTATTCTAGCGCTTGCGTATGGGTGCATATGTCATTCGGTTTGGAAAAGTGGGAAAATGGCGGAGACACTTACACCCAGGTTTACTCTTCAGAATTCCAGGGTTTCAGGCAAATCCAAGAACGTGGACGGTGTACCAAAAGACATGCTTGAAAAGAACATCCAGTCAGTACAAACGAAGCCACCTGTGCATGGGATATCAAGAGCAAAAATGAAAACTATCAAACTGACGATGACGGTTATCATCTGTTATCTGATCTGCTGGTCACCGTTTTTCATAGCGCAGATGTGGGCGGCGTTTGATCCTAATGCTCCGTTTAATGGTAAGTTCCTCAGGTATCCGACAATGGCGCATGCAAACCACTTGACGAGATACCAAACTTTCCCATCAAGAATAACAAGCTCGACAATCTTATTGCATTTAGTAAAAGTGTAAGGAAACGCACAGCTTATTATTGAGCTTTAGTTGACATTTAGAAAGATAATTGTATCCTTTTACTATCCTTGAAAACTATAACAGAAATGCAACTTTAATGCATTTCATTAGCAAAAGACCCTACAGTTTTTACTGCATAAGCTTATAAGTTTGCGAAAGCTATTCTTGGAGATATTGGATTTGGAATAACTATGAAGTCACATAAACATGTATGGCCTCATGTACAACGGTAACAATCTCAGTCAGATAGCGCTTCTCATGATCGAACACGATTGCTTCAGAAGCACTTGTATTATATTTCGAGCCTACCCGTGGGCCGACACTACCTGGTTGACAAGACTGTTAAACTCGAATCGTGTTTGTTGTTAAACACCACAGTCAGCAATATTCCACCTACATGATGCGGCTCGTAAGTAATCGTGTCTGGACCAAACAAACCCGCGATTGATATTATGAACTACATGTACAAAGAGATTTATGAACTTTTTCCATTTTCCAGGTTACTGGGTACGTATGTTGTGCCCTTAAACCTACAATGGTCTTAAGTCTACAATATTCATGAGTGGCTGGACCACGTCACACTTGTTTAATGGACTTAAGACCATTGTAGGTTTAAGGATACAACATACGTATTCTTACCCTCAATGGCAATGTGGCTTATTGATATTTTACTATTTTCACTCATATTCGATAACATCCATTATAGAAATGCAAAGTTTCAGGTCTTTTGAGACTGATTTGCAATTTATGTGGATCCAGAGGTACATGTATATCGTTGGACGACATTTCATTGCGTGGAAGTAGTTTGTCAATAATGTTGTCTTCTGAAATTAATTAGGATCAAATGCCCCATGAGTCATAGAAATATGAGAATATCGCGTATTCTTTTCTTCAGATGACTTTATTCACATCATGGAACAAGGTAACTGTAATCAATGTTTTAGAAGCCCAGTGGAATTGTTCGACAAGATAGGAATAGCTACGAAGATATCTGAACGCAAATCCTCTGACCGCAAGGAAATAATTTCGGATTAAATTACGTTTGAAATAATAGAGTGATCGTGGTGCATACAAGTGGAAGTTATATCTTTGAACAAGTAAAGAATGAGCAGAGGAATCCGGAATCTGCAACATTAATCTACGTTAAGCAGGAAATACACTGAAGAAATGTAATGATTATCAATGTACATGTTTAGTATTAATTTGAACAAATATTTTGCAAATAAAGATATTAATTCCTCCCAATTCCCGAAAGGTCGTAGAAGATAGCATAGATCACAACTATGTTTCTTGTCATTTAAGGGTTGAAATCGACCAGGCATATTTCCCGGATTACATATCGTTTGTCAGCGGCCAATATCAATGAACTGCCCATATGATTAGATCAAATTAGGGCTTTGTTTTGAATGACCTGCATGTACTTCGATTACATGTAGGGTATTTAATGCATATATACATGCATATCTGTAACACGTCACCGTAAGTATGGACGGTAACACTCAGTATTCTTAATAATAAATGCGACAAAACCCTTCACATATCCAACAGAAATCTCTGCTAAAAGCTGAGTCGATTGTACGATTCCGACATATACCATGATCAAATAGTGATCATACCAGGTACCGCTGTCATATAGCTGGAATATTGATGAGTGCGGCAACAAACAAACAAATCATACCAGATGTTCGCGAAAAGGTGAGTGTATCCTACCCCACTGGTGGCACCCGTGTCACAAACACATGCAAAGGCAAGTCAAATGTTCACCAAACAGAACATGGGAACATATGGTACAAAATAGGAATATTGGTCGACATAAAGAAGGGAAAGTTGACTATTGGAAAGTTGAAGTCATCCCTCTTGGTGTTTTGTCACTGAATCTTTATGCATATATCTAAATATGAAACAGATGAGGCGGTCTCACTTGTCTCCTTTATTTCAAGTACAGGTGGGTAAATCAGTGGAAGGGAATTAGCTATTTGATGGTTATTGAACTATATCAGATTATCGATATACCTGAAGGTTAAGTTACACTTCTTGGCCACGTGTGTATCCCACCAAGGCCATGGTCTTTATAACCTATTACCATTGTAAATATCAAAATAACGTCTTCTTTTCAGCTACATATATACGTTATCAATACTGGCTTTTCTCTCGTGTGAACACAACATTATTTGATGAAATGTAAACACCAATTAGAACATATACGCGCCAAATACACAGACTTGTCTCGATAAACGTGTAAAAGCAACTGTATGCGATGAAATGTAAACATGAAATAGAACAGATAGACTTGGTAAGTGTTATTTTAATCAAAACAGGTTGGTCATGTAGTAAATACAAATATTGTGATTGCCAAACCCATGCCTTTAATATAAGATGTCACATTACTTGACACCGACTGTCATTATTTTGGTTTATACCAAATTCCGTTTGGAAAAATGGTTAGATACGCAGAGTCAATTGTCCTTCTGCAGTCCCTCATATGTTCGAGACATAAACTATAGTAAACTCCACATGGGAAAGAATGACGGCTAAGGTGTATGTTTGTTAGTTATTCGGCCGCACTGAAGGGCATCGCCACTGTTTTGTAAGTTGGTGGACTGCTCATATATTGGGTAAGACACTGTAATATAATATAATGGCTTGTGCAGTGACAAATAAGAAGAATGTTTCAGAATTATTCACATTTCCAGTCAAAATGGTCAAAAAACGTAATTGTCTGAATAGTTACCATACCTGTACGTCGTTACTATTTCATTACCATTCTTGACTGAAAACATCAAAGAAAGTCATGACAATTAATACCCAGGAAGTCTTTGAATTAGGATTTCATACCATTATCAACTGTATTCACTATATCAAATGTCTTTTGTAGACGTACACATACAGTTAATTCGTCATTAAATTATTATTCCTATGTCCATGATCTGAATACGATGCTTTATCTCAAGATGAAAAGTGGATGTGTAATTGAGTCGCAATTTATTACTAACACGTGCACTAATCAATGAAAGCAATGATTAGATTAATGGTGGCACGTGGTCCTGTGCACAGCGCACAGGTCACAAATCAGGTGAAGTTAAGCAACTCCTCAGAGTTTCTTCGGCCCTGCCAAACACTGATGCACATGTCTCTTTAGGCAAGTGCCTATGTTCAACCAGCAGTGAAAGGGCACTTCATGTACCCTAAAACTGTGTTCTTCCAAATTTCTGAATATTAATTGCAGTTGTTTTTGCAGTTAATGTTTTGTCACCAAACACAACGACCTATCTACCGGTAAGATTAGTTATGCATGAGAAATATACAATCTAATAGCCATAAATATAGTCGAACTTATTGGGTACCCAGAGAAAACAATCGGACTCGGCTGCTGAGTTCAACAATGCCACCTGAATGTAATGACAAAACAAAAGACTGTGACAGTCTCTCTAACAAACGAACTGTCAATGTATTGCGATTTTTTGCGGCATCACAAAGACGGAGGCCAAATGAAACGGAACCATTAATTTGGGAGATGTGTTGCCTCGCCTTCAGGACTGCACAAAGTAAAAACAAGGCTACACTTGTTTAAAGACTCCAGTAACTTTTGTTGAAGGATAGGTCTATAACCCACAGTATCGACTAGAGATGTAGTACTTACATGTATACAGGCAAGTAACATTTCGCTTCATGTCATACAATATTTTATATTTCAAGAACCACCAAGAGGAACGAAAAACATCTCATTGAAGTTGTTCAAGAACGTATGGCAGAATGTGTACTTGGCAGCTCACAGCGTAGCGTACATTCCACTATGTGTGGCTGCCAAGACTCATGATATTGTAACCAAAATGGTCATATGAACACAAGTGTCTTCTTTAATGCTGACAATAACGACCTCCGTCAGCTGTTCAAAAATGATACAAAATATCGTGAACAACCTGCAACCAATGGGGTTCATCATGGATGCTGTCGAAGAGTATGCCAAAAATGAACTAATAGAGAATATAAACCTGTTGCATGTTTTTTCATAGTGGGTTAAGTCAGTGTGTGATGTCATTGGTAGAATGCACAAGCTGAAAAAGAGGAAACAGAACTGGTTTAAACCTATTCTGTACCTATTCTGTAATTTGTTTGATCAACGAACTTGGTATAAGTGGCACATGAAATAATTACACATGTAAGGCCAGTATGTTAAACTAGGTAGAAATCTTCCCAAAACAGGCATCAGCAGTAACAACTTTTGACCCTAAAACCTGAAGACTTGTCCATTCCTCGTTGTATTGTATTCCAAAGCCACCCATACCAGCAAACGTATCGCCAAATCCCTGTCTCAAAGTACAACCGTAATCCTACCATCAAGGAAGGACTTTCTGTATATTCACAGAATGAATATTCTCAAAAAAATAGGTGATCATGAAATATGAATGTTGTGATCGGTCTTCGTAAGATAGATCAGCTTTGAATAATGATTGCCAAAGAAAAAACTGTTTTCCAACCGAAACCTAGAGCCCCAACACACCCGACACCAATTCCTCAGTGACGCTTCAATAAAAGATCATCAAATCGCTCTGAACAATGTTGATTTTCACTATGCACAGTAACAAGTAAGCTCTCTACTCATGCTTTAATGCAGTAATTTTTCCATCAGATTGGAAATTCGTCGTGATTAACGCCTAAGGGCTATTGGTCTGCTTCAAACTCGTAGAACTCAGAATTTCCTAGGTCAACAAAACAAGTCCAGAATCTTGGGGGGAGGGAGTCGCCGATGGTCGCGGTGGCATGTAGTGCTTTCAGATGAGTCCAAATTCACTCTGAACTTTCTAGAAAGGTGTGGACGTGTCTGGAGGCGTCCTACCGAGCATCTTGCTAACGTCAACGTAAGGCATTATGACAGCTTTGGGGGTGGGCCTGTCATGACATAGGGCGGGGTCACTATGACTGCCAGAACAACGCCACTGCATATTGTCAATGGAAGAGACGTTTGTCGTTCAAGACGGTAACGCTCGTGTCCACCGTGGACGTATCGTAACTGACTACCTCCTGCACCCAAAACATCAGCAGAATGCAATGGCCAGCCACGATTCCTGACCAAAGAGCATAGGACATGATCGGTGGACGTGTACGCCGACGTCAAAGGCTATCCGCTACCTGAGTGGAACTAGGCCTACATGTTTGATCAGTGGAAAAGGATATGTCAGTACATTACTGATTGTGGTGTTCACTTTGTAAACAAATATAAATGTGTGTGTCATAAAATTAAAACGCATACGATTTTTAGAAAAAAACAAACAATTGCCTACAAGACATAATTAATAACGCAATACCACCTTTTGAGATCGAACCAAGCCCTATGAAAGAACGAGAACAACATTGATTCCTTAGTAGTTCAAATCCAGTATTATCCAAAATAAAAGAACCGCAGGAAAAAAGACAAACTTGAACATGTTATCGAAACAAGATGTGACTCGTGTTTTATTAATTAAAAGATGTTATCGGAATTGTGTTTGTAATGCTTATAAGTATAATATTGTGAGCGGTGCTGAACCCTTTTTCAGGTGTATATATGGAACACGCCACAGTCATGCGGCCTATATATCGGAAAACTTGTGATTGAAAATATGAGTAACGATATGTGCTATCAGTCCAAGTCACAGAGACTGTGAACCCTCGAAGGGTGAGATTGCAAAGACGCATTAGTGACAACATGGGACGACAGAATTCGTTTTCGTTTTCATATATGTTCTCGACCCGGGTTCGATTCTCGACATGTGTAATGTGTGAAGGCCATTTTTGACGTGACTGACACATACCTAAAAGCGCCGTAAAACCTAACTGACGCATGTACACGTGTCCACGCTGTGGAGAGCTGATATTGTTCTGATTTTTTTTTAAAGTAAAATAAAAGGAAGGCATTGCTTTGCAAATGCACCAAGAAGTTGTTATTGTGTGAACAATACACGCACTGGAAATTACCACGCTTCCGCTAACATGATTTGTCCATTCAAGATATGTATACGAGCTTGGTTGTTTTTCAGTGAAAATATTCATTTCCGTCAAAAATATTTCGTTGAGGGCTACATTTCGAGCCCTACATCAAAATAGTGTGCTATCGTTGAAATGTATGTTTTAACATTGATGCATAAACGGACTAACCTTAAACCCACAGTATTACGTCTGGAGAATTCATTTATCATATGGAGCGAAAATAATTGCACAAAAAATTCCTCTGTTGGCAGGCACAACTCGTTATTCAAACAGGCAGCTCAGGTCTTGAATCATGTTGTTTAATTTCAACGTCTAATACCCAGATTGATTTTGTGTTAGGGTAACAAATATGCATCAGTATTCCGAGTCATTATTGTTCTCATTCTTAGACTACATCTACCAGAATTGCATTTGCTTTTTTGGTTTGCACTGTGATTGTTTAGTCATCTTGTTGCTGACATTTAACAGGCCATCGCTAACATTTCTGTTTTGTTGGAATTACATCATTACACCCAGTCTTACACACCGTTTATAAGCAAACCTACGCAAGTATGCTCAGGAGAATAACATTACTGATCCTAGCAAAACTATCTTCAAGTTTCTCTATTAAATTACGTTGAGATATACTATTTGTGTCGACCATCATCAGATATGTGTTGTAGCGAGTGTGAATCCCGTAATACATGTATTTAGTAACCTCTTAATTGTTATTCTCGCTATGAAGTTGGGGAACGTTTCCAAGATAATATCAACAGAATATTAAAAATGTGTTAATTCAATGCTAACCTATTTTCGAAACTGCTGCCATTGTTGTGATTGAAACTTGAAAACATGTTTTCCTCTACACTATGTTTGTATAATGCAATATTTTCATTGATTGATGTGAAGCAACTCATACAAAACAATTTGAAAATACGTTTGATAATAATGAAAAAAGTTTTGTCAAGTTTGTGGAGAAGTAGTTTTTGTACAATGATGGCATTTTCCAGAATGTTTTTTTATGACAGAAGTAATTCATATATTACATCATATATTCAGGAATCATTTCGATGACACGATTGATACTGCCATCTTCAAGAAGCACGGTTTCAATTATACGATCCACATTCGGATTTTTAAAAAAGGTTTTTCGATGTCAGTTGTTTTGACTTCCGCTCGAGTAATGGGATTATGATAATTCCTGGAGGCAAAAGCTGTTATTGAGCGGGGCGTTTCAATGTCTAACCGTGCTGGACACAATGTTATGTTCCAATAGTGGTCCCACACGCACTGTTTACAAATGATGCTCGGTCAGTGAGTTACGTTAGATTGAAAATAATATAAATTCTCGTTATGGGGTCAGTTTCCTTGGCAATTACGCTTCTACCACGTGCAGACCTGTAGGGTACCTCCCCTACAGCTGTTTGTCCAGATCGGCACCTTGTGTAGCCTTGGGGCATACAGCTTTAGTATATTCAATAGTAATAGTAATAGTATATTCAACAGTAATAGGATCGAATCTGTACTGCTTGTCCCTAGAACTACCTAGACGATTTCTCCATACAATGTTTTAATGCATATTGCTCAAGTGGACTCAATTTATCTTTCGTCATGATAATATTTTTCGGTTTCGGCACTTTCTCTTTGAAACAGAACTAATTGTAGGATTGGGGTGAACTTCGAAATGTCATGAACCTAGTATCATGTCCTAGAGATTTGATGTGCAATCACTTGTTTTTTATTTATTAAAAGATGTTATCGGAATTGCGTTTTAAATGTTTCGATCCCTTTAGACTTGCCCCAACAGGAAATAAAGCTCATATGTACAACTGAAATATCTTCCACTTTCGGCTCCCAACCACGTACTATATCGTATTTACGACAATGCTTAGATATACAGTCAAGTCTCGTTAATCTGACACTAGTTAATCCGACAATCAGCTTTATCCGACACTAATGATGGCAACCAATTAAATCAGTCCTATTTAGACATGTTAATCTGACAGTCTCGCACTCCGACTCCGACACACCTAATTTGTAACGAATTACCGAAATCACTTATTAATCAGTCTCGTTAATCCAAAACAGTGATCAGCGTTTTCCGTGGTCATCTGCCCGCGAGTACACAGCCCGGTGTTTTGATATTTTGTATATATTTTAAATCATGCTGTTTTTGCGCATACATGGTAGAAGGATAACCTTCGATAATAATTCTGATGTGACCAAGAGATTGCTTTGAAGACTGTCCAACATCAATCTACCTAAGTTCACTGAACCAGATATTTTATGACGTGTCAATGAAGACATGTATCTGATCTTGCTCCATACTGTTCATTGAACCCTATTTTTCCCATTGAGTGACCAACACGAACAACGTTATTGCAGTCGTAGATCGCGTCACGTAATCTGTCTGATTAAATATACTTAAGTGTAAAGTCAAAGTTAAAACGTGTAACCTCGATTGTTCTTCTGATGGATGAGGCGCTTGTCTGATGTCAGTGTGTGTTCATGTGAATGGAATACAACATAGTCTGGTTAGAATGAACTGATCATATAATATCTTGACTTTAGCTGGTAACTGAAAACTTTCAATGTATATGGTACCTACTAACAAGTTGGAAAGAGGAGTAATAATGAAATTTGTATTTAATCTTATATATCACGACATATTTGATCTTTGGGTGAAAGGTCATCTGAAGTTTACTGAGAACACAATGTACGAAATGCTGGACTTCTTCGTAGATCATAGCTCTGCGACATTTGCGGATAGCACTTTCACACAGAAAGTAGGCATCCACATGCTCCTTCCTTGTTGATGTGATGAATATGAAAAAAGATATAGATATAGCTACAGGCTATCCACAAGACTATGACAAGAGGGATGGTGCCAACTTTCCAATAGTAAAACTTTCTTTTATGTAAAAAAATATTCCATCAGCTTCATTCTTTGGTGTCTACATTTTTCAACTTTGAAGGTAGAATCGAGCATGCTCTTAATTTCAAAGAGCGTCATACAACTCTTACTTTTGTTGTTGGAACAGGGTTACAACATTCATTGTCTTAGTAAAGCTTCCCAAACGTTTTACGGAAGATTTGTGAAGGTCATTTCCAAATTTGACGCATCTGTGATGTCAGGTGCAATTCTCATTTGCCTTGTGCCATATTTTCCCGTGTTTGACTAGCCTTTGCTGTGTTTATGACGAGTGCCTCCCGTGAGGCAAGAAACACTCATCTTGTTTTAGAACACCTGGCATCATCACAATTTGATAGTGATTCATAGGCACATGCTGAATTGTACAACGAACTATTCTTTCAGGAGAGATTTCTGATGATTATGAAAAGGGTTTTGTCGCTTTTGTTTTAATAGAATTACTATATTACGACAGTTAGAGAAGGAGCCTATCCACCGATCGTGTCATAGAGGCCCCTCCATCAGTTGTTTCAAACCGATGGTTTTGTCGCTTATATTTCCAAGCAAAAGATGGTATAGTATCATAATGTCACACTCGTCAGGGAAATGTTGAAATCAGTAGTGAACAGATATTATATTTACTGTTTGAAAGACGTACCCACCATGTTGGGTTCATATTCAGACATTACATCAGTCAAAGGACCTATAAATCTGGTAGTAGTAGTTTGCAATGCTGTCACTGCAGCGGGGAGGGGAGGTGAAATGGGGTTTAACGTCGCGTTCAACATCATTGCACTTAAATGTGTTTTAACATTTGTGAGTGGTTGCTTGTACTTTTCCGGACTGATGCTGATTTATAGTGTTAGCCGACTGAGATACCCTGTCGCAGTTAAACATAATTCCTCCTTCAGACACAGTGTACCGACTCCGAGCCAACCACTCCTTGATTTAGCCCCTTAATGCCGAGCGCCAGACAGGGTAACAACAAGTACCATTTCTTAATGTCTTTTGGTATGGCGCGGCCATGGAACCCCGAACCTTCCGCTCTCCGGGCGGACACTCTACCACTAGACCACGGAGGCGGTCCATTAATACAGAGGCATGCAACAACGTGACACTATGTATTATGGACCCCGCATGCATATGTTTTTTTGTTTAATATGATTAAACCTAGAAATTGTATTTGAAAGCATACAAATCCTATTATTGTAAGCAGGTGGCCAAAACTGGCGTCTGAAAGTCGCTTTCAAAAGTGGCGATGAGACAAACCGAATGTAGATTTTTATACAAATACAGGAGATATCAATCAAATACCAATTCTGGTTTATTTTTTCGATCCGTAACAGTTCCAATGCATCGAGTGATATATTGGGAACTGTAGAGGTACTTTTATGGGTTTATAGCATGTCATTTATCAACATAACGATTCCATATTAATATTGACAGTCCTCGTGAGCGTAAAATAATAATGGGTCTATAATTGTGTAATTGCAATAGAAATACGATATCCCTCCGAGAGGGCAATTACTTATCAGTGTCAGTTTTCGAATTCACGAACACGTCCTATTTTAATTCTGGAAACCCATTTGTCCATGCTGTGGCCAGTCTCTGTCAAAGGTATTTACAAAATTGATTAAATATGCTGTTCTCATGGGTACATAAAAAAGGAAGAAAAAATGTAAAAAACATCTTTCCAAAACATAAAATTTAAACTATGTCGCCCATATGAATATTTTCCTTTGCTCAAAACTCATGTTTTTCTTTAGCAAATACACAAAGGTTTGTATACAAGCATTATGACACACAATTCCACTCATTTTAACTTAGTTCAACTAATTTATGGCTTCTATGGTGTCTTTTAACTCCAAGCAAGAAATTTTGTAATCACAACAGAAACAATTGCATCTCTTGCAGACACTGATTGATATAATTGAACTTCTATAAACACACGAATATGTAGCGACAATTTCAGTCGACGACACCCAAAACGCATCAATAACACAAGACATATCCATCTCATATATCTCAGTCGGAGTCGAGTCGTCTCAATGTTGTTATCAGTTGTAACTACATGTAACTAGGTAATGGAATACATTTTTACTTGAATGGTTATTTTAACATACACAGTTACACGTGTGTATAATATGCCGTAAAATATTTCAAATAATCAGTGTATCTTGATCTTAATATCTTTGGATATGTTTAATTTATAATTTTCTTGTACAATAATCGTAGTTTGATTCTTTTTGTTCGGTGTTATACTGTTGATTGTTTTTCCCTCCCAATGAAAGCCAACTTTCAATCAAACCATAGCATGAGTGAGTGAGTGAGTGAGTGAGTGAGTGAGTTGGGTTTAACGCCGCTTTTAACAGTATTCCAGTTATATCATGACCTATCAGCTTAATGTGGGAGGAAAGCCCGAACTGATGCAGGTCTCAGACGTTAACCACTTCGGTGAAACCCACGAGCACGGGTATGGTGCTGACAAACCTAGAAACATAATAGGGGAGAACTGGCCATAGCATGAACCACATCCTCATTCACCTATAGTTATAAGCTCATTTATGAAGATGACCATGATGAATGACCATTTTATATACTACCGACAGAAAATAAAGCATTGACGAGGCCCAGTATTAAGGGTTCACTTCATGTCACGTCTGTGATCTTTAGCAAAAAATAGTATTAGTTGAAACACAAGCAGCCATATCTGCGGAAGATATGATGACCAAAATACCATTACACATTTCACGTGGCATAGTTATTTTGGTAAATTGAAAAATGTTGTTTCAACTGTGGAAAATGTTTAAGCATGAGAGAGACTGATATTTAAAAGGTATACATGTATGTAGCGCTACATGTAGAGTTCAGATGCATTCGTGATATAAAGATAAAGAATTTAAAATAAAAAATAAGAATATGGCAGTGATCACGATCTGCAACTATTTGTGGATGATAAAGGGTATAAGTTACCTTTATTCACATTGTTGACGATATAAATCGTTTTTTATTCACTTTTAGGGAAAATACATCCATTCTCAGAAATTGATGTGCCACATTCAACGATAAATGAACGTTTGCTTGCTACCATGTGATGTTGATGCAAAGGTCCATTCCTGTTTGGTTAATGGGATTCAAGTGTACATTAAACCATGGTTTCGAAAGAAAGGGTTTGCTTATATTAATTCAATTCACCCATGTTATCTACATAGGGGATACTCTCTGATCTCTGAGCATACTTAATGTAAGACGTTTTCACTGTCCTGTCCAGTGATCTGCAACAGCTCATCTCAATGTAGCATTTCTGACATATTAATGTTTCTCGGGCAAACCGTGAAATTTGTACATTGTTCCTCCTCCTTCCAGGTCCAATCTATTCAATTATCCTGCTGCTCGCCAGCCTCAACAGTTGCACCAATCCCTGGATCTACGTGGCCTTCAGCGACACCGTCTGCAGCGAACTTAAGAAGCTCTTTGTTCGAAAAAACAGAAACCTGAACCGGAGAGACGACCATGTTCAATGTGTTTGTGTTGGTTGTTTCAGACCTTCAGACTCAAGCGGCAGCTACCATCTCAGCGAAAGATGTGACACCAACAACAGGGTGCATAATACCTGTACATAATCCTGTAAAGACACAATGACGTGGACCTATGCGAAACAACCATACTGGTCTTTGTCAAAAAAGAAATACATTACTAAGCTTAAGGCTTACTTGATACACGTGCATGTTAAATACGTCGGTATGATGTTGCGCAAAAGAAGGCAATTTTGTACTTTTTCCATATTTCACTTCAATTCATGGGCAAAAACTATGAATGTTCATAATAGACTTGTACCATGATTATTATTACAGTTTCATAAGTATATTATGAGAATTTACTACAAATGGTGGTAGGTTATTAATTGTACGTATTCGTGTTTTAAATACGATAACAGAATTAGCAACGTGATTATATCAGCAGTCGCTTGAGTTTCAGAGAACCTCTTGATATCATTAACGCATATCTCCTCAAACGCATTTCAAATCAAACATAAATATGAATTATAAGTAAAATAATCACACATAATGTGCCAGTAATTCATGCGTCTCATACGCACCTATCATGCGCATTATATGTTGCATCTTCCCGAGGCAAGGGAGTTAAATGACTTTAAAAGTCCAGTTTCCACCTTTGCCGAACTAGGCTGAAGTTACTGGGCTCGATCGTTGCGCCGCCAGTGGCTATTACCAATTATGTCCCTTCTAAGCCTCTCCTTTGGACCAATCAGATTCCACCCCTCGTATCACTTGCGTTAGCTTCAGACAAAATGGTGGCGCTCAGTCAGGACGATCTGATCGATAATCAAAATCTATATTGTGATAAAACGGGTCTTACATCGCGAAATGCATCAAATCACGTGAGCACCTTGATTAAAAACATGAAAAAAAATTGGAAAATATCTTCTGACAACGAGTTGGCGGTGCACATGCTTTGAAAATCCTGCAATCGATCGAAATCCGCACGACAGTTTACGAACCGGATTTTGATTTCGGTGCGCGATTTTGATTGGACTATACATAGACTCGTTAGTCCAGAGAAAATGTAACTCCATAATACCAGCCTAGTTCGGCAAGGGTGGAAACAGGACTTTTATAGTCAGTTTACTTTTGCCTCGGGAAGATGTATATGTTGATGGCAATATACACACTGTCGAGTAATTTTGTAAAGGATATTGACATATATACATGTCATTAGGTTTAAGTTGACTCAAGCTTGATTTTGAATTGATATAATTTTGAATAGAGGACTGCGTGTATGATACTTTGCCAACAATTTACATTGTCTCTAAAGAACGCTTACGTCACACACAATTTTCCCTCTTTACATATTTACATAATCAAGAATATCCCACGTATATGTGCTCAGTATGTGTATATATGGCAGCCATATTATCGTCTTTTCATTCATATGAAAATTGGGAGAACGGAAGTCGTTGCACCTTCCAACAATCGTAAGCAATGGAGTTCATTTCTGTTTGGCCCGTTTATTATCGTAGTTGTGTGACTAAACAACTGCAAACAAATACCCTTAATCATTCACAAATAAATACCATTTACATGATTTGAAAGAAGACTGACAATGATTGAAAAATAAGTCATTTTCTATTTTAAGTTTTTTTTGGTAATAGCCCTGATACTGTGTTGATGTTTCGAGCTGTAACCAGAAGAGAAAGCACGGAGAGGCATTGCACACATGACCTAACTAACCTTCAAACGCGACTGCAGTTTGGCTTAATCACTATGGAGTGAATTCATGAGAGGAACAAACTTCCACGACACGATGGTAATGTGAAGATCGTTGAGATGTGCAAGCGATCTGGTTAAGACGGCCGGAAAACACTCAGTCTCTCATTGGTTTCAATCAAGCCTGTTCCTGTTTGAGAACAAAGCAAGCTGATTTGGGGTGCTGTAATTACATGGAATCAATTGTTTCGTAATTTGATCAAATAACATGTATGTAGCAGGAATGTGTATTGAATGTTAAGAGCCTTGTGGAATTATCAGAATGTAATATTCAACAGATTAATATTAACTAGTTGAAGTTCATTCGGCGGAACTGTATGTAGTTATCTTTGATAATCGCATGCAAAATAATCGACCAAAAGCAGATGTCAGGACAGGTCGAATGTAATGAAACTGTTCATAAACCTTCTTTGAACATCCCAACACAAGAAACATTTACACAGTGGAGTATAACACTGAAATCCTTGTTGATGCACAAGGCTTTCGGTTTAATAGTCTTTTAAGGACATAAGGAGACAGTGTCGATCACAGAATTACAAGCATTGGTATCCTACTATTTTGTATTGGATATGTAATTGGATAAGTTTCAAGCATACTGTTCTCCATTTTTGGCATCTATTCGTCAAGTTACTGCTACGACTTGTCGATAACTGCAGTTATGTAAACTGTGATTAAAATATGTTGCTCGTCGTTGTAATTAAGTAATCCTATAATATCATACAATGCTGTATGTTCGTAACTCCCACGAGCATCCTTTTGGTCTATTCCCTGCAGGTTGATTACCAAGAAATACAACCTTAGTATACTTTAAAATGGATTACCCGTGCACAGATGCAGTGTCCAGGCAATGAATGTAAAACAGCTCCATATTTTCACAGGCCAAAACGTCCATAAACCTTTCCACATGAAAGGTACTTTATGTGAGCAAACGCATTATTTTATTGTACTTCATACAACTGTCGCATTACGTTTGATCTATTTGGTACGTTACATATGAAACGCTTAATAGTTAACCTTACTGTTTTGCTGTCCTTTGTTTGATTGTAGAGTCTTTATTATTACTGTATGGCTCATATATTGGTTGAGTCGTTAAGTTTGAACTCATTAATTCCTTTGGTAAGATGATACTCTTGAATAAACGTATTGCACCTAAAGGTATAACATATATTGTGCATTTGATATTTACACTTGATATTGACACATCACGACAATTGTAGTTCATACTTTCACACGGTAAACATCACAAATACACTTTACCCTTCACACGCTATATATCACAAATAAAACATGATACTTTCACACAGTACACATCACCAGTACACGTGATACTTTCACAAAGTACACATCTCAAGGACACTTGGTACTTTCACACGGTACACATCACCAGTGTACGTGATACTTTCACACAGTACACATCTCAAGGACACTTGATACTTTCACACAGTACACATCTCAAGGACACTTGGTACTTTCACACAGTACACATCTCAAGGACACTTGGTACTTTCACACAGTACACATCTCAATGACACTTGATACTTTCACACCGTACACATCTCAACGACACTTGCTACTTTCACACAGTACACATAACAAGTACACTTGGTACTTTCACACAGTACACATCTCAAGGACACTTGGTACTTTCACACAGTACACATCTCAATGACACTTGATACCTACACACGGTAAACATCACAAGTACACTTGGTACTTTCACACAGTACACATCTCAAGGCTCTTGGTACTTTCACACAGTACAAATCTGAAGGACACTTGGTACTTTCACACATTACACATCTCAAGGACACTTGGTACTTTCACATAGTACACATCTCAAGGACACTTGATACTTTCACACAGTACACATAACAAGGACACTTGATACTTTCACACAGTACACATCACAAGTACACATTATACTTTCACACAGTACACATCACAAGTACACTCGGTACTTTCACACAGTACACATAACAAGAACACTTGATACTTTCACACAGTACACATCTCAAGGACACTTGGTACTTTCACACAGTACACATCTCAAGGACACTTGGTACTTTCACACAGTACACATCTCAAGGACACTTGATACCTACACACGGTAAACATCACAAGTACACTTGCTACTTTCGCACCGTACACATCTCAAGGACACTTGTTACTTTCACACTACACATCTCAAACATCACAAGTACACGTGGTACTTTCACACAATACACATCTCAAGGACACTTGGTACTTTCACACAGTACACATCACAAGTACACTTGGTACTTTCACACAGTACACATCACAAGTACACTTGCTACTTTCACACTGCACACATCTCAACGACACTTAGTACTTTCACACAGTACACATCTCAAGGACACTTGGTACTTTCACACAGTACAAATCTGAAGGAAACTTGGTACTTTCACACATTACACATCTCAAGGACACTTGGTACTTTCACATAGTACACATCTCAAGGACACTTGGTACTTTCACACAGTACACATAACAAGGACACTTGGTACTTTCACATAGTACACATCTCAAGGACACTTGGTACTTTCACACAGTACACATAACAAGGACACTTGATACTTTCACACAGTACACATCACAAGTACACTTGCTACTTTCACACTGTACACATCTCAAGGACACTTGTTACTTTCACACTACACATCTCAAATATCACAAGTACACTTGGTACTTTCACACAATACACATCTCAAGGACACTTGATACCTACACACGGTAAACATCACAAGTACACTTGATTCTTTCACACTACACATCTCAAACATCACAAGTACACTTGCTACTTTCACACTGTACACATCTCAAGGACACTTGTTACTTTCACACTACACATCTCAAACATCACAAGTACACTTGGTACTTTCACACAGTACACATCTCAACGACACTTGGTACTTTCACACAGTACATATCTCAAGGACACTTGGTACTTTCACACAGTACACATCTCAAGGACACTTGGTACTTTCACACAGTACACATCTCAAGGACACTTGGTACTTTCACACGGTAAACATCACAAGTATACATGATACTTTCACACAGTACCGTCACAAGTACACTTGGTACTTTCACACAGTACACATCACAAGTACACATGATACATTCACATGGTACACATCACAAGTACACATGATACTTTCGCACAGTAAACATAACAAGTACACTTTATACTTTCACACGGTAAACCTCACAAGTACACAGGATACATTCACACGGTTAACATCACAAGTACGCATGATACTTTCACACGGTAAACATCACAAGTACACATTATACTTTCGCACAGTAAACATAACAAGTACACTTGATACTTTCACACAGTAAACATCTCAAGTACACTTGATACATTCACACGGTAAACATCACAGGTACAGTTGATACTTTCACGCTGTAACCATCACAAGTATACATGATACTTTCACACGGTAAACATCTCAAGTACACAAGGTACGTTACACGATAAACATCACAAGTACACTTGATACTTTTACACGGTAAGCATCACAAGTACACATGATACTTTCACACGGTAGGCATCACAAGTGCACTGATACTTTCCCATGAAAAACATCACGAGTACACGTGATACTATCAGTTGGTAAACATCACAAGTACATATGAAACATTCACATGGTAAACATCACAGGTACATTTGATACTTTCACACAGTAAACATGACAAGTACACTTGATACGTTCACACCGTAAACATCTCAAGTACAATTGATACTTTCACACGGTAAACATCTCAAGTACACAAGGTACTTTACACGGTAAACATCACAAGTACACACGACACTTTCACACGGTAATCGTCGCAGGTACACTTATACTTTCACACGGTAACCATCTCAAGTACACATGATACATTTACACGGTAAACATCACAAGTACACATGATACTTTCACTTGGTAAACATCTCAAGTACATTTGATACTTTTACAAGGTAAACATCTCAAGTACACAAGGTACTTTACACGGTAAACATCACAAGTACATTTGATACTTTCACACGGTCAACGTCAGGAGTGCATTTGATACTTTCACATAGTACACTTCACGACAAAACAAATCGGAATAACTGAAACAACTTTTCATAAAATGTGTTTTATGACATTGCTCTTGTTTTGTTTGATTCTAAATACATGTATTTCCACGTCACTGAACAAGCCGGTATTTGAACATTAACAATGGATAGGCCATTACGATCAGTTTTACCTTTAAAAGCAAATCTTACAGCGTTATCATACGGACATTGGAATGTTTCTCCATCACAACCAGGGTATTTTAAAGATGAAACAAATCGATTTATTGCACCTGTAAATGTACCTGTTAATCTCATGTTATATAATTGCCCTTGCAATTTATCATCACACCCCTTGCTTGATAATTGTTTTTAAAGATTGTATTGTAAGGCATTAGTAATCAGTTGTGCTTATTAGACGGAAGCCAGAGCTCCAGTATGTGAGCATGTAGCACGTCTAAACTGAGATATATCTATTGAATAATGATAACAGGACAGAATAAATCTATCCGGATATGATCATGAGTCTGTTATGCATTCAGTTGCAGACATTTGTTGCAGCTCTGCGGATATGCTACTAACGATATCGATGCATTCAGTAAAATGCCAGATGCAGCTGATACATCGGTGCAATTGGTTTCTCATGATGATGTTAATATTACTTCTTCTTCTGTAACCCTGGAGTTTAGTTATATTCATCTTAACATGCTGGGCGTAATGTAGCCGATATTTATCCCTGGAACAATCTTCTTTCTTCAGAAGTAGTATATTTCAGTTTAATTTGCATAAAAAAAACGATAATGCCATTTTCTTAATCATAAGAAACCGGTGGTAAAAGCAGACTCCATTCTATGATTCCGATCATATCATCATCATATGTTTATGAATTACTAACGAATAGTGATGATACCAGGTGTTCGCCAAAAGATGAAAGTAACCCGCCCCATCAGTGGTATCCGTCACAAACACATGCAAAGGCGTCAATGAGAATATAAGGTTTCATATTACTTTTTATGTAATGATTCTGAGTCTCTTCGGGAGAAGACTGTAACCAATAGCCTACCTGACCGCACGTGCAATCATTAAAATAATGTCTAAGATTTGGAGGGTAATAATGTTCATGTAAGAGAGGGGCGGTCGGGTAGCCTAGTGGTTAAAGCGTTCGCTCCTCACGCCGAAGACCCGGGTTCGATTCCCGACATGGGTACAATGTGTGAAGCCCATTTCTGGTGTCCCCCGCCGTGATATTGCTGGAATATTGCTAAAAGCGGCGTAAAACCCTACTCACTCACTCATGTAAGAGAGGGCTCAAGGTCAAGTCTCCCGACATCACGATACATCTATCTAGTTATATATCCCAGTGATTATAATGAACATGTTACAACATGTTATTAAAATATTGCATTTACATAAACAAATTTTTCGTTAATTGTATTTGTGATGGAAACTTGGATAGTCTTAATCACCATTCATTTGATTGACCTTCCTCACAATAGACAGGCATTGTTTACGAATCTTAATCCATATTTGGACATAGTATTTATACAACTGGAAAAGGGTAAACACAACACTTTTTATTGTCTTATATCCCGAACTATCGTGTACCTTTTGGAAATATCAATATTTGACGGTGATCTTATTTCGAGAAAAAATGCCTACGATACCACAGATGCTCGATGGAGAGTTGGTATACTGAAGTCGTTTCATCGGTTCATGTCACAAAAAGTTTTGATTTAATTTTGAATATGTGCATGTCATCATGTAAGAAACCGAATGTGTTTCGTCAAAAAGAATACACGATGCAACGGCTCTATCTTTGGAAATAGATAGAAGGCGGTGTTAAACCCTCCAAGTGTATAAATCGTGTAAGAACTTGAGGCAATACTTGTTCAGAAAAAACACGATGTTCGGTCACGCATCATTTTGTACACCTCCTTTCCGTTCTGGTAAACCGCTGAGGTAGCAAAATCATGGCATTTGAGAATGATCAGGTGTTTTTGAAACCTTACTCAGTTGTTCTAACTCTTAACAATGTCCTCATCTATGTTTGGTGTGAGCATATAAAAACATGTAATTCTGAACATACACACGCAATTCAGAGTATTTAACATTTCAAATACTTCATTATGAGATGTTTGCATGTTTGCGGTGACATAGTTTTGCTTTGCCCTCCATTCTTAACGGGGTATTCCATCAATTCAATGAGCAGTGTCTTAAAAAGTGTGTCACTTCAGTATTATTGTAACGAAGTGAAGTACTGGCAACAGCTGTCTGTACAGATGTCTGGCTTCTGATGTTAGTAGCAAATGGTAAAGTGTTCTGTAGACATGATCTCCTAAATGACTTTAATGGGACAATTACTCTTTGAGATAAACTGGTATCCAAGATACTTCCTCATCCATTACTGCCATATCAAAGCTGACTGAGAGTGTAGTGAAACTAGTCATCTGATCAAGATATTCAGTTGCCCCATGTGTCAAATATCGAAAGCAGGTGTTTTGTACTTCAAATCTACATGTACATGCATTTTACCAGTGCACTCTCAGAACACATTTGGTCATGAGTAGGAAAGTCTACCCTTTCAATACTTCCCTGTACATTACGCCCGAGTAATTTTCTTAATATATACTGAACCGATAAGGAAACGTCACCATGGACCGATATATATATTGTCCAAACACTGTAAACATACTTTGAGACACATTAAAAAGATGAAACTTGGCAAAACTTACCATCAAGGTTGAAATGAAAGCGTCAAATGTACTTAAAGTGAAACACAAAACGTCTCTGAGAAAATGGCATCACAATCAGTATATCGTGTGTCCGCCATGTGCATTGATAACTGCCGTGCAACGTCGTTACATGGAATGGATGAGGCAGTTGATGAAGGCCATAGGCACTTGAGCTTTAGTTCAGCTGCAGTTGTCGGCCTTGGTCGGACGTCATTCAGTCGTCTTTCAATTTCGTCCCACATGTGCTCAATGGGATTTAAATCGGGACTGAGGGCAGGTCACTGCATGGTTCTGATGCCATTCTGCTGGAGGAAGTCTCTTGTTGCTCTCGCAGTGTGGCGATATGAAGCTTAAACTCGTGGTTGCGGCGACGTGCCAAATGAGGTAAGACTTGATCAATGTACCGATCTGCTGTGACACCATTGCCTCTCCCTGGACCGATGTTCCGGAAGACCACAGGGGAGACCCCCTGTGCAAGACGAATTCCATCCCACACCATGATACTCGAACTACCTCACGAGTCTCTCTCAACATTACAAACATCCGAATAACGTTTCCCATGGCGTCGCCAGACTATCTCTCTCTGCCATCCGCTGTTGAGGTACAGTAACGGCTCTCGTCTGAAAAGAGGACTCTTCTCCACTGCTGGTGGCGCCAATGCTGGTGCTGTGCTACCCATTGAAAACGGCCCCGGCGATGGCGTGGTGTCAGAATGGGTTCTCGGTGTGGCGACAGCCTGGTGTCAGAATGGGTCCTCGGTGTGGCCTGTGATAGTGGAGGTGTCTGCTCGTCAATCTTCGATGCACGTTGTCGCACTAATATGTCGCTGGTGTGTCCCCATGGTCTGTCGAGCAGTTTCCACAGCAGTAACAAAGCGATCTTGAAGATGTTGTCGCACAATCTGACGATCCTGACGTCGGGTCATCTGTAGTATTGGTGGTCTGGTACTGTTGCTGGAGCCTGTTTCTGATCCTTACGTGTACGTGGACTTGAAATGCATTGGCAACTTGCCGGGCGGTTTGTCCAGCTTGCAATCGTCCAAGGGCTTGGTATCGCTCATTTCTTGTCAATCTTGGCATGTGATAGCAATTCAATAACGAATGAATGTTATCCGATCTGGGTGGATTTTTATAGGGCAAGAAATGTTCATTTCAATTTGCACGGAACTCACAAGCATCGGGTTACCATGGCCGTTGCCGTCATGAGTTTAGGCGATCGGTTTTATTGTAATCTGCTTTGGTTTTTTTATCATCAAGTTTCATTTTTCCGGACAAGGTAATGCTAAGTTTTAGCAACTTTGACAAAAAATACCCATATATTTAAATGACAACTTTTCATGCAATGTTACTTGGGGTGACGTTTCTTTTGCGGTTCAGTATATTATAACATAGAGGAAATGACTGTGGATAAGACCAGTCATCTTAACTGCATGTCACCAAATGACACGGGATCTGCAATCTACTAATGTCTTGAGTCGAGGCTTTAGAGGCGCCGGAGAAAGCATGTAACATGAAATCTCATAATCTTCTGTCCACATTTGATAGAGTGTTACATGTATGGGCATTGCAAATAGTAAGACCTGCTATTTCATGCTTTCATCATAACGTGTGACAGATTAATTTCAGCCGATAGTCTAACTGTCAGGAAATATAACATGAGGGTAATAACAATTATAGGATTTCAAAACTTTTTAGAAATAATATGGATTAAATAATCCTGATGCAATGACAACGTCAGATATATTCGACCCAAATCGTGTGTCATTGGATGTTATAATTTCAAAAGAGGCAAAAGTGTTCATTCATATCAGTAACCCCAAATCTAATTTTTAAAAAGTCAATAACACTTTTCATTTTCTCATATGAACCTTTCGACCATCACCAAAAGGTGAATGTAGTACATTTGCTTTCACTACGTTGTTTCGAATTTAATTCGTTGTTTTTTATACAGTGTAAATCGTGTCAAGGATACAGTGAGTTTTAAAAAATATTCATCTACATGGGCCTCGTTATTAATCACGTCATCATTCACAATAATCGTGTAACTTAGATGTAATGATTTATTGTTTTGTATGTTTTGTAATCAGCAGCATTAAGCATGTTTTTGACACTGCAGTAAATACATTCATGACGGCGTTTCCAGTAGAATTGCGTTCGTCTCAGGCTGTACACTACATAAACGCAATCGACCACACAGATCAATCGTCGTTCGTTTTCAAACTCAAAATAATTTAAAAGTGCCTTTCACCATTTGTTATGCACTATTTTTTAAACAGGAAATGTACAAGATCAAATGTACATGTACACATATTATATCTGAAAGATATTTGGACAATTACACAAGCAGCTGAAATCTGGCTACCCAATATGATATTCATGAGGTCTTTCTGGCAAAATACTCATGTGTAATGATGTAAAACACAACGTTTCGGAGTATATGAATATGTGTTCCTAATAATAAAGAAGTTGACATCTATATATTTTCTTTCTTATGTGTATCACTTCTAAATGCCTTTCAAAGACCTGTCAAAATGTTGTTTGTGTAAATGGTTGGCACCAATTGCATCATAGTCAGAGGGATTTAAAGGGGCACTAATCTCTGGCTTCTTCTCGGCTGCCCGACACTGGCCGCTCACAAGCTGCCGTGAGTCGACATGCTCGCTTATACAATAGACTGGGCAAACGTCTGCAAGGAGAGCTAAATAAACGTGGAGGCAATATTTGTTTTTCGCATTTTTAACACTGATTGCTTACCCGTGACCTATAAAGATTTCTACAAAGGGCGCATGTTAATTAGTTTCTTCAGCCTAAATATTAACAAACAGACAAAAAGAACGACGGAAGCTCTTCGGATGTCGTTATTTGGATATACCCCTGATGGTTATTGTTTAATTATAAAAAAGCAGCCATGCAGTGAAAGCATTTTCGGATTTCGTATTGTGTGGATAATCGATTACTACTCCCTTGCTGTCATCCATGTTTTCTGGTATAACCCTACACTTGTGTATATGTCATCTTTCAATTGATGCTCATTTAAAGAATTTATTACAGGTTTCCATTTGGCATTTCTTGTGTCTGGGGTAATTATTCAATCTTAATCCAGGTTTGAAGAGTGGTGAAATGTGTGTACTGTAAATTGCACGTGGCAGCCCAGCAAGAGATGAATGATCTGTTGATTTACTTTTTTTGTAAAAAATCAAAAGATCAACAAAAAAATACGTTGATTGATTAAGCACTATTATCCTGCACAGTGTCAAAAATAAGTGTTTCCATGTGTAGGTTTACTAAAACAAAGGGAATACACTCATATAATGGGTTGAAGTTCCGATGTAAAAACAACATACTTTCTTCAAAGGGTTAACCAGTTATACGTTGATTGATATTGTTAACTCAATGGATTATGAAAATATTTGTCACGTGGGCTTTCTCAGCTGACCTTTGGGACTTGAAACCCATGTGAAAGACCTGAAACAATCTAAGTGATCAGTTGAGAAACGGGCTATAATATCCCGAAACGATATATATATTTTAAAATATTTGATTTGTTACAGAGACACGTGACATCGAATAAGTTTCTTTGTACAACTGCAGATGCGTGGGATATTGTTCCTTCATGTAGATATTCACGCATACATACCTCGAACAAGGAAGCTGCCTAAAATGTGATAACTTGCATTTTGTTTTCATTCATTTGCTGCAGCATTGAACAGAATCATTCTTGTTCCTCTACGTCGTGGTTGGGAAGTTTTTTGATGCGCGTGGACGTTGTTTTCACAAGCCTACAGTCAATGTTAAAACGTGATTCACTCAGGCAATTTATAAAATGTCTAATAATATATCTGTCCATTTATTTAACACATTAACTAAAAATAATTAAGACGGTCAAAGGGGCTTAAAAACATCACCATAGATTAATTATGCTAGGATCAAAAGCCAAACAACATTTTCAGTCACTTGGTGATGATATCGAACATAAAAATGTTTGAACATACTTTTAAGTCAATTTGTAAAATAACTGCGAAAATATAAACACGATTCGCAGGTGAAATAAGTCAAAATAGTGTAAACGAAAATCGCACAATTACCAAGCAAGAGACTTATCAAAACACCGTCGGCATTACCGATGCTACATGTCCTTATCATTTCCAAAAGTGTATTTCATTTTGATGATCAATGTGACCATACGCCCTTATACTATCAATTAGAGCTACAAATGCGCTTACGAATGGCGCAGCACAGGTCGCGAACTATTCTAGATTTCTCCTATATCAACCTCGTACTCACGGAGAAAAGCAATAACAAAGACATCAACCAGCCCCAGGGAATTGCTTAAGATCAGTGCCCCTTTAAGCTGGTGTTGTTTGATTAAAATGAAATTATTGAAAAAAAATGAAATTTATAAAATCGCTTTGTTTTCATTTTTCATTCCATAAGGAACTTGTTTCCACATGGTCCTAAAGAGAACTAAGTGTTACCTCCTTTGTCTGTTTAATATATTCCCCAAATATTCGGGGTATCACCTCTATTCCTAATCCCCCATCACGGTAGGACCCCTAATCCCGGGCGCTATTCATAAATGTCTAGTAACTTCCTTTGGAACTGTTCAGAAGTTGGCAGGTGACTTCAAGAGAGGAAGAGAAAGCCTCTAACTGTCACCACTATGGAAAATCAAGTACATGATATGATTATAGATGATCGACGTCTTACCACACGTCATATAGCCAATACAGATAGAATCTCTCAAGAGAGTGTTGAGAACATTTCGAGGAGCGAAAAGGGGTTGACAAAGGATTCAACCCTCTAGGTTCCAAGGCTTTTGACGCCTTATAGAAAATGCTCCAGGTTCGACTCCTCTCATGAGAATCTATGTCGGTTTGAATCAAATCCAGCTGATTTTCTTGATCGATATGTTACCATGGATGAAACGTGGTTTCACCAGTGTCAGCCAGGTTTTAAACAAAACAGTCAAGCAGTGGAAGCATTCAACGTTTCCTCCTCCGAAGAAGTCACGGAAAACTCCCTAAAAGGTGTGTTGATCCACCAGGACAATTCATCTGTGCACAGGTCTGGTGTCGCCATGGATGGAATGCTCACTGAACTTCCTGCCTATTCACCTAATTTGACACCGCCATATTACCACCTCTTGAAAGGATTGTCTGTCAAGCAGTATTCCAATAATGACACCATTTATGCTGTGGAAGAATTATACCACACCAAGAGAGACCAGTCCAGATCATCGACAGGAGCGGACGGATTGCACAGTTAAAACCACGGACTACGTCGATGATGAAGAATCGCCGCCCGACGCACCGATGTGCATTCTGTTACGTGCCTACCAACATGTACCCTTTCGACTGTTATTCAACCTTTAACAAAAAATATGTCATCCGAACACTTCACCCCGGAGTTTTATCTTCCATCGTCGATTGGGCTGCCCACCGAGAGCAACCAGAGCGCTTGGACAATAGCAATACGGTAAACCTGTGAGCGAAATTAATTTCATGACTTTCATGACATGTGGACTTTCCCTAACTAGTATAATTTTAATTCCTGGTATTAAATAAATTACTTTTAGACGCTCACATCGTAGTGTTACTTTACTTCAACTGTTGGGTAAATTCTACATGTGGAATAGGACCTACGTAACTGATCACGTTATACCTACATGTATTTAAGAAATAAAGTCTGTTCTGCCCCCTTTTGTAGTGTAACAAGATATAGTTTTGCCCTGAATTAGTATGGATAAAGCCCGCATGCATATTCGTGCTTAAACTATAATAGTTCAGGTCAAAACTATACTATAGTACACTCCACAAGGGGGAAGAACAAACTTTATTTCTTAAATACATGTAGGTATCCTGTGATCAAACGTCATTACTTTTTCAAAATACATGATTGAGATTTTATTAGTACCAACCTTATGTTTATATGGATATGTGTTTAAACTCAAATCTGTAATAAGCAGAGCCGTAACTTGAAAAGTCCTCAAGCATGACTGATGGGCTGTTCCACCTAATTGCCTGCATCCATACGTTAACAGACTACTTATTATTGACTTACGATGGTAGATCTCACTTTATAATGCATTGAGTATGTACTTATCCAGTTCCATGCAGGAATATTAGGATTAAATTTTGTATTTATGTTTTTAAATAAATATGGTTCTGTACGTGACACTAGTGCCAGAAGTGCATTCATGGGGCCGAGCTAACCCTATAAGCACAGTCGAAAATTTGTGGGGGTTTTTTCGTCGTAAAAGTTGAAACTGATGTTTCCACCCCCAATGTCAGCAGACTGCAGCAACTGGAAGCAATGAGTTTGAGTGTTTACCGATATGGTTGCACTAAAGGATACCTTACAACTGACGTGAATCGACGGTTTGGGTCGAGGTGAAATGGCGCCGACCACAGAAGGGAAAGAGTAACGTCGTGTTGTTTAACTTAAGAGTGGCACGGACACAATGGTTTGTGTCTGCTTGGGTTTCAACCCGAGGCGAGGGTGTTCACTGATTACTCACCACGGGCTTCTGATCATTTTAACAATGTGTTTTATCAGACTCATTAAAAGTATCAATAATTCGATTAGGACGCACAAGCTTGGTTGAAAGAAATGGCAGAACAATGTTATCAAGGATCCGTTAAATCACGGGGGTGGGGTAATTTGAACAGTGTCTAAAAAACTAAACACGTGTAGTGTATCATAGGATATAGCACTGTGGGTAGCATTGATCTCAGAAGTGATGATAAAGCGTACACTTGCATTTACTATGTATCAGTTTTTGCGTATTTGACAAATCACATCACC
Organism: Haliotis cracherodii; assembly: GCF_022045235.1. NCBI lineage: Eukaryota > Metazoa > Mollusca > Gastropoda > Lepetellida > Haliotidae > Haliotis > Haliotis cracherodii. The sequence goes on from NW_027266285.1 coordinate 627,221, forward strand.
ACGGTTTGGTTTCTCCTTAATGAATACTAATGTTGCAAATCATGGCGTGAGATGTTTGTTTTCAATTATCGTTACGTTGACAATAGGTGAAAACCGAATTTGTGGTAATAAAATGTCTTTTTTACGTGGACAAATAATAAGATATATACAAGCCTAAAGAATGTAACATAGGCCAGTAGTCCAAATTTGACCATACAGAGGAGTTCGAGCTTCAACAACAAACTTCATTTCATTTGAAAGCATAATAATAATTATTCAAATAAAATGTTGAATTTTGATAAAATGTACAGCGACAGAGGAAATAATATAAATCACTGTGCCTCAGTTTCTTAACTGTTTATCGCCGTATCGTTAACATATTTTAAGCATACTGAACCAAATTAAAAACTTCATAATCCTAAAATTTGAACATTTTGACCAGTTATCATTGTGGGCCCTTATTGTGTATTTAAACAGTAATGGCCACGTATTGTCTTCAGACAACACCCGTTTTTGTGCTGGTGAATCGATCAAAATTATGTGCACAGCACTATAGTGGCGAAAGTGGTTTTTCACGTGCAACTGGTCACGTGGCCATAATACCGCACGTGTTTTTTGCCATACTTGTTAGCAGTCATTAACAAAAAAAGAAAAACACAAGAAAACAAAAGTCTTTACGGCCATTTGTCATGCCACGCCTTTCAAATGTGCAACGTGAACGTGCCATCGGCATGTTGTAGACGGGAACGTCCGTAGCTGAAGTCGCAAGGACGATGGGTTGTAGTCGACGGACTGTTTATGATTTACAGACGCGTCTACAGCAAACGGGTACCACCGCTGTTCGACCTCGGCCAGGTCGACCACGTGTGACATCACATGCATAGTCAGATTGTCTTACGTCACCTCCGTAACCGATTTTTGACAGCTACATCAACCAGAAATGAACTGTTTAGGGGTAGACTGAGTGCGCAAACTGTTCGAAACCGTCTGAGAACTGCTCACCTTCAAGCACGCCGGCCATACTGCGGGCCGATTCTGACTCAATTACACAGACGTCAACGTCAATAGTGGGCACAGCGACACCTACGATGGACTCAGAGGAATTGGAATCAAGTCGTCTTCAGTGATGAATCCCGATTTAATCTTCGATTTCCTGATGGTAGGGCGAGGGTGTGGAGGCGCCGTCATGAACGTTACGCCCAGTGTTGTGTACAGGAAGCAGAAGTGTCATGGTGTGGGGTGCTTTCTGTGGCAATGCGCGTTCCAGGCTTCTTGTCATCCGTGGCAACCTCAACGCTGCTGCTTACCGCGACCAGGTACTGGCACCAGAACTTCTGCCTTTTATGGCAGCACATGGACCCGGTTTGTTTTTCCAACACGACAATGCCAGACCCCACACAGCAATTTTGACAAGGAATTTCCTTTAGAATGCGGGAGTCAACGTCATGGACTGGCCGTCAAGGTCTCCCGACCTCAATCCTATCGAACACGCCTGGGATGCTCTTGGTAGAAGTCTGCGCACTCTCCAGAACCAACCACAGAATTTGCAAGATCTTGGCACCATTTTGCAGCAACAATGGCGTCGTCTTCCCAATCATGTGTTCACAAGCATCACAAGGTCCACCCGGAGGCGTTGTGTGGCAGTTGTCAACGCACATAATGGCCATACACGCTTTTGAACTTGTGTGCCATCAGATTCTCGTGCTTGGGACTTATGATTTAAACTGTTGATGTTATTACCGAATACCGTAGGTGCTTGGAACAAATTATGGTTACCACCATTAATTAAAATCATCTTTGGACATTAATGATTAAAAATTACCTTCTCTGATACATTTGTCCGATGTATATCATATATGGGATTACTTTTAAAAATGTGACGTTTTTAATTTGACTCAGTATATATGATTGAACACAGTTTAAAAATCGTTTTATCCGGATGCATAACAACTTAATTCCTCTTATCCATGCATGTCGCAAAACGTTCAGCTCGCAAATTCTTTTCTGTCTCAATATTAGTATACGATACATGAGGTCTATTCGGGAGTAACGGTTTGGCATCAGTAATGGTTTATATCCCGAAGACGACCTCTATTTGACAGCACAAGATCTGAGATCTGACCTTAGATGAATGTTAGACGGAACGATCCGATTGAATCCGAAGGAGGCGGCGCCACGTTTAGATTTTGCGGGTAAACATACCATCACTCACTCCTGATACTCTCAGAATGCTGATCATGGAAACTGATAACCGTTTGTAATTCCATCTTCAGCTCAGGTTCAACAGGTCCATGTATATGTACATGTATTTGTCTCATTTTGTCATTTGTCATGGCCAGAGAGGTACAGCTGTCAAAATGAAGCCAACGTTTCTTATGATGCACGGTACAGAAATGTGAAGATAATGTCACTTAACACTATGGCTATCCTGTATGTGAACCATGCCACAAGTTGAATGATGTAATATCAATTTGATTAATTTTTTTTTTGAAACAGAATTTCTCATGTAGAATTGGGGAACCGTTACGAATTAAAAATATATATATAACATAGATTTATAGTTTATATCCAGCGTATTATATGTCAAAGATACAATTTTGACAAAGTAATATTTCATTCAACGAGAATACATTTATGTAAATACATGTCATCCTGGAACATAACTCGTCTAAGTTGGATGATATACTGGGTGGAAATGGCATATATATGTGATGCGCTATGTGAACTATCAGATATATGTGGAAGATGGCGATTATATATAAGTACTCATCATGTTTGCGACAAAAGCTTTTCCATAATCAAATGAGTCCAGTGTACGATTCCATATCATATGATGATAATGTGTCTATAAATCAGTATCAAATAGTGATGATACCAGGTGTTCGCCAAAAGGTAAGTGTATCTTGTCCCACCGGTGGCACCCTTCAGAAACGCATGCAAAGGCAAGCCAACCTCTCACTATCAACAATAACACAGAAACGGCACAAGCCAAACGAGCTGGAAACTCAAACAAACTCAACCTTAGCCACTGATGTGTCAAACCTGAAAAAAACAAAAACATATGTCTGCCACAAAACACTTTGAAAGCTTTACTTGGATTTGAATGTCTCAACCCAGATCAAACAACTTTGAATAAGAATCGTATGACGTCCTTTGAAATCATCGTGGTAGGGGTAGGCTCGATTGTTCCCCAAAAGAATTGAAATGCTGACAGCCGCTGGACCTTTGCTCCACCAATGGGAGTTGATCCATGGAAAGCTATCCCTCGTGTCATACAGTATTGTGGATAGCCAGCATCTTTCTACACAGATGTAAATATGAAACAGGTGATCACGAGGCAGTTTCCCAATACGAATCGTATGCATAAAGAAACTGATCAGCACATGAATGGGAGCACAACGGGTACATGCCTACCACTGGTACATGTCGAGATGCCTACTTCTTGCCTTAATGTCCTCTATGTATCTCCATCACATAGCTGTTACCCATGAGGACGTCCAGCATTTCATACACTGTTTTCTCAACAAACTACATTTGCTTTTATGTTTAATAAGTTGTCGTGAACCCTTGAAGATAGAGATGTAACTATATCTATGATCACCACGTTTAGTAACAAAACGAACGAGTCAAGGAATGATTGTTTCACTCAAGTTTGTTATATGGGACAATGGTGTACGAGGGGAAACACAAATTGTTTATATAATTGAACTTGGTTCTTTTCTGAGATAACATGATTCGAGCAAATCCCTTGAGTTCTTGAGAATCCACATACTATAAATTCCAGCTGTCTCAAATACTTCCAGTGAATATAAAGAAAGCCCTCCCTTGATTGTATTAAGGATTATGGTTAATCTTTGAGACTGGTTGTGGTGGTTCATTTGTTGGACCGTTTGGTTGACTGTGAGTTTTGTTTTATCATTGCTTATGCTTTGAACGCTAGGTCAAGGTTTTGCTTCAACTACATCCGATACAGACGACACACCAATGTATGTTGTATGTGGTTAAACCGTACAGGACAATAATTTGACGCAAATCTAAATCGAAAGGAAATAATAGCATCATTGAATGTTGACGTAAAGCCTACGATCGTCAACAACTGGCAGTCTGAGTATAATCAACAGAATGAAAATGATAAACGCATGGATATTGTCGATAATATGAGATTATCAATATGTTCAACTCACGTAGCTGAAGTGCTGATAAACATAAATCTTAACCATCTTTGCGTAACTGAAGAGTGCGTCAATTATTTGCATTTACAACATCAGTGCATCAAGCAAACAAAGAAGCCTCGTCGTTGACAAGGAACGCAACTCGTTCAGATTTCCACCCAGCAGTCTCAAGCTGTTTATGTCAAGCGACGTTTCTCTGATCGATGAACTCTTTTGTGAGTAATCACGACTGTTAGAACTGTTTCGGTTTTGTGAGGGTTGATAAATAACGCCACCCTTGCCAATACTTTGAATCCACTTATGCAAAACAAAGTACAATGACCTGTATCAAGGTCTATTTAATCATATGAGTTATATAACGTTGACATGTATGAATGCTATATTTTACCTACAAAGGCGGAATATATCCTGTATGATAACGAAAATATACCTTTGAAATTCCACGTTGCAAATCATAGTATACAATGGATTGAATTTGAACAGTCATTAATAGTTCGCACTGGTCTGTATTCTTCTTCCTGGATGCCTTTGTAGCGCGAAAGACGACTGGGTTGTGCCTGGCCATGAATACATCTCAGATCGTGTATTATCGCGTCTCGCTGCCTTAGCTCGTGGCTCACAGCTGGAGACAATTACTAGAGCGCCGTCCTTTTGGAATTTGTACATTGGACAGTTACTACAGTGAAAACCCGTTATATCTGACGGTACTGTACCTGGTATATTCATACTAATAAACACATTTTCCGATTATATAGATCGGCAATAATACTAATAATTATAATAGATATGCTTTGGTACTTTGTATATATACATATAAGGATACTTCACTGTGTACATGTGCATATAGTTAAACTAAAACATATGGTATTTGGGAAGATGATAGAATCCCGATCCCAACAAACACATATTAACTTGATGGAGCTAATATGTGCCAAACCTGTTGCAACCCGCATGCAACCCGAGGATTGCCAGAAGCGTAACTCACACATGTACGTAATAATATATGTTTTTCTTGTCTTTACGATGGGGACTCCCTGTGGATTCCGATAAGACTGAGAATTGATCTGTGCAGCACTGAATTATTAGAAATGCCAGCGATTACGTAAGGGAACACTTGCAATCAATTTGTCGTTGGCCAACTGCTGAGAACAACCTGCCACATTTGTTTGCTAAATGTGGGGTTCCATCCTTTCCAATTCATCCCCGACTATAGCAAATAGACCCCACATATTGTATGCCATCGATGCTTGATTGCGGGCAAGATTACTGAATCATATCAAGTGACCTCTTGAAGAATGTACCGTTGGCAATCATTATGATTTCCTTGATTTGAATGGGGTCTAATCTGCATTTTAAGCCTTTCTCCCCTGGCTATCTAGAAATTAGCCCACTAGGGGACCGACCATTTGATGTCCTAGAGGGGTGTGTTTGGGGAAGGTGTTGGGATTGTGTATGGAGACTGAGTTATTTTTCAGCTGCAGCTGCAAAACCAGATATATGTTTTTCCATAAAACTATGAATCATCTATCAAACATCTTGCAACTATGTAGTTTTGGTGCCAGGCAAATATGTCTTTTATAACAGTCGGGAGCGCAATGATTGTTTTCAATAAAGTCCTGCGTGTTTTTAAACACTGTAGTACAGAATGTTTCACCTATAATTTTGAATATATATAAGATATCGTTGTAATAACTGCATTAATAGCTTAGACATTAGTTTTCTCTACTCGATTGAACTATTATTTGGTCTTTAGTTCTTTAGTATATAGCTTAAAACAGGGTTTCACAATCAGGCCTGAATGTGTATGGTAGAGGAATTTTACTTAATGTTACTCTTGGCTTGTCAAAATTATGCACGATATGTTTCAATGCTAATCACATGCAGTTATGACACCTTACTCACTGGCACTAACTTGTTTAACGAAAACTGTGTGAGTGGAGGGTGCTACGTACCAGTTGAGCACGATAATCATTCCTATCCAGTTTGCGAACACCCGGTGTCAATTCTGATTTTCTGTGAGCCATTCATATGATTTCAATCACTTGTTTGCCTTTTACATTAATGGACTCGGTTTCGGCAGACATTCGTGAGTTATTTTCTCTGGTCTCGTTTTGAAGTTAGTCTTGATATTTGAACAACGGCTAATTTCCCTGTGGCAGTTAGATCTTCCATGACATACATATATGCCAATATTTGAAAATCTGAGGATATCTTTGATGACCAATCTTTATAAAAATACAAACTTCATGTAATGAAATAACGGAAGATGTTTTAATTTGGATAACAACAAATATCGTGGTGACCCGGTTTCATTCATGATATTAGTTGTGTTAGTTCGAGACATCGTTAACACTATCCACACTCACTTGTAAAATGCAATATTACTTTCTAGGTGATTATTATACATAGTGTATCTGACCCAGATCTAATTCTACACTCATCAAACGCATTGCACTGAAATTTCCTGCAGATATTCCGGGAATGTTCGTCTTTACTATAGCTTGATTTTCAATCTTCTTCATTTTTAAGGATTCACAATACCGAGAAAACGTCGAATGAATAAAAGAAAAATAAGTATTTTCTGGCTTGTTTATGATCGTTGAAGAAAATGCTGCAAAACGATATTTTCGACAAAATCTTGAGAGCCGCTTAGTACAGTGAGTTAGTGTGATAGATGGGTTCTATTCCACTTCATACATCATTTCAGCCATAGAACAGCGGCGGACAAGAATAATAGGCTTTACGTTGAGTACATGTCATTGATGATCTCTGCAATGGGGATCCACGAAGACGTGGAAATCATATTTCCTATCTTCATATTGAAGAAGACTAATATTCCAATCAAAGTAGAGGGACGGCTGATTTGATCCGGCATGTAAAAAACTGAAAAATAATATGGCAATTACCGTACAAATACTAGGATTTGTTGGATTTTTTTTATTTTGCAAGACGATTACACATTTTTATACTAATTCAGTTGACGTGTAATCATATTCCCGGTCTGTTTGGAGCTATTAGCAAGAAATATTCTAGTTTGTTAGACTTGTTTAAAGATCACATCAAAGCATGAAGCCTTAGTGCGATAATGATAGAAATTAATGAATTGAGTCCTTTTAAGAACTTCAAACATCTGCGATCTAATCTCGAATACATTGACTAATCTTTTTTTCTTTCCTAACCCTTCTGAACATAATGTGTTGATATTTGTTTCATTTGCTTACGGTTTACATTCAGCGCATTTGTGCATTTATTGCTTTACATATATTACTATTCATCATCTCATATCTATTACAACGAAAATATGTATACTATTTCAAAAAGTAGGGGTTCGTGACATATAAATGTAAATACCAAGTATTAGAACAAAGATAAGTGTGGACAACCATCCTTTGAAGGATCCTTTGAAACTTAACACTAAAGCATCCTATAGTTTGCAGAGTACGAACACACACACACACACACACACACACACACACACACACACACACACACACACACACACACACACACACACACACACACACACACACGCACGTACAAAAAACACAAACACACAGGTGCATGCACGTCGCTATACAAGTGCAATAATCTTGGACGCGGCCTTAAGCCCAATTTCACCTCACCTCACGTATAGTTTGCAAGTGCCTTTTTGCAGTTGGGTTACGTGCGTAGGGTGTCATTCATGATATTGACATTTTCAAGGAAGGTCGATTAATATCTGTTGACCATTATTCTCGTCATTCTTATTGATTCTGCTTATCTTACAGTTGTGAGTTACTTGATTTCATTCATAGTTTACGTTTGATCCGAATTTAGGTTTTAAGAAGTCGAGCTCAAACGGCGAATCAAACTGTTGCAAACTTTCATCAGGCTACTGCAGTACGAGTTGCGGGTCAGATGATTAGAAATCGTCTACGTGCAGCTCATCTCCATGCTCGACGGCCACGTGTTGTGCCGCGCTTTACTAATCGTTATATTGCCAACTGACGTCAATGATACATAACGTCGAAACTGGGGTAATGGTTGCTAGTCAAGTGTCATGTTTGTCCCGACTCATATTGCACTCCCATGATAGGAGTGGTCGTGTCTGGCGACGTCGAAATGTACGTCAGTCCAATGTGAGCCTGAGACCTGACGGCAGATCGGTCATGGTGCGCGGTAGCATTACTGTAACTGACGGAACCAAACTCCATATTGTGCAAGAAAGGGTCACTGGACAACTATTCGTAGAAACTTTTATCTTTTACAATTTAAAAAAATTAGAAATATTTCGGAGTATCCCTACTTACCAACCCAAACAAAATGCATGCAACAAATGCAAGAACCGCCATTAAATAAGTCAGTCTGTTTTTAGGACGATTTAGTTTCGAATATGCAACACAAACAACAAGAATCACATATTTTTAATCTTTTAAGAAATTTGTAAATAACAAATTCGGTGATAAGAATAAGGTCCTGGTAATGTAGGCATGTTAACACATGATACATTTGAATATCATATATGTTGAAATTAGATAGTTTATTGAGATATTCGAATATTGAGAAGAAAATAAGCCACAATCCACACCAGAAATTCCGCCTTCTCTACAGAAATAGCTTGTATAATTGTAGTGGTAGTAGTTGGGAGAGTACCCGGGTTAGCTGCCAGGAATACAGCCCTTCTGACAATCTGCAGTGGGATGTGTGTAGATGGGGTAAGGGCCCTGAGCTGATGATGAGCCAAACGAGCCTGACTGTGCCATGATCACCCATCATGATCATATGCATGTTCATATCTATAAATGAATGCTCTTGAAAACCGCTATGTCATAACCCCTCTTTCAGTTTCAGGTAATTTGGGGAGTGTGCAACCCAAGCTGCTATGAGGCGCCAGACGGTTAACAGTCACATTTCCATCTCATCCTACCGTGTTTCTGTCTACCAAAGACAATGATACCGGAATACTATTTCTGTTGGTTACCGAAGGTAATTGGATACACAATACAACAAATACTTGTTATAAAAAATCACAAATACACGCGCCTGAGATGTCTTACAAAGGTCATCAATTGGCTCTCACATAATACAATTTTGTTTAAAAGATTTTATCAAACATTTTATCAAAGCATGAACCATTGCATATGTCTTGCTTACATTTTGTTAAATAAAAAGGTTTCTCATAATAGTTGAAACTGTTACGTGTCGATTCCCAAATTGAAACAATATGTTAACCAAGAAATATGTACGTTAAAGAACGGCAATGGCAATTCATAATATTATGGCAGGGGCAGTATCAAAACAAAAACACAAAAACAATAGTCAGTGATAATACTATATATTCACCCTGTGGCGACAACGGTCAAGCTTCCGAGACGGGCCTTGGCAGGGATTCAGAGGTGGTGAGTGATCCACACACGAAGGCTGGTCTTGATATGATGAAAGTGAGAGAGATGCGTAAACACGCTTTTGTCCTACTATACATACAGCCTGGCAGTGCCAAGGTGGAATTTTTTACACAAAGAATATTCCACGTGTTTCTATAACATACTATCACCACCCGCCGTATACCGGAAGAGAAGTTTACACAACACACTAGCATGTTAATAAAGTAACTTCCTAACAACTGCTTACATTAAATAGCACTACATTCCTGACGAGTAATCACTTTCCAATCTCAACCAAAAACAATGTAACACAGTTACAATCATTGTTAAAAAATAAAATACACTGCCTTATAACAAAACATAAAATTGATACCAATAACCTTCCTCAATGATTCTTTATAAGTCTCATAATGTCTTGCGAAACATCCAAACGATAGTCTTTTTTAATGATTTATTACTGAAAAGTAAAAACATTCTTTTTATTGGACACAGCCACATTACAAAGGAACACATGGTGATAATGCAATCGAATAAATAAAAAGGTCAAAGCCTTATGTGTATTCATGTGAAAAGAAACAATACAAATAAATTCATAGATACCTAAACTCATGAATAATTATGCAGAACGAGGTATAGTAAGGCTCCCATCATAACTCCCTTTGGTCCACATTGTTGATTATCATTTCGAATTGGGGTTCCGTTCTTATGGGCTTTTCAAATACCAAAAGTAGATCTGAGGCTAAAATTTATTCCAATTCTTTTTTATATTGCGACCCTTTATGACCCTCCGTGTACATCACATCATGTAAGTACAAAGTTCATATTGGTTGCAATTCGAGGTCCTATAGAAGTTCCGAAGATCTCTAAATGTTGCCATATGTCTGTACATGACCGTTACAAAACATTGCAAGTTATAGATAAAATGGCAAGTTGCCAGACATGTGAAACTATCACGTTCTTCCGAATCCGAATTTAAATTCAAAATCATCCTTATCACACCTTGTCTTTTAAACATCAGAATGACGCGGATATTACCAATAATCTTGTGATAACGTCGAGCTAACGTCACAGTTAGCCCAAGGAGAAAAAAATATCTGAAAAATAATTTTAGATTGACTACATTTACGTTTTCAAAGTGTGGCAAGTCGTTAGGTTGCATTTAAATGTTATAATGGACCGACGTACATATGTGTAGATATAAGTGATCCTTTAAATGTCGGAAATGTCGTGCGCGTTTTGAAATTAAGATGAAAACGTAATGTCGTCATTGGCGACATAAGGTTGCTTCTACCGACAACAGATTCTCTGTATGATACTTTACATGTATTTAAAGACAAACGTGTCAGTCAACAGCATTCAATATTTTGAATAATACCAATTACAGACTAGAACGCCTCCGTTTAAATTGTGATTATTCAGAACGAGCGCAACTGCAAGTACATGAAAAAAGAGTTAAACCCCGTCAAATAAATGGGAATCTTTTATGCATACGAACTAGGGCCAATTGGTTGTAAAACGTTGATGTAATCGATTTCAATTAGATGAGATACGCTAGACTCTCTCAAATGTTTTGTACTCTATGAGCTTTCTTCAATAAAACCAAGCAATGTCAAATAAAATTATATTGACAGATGATACTTAAGCGGATACTTCACATTCCTGCCAATTTAAAGTTATTGAGGTAAGGGAGAACGTTGTTGGAACGAAGCACAAAAAATATTAAAGATAGAAACATATTTTTATCGGTTATATTATCGAATTTAAACCGACATGAAATGGATCATGAAGTAACATCACACTTCTTTCCTCGTGGTGTGTGAAACATTAGTTCTATACTGTAATATTACAACTAATTCAATTGAGGTGTAAAATTGCCGTGGACAAAGTAAATAGAGCTAATACAAATGTATGACAGTATACGTGTATGCAAACTAAGTGAGTGAGTGTGTGAGTGAGTGAGTGAGTAAAAGAGATTTATTTGCAGTTACACATTTGTATCACAGCTTAAGGTGGTAGGAAGCTCTCAGATATGTTTTATTTATTTTTTTGGAAGGGATATAAGCCACTAAACAGCGGATCCTTGCATGCTAATTGGATCACCACAGCCAATCGCGGCTCCTTGGGCCACACTTGACCTTAATGCTGTGTTACAACTGAGTGATATGCCATGTTACACAGTTTTCAACACCGTTTCTGTCATGCTATTTTGGATGGAAATGACAGAAAAAACCTCTTGTATTTTTAACGCAGCACTGAGAAATATTCAAGCATCATAGCGGTCTGTAAATAATCGAGTCTGGAACAGACAATCCAGTGATAACAAGGCATCTTAATCAGGCATTTGGGATGCGATGACATTAAGTCGCATATCACGACAGGTTGAAAAGCTTCTTGTGATGAAGGCCTTAAACACTTGCCACTGAAACTCATGAACAGTGGAATGGTGCTAACAGGCCATGATGAAATAGTCAAGATTGAGCAGCTCATCACAGTGAAAAGTTGCATCGAGAGCACTTGTCCACTTGTCTTGTGCATATATTACCGAGATCAAACGGAATGTGTGACCAACATGTTTTTCTTCGGAATTTGTTTGAGGTTATGAATAATGTGCATAACAATATTCCAGTTTTTTCACGGCGTGTCAGCTTAATATGGGTGGAAAGCCCGAAGTGATGCAGGTCTCAGACGTGCACCACTTCGCTGAAACCTACGAGAACGGGTATGGTGCTGACAAACCTAGAAACAAAATCGGGGCGAACCGGGATTCGAACCCACAATCATACATGTAGGTTTCTGGCGTGTCCAAGGGACGCAACTCTGCACAGTGACTCGGGGCGCCTTAGACGACTGGGCCATCCGTGCCCCCCACGTAATGTACGTAATGTACGTACAAGCTTTACCTACTTTGAATATAAAATATTGAATACACTTGAACATGTTTATACATGGAATATGATGCATATATGTAATAGTTGGTCCCATGCTAACATGTTTTATGACTTGGAGCCCATAATGGTCTTTTTGCATTTAATTAGTTGTAAACAGTATATCATTTCCATTGGCATTATTTGCCTTGAACATATCGAGTTCAGTCGAAATTGATATATCAAAAACGTATGTACATGTACATAAATAATATTCGGCGTGATGTCAATGTAAACTGTTAAACATTTTAAGCTGTTGACAACATAGCCATGGCAACTACAGTGCCGCTGCACTATGTTTCATTGTGTGGCAATTCAAAGGTATCAAAATAACTACAAACATCATACGGCCGGCCGCCTCTGTGGTCTTGGGGACAGAGTGTCAGCAGAATGTGCATGAGTGGGGTACCCATGGTAAACTGCGGACTAGTAGACGCAGCCACACACACGTGAGTGTGCGTCGCAAAATAAGACGTGCAATAATCTTGAATGCGACATTAACCCTACCTCACATCACCAGCATTAGATAGAGACTACAAACTGCGATCTTTGTCGATGTGTATGGCATATCCTTCCCTTGTGTTTGATTTACTGACTCAGTTTCAGCACACAAAGGTACAGCATTTCCCTAATTTAACCATACCAGTAATTGAACGTGTAACCCGACGTCCATGTGAAAACGTCTGTAATATGCCCTTGGTCGCTCGATATGCACATATTTACGCGGGTCTTGAAATAAAAAGCTTATTTAAGACACTGTAAATATGTATAACTAAGATGTGTAAATATGGTTACAGGTTGCAGGTATTTTATTGCGGGTGAAATAATCGCAAATGTTGTGCGTATATAGTAAGGATGACGATACCCGTAACATCTAGTATAACTAGGTTAAGAGTCATACTATGTTTCATACGCACCGAAATGGAAGATTGCCACATTGTCGTGTTATAATCTATACTGAACAGCATTGAAAACGCACCAGCAATAAATCTTGAAATATTATAAAAACAACTTGAGCAATGACCGATTTTGATTAGAACAGACATAGACGGATTATTAAGAAAAACGACAAAGGAAACAGGAATACCACACAGTAATTACAATTACGTCATCAGTGTAAGGAAGACATAAGGGTAAAAATGAAAAATCAATATCTGGTATGTCTGCCATTGACAGCAACACAGGCCATGCAACGTCTTCTCATTGATCGAATAAGTCTGCGCATAGCGTTCTGGGGCATTCACTCTTGACGTAGTGTATCTTCAAGTTCTCTCAGGTTCTGTACTTGCGGACGACCCAGGTAATCCCATAGATGTTTAATTGGAGAGATATGGTGATAGGGCTGGCCATGGAAGCAGAGGCACATTATTGTTCGCTTGGTACTGTGTTGAAACACGTGCTGAGTGCGCTCTTGCATTATCTTGCTGGAAGGTGTGCATATCCTGGTGCTGATGAAAGAATGGGATGACGTGATTTGCCAATATGTTATTCCTGTAGTAAAGGGCTTTAACTCTTCCACGACAAACATGGAGCGTTGTTCGATGGTTACGCCCCACACCATGACACTCCCTCCCCCCCCCCCCCCCCCCCCCCATCGATCTGTCTGTACAACGCAGACATTATGGTAACGTTCTTCACGTCGACGCCACACTCGCAGTCGACCGTCAGCATTCCGTAAATGAAAATGGGACTCATCAGAGAACAGCACACCATGCCACTGCCGCAATCTCCAGTGAATATGCCTTTTGGCCCAACGCAGACGTTCATTTCGATGTCGATCAGTGAGTATGGGTCCAACATATGGACGTCGAGCACGTAGCCCTGCTGAGCGGAGACGTCGACGTACGGTGTCAGCGCTGATCAAACCCCGTCGGCCTTGTACGTTTGCTGCAGTTCTGGTTGCCGGAAGAGTACGATCACGAAGATGCCGACTGACAATATGGCGATCCTGACGTGGTGTAGTTACACGACGTTGACTCGGACGTGGTCGATCTATGGTGGTTCTTGTCTGCTGGTATCTGCTCAGTAGCCTGAAGACTGTTGAATGATGGCATTGAAACCATTCTGCAACGACTCTACTTGACGTACCAACTTGAAGCATGCCCAAGGCATGTTCACGTTCCTCTTCTGTTAAACACGCATTGACAGACAAACAAAATGTTCTTTGGCGTAATGTTTTCTTAATCCAAGGACAATATATGTGCGTTATCCTGTCCCACCAGTGGCACCCGTCACAAACACATACTAAAGCCTGTCCACTGTTTTCTTATTAAACAGGACATGGGAACATATGATACAAGACAAAACGGAGTAATTGCATCGGGCATCATGTTTGATATGTAAACTTTGGAAAGGTCTTCCACATGTCTACCTTAAAACGAAAAGCTCTTTTTTTTCACTAAGGCCTTGAATGTAATCCTGATCAGATTGATTGTACCTCAAAAGTTGTGAAATGTGGACATCAAAGACTGGAGGTGCAATATTGCTCAACATAAAGGGAAAGTTCACTTATGGAAAGATGAAGTCATCCCTCATGTCATACAGTCTCGTGGGTATTTTGTTTTGGCACTCTAAATCTGTAAGCATATAATTCTATGAAACTGATGAGGTTTCACTGAATTGTTCAGATATGGACCAAAATATCACGAGCAGCCTCCTACCTATTATGGATGTTGTTGAAGAATATGCCAATAAATCGGCCAAAAGATAAAAGAAGAACCTGTTGAATGTCATTCAAGGTGGGTTAAGTCAGTGAGTGATGGTGTCATTGGTAGAAAACACAAACTGAAAAGAGGAAATAGAATTGGAATATACGAAAGTCACCATTGTGCATTATTTGGCAAAACCTTTGACATCTGTGGATTGTGGAGTCATGCAAAACGCACGTGCAAAATGTTCCTCAGCAGAAATGTGCGTACCGTCACTCGTTTTCACATTCAAAAGACAGTGTGAGTCGGTGCCTGTTAGTCATACTGGTTGTTCCACATCCAATTGAGAAACAATTCCTCGTTATATCGCTTATGAAAGGTGGGGGACAAATGGAATGTTGTAAACAGGATTGTCAGCTCGTATTGTTGCCAGGCGACTAAGCTACGATCACCTGACAAGAACCAGATTGTCAGCAAGGTACCGACAACCTTAAAGACCCTTGATCGTCCCAGATCCGAGTGACCACGTGTTTCTACCCCTATTTAGGACCATTACTTCGTTGTCTCTCACCTCAGTGACCGCTACTAGTGGCGTCACTAATGGTCTCTAATGACCCAAAATGAGACTGAACTCAGCCTTATGACAACGACGTACATGACTCCCTAACTAGTGTAGAACTAGGATTAGTTGCTCCTGGGTTATCAAAAAGATCACGATCAATACTATATCTTGCAGACATCGCACTTTCATAAGTATATTCAGGGACAACTACATGCACTTGACATTGGTCCGGACCAATTGTAAATTTGGATTGTAGCTTACAATGATCCTTGCATGTCGGTTATCAAAAAGATCACGATCAATACTATATCTTGCAGACGTCGCACTTTCATAAGTATATTCAGGGACAACTACATGCACTTGAGATTGGTCCGGACCAATTGTAAATTTGGATAGTAGCTTACAATGATCTTTGCGTGTCGGCCGCTGTGTATATTGTACGTCATATTTTGTGCGAGCGACCTGAAATGTCCTTTTTACATTGCCTCCCCAATAACTGTGTTCTATTTCCACGACTCCCTCCTTGAACCTGTCAAGTTTTTAGTGAACCATCGATGATACTCATAGGTTGTTACTCAAGTGAATATCTGAGTTCCGAAAACGAACGCAAATTGGTTTAGTCATGTAATTATATTTACCGTCAAAGAACGGACATCTATAAGGCAATCTCAGTATATCTCATATTACAATCATACCTATATTAGGTCCGTGGTAATGAAATGTCAAAGATTAGATTTCCAAGAAATAGTAGGGCACATCAATCACTATTCGCACACGTCACCTTATACTGAATTAAGTACCAAAATTGGAGCCAGCATGATAACTTCAGCAGTATTAATTCAATTCTTACTAATTAAGGACTGACTCATTGTTAATGACATCTGATTACGATAACAGAATGAAACATGGAGCATGAATGATGGGGCTTGTGTATGGTGTTACACAAACAAGGCAACACACTTAATATGCCACAGTTCGTCTTTTTCGAAGCACAATATAAGTCAATTTGCGTCCAGACATTTGACAGGTTCTCACGCCTCCAACATGTGTACTCGTATTTGAAAATTAAGGAAGTCTGTCTGAACGTTCCTTCCCTGGTGGGGATTTCATAGGATTCGAGGCCACATGTATCTAAAACCCGACACGTGCTAGAGTACTGGAATACCGGTCAGATGCCTAAAAACTAGCAATGTTGCTGATTATTGAAATAACTCATTTGTAAAGCTTTACACCACTGCATTTTTCACTTGGAATGCTATTAAACAAGTCTCCGCAGACAATTGTTAGCAGTGACGCCATACATTTCCCATTAACTAGTCTATTGATTGATCACAGCAGTTCGAAATGATTATCTCCCTCATATAACTTCTTCTTTGTGTTTCAAGTTGAAAATATTTCCCAAAACGTCATTGCGTGTCGTGGACCAATGTCACCAAATTGAGGATATATGGCTCTCATGTTGGTCGGCTGCTCACATTGGAATATGGTAGACTACATGGTCATTCGAGTTCTTAGCTTTGTAAATCATTATTTGTACAATTTCTAATTATCTTTCAATTTTACATAAACGATGTGATTTTCTGTAAATGTTCGTGGAGTATCGAAATTTTTTTTAGAGAGCGTCATCGAAGGAGTATGTACGCGGACTGAATAATAACATGTAAATGTTAAAAACACAGTACTTTACATGACATGACTGTGCATGATTGATTTGTAAAGTGGAGCCTGAAGATTGTAGTGCGCCTCCCGCTTATACAAACATATGTACATGTTTGCATCAAAGGCGAGCATCAATAGAAGCGACGGCACCAGAGAGTTTGGCGTAACAATACAAGCTTAAGCTGATAAAAAAAACAATTCCGTCACTAACCTCCCCCCTCCTGTCTGATTCTGCCGGAGTACATGCACGAACATTACTCCTGGATACGATACATGTATACAATGAGACAGGAATTAACCTTTGCCGACAAGCGTATCATCTCAATCTATGGCACATCTAACACTGATTCACGAAACCCACATGTATGAGACAATCAAACGTTCCAGACAAATGATAGAACTCCGCTGGCCCAGAAATGGCACAAACTGATTTGATATGAAATGATGTGATACAATATGATACACGGCAGAGACACGGTTGGTAATTTCAGATCTCAAGCGGGCATGACCATGTACTCAAGGTGAAGTCACATCAGTTAATCAGTTGGTGTGTTCACCAAAGGCAGATAAATATCTCTGTTGATCATCAAATCCGTGTCTTCTTTAACCCAAAGTTATCATTATTGCAAAATCAACTGAGTATAAATAATATGATCATTTCAATGATTTAGGAAAAATATAACTTAAGTTCCTAATCAAAGCTGCATCTATAATTCTTTTAAGTGAGAAACACTTGGGGGTTCCATGAAAGATGATGATGTTCAGCGATCATTATCAATCTTGACCACCCTATTGTAAGTAAGGAAATCGATTTGATTATATGTAATTGAATGTTTGCAACTCTTTGATAATTTGAATATTCTTGGGGTCATGGGAAACATGTTCCTTGTGTGCACGTATCATTATGGTCCCAATGCTGATAAAGAGTTATAAATCAAAACGACGTGTGTGATTTTTGATCCTTAAATCGACGGATATTATTTTAAAAAGATATTCGCCTTCATTGAATGCAACGCAGGTCTTGTTTTATTCTAGCATAGATAGTGAAGATGAATTCAAAATAAAACAAGTGACGTTGATGTTAGTGTTTACTTTCATGATGTGATCCACGGCAGAAGAAGTGATATACGCTGTGTGTCTAAATAAATGGCATAACAGCCTGTCAAATATGGTTCTAATTGGTATAGTCAGGAAGCTTAGTGCCAGATTTGATAAGGCTGGGGACATGCCGGATAAAAGCACCAATTGTTTTCCTCGTGCTCTTCATTACCATAGGTTTCAAATGTTGATGGGAGCCACTTAATCATGGTGGCGAATGGCAGCCATCTTGTATTTCCAAAATGGCCGCCATGTACAATCTATAAGTGCCAATATCTTGGTTTCCAAACCACAAAGGTCAACTTTGGTGTCAAAATATACATTTTCCGGAGCAAGGAATGCAATGAAGCTATTAAGAATGTCCTAGATGACTATTTGTGCCAATAATCAATCAATATGTTCATTCTGGCAATGTGTCCACATAATTTTCAACTCTGTTCCTTAGTGTCCACATTAGATCCCCAAATGTACCTGTTTGAAATAATACAATACAACAAGTAATCAAGTAATCACACATGTTTCATCAAGTGATCTTTCAGATTTGCAACTACAAAGCCCTGTGCATTTCAGTGTGCTTTCTTGCATGAACACTTTGCACTACAGCCACTCGCGCTTTTGCAACCACACTTGACCAGTTCAGTGCAGGCTTTCGAAGCCATCGGCAGAATGCTCCACACAGGAACCAGACCCGGTTGTCTCTATCCAATGTCCACCCATATCCTTCTGGACTGGGTATTGGCTGCTGTGCCAGTTCAGATGTTGCCAAGATCCCAGCCTGATAGGCAACTCGCTTCGAATGCTGCAGCAGGGAATCCTGTGTAGGTGGAATGTGTTCCATCGTGTTCTTTTGGCAGAACAACTCTCTCCGTGCTTCATTGACAGATTCCAGATCACTCGTCTTGTCGTAAAGGATGACTGTGTAGCGCTCCAGAAGTTGAAAGTGGTGGGCATCTATGGTCACAGGAGAGTGCGGATTTGCTGCCATGTAGTTGGAGGCCTGGGTGGCCTCAGGGTTGGAATTCCAAGCCTCCCATGCCGATTTCGTCCCCTTCCCGCAGAATGCCGAGGTTGTGTCACAGCCTCTGTAATAGTGGAACATGGGAAGTGCTGTGGACTTCTCTTTGCTCAGAGCATGGAAGATGGTATTTATATGAAAATATGTGTAGTTCTTGCCAGTGCCAAAAGCAGCTGGATATTTGGCGAGCAGGGCATCGGACTTGCCGATGAGGATAACGACAACATCCGTATCCGTATTGAGTACCAAGCAGGTGAATCAGCAGATATTTCTTTTTGATGGGCTCGTGAATGGAGCGTTGCGGTCGCTGACCACTGTACCTGTACTTGTTATACTGATCCCTGCCCACTGATTCCACAGTGCGGACTGTCTGCACCACAGACTCGTCAATCACATTTCGTGTGTCCAGCATTATAAGTTCGGGGGTATTATCTAGGGACGGATTGCTCATCCCACTCTTGGCGTGCACCAGAGCTAGTGTTTAAATGTCTTCTGTGTGGACATTCCTTCCTCATGGTGTTGTTGTGTATTGTCTTCTTCTGAAATTTACTAGTAACCTGCTCAAACTCTCTAAGACGTCGTGCTTGTTCAGGCCCTGCGATCACCCACATCCACCGATTCCCGGTGAGTCCCACTGTACCCCCAGAACCCTTCACCAGATCGTTATTTTGTTCTTGAGTCTGATCTATCAGCTTGCTTGAAAATCTGTCTGTGGTCTTGAGAACACCCCAATGACCATGTTCTTTAAATTCAACCTGAATGGGCACGGGCGGGCTATCCATGTGCGGGATGTGGATAGTAAGCCATCGGACATGGTTCTGGTAACCAAGGGCGTAGAACCACTAGACGATAGCAGTGACTTCACATAGAGGGGGAAAACCTGTTCTCTGTGGGCCCTCACAAATATCTGACCCAGTATTTCCATGTTCAGGACGGTATCCCAGTACTGTAAACTTGGCCATTTCTCTTTCACATCTGGCCCCCACAGGTGTCCTTCCACAGCTTTGGTCGGATTGGGTGTATTTGGAACAGCCACATTGGCCTTGAGTACAACTGCCGACACAACAGTGAAGTTGTCAGGCAACCGATGATTCTTCGTTTCTGGAGAGGGCATGCATATTCCATCCTGGAAGTATCCCACATTGGAGTTGGAGGGGAACTGAAAGAGACTGATGCCTGTGCATTGGAAGGACCCTTTGGCTGCGGTACTTGATAGGTTATGATCAAGGTTGTTTAGGGCACTCACGGTGAAGAGCTCTTTACGTAGCAGGACACACAACCCCATTCTTCGCAATGTTCTCACAACGGCTGTAGCCAACAGACTCTCAAGTTTCATAACCTGATCATAGCTTACACTGAGGCCCAACTCATACAACTCTGAATCAACTTCTTTGACCTGGTCTGCGTGTGGACACTAAGCCCTATGTAAAGTGACAAGGATGGTTCGTAATCCAATGAATGCCGAGAGTTGCCAGTTGGAGCCCTCTTCTTGCAGTTAAACAGGATGGTCTGTGATACAGGCCTGGGAATCAGCAGAGCTCTGATCCTTCAGACTCGCTCCGACCAGCATCATGGCCACCAGGGACCTGAGATTGGTGGAAACGGAGTCCCGCTGGCATTCAGATGGGAATTAGGCTTTAAAGTTGAACGCATTGGACTGGCATGTATCATCCCGAACAATTTTGGCAGTCTTGGCCAGAATCAGTGCATCCTCTTCATGGTCACACTTCAAAGCCCGCTTGAGCATTTCCCGCATTCCCTATTTGAAAACAAGCATGGGGAAAGTACTTCAGGACTTGTTCCTTGCAGCGAACCTTATTGATTTCCTTTCGGACACCAAGATCGAGCAGGCGGTTTTCATACAGTTCGCGCAGGGATGAAAACTTGTAGTAGAATGGACCATCTTCCACACAGTCTTCCACATGGGCGACGAGCTCAACAAAGGCTCTGGCTTGGATTTTCTTCTCTTCTTTCTGACTGTCAGAGGACTGTCTTGGCGGTTCTTCATTAGCGAACGATGTCAGTTTCAGAGTTCCGCCAAGCAAGCCAGGTGATATTTTGCATCTATTGCAATGATGTCACCACACTCAATTCTGGACAATAACTCATAACGCAGACATTGCCATCTGCCTTAAGAGTCCTGAACTCGTGAACATGTCCATCGGATTTTCTTTCATGCTCTTTGCAGTTTGTTCACATTGAATTTTGTGCTCGATGCCTGACAGTATTGACATCAATGTCCTTTCCAAAAGTGAGGGGTACTGGAAATTTATTCAGCTCTCTGAAAGCATTCACATCGTCCAGGAAGGATTTGTATGGCTCAGATCTGTCTTCAGCTCCCGGTGAATGTAAAGGGCATTCAGTGGTATGCTGTTGCCATACGATTGATTCACAATGACTAATCCATTATGTGAATGAATGAAATTTGTAAAAATATATGACGGTCTATTACAACAGTACAAGTTGCTTAAAAGATATATAACAGTACAAGTTATTGGCACAAATAGTCATCTAGTGACATTCTAAATAGCTTTATTGCTATATATGGGTTTCTAAGTGGTTTGGAAGCCGAGATATTGGTACTTATATATTTTACATGGCGGCCTTTTTGGAAATCCAAGATGAGCGCAATCTGAACTTGATGAAGTGGCTCCCATCAAACATTGTAAACCTATGGTAATGAAGAGCACCTGGAAAAAATGGTGCTTTATCGGGCATGCCCCCATCATCTTGCTAGGCTGCCTGACTAGCAGTGTTTCCTTATTCATAGCTCATCCAAATCCATTTAATCACCGTATCTATAAACAATACCTGGCGTACATTGGTATTTCTGTTTTCAATTTTACGCCAATCATTTTTACACTTACTAGAATGTAAAAGGTTAGTTATTCGTATGTTTAGTTTCTGTCACTATTGATTCTACGCTGTGTAGGTTATTAGTAATCATCAACGAAAATTATACAGAAAAGAGATACTAATGCACAAATCTCTTTTCCAGGTCCGGCTGAAGTCAAAGATATGCTGCTGACACGTATTGATTTAGCCCCATACGTTGTCTGTAGGAGTCACAGTGCTATTGGTTGCCACATTGAACGCAAAAGGTAGCGCCAGTAAGTAGTGGTTATAAAATTTCCGAGTCCCGTGAGGCGATTTGAACCAAGAATCTTATGATCCGAGGTCGGACGCTTTGTCTACACGACCAAAGTGGTGAAACCCGCCTGACAAGGTGAATTTGTCATCTGTGGGATAACTCCATGCACTTCTACGTACGCCAGATACTCATACTCATGAGAGCCAATCATCTCCCAATTCAATGCGTCCTTGAGAAATTGACAATACGTATATTACTGTTACGTGACGATTCCCGAATTTTAAAAAATAATTAACCCAGAAATCTGTACGTGAAAGAATTTAGTGTGAAAACAACAAACAAAAGATAAATGGTATACAATCAACAATTGTATTACACAATTAACTAGGGTTACAAATCAATACAAATTACTGCACATCAATTACAATGGCAGTACACAATAGAGTGGTCGTACAATGTTCAATGGTTGTATAAAAAATGAGAGCAGTGGAAATGACAATGACAAGAATAATAATCACCCCTTCGCAAAAGTTGTCAACCTTCCGAGTTAGGCCAAGACTGAGAATCCGGTGTCATAAGTTATCTTCACCCAAAAGCTGTTCTTTATGTAATGTGAGATGAAATATGAGATGGCATGTGTGTGAGTGAGTGCGTTGGGTTTAACGCCGCTTTTAACAGTATTTCAGTTATATCACGGCGTGTCAGCTTAATGTGGGAGGAAAGCCTCAGACGTTAACCACTTCGGTGAAACCCACCAGCACGGGTATGGTGCTGACAAACCTAGAAACATAATTGGGGCGAAACGGAATCCGAACCTACAATCATAGGTTTCTGGTGTGTCCAAGGGACACAACTCAGCACAGCTAATCGCGCCGCCTTAGACGATGACCCCAGATGACATCTGAGATACGATAGGCACGCGCCCGCTCTACTTATATAGTCTAACTAGCTTCCAGCACTTGGGAGATGCAATAGCGAAGGCCTAACTTACTTTATTTTTGAGAGATGAACAACTACTCGAACGTATATAAATAGAACAGCCAAAGATGAAAATACAATTATATCAATATACGAAAATAGAAATCATATCAATACAAAAACAGAAATTCCATTATTACCAAAACCGGCAATAGATGTGTGTACCCTACTCACACACATTAGTCCCAAAGAGGGACAGGTCAGCCGAAATTGCTAAGACAGAAGGCCACCTTTTTTAAACACTTAAAGTAACAACAACAACAAGCACTTTCTACACACTGCTTGACCAGTCCATTGTCACGAGAACATCACAGATTATTCCACATGTTTCTCTAACGCTTGGAATGAATTCGTGCTATTCCGGTAGTTTACAGATAATATCTAAGTATGATAACTTCCTCACCACTGCTTACATTAAATAGTACTACATTCCTGACACCGCCGTCACATAGATGGAATATTGTTGAGTGCCGCGTTAAACAACAAACAAACAAACAAAACATTCCAATCATTGTCCTAATACAATGTAATGAACTTCTACTGAATCTCAACAGAAACAATGTGAAACAATCAATTACACTGTCACATAACAATTACACAACAATAAACGAATTTAGCCATTAAGATAGGTAGATGTAGCGTTCTTTAAATCAGTTTAAAGGCTCAGTCACACATTCAGGACTTTTACTGCCGTCCTTGATAGGACCATTCCCGATTACAATTTGTCAAAAGTCTGATCAAGATCCTATGATTCGTGGCGGGAAATTACCAAACAATCAGATATGGTTCCGGAAGCATCCCGATTCAGCCGTTTCCTGCCGAATTCGTACCGATTCTCCCGAATGCGATCAGACAGAGATCAGACAGTTACCGGACAGTGAACCGACAAAGACGGTTTGCATTCGGGAAGATCTGGACGCAATCTGGACTCAACCAACAAGAAACGGCAATAACCAAGTCATGCATGCCCGTCCATCACGACAGCGTCCCGATCCACAGGACACCGTCCAGGCAACACAGGACATTGTTGCGATGTTAACCCGATACAGCAGAATCTATCACGACATAGTTACGATTGTATGAGTTTCCCGAATGTTACAGGACGCACCATACTGTCGGGAATGCTTGGCCGACCTCTCTGGACCTTTCCCGATCCGTAGGACTCTGTTACGAACGTATACGACTGCGTCATTCCAGATCATTGAGGATAGTAATCCGACTTTTTCACCAATCGGCACTGTGTGAACCTGGCCTAACCTTTGTCCTTGTTGACCCGGCAATTTAACATATATGAATTCTATTTATATATTGTATACTGTGCAAGGATTGTGATGATCATGATGCATGTATATGTTGATTAAAGTAACGGCTAACTATATCCTCCAACTATTTTGTGCATCACTGAGAACCAGCAGAATAGCAGAAGAGCAATGAAACTACCTTGCATTTGAATGCACAGTCGATCCATGAATTTTTACCAACATTTCACCACTGATGCACAAAATTATATGGAGTTTCAGCACTAGATATTCAACTGTTCATGTGTTTCAGACAGTTCAGAAACACACCAAACTAGGTACAAACGTTCTCTTTAATTAATTATTATTAGGGGTATACACACAACTGATTGTTCATTGCAGAATTACTTGTTCTAAACTGAGGGAAAGCCCATTGCTAATGCCGTGATATTGATGTAATATATCTTTCTCATGATAGAACAGCTACTAGTTTGTCTGTGAAGGAATAAAAGATGCAGATTAAGAACCGCCCTACGATTCAATGAATAGAAACGCTGTAAACCAATTAATTGGAGACACTATATTTGGTGCATTTAGTTGAAAATGCATCATAATGTCAATTGGCAAGTTATGGTGGTCATGACCGTTTGACAGTCGCTGGCATTTGTAGAAAGTAAGTGGTAATAATGAAATTGGAGTCGGCTAATGCTGGGAGTCAAATCAATGCGCAAGGTTTAGGGGTCTAGCGGTTCAGTCAATGACTTCGTCTACTCAAGCACACACGTATACATGATAGTTCCTTTACTCTTAATGCCACAATATTGATGAAGCAGTAAGTCTTCAGACAAGTTTAGTACCAAGCGGACCCTAAACCAGAACTAAATATCAAGTTAGAGTCCGCGTGGACAAACTAACCTTGCGTGGACGAATTAGTCAATTATGGTTTAGTGTATGACACACTTAGTGGAGTATATGTTAGCATATATACTAATAAAATAGCTTTGCTATTCATGTGATAATTTCTAATTTTCACTAAAAGTTATTTTGCGAACTGTGCTAAACTGTGGCAAAAACGTAAGACATCAACTAGCTGCAAATTTACACAAGGAATTTAAGTACACAGTGGCAGTATGGAACCTGTAATCGATTCTGGTTGAAAATGCCATTTCATGTATTGTTTACCTAAATATATGTTTTGTCAATATCCAATATCCAAATAATAATTACTTACAAGCATAATCCTCAATTATTCATTAACCAAACAATTAAGGGATAGGGGAGAAGGTGTGTGTGGGGGCGGGGGCGGGGGGGTTCTCATACTTGTAACGATGCTCAGTAATTCGCTCGTGGATTCTTTTGTGAATATTTGAAATCTTCAATTACATAGCCTAATAAAAAAACAACCAATTTGGCATCGCTTTCTAAGGGTACAATTGTTTACAGGAGAAAGCCTCCTTAAAAGCGTAGCCAACACGTGACATAAAGATTTCCAGATGCTCCGCCAGGATTTTTTGTTAAGTACTTAATGTGTAATATGAGTTCTTTCAGAACACTTCGACAAAGTATTTGTAACCGTTCAACGTCAGTGCACAAGGTCATTGATAGAACTGGCCAATACGCCACTGAAGGATAGCTGGCTGATTTTCTTCCGTGATCAGACGACCATTACCACTTCTAAAATATTCTAAAATCATGACAGCAATGCGCCCAATTTCCCTTGGAGGTTTAGTTCACGTTATACGACTTAAACCTATAACTCTTCATGGAAAAAAAACATTATATGACACTTGCTGTCACCGATTAAGATTACTCTGCAAAATTAGTTTCTTTTAGTCAGATTTGCCCCACCGCAAAGAACTAGCCCAATGTTTCATCCATTAATATCCTGGGAAATGCAATTTTACTAAACTGATAGAGATGCCTGTCAGAAGCAGTAATATGACATACATTCAACCTTGAAATGGCATTTTTTCAGTGAAACATTATCGCCTAAATCCATCGCGCTGGCAAATGACTTGGGCGTTCATTACATGTTAATGAATTTAACCGAATCAAAATACCCGCGAGCAGTTCTCGAGAAATACATGCAGTGTTATGGGAATGCACGATATGACCAAATAATAAAAATAGAATATCGAAAAAATGTCACTCTTGCATCCCAAGTACCAAGTTGTCCGACTCCCCATTATTATCGGTGCCTTAAGTTTGGTACCTCCCAATCTGTTGACTGACATTGGGAGAGTACGAGGTTTGCTACCAGGAATACAGCTCTTCTGACAATCTGGGTAATGCAGAAGGCTGCAGTGTTGGGGAGTCTTCACATTCTCTGAAAAGTGCTGGGTGGGTTTGACTAGGCAGCGCTTCGTGGGAGAAGTCCCATTTGTTGTCTTGGCTGCGTGTAGAGTGGGCAAGGGTCCTGAGCTGATGATAAGCCTAACCAGCCTGACTGTGCCAGGATCACCCAAGCCTTCTTTGCTGCATTTTTATTTTAATATGTACATAATAATAATAATAATAATAATAATAATAATAATAATAAATACAAAATTCTGTGGAATAGGCCCGTTTACGGTCTCAGACGTATTCAGGCCAACAAACATATTCTTGTCCTTTTTTATAAATCCAATGAAATCATTTATATCATCGAATTTTCGGTCCCTTTTGACACTAATGTCATTGATCACCCAAAACCTCTTTGCTGCATTTTTTTTATTTTAATCTGTAATTAATAATAATAATAAGGATAACAACGATTATTATAATAGATTTACATGGGAGACAATGTGGGAAACGTTTAATAGACTCCTTTAAAGAGATACGTTTTGAGAAGATTCGTGAAAGTATACAAATTCAAATTCCTGTCCATCTATTGATCTAATTGTGCCGCTGTACACGAAGATGCGCTGCCTTCAGCCTGTCTTGTATGCAACTGAAATGTTACACTTAGGTTGAGATTAGCTTTATGATGATTAAATCTCGCAAACTTGGCAGATTGACAGATTGAAACAGGTCAAAGCTTCTTCAGTATGACGCCGTGGAACGCCAGAAATGGGCATCACATGTAGTACCTAATAATCATACCCGGGCATTCGGACACTTTTACCAGTAGGCTTCGCCGCCATAAAACGGTTCTTCCTCACGACCCCACTGACCATTGGAATGGGGATCTACTCTTTCTACTAATTTCAATTACATGAAAAACATCTCGATGATAGTCCTTGGTTTAATTTTAGAAATTTGGCTTTCTGAGCGCAGAAATTAATTATCTGAGTGTGCTAATTCTATTTTCAATTTTTGCATCAAGTTCTTGTCCTCATATTGCTATCGTCATCTGTTGTCAATAACAGTCCACTAAATACATAATACCTTTAACAAAACTTATTTATTATATTTTATTTCTCTACATAGTTATAGATATTTATTACAAACAAGGGATCCCCGCAGTTCATGTTCGAGCTATATCCAGGTTTTGTGATATCTTTATCTATAATAATTAATATATCAAGTCACATACCATGTAGGATAACCTTACCTTTTCAGGGCATATTACCACGTATTTAAATAACATTAAAATCATCCGTTAAAAGATAAACCAGATTATAATTTCTTCGAACGGTTCTTCACCACTGTGTTGATCATTCAACTCAGACAGTTTGATATGCTGAGTTAAAACGTCACTTGGCTCTACGTTTCTGTTTATCAAAGCATTTTCTTATCTTATACTTGTCGTGACAGGTGAGTAAAATGGATAGAGTGGTCGGGCTCGGTGACTTTTTGATTGCCTGCCATCGTATCCCATGCTCATGATGTCAATCACTGAATTGTCTAGTACAGACCGCCGTCATATACAAATGTAACTGGATTATTCTTAACTGCGGTGTTAGACAACACAGAAGGAATATATTCTGCGCCATCATACGGCGCTTCACATGACATTGTTTACATGGAGAAGAAAGGAGCCAGAGACGGATGTTGGGGTTGCAAGGATCAATTGCTAGTTCAGAAAATGATCCTTGAAGGAGGTAACACTTACCACCGTAACCTCTCAAAGTGTTGGACTACTATCTTATGATTGTTTGGATCGATGCTGATGATGTCAATCACTGAATTGTCTAGTACAGACCTCCGCACTTCACAAATTATTCTCAACTGCGGCGTTAGACAGAAGCAAACAATTCTGATCTTAGTGCCCTTTACGTTTACTGTCACATGTTACATGACACTTCCACTCTCTTGCAGCTCCAAACTGTTAACCGATAATTGATTATATTCCACATCCACACAGTTATAAACACGATAGGTCGACCACGATTTCCTCTATCCCTTGTTAACAATCTACGTTCTGGTAATGTTAAATCATAGTTTCCCATTTGACGGATTCACTATTTCCTTACCAGCGTCGATTGATTTGCATTGGCAGCATCGGTTAAACCGACGTTAACAGTAATCAATCACGACATCTTTCTTGGGCAATGAGCAGTGCCTTGCAAGGACATCTTTGAAGGCATCCTTGACTGAGCGTGCACCTAACATAATTTGCAATAAGATGAAATGAACATCCTTTCATCTTGAGATTTCACGTCTGTTATTAAGAATACATTTTGCTTTGGCTCCCATCCAGCCTATTTCGAATATAGCCATGTAAGTGATTCAATTCATCAAGGATTTAATTTGATAAGCGGAATATTCACGTCACATCATTTTCGACAACTGTTTTCATTCTTTACATAATTGTACTCTTTTGAGACAAAATACTGAGACGTCTTGCATTATCTCTAAAGCCCCACTTCTCGTATTTTACACGAACAACAACGTGTAAATGTATGTTTGTTTAAGAGAACCGAAATATATTCACAGGATTGTATATACTTAATTGTTAAAGTAACTGTAATAAATGATCACAGCTGTAAAGTGATCTAATGTTGTAAAAGCACGACTACACTATTCTCATACCTTCGATATATATTATCTCACTGTTATGGTGTTAACTGTGTATAAAAATGCTATAATAGAGTTAATTGTCTAATTTAAAGGAAAACCTGAAATCTAGAAGGTATTGAATGCATCCGGTGCTGAGGCCATATCTTTGTTAAAAGTATAATTTTGATTAATTTTGAAATGAAGAAGTGGCATCGTTATTATGGATCCATTAAATACCTAGATGTCTGTTCAGCCCATAGAGATATTAGTGACTTAAATGTCACCTGTCATTGTCAGTTTTCAGAGTGTTGTTACGTTGCCTGAATCTTCATTGAAGCTGTATAATGTATTATGGATCCATTAAATACCTAGATGTCTATTCAGGCCATAGAGATATTAGTGACTTAAATGTCACCTGTCATTGTCAGTTTTCAGAGTGTTGTTACGTTGCCTGAATCTTCATTGAAGCTGTATAATGTATTATGGATCCATTAAATACCTAGATGTCTATTCAGGCCATAGAGATATTAGTGACTTAAATGTCACCTGTCATTGTCAGTTTTCAGAGTGTTGTTACGTTGCCTAAATCTTCATTGAAGCTATATAATGTAAGTCTCCTGGTTCAGTCAGACTTGAAAGAAGAATGATCGACCACGCGGTCTAAACTATGTATATTAGGATACCTTGATGTCAAAACATTCTGTCACTAATAACGCGGTGCACATTTGCATGCTTTGACTAAAACTGAGCAAAGAATATATTACCTTAAAAAAGCATTATAATGGATTACAATATGTAATCAAATCTAATATCAATACATATTAATGTAGGAATTCTACATAACATCTGAGAATGCACCATTATTCTGTCAGACCTGAGCTTCAATAATATTCCTCTTATTTAAACAGACAATTTGAAGTTCGTATCAGTGCGTAAGCTTTCTTTAATAGGAAAGTGCATTTTTGTGTCCGCGGCCATCGATAGGTAGTATCAAATAAGGATATTATCAAATGCATGTTACAGCTACCGAGTTACGGGAAGTGTAGACTCAAAGTATGTGTTATAATACATTTTAGATAGAAAGCGGTATCTTACTTTACATCCTATTCCGTCAACACTCTTAAACATCAGAGAATGCCTAATGATTGTGTATCCATGTACTACTAGCTAATAGGCTACCGTCTGTCGGAGCGCAAGTCAAATTCTTGGTATAATGATATAAAGAATGTGTATTTACTTCCATACACATTGTTTCTATGTTGTTGCAACAACTGTATAAATATTTATGCTGTGACTTTCATTTGTTTTCTGTGAATTGGTCCGTGGGGATACGGAGGTGGAATTGGTCCCACGTAACATATTCATTCTTGTCGTAAAAGGCGAGTGGCATGGATCGGTGGTAGTAAAGTGAAATCGAGTTCATCGTCGCGTTCAAGATTGTTGCACTTATATAGCAACGGCTGCTTGTACCGGTCCGGTCAAATACCGTTTTTTTAGTGCTGGTCCACTGAGATACCATGCCGCAGTTTATCATGGATACCCCACACAGTATACTGACTCCAGGCCGACCAGTCCTGTAAACGTTTTATCCCCTTAATACTGAGCACCAGGTAGGGTAACAAAAAGAGCCATTTTGTAACTTTTTTTGGTATGACGCGGCCGTGGATAGAACCTATGACCTTCCGTTCTCCGGGCAGACTCTCTATACACTAGACCACGGAGGTATGGTAAGGCCCAATGGTTTAATTGATGGTTGATGGCCTTGGACGTTGCTTATAATATATCATCCTCTGGTTGGTCGGACATGATGTTGTTAGAATGTTGCTGCCTGCGTGAATGTTGCGTTTAACAACACTCCCTCACTCACTGTTCTATTAACTTTTCTTGAAACGTTTATCATAATATCAGTATCGTTCAGCTCCACGTGGTTATTCTTCCACTGTCTAGACGCTGCGCAGGGTATTGAACTTAATTGGTGGTATCAGTATGCAGCGTACGTATCAGTGAAGTCACGATAATGTTTTGAAACTATCGTAAAAAGCTCGAGCAACGTTAATCAATTCTTGTACTCTCCAGTATTCTGATGCAGTTCCGGGTCCTAAGAAGGAGTGGTCCACAGGAAAAGTGAGGGCGAAATTGGATTGGATGTCATTACAAATATTAGATGCACCAGAGAGTTGCATTTACTGCATCACAATGATCAGACATTGCCCTGACTCTAGAATCTTGTGACGTCATAATAGTCATTTTCTCCAGGGCTGTCCAGGAACAAATTACATGCAGCTGTTCCAAAGTTGTGTTGCTCGACTGTGTTACGTGCGAGCACAGTGTATTGGAATCGGAATATCTCCTCGGATTGGCAGAAGAAGGCCAAATGGCCAATTCCCTACCAATGATTTACCCACCTGAACTAGAAATTAAGGAGACCAGTGAGACCGCTTCTCATCTTTCATATTTAGGTCTGTACACAAAGATTCAGAGTGAGAAGAAATCTCCACAAGACAATATGACAAGAGAGATGACTTCAACTTTCCTACAGTCAACTTTCGCTTTATGTCGAACAATATTCTAGCAGCTCCAGCCTTTGGTCTCTACATTTGACAACTCTTGAGAATCAATTTTTATCAAGATTTCAAATATCGTCGTACGGCTCTTTCTCAAACGTTGTTTGATCAAGGAAAGAACATTTATAGCCTCAGTAAAGCTTTCAAAGGGTTTTTAAGGTAGACATGTGGAGAACATTTCCAAATTTGACCATCAGTGACAAACATGATATCTGATGTAATTCACTATTTTGTCTTGTACCATATGTTCCCGTCGTTTTTTTAGGTGAACAAATAACTTGTCCTTGCATGTATTTATGACGGGTGCTATACTTAGGCTATATGTTTGATTCAAAATTCAATTTAGTGCCGTCATATATGCTCGAAACATTGAAAACACTTACAAGTAAATTAATGTCCGAAGGGATGTTTGAAATTTGCAAACGATGGGTCAAGATATTTTCATATTATTTTTATCATTTATTACACTAGTTTATTTGAATTCTCTCACACATATGCCTTCGCGTCATTGCGGTTACAAACACTATCAATATCAACATCAGTGGTGAAAGGGAGAAAACAATCAGGCAATCAGCTGACCACCTGATTGATTTGTTTGCAAGTTTGTCTTACCGCAGCAGTCATCTGTTCATAGACGTGGTGGCGAGACATCGGAGACAGTTCCTTCTTTGATCTCAGGGATGAAAGAAGTTGTGCGGAAATAGAGGTAATTTGTAAACATGACTCTGACGATTGAATAATATACTTTGGCGGATACTCACATGCGTGGTTGTCGTGTTGTCAAGGACTTGTCAGCAATTTGGTCAGTTGGTGTGAGCGAGTAGGTTTTTGGAGCAGGTTTAGTATCACTGCAGCAATATTGCAGTGCAAAACAAAACAGAGCCTCGTTAGAATCTAGTCCGAGTCGTCAGCCAGTCACACCACGCTTATTTGGGATTTACGACTTTCAGCGTTTCGTCACCTTAGCATTGTTATTAGGCAGAATTAAAAGTTGTTTTTAACGATATGTTCAAATTATGTCAGGTTAAATAATTCGAACAGAAGGTCTTTAGAAATTGATATAGCTATAGTTTAGAGAATAGATTACAAGCTCCGAGCAATATTGGAATACATACATATAAAAAAAGTTAAACGCCCCCTAATATTATGTATGATAAAACACTACCATAATGCTTAATTTTGATGGCACTACTAATTATGATAATAATGTTTTGTCCGAATGTGATCGTTCATGCGTGATGTTGACATCCCAATTACAAGTTTTTTGCATGTGCATCATGCCTCCCTAGCACTCGGTAAAAGGCAGTATGTTCACGCAGCAAATACTGGAACTGAAAACAGTGTAAACTGATTTGTGTAAACGTCAGGTCTGAAAATGGCAAGAAGGGGGTTATGTAAAGCACTAAGATGGACAATCATTGGTATGCATGGCGCAGGGATGTCTTTCAAGGCGATTAGACATCAACTGGGTTACAATTACTCAGTAATCAGGCGACTAGTGCGAAAACACGCCCAAACCAATTCAGTAAAGGACCTGTCACGTACAGGACGCCCGCCTGTGACGTCAGAACGTGAAAACAGGATATTGCTGCGATTAGTGCGAAGAAATTTATTTGATACGAGCACCTGCCTGAGGCGTAATTGGTTACCCTATAGACGTCTGTCTTGCCAAACGTTGCGGAATCGTTTAAGAGATGCTGGAATGAGGGCCCGAAGAGTCGTCAAACGCCCCCTACTGGTACAACGTCATCGAAGATTGCGATTACAATGGTGTGTGGCTCACCAAGGGTGGAACCTCAGAACATGGAGAAGTATCCATTGGTCAGATGAAAGCAGGCTTCAGTTGCATGTGAATGATGGCCGAACGAGAGCGTGGAGGCACCAAAGTACAGCACACACACCCAAGAAAATTAAACCAACTGTTCCGTTTGGTGATGGCTCCGTGATGATATGGGGGTGCATATCCCACGATTGTAACCTGTACCTTGTGACTATACGGGGCATTCGTAATGGTGAAACATGCGGGAAGTTCTGAAACCAGGTGTGGTTCACCATTCTGACAACCACCCTCTGGCATCAAGAGCCCTGTCCATGAACGATAACGCTAGACCCGTTCAAGAGTTTTGACTGCATATTTGGCAAACGACGTCATTCAACTCTACTTTGACCTGCAATTAGTCCAGATCCTAACCCCTTAGAGCACATTTTGGACATTCTTGTGCGTAGAGTGCAGGCAAATGACCCTCCTCCACACAATCTGGATGGCAGCAGCTTTGCATCATGAATGGGCGCTATTGAGATCCCCTTGAGGTGATCCGACGTCTGACTGGAGGGATGAGGCGAAGGGTTAAGGCTGTCATCCGGGAACGCAAATGTAATTAATGGAAGTTAATAAACATTTTATTCATTATGTGCAATAATATACCGTTGCACCAAATTAGCATTGTTATTCGTATAGGGGATGTTGTGTTGTGGTAAAAACAGTACCTATGTTTGGGCTACCATATCTCAATTAAAATTTCATTCTGGCTCAAAATTGTTTTTTGTTCTCAGATGATTGCTCTTTACAAAGATAATGCTTTCTCCAGCTTCACTCCGTCAATTTTGTCATGTTCGTGATTCTTATTTACTCTACAGAAAATTTCTGGGGATGCTTAACTTACGAGGGCGAAGTAATACATCGAATGTGGTTCAACAAACAAATAATTGTGTCAATTGTTGTTGATTGTAAGAGAAGCGAGTGACCCTTTACCCTCCCATTGAATCAATTCGCCTTTGAAATGACACATGTTAGGCACAACACATATTGACAAGTTTCTCGCATACATCGTATGAAGTTTGAAGATTCTGTCGTCAGAGTGTCAGCAGCAATGAAGTACGATAAGTAACACAACATCATATTGGAGGTTTTCAAGTTCTACTTTCTTCCGAAAAAACTGCATCTTGAATGTAACTTTCAAGTACTTCGGAGGAAGGTGACCTTATGTCACCTTAGTTGACAGATTTACGGCTGGTACGTTTTCTGAAAATATCAACCGCAGATCGTTGTATCATTTCGGATTAAGAATTTGTGATGCAATCAAACTAAGACTTTTCTTTGATTTAAAATTCCGTTGTTCAAACAGGGGAGAAACAGGAAAGCAGTTATGTCAGTTCTTTTAGCAGTGGAATTGGGCACTGGAGTCGGATTCGACGAAAAGCGTGTCATGTTCACGGGAATTCCCAGCATGATTTATGTTCATGCTCATGAGGTTGGGTTTTTTTACTTTGGGAAAAGGCTTCTTTTCTGGCCTGGTAAACCGTTGTCTTCGAAGTTTGGGCATAGAAAATCGGTTTGACAGCAAAAACAGCCTTAAATAAAATATAGGTGAACGTCAGTACACTGGTCCCAACTGTTGCCACGATCCCTTCGCCTTCAAACGATACCATCATGTCTGTCCCACAAATGTGAAAGTGCAGAAAGAGGTAGTGCTGCGGATAATTACTGACAACTATTATATTTCACAATGTTCAGAAACGTTTGTAGTGCCTCCCTTCTTCTTCCAGTTTGAATTCTTGATCTTGTAAGCTTCTTATATTTGGGAAATAACTTATGGTTATTCCTTTAACAGACTGTAGGGTTAAACACATTCACAAAAGTCAAGTTTCATGGTTTCATCCTGAGAATACAATGGCCGTGGGTAGGTTGGAATACCCTGGTTGAAATAATGTGGCGCTTCGCCTTTCGTTTATCCGGAGTTTCATGACGTGGTCATGATCACAGAGGGCCGAGGTTGTCGACGAATTCAACCTGTCAACTACATCACTTAAATGTTTTCCTTTGGCT